>NC_140501.1:902500-1502500 GCF_964271855.1 Acomys minous | reverse complement strand
GTTGCCGTACACTTCCCACGACTCATTTAGTGAGTCCTTGAAATAGAGTGCAGTGAGCTGGCTACCAGCGTGAGCCCTCTCACAGGTGGGGAGACTGAAGCTGATGTCCTAAATCCCTTGCCTAAGATCCCACAGATCCCATGGGGTCAAGATGGGGCTGAGGAATGGGTGGTGGCTTAACCAGTAAAGAGCACACAAGATTCCCGGGACTTGCTAGCCAACCAGTGTGTGGCCAAAAGAGCAAGCTCCAGGGTCAGTGGACGCATCAGAGCATATTTCAAAAGCTAAAGTGGAGAGAGACTGAAGAAGACACCCAACATTGACCTCTGGCTTACACACACACACACACACACACACACACACACACACACACACACCTGATGGGGTGATGGCTGAACCCAGTGTTCTGTCCCCAAGGCTTTGCACACAATCAGAGCACAGGAGCTCCTCTAAGAGGTGGACACAAATAAGTAGATGTGTATTATGCAGCAGCCTCTGTAAGTGGGTTAGAGGCAAGAAGCCAATGACCTTCGTCACCTAAGAAATCAAAGTGTATGGGTTAAGGCAGGTCTCCTTGGAGGAAGCAGTTCATTATCTGGGTTTTTCCAGACACTAAAAGTCAGATGAAAAGAAGTAAGATTTCAACGGAGGGGAAAAGGCCAGGTTTCACAAGAGGTGGGTGTGACTGGACACAGCAGTGCCCATCTGTCTTTATTCCACGGTAGAATAATGCCTCGGTACCTAGACGGATAGTTTGCCTTGGGTGGCTGGGGGGGCGGGGATCAGGAGCATTGGTGTCTTGCTTTCTTGGCCCCTGTCACTTCTGACCACACTCCATTTCTTACACAGTACAGCAGCTGCCCACTCTGAGGAGCTGAGCAAACCCTAGCAATGCCCATGACAGCTGGATGATGAGCTCCTAAGGCAAGTGGGACACAGGACGCCCTGGCACGTGGGCGGGGAAAGCACTTAGCAGCAGGTAAGATCCTCTCATAGCCCGGTAATCATGGGATTGAATCCTAGGGTGTCACAGCTTGGAACTTTCAGGCACGTGGGAATTCTTTTCTCTCACCTCATTGCAAAAACAGCGTACTTTTTTTTTTAAATGTTGACCTCTCCACATTCTTCAGTGAACTGTAATAGGCACAACCATCTTTTCCCATGAATAAACTGCAATTTACTCTCCATATATGACAAACTGCATCTCTTCTGTATATAAAGTAAGCGTACTGTTTAATGGCTCACCTTTATTTTAAAAATTAAAATTAAAGCTCTTGTTTTTTTTCCACATTCAAATATAGCTATGCTCTTGTCAACATGAAATAAAATTTACTTACATGGAAAGCTAATTATTTATGTGCAGACCCTTTGATTCATTTTACAAAAATGTACTGAAAGTCAGGTATCTGTGAGTCCCTCTGCTGGGCGCTTGGGTTTCAGAGCCTGGAGAGTTCATACCCTCAGGGAAGTAACAGGTGTTTAACCCATTGAAGGGTAGATGACAAAGAACAGAGGAGGAAGCCTGGAGACACAGACAGGTTGGCAGTGTGAGGATCCCACGAGACATACAGAAGACAAACAAGGGACACGGGAGCTCCGGTCCAGAGGTCCTGGGAGAGAGCCACATGCTTCTGTTAGACATCTGAGCGCAGACAGGGAGAGCTGCAGCTGTTTGAGAGCTTAGCTCTGGGAGGGCCTCTTAAAATAGGAGACATTCCATCCGGAAGCCCAAGGGAGTGTGCTTGGACACTCCCAAGACTACCCCAGGCTCAGTGACGGGCTACAAACGCTCACGAAAGTGAGCAGCGCTCCCATTCCTACAGTTTATTAGAGCTGAAGATACAGATTAAATTCTATAGGGAATATGATTCCCGGGGTGGGGGGTGGGGGGCACCAAGCACACATTTCAGCTGCCATCGCCTTGTGTACTTGTGTAGACAACACTTGATTCTCCCAGTGAGAGTATGGCCAGAGATATAACTTCTACTTAGGGAGCTCCTCACGCCCAGGTCCCCAAGGACGGTGTAAGGGGTTAGTCACACAGACGAGACTGGCAGCTCAAGGTACCCACCAGAGGCCAAGCTGATAAAAGCTGAGGCCTCCACCATCAATTACACTGTTAGCAAGATCTAGCATGACCCATATAAACAAATACATGCTTATCAGACAGCATGTTCTAGAGGCTTAGAGGTTATCTCTCAGGAACGGAGGAAGGGCCAGACCTCTCTTTGAAGCGTGCGAGGTTAATTTACTGTCCGCGAAGTTAACATTTTTTTTTTTTTTAGGTAAGCTGAGAAAAGATTATACAATAGAAAGTTGTACAAGACTATCCTCTAAGGCTTGGAGTCTAAGCCA
Source organism: Acomys minous (assembly GCF_964271855.1). NCBI lineage: Eukaryota > Metazoa > Chordata > Mammalia > Rodentia > Muridae > Acomys > Acomys minous. The sequence goes on along the minus strand of NC_140501.1, from coordinate 1,500,145 downwards.
CGAGGTTGCTGTCTTCAGGAGTCCAGTTGGGCTTTCTTACCAAACATCCTAGCTTGTTGACTCCACCCTGAAAGGAGCAGGCGCAGAAGGAAGGGTCGTGGGGCCCATGCCTGAGTTTCCAGCTGTATGCCCTGTATGCAACTCTATCTTAATCGCTCACGGCCTGGGGGGGGGGCCCTCTGTGGGTGAGGGAAGGCGAGGGGAGGGGCTTTCATCTACACAGCTGTGCTAGAGCCTTCTCCCTGCTCGATGCGCGCCTTCCAATGTGGCTGCTTTGAGGTCACTGTACTCCTCATCCATTGCTCTATAGTAAGTAAGCCTAACAAACTCATTAGTTCTCCTGGGTGAAGTTTGGAGGAATAGCAGGTACCTGGAGCAGACGGGTGGGCATGGTCTGCAGTTTTCCTCAAGGGGATGAACTAGCAACTAAGGCAATAATTCACTGAAAACTGGGCTGAAGGCAACTTATGGCCATGGAACTTAAGAGCGGGAACAGGGTGGCAAGCTTGTCAATAAGGGAAGACTCTCATTTGGCCATGAGTAGGTTATTTCTGACCTGGCACAGTTTACCAGGCCTGTTAGGATCAAGGAGGGAAAAAAATGATAGCATGGTCTGAGGAATACAGACTACAATGTTATAGTCCACGCTGACTTCCATAATAAAATACAACAAACTAGGCACCCCCCCCTTTTTTTTTAAAGTTTATTTTTCACATTCTGGAGGCTGACAGGTCCAACAAAAGCATTCTAGCAGATTTGGTGTCTGCTGAAGGGCTGCTCGCTAATTCACAGGTGGTGAGTTTTCGCTGTTTCCTCATGGTAGAAGGGTCAGGGCACCGCTCCCTGACCACTCGTTTGGTCCACGACCCAGTCACCTCCCCAAAGCCCCTGCTCCTAAACCTGTCACACTGGAAGCAGGGTACGTATCAAAATAAGGATTGCAAGTGGGACACAGCAGGGCAGGAACAGGCTCAACAGTCATCCCTTCCTGAGAAGAGTATAAAAACTGGCAAAAACAAAACCAAACAAAAAAAACCAACAAAACAAAACAAAACAAAAAACAACCCCCCCCAAAAAAAAACAAAAACAAAAACCAAAAATGTGTGGACCAAATAAGGCTGCTTCCATAACAACTAACACAAAACTGCAGCCAGCAGGAATGAGCAAGCACTGAGGCATGTATTACGTGCATCCTAGGAACAGGCTGACTGCCTCCAGCCCCTCCCGAGGCCCTGGGTTTTGCCCATCTTTGCCATAGTGTAAGTTGGCTCAGTCGCGAGCATCTTACTTATAATGGCACATTTCAAAAATGAGAAAGGATCTTTTCCTATGACTGGTTCATACTTGGAGGGTAGAAAAACCTCTGGTCCAGAAGTTCTCTGTCACAGTGTCTGATCACATGACCACCCTCAGCTAGTCAGGGCCTAGCACAATACAGCTTTCTGTTTCCCAGCCTCACAGGCTAGGGCGGCTGGGTGATCGGTGTTTTGTTTTGTTTTGTTTTTCCTTTTTGTTTTTTTGAGGTTCTGCTGGGAGAAGTTGCAGGCTGGGTAAGAAGTTGTCAGAGTCCTTGCTAGAAAACGCCTGGAGAAGACAGAGCAAGAAGAATTTTATTTTTAAAACATCAAGTATGTTAGTGTTTATTGAAATGTAAGGCAAAGGAAGAAGATATTGCAGAGAAAGAGATGTGATGGATAAAGGATTCTGTAAAGCTATGGAAAATTGTTGTCTTTGAAGGCATGAGGGCAGAAGCGGGAGTACATTACCCCTCCCCCCAGCTAACGCACATTTAATGATGGTCCGAATTAGAGACCTCTTTCTTCTGTCTTATGTTTTTAAAACTTCTTGTATTTCCCACCATATCCACATTTTAAAGTGTTTTGTTGTTGTTATTGTTGTTTTTGTTGTGTTGGCCTTTTTCTCCCCTTTTGAGACAGGGTTTCTTTGTAACTTCTCTGGCTGTCTTGGAGCTCTCTTTGTAGACAAGGCTACTCACAAACTCACAGAGATCTGCCTGCCTCTGCCTCCCAACTGCTGGGATTAAAGGCATAAGCTACCGTGCCTGGTAGAAGTTTCTATTTTCTTTTATTTTTTAAAATTAATTTGCACACTGCCTGTTTTCTTTAATTTCTTCAAAGTGCAACTATCTTCTCTATTTTCAGAATCTCCAACTTTCAAAAAGAGTTCGTGACAATATTTGTAGTTCAATCAATATTTACCAAGTTAAGTTTTTTGGGATGAGTGCATAAATAATAAAGTATGCTCTGGAGAGAAATGCTTAACAAGTTCTCTCCCTGCTAATTCTTAAAGCGTCCTTATTTATTTATTTAATACTTACGTTAAGCTTGCTCTGTCTGCATGCATGATGTGTGTGTGTGTGTGTGTGTGTGTCTCTCTCTCTGTGTGTGTATGCATGTGTGCATGTGTGTGTGTCTCTGTGTGTGTGTGCGTGTGTGCATGTGTGTGTGTGTGCATGTGTGTATCTCTGTGTGTGCATGTGTGTGTGCATGTGTGTATCTCTGTGTGTGCATGTGTGTATCTCTGTGTGTGCATGTGTGCATGTGTGTGTGTGCGCATGTGTGTGTGTGCATGTGTGTGTGTGTGTGCATGTGTGTATCTCTGTGTGTGCATGTGTGCATGTGTGTGTGTGTGTGTGCATGTGTGTGTGTGTGTGTGTTACTTCTGCTGCTTTGTACCAGGCTGTTCCTTGTCTCCACCTCTCATTTCACCATCGGAGTGAGCGGTGGGATCATGGATGTGTTCGATGTCATCTGGATTTTGACATGGAGTTGTTAGGCTTCTGTGGCAATAAAGCCTCTCTCTGGCCCTAGCTCTGTTTTTGTAGTTGTGACACTGAGGCCCAGAGCTTGATAGAGGCCAGGGCACTGCTAGGATGTGGTACAGCCGGGCTCACGGTGGACGCCCAGCTAGAAAGGGTGAAAGGGAAGCGTTCAGCCCGTCACGCTGTTGTTCATTCATACACACATCCTGGGGTCCATATGAGTCAAAGCTCATAAAGAGTCTGTCTTACAATCTATTTCTTTATATCCTCAGGAGGACTTTGTTCTCATCTAATTTTAGCTCTCTCTCTCTCTCTCTCTCTCTCTCTCTCTCTCTCTCTCTCTCTCTCTTTCTCCTTGAATCTTTATTTAAAATAAATAGTTTAATAATAATAAAAGTGTCAGTGAGAATCACTGGAACAAATCTGCATCTGCAAAGACTGATTGCAACTACAGTGATGTGGAGAGGGTGGAGCGTTGTAGATCCGGGGGCTAATTACCTTATTTTTGGACTGACTGCAGCTCCTTGGTTACCTCTTGTATAGGAACTAACATTCTGTGACTGATAGATAAACCTTTAAAAAAATCTATCAACCTAGTAGACCACTGGCTTCCACCAACCCAAGGGCCAGCGTCTGAGCTTGTAGCAGGACTTTCTCCATCTTGCTGTAAGTGCCTCTTTGATATACCAACCAGTATATTTTAGGCTTGCCCTGATTTGTGACTTTATTTCTTGTATAAAACCCTAAAACTTCAAGAAGCTCTCGCTCATGCTGGAACATGGCATTGGGGTAACATACACCTGTGGTTCTGGTTTTGAGATGGCTGTTCTTGCTTGTCAACTTGACTACATCTGGAACTAGCTAAAACCCAAAAGTGGAAGGGTACACCTGTAAGCGAGAATTCTGGAATTAAAAAACACACAGAAATATAAGAACATGTTTTCATTTTAGTCCCAGGTGTAGGGCTATGGGGCTGCTTCGGAGCAGCTGACTATGGTTTTGCCAGCTGCAGATAGTTTCTGAGATTGTGTGACCATTGGAATTCTGGGGATGTTTCAGGGGGAGTATAAGTGCTAGGGCCCCGAGAGGTTGCTGGGTTGCTGGCTGTTGGTCATTCGGGGTGGCTTGGCTGTGGTTCGGTAAGTAGCCATGCACAACAAGAAGAAATCAGCTACCCTGATGGTGAAGCTCAAGCTTGCCCCAAGACACCTGACACCTTTGACCAAGGTGAGTCCTAGACAGGTGCGGTAGTTTGTTTTCTCATGCAGAACTCAGGAGCCCACGCGGACCTTGCGCTGGACAGCATAAACCGCGAATTTTCCGAGAGCTGTCCGCGGGATTCTGTGTTCATCAAGCAACCATACATCAAACCACCAAGCGAGAGGCAGGAGGGGATTTTGTGTTAGCCAGAGGAACTTCCTGATGGTGTATAGCTGACGACAGAGCAGATAGCTGACGACAAAGCAGATAGCTGATGACAGAGCAGATAGCTTGCAAGCAGCCGTGAGTCCCCCATCAAGCGAGGGCTGTATAGGCCCCTGATAGGGAGGAAGGATTTTGGAGGGAAGACTTCTGTCCTTTCAGAGGGACATTGATGTAGACCATCTTGTGAGCGTGTGCAGACCTAGAAGGTGAGGCTGTTGGGGAAATGTGATGACTCTCACACAGAACGCAGCAGTATAAAGGCTTCATTCAAATTCCCACTGAGGAAACAGAACGATGGAAAAAAAGGTTTGGATGAGAGAAGAAATTTTTACGTTTGTTAGTTTGAAATAAAATGTACTAGTGTCCTACAAGGCAAAAATTGCAACCTTTGGGCTATTTTCTCTCTTAGGCAGGAATTCTTTGTATCTACGCTAGACAAGATCTCCTGGTGCGTGTAACCTCGCAGGTCTGAGCTCATACCTCAAATACCAACAAGAACAACAAAAAACAATGCTTAAGTGGGCCCTGTTAAACTGTTGCCACGTGTTGGTTTTTGAAGAGTTCCTGAACGAGGTTGCACAAGCAAGCCAGGGAGATTAAAACACCAGGAATGTATTCACAGAAGAGCCTAGAAGCCCAGAATCAAAGTGTCAGCATAGAAACTTCCTTCCAGAGCTCAGGGAGTTGCAGGAGTCCATCCACACCCTCCCTTGTTGATATGTCACTCTAGGCTCTGTTCCTGCTATCCAGGACGCGTCTATAGCTGTGATAAGACACCACGACCAAGGCAACTTGTCGAAGACGAAGATTATTTGAGGCTAATAGCTTCAGAGGGTTTGAGTTCATGACCGTCATGGGGGTGAGTATGGCAGCGGGGGTGGCTGAGGGCTTACATCTCGACCCACAAGCAGGAAGTAGAGAGAGCTAAGTGGGAGAGGCATGGGGCACCCCTTTTTTCAACAAGGCCACACTTCCTACTCCTTCTCAAAACAGTTTCACCAACTGGGGGACCAAGTGTCCAAACACATGGTCCTGTGGGGGCCTGTGAGGAGCCAAACTGACCCGAGACTTTCTCAGAGCCCCTGATGAAAGGATAAAGAGAACTTCAGTCCTGTGTTCTTGTGTAGGAATAAACTCGGCAAAAGCTGGTCTGCTGCTGGGGCCAGTGCCTTGAAAGAGTCAAGGTTGGGCTTGTTAGCTCTCTTGTGCACACTCATCATTCAGGACGTGGGGGAGAGGAAGGTGAGGGTGAGGGGCTGTTCTCATTTGACCACCACAGTGCTCTTCCTAGTGTGCCTTTCTTTTCCTATTCCTCCTCCTATGTCCTTCTCTTGTCAGTGATAAAAAAAAAAAAAAGAATACCTGGTTTGTGTTTTCCAATGAACAGTTATTCCATTTCCAAAATGTGCGTGATGTTCCCCACAGAAGTGTGTACCCTGAGTCTACACGTAGGCGTTACACCTTGGGGAAGGACCAATCAGACCATCGGCACATCGGTTCGGCAGTGAGCTAGCCAACAAGAAGAGATAACAGATCTCTGCTGTGACACTGCTTCACATGAATTTAGATGTTTGCCGAGTGCTTCCTGTGAGGCAGGCAGAATGGAAGAATCCTGGTGGGGTGGGAAGCTTGGCTCAACCCTTTATCACTTTTCTTCTGCCCCCACCATAACAGGTACCACGGGCAGAGTCTTAAAAGAGAAACGCATTCTTTCTCAGCTCCGGAGTCTGGGAGTATAGAGTAAAGATGCTGGGAGGGGCAGTCACATTCCGAAGTCTCCAGGGACCCTTCCTCAGCTCCTTCAGCTTCCGGGAGCCTTTGCCATCCTTTGGCTAATGGGGCTTACCGCTCTACCATCTTGCCTCTGCGTCTGTGTCCCCATTTGTGTCTCCTTAAGATAGACCAGCTGTGCTGGCTGTGGCTTAACTAAAGTGATGTCATCTTACCTTGATTATATCTGTAAAGGCTTGATCTCCGAATAATGTTAGAATCACAGACACTAGGGGCGTGTCCGGTGTGTTTCTGAGGGGAAGCACACTCATCTCCCTCCCATCCTCCTCGTCCCCTCCCCTCCTCTTCTCTGTTCCTCTCTCTATTCCCTTCCTCATCCTTTCCAGTCTCTTCATAATGCAAAGCTTTCCTCCCTGAGTAAAGTGTTTTCTTCACCTACTCCTTAGTTCCCAGCACGTCCCCATGTTCGCCTATACCTGCTACCCTTCATTCCCTTCAGTCCACACCAGTGCCCTCTGAAACCCTGTTTCTCTCTCAGTCATGGCACTGGATCCCGCGGAGGGACAGGAGCCTTTAGGGCAAGGTCTTCAGAATGACAGACTCTCAGCAGTTGCTTTCCTTTCCACTCTCTGAGCATCTACCCTTCAGGCTTTGCTGCACCATCCACACGTGAGCACATGGAGGTTGTGCGAGGGGCTGAGAAGGGCCGAGAGGGGCCAGCTGTTTGAGTAGGGCTTTAGACAGCAGTCAATTAACCCAATTAAGCTCATATCTTTTAACTACTTTCTTAATGCCTGCCAGAGTGTTGTCAGATTTGGCTCAAGTGCAACAATATATTTCTAAATAAGTAGAAAAAGGTCATGGCTCTTAACTTTGGCAATAAGCCTTTCTGTCTGTCTTTCTTTTTGTTTTTTTAAGACAGGGTTTCTCTATGTAACAGCTATCACTGTCTTGGACTTGGTTTGTAGACCAGGCTGACCTTGAACTCACAGAGATCCACCTGTCTCTGTCTCCCAAGTGCTGGGATTAAAGATGTGCACCAGCACGCCTGGGCAATAAACCTTTCAATAAATTAATCAACTGCAGCTTCCAGTGGGGTTTTTCACAAGAGAGTAGAGCCTATGGAATACTTGAGGAATTTTAATGAAGTCAGTCATGAGGGACGGCACACAACACTGCTGGGGAATCTGCTACCAAGCAGAGCCAGCTTCTCATATCTGAGAGCTGAGACCACTGAGGCCACTCTCTCCCTTCACTTAATCCAGTGTGAGAGCGTCATGGTATCTGTACCATCTCAGCTGCTGATGGGCCACTGTCTTCCCTACCTGCTACTTATTCCTAAGACAGCATCACTGTGCGTCCCAACCCAGATACCTGGCATCTTAGGTGGGGGGGATGAAAGACTCTGCTTTGTGGTGATGCATTTTGAGTCACCTCCTGCAGTCTGGGAGCATTCTGAGGCAGGTGAGGAGAGCTGCTCCTTGCCAATAACTTCCTGAGGTTGCTCTGGAAAAGCACCACAGGCTGGAGCTCAGAGAAAGAAACTCGATTCCTCATGTGCTAGAGGCCCTGACATCAAGGAGTCAGACAGCTTGGTTTGTGCTGGCTCGTAGCTAGCAACTTTCCTACGCTGTCTTCATGTGCTTGTGTGTGTGTGTGTGTGTGTGTGTGTGTGTGTGTGTGTGTGTGTGTGTGTGTCCTTGAAATCTCTCTTTATATCCCAATTTCCTTCCACACAATGGATTAAAGATACAATGGGTTAGGGACCACTTTGGTAGTCCCATTTTAATGCAATCACTTTTTTTTTTTTTAAAGATTCCACCTTGTCTTAACTTGAGGCACTGGGAGTTAAAACTTCAATATATAGATGTTGGGAGTATATGGTACAGCCCCTAACAGCTGCATTGCTGAGATTGGCTGGTTGTAGAGGGAGTTTATTTCTTCTAACATTATTTCCTTCTTCTGATATTGGCCCTGCCTAATCTGTAGCTCTGATGGGGTGTTCCTAGCTAATACCTTTGGAGTCTGTATATTAAAATCTCTGTAGGATATTTTTTTTCTGAGTACTTCTCAGAGGCAAACAGTTTCCTATCTACTGAAAATATAAAGATTTGGGGGATGGGGATGTGAGGGCGGGGAGGTAGCTCACCCTGGAAAGTGGCAGTCGTGAGTTTGGGTCTTCAGTCCTTACACTAAAATCTAAGCATGGTGACATATGCCTATAACCCCATTCACAACAAAAACACTTTTTAAAAAGATGTATTTTTGTAATTTTAACTATGTGTGTGTGTTGATATGTACATTGCGTGCAGATGCCCATGGAGCCAGAGATATGAGAGCCCCCAAAGCTGGAGTTAGATGCATTTGGGAGACATTCATGGACAGTGCTAGGAGGCAGAATCAGGTCCTCTGAGAGACGAGTACACATTCTTGACCTCCAAGCCTTCTCCCCAGCCCCTAAATGAGTAAAGAAGACAGATACATTTTTTTTTTCTTTTATGAGCAGGTTAGAGGAAAGCACTTCAGAGTGTGAGGTTACTGTGGGAGAGTTTTCCTTCTCACCTTGAGCTGGGCTACATTTCAAAGACTGCTTTGCAGTTAGTGTGACCATAGGAGTCACTTCCACTGAAGGAAAGGAAGGAAGTGGAAATGAAATGTATTATTTTCAGTTCTTGTTCACACCTCTGCGGAAACAGTCAAGTGCTTTTCCCCCTCTCTGTCGGCTGGATGACCACACCCAGGAGCAAGTCTTCCATTAGTTTGAGAACACAGTGGGGATGCGCAGAACAAGCCTTTCTATCCCTCATCATCAGAACTTTATACATACAAAAAAAATCATTGTGTGAGGTTTCAGAATTTACTTGTGATAACAGCTACCATTAGAGTGTTTTACAAATATCACATCACGAGGCCAATCCACTTTCTTTCATAAATGTTATTACATTTATGTATTTATCTGTTGTGTGTGTGTCTGTGTATGTGTGTGTCAAGGTGTGCATGTGGAGGTCAAAGGATTTTCTGGAGCTGATCCTCGCCGTCCACCATGTGGGTCCTAGAGCCTGAACTCCAGGCGTCAGTCTTGGTGACAAGCACCTTACTCCTCAGAGCCACATCCCTGGGCCTCTTTCTGTTGCCTTTGTTGCCTTTGACCTCATCATGGCTTTCATTCCCTGGACACCAGCTATCGGCCTCTGTGTTCCAGTCAGAACAAAGGAGCAGCGTGGCCTTCAACACATTCTTCAGGCCTGGAACACGTGGCCACCTCAGTAACAGAAGAGGCTCTGAACCTGAGTGTTTTTGTTTGCCAACTTTTGCTTAGGAGGACCTACCGCTGGCAAGTCAGTGGTATTCCATCTTTTGGCAGTTCAGCCCCCAAACCACAAGAGGATTCTCTTCAATCCCTGAGTGACTTCAGCCTCCTGCCTTGGATGGAGGTCAGTGTTTGGCCATCTGCAAGCCTGACCTAAGCTGTAGTCCCTTGCTGGGTCAGCCCCCACCTGTCCTTTCACCTCCCAGTTAGTTCTAACTCACGGGATTGGATTTCTGGTTTAGTTTCTGCTTCTGGTTCTGTTGCTGCCTCATGGAGTTAAACTGCTTTCTAGAAACTTGAAGGATTTCCCTAGAAATGTAGGTGCTAAATTTCCATCCTTCCTAAGTCACTTTCATCCAGCCTCCCAGACCTCCAGTGCTGCCCGCTCACGTCACTGTGCCCTCTGTTTTGCTGGCTCATCCACATTCTTCAAGACTCATCTTCCTTGGTTGAGACTCTTAATAGGCTGGGCCTTGTACGCAGTGTCTTGTGCCATCAGCAGGCCCCATCTCTGTGATCTCACGTCTTTGTGTGTGAGTGTATGTTAGTTAGCAAAAGCTTGTTGAAGCCTCGGAACTGGGCTGTGAAAGGTGTTCAAGATTTGAGCAGTTGCTGAAAAAGTCACATGGCCTTTCATGAGGAAACATGAATAGATATTTATGTACACCAGGTGGGGCCCTGAAGACAGAAGGAAAACAATTCTACCCAGGTCTGGGTTGGTGAGCCCATTATTGGGGTTACTCACAGGAGCACGGGAGGCTCTGGCAGCTCGGTCTCCTCACCCCAGATTGTCTCACGAAAATCCCATCACTGGGGTTTCCTACTCAGCTTGCAGGCAGGTCCACCAAAGACCCTCCCCTTCCTGCCCATGTGACACTGAGGAGGAGCTTAGTGAGCCTTGGAGACTTCCAAAGACTGCGTTCTATACATCTGGTGAGCCAAGGGAATACTGCAGTCCATGGGAAACAACGGCACAATGGAGGGGTTGTCCTTTTCTCCGCAATGGCCTTTCGGGTCAGGAAGGGAGCGTGGCAGGCCATGCCATGTTTTATAGCAGCCCCCAGGGCCCTTTTTCTTTGCCCTTCCACCCCACCCCTCCCCTTCTCCTCTCCCCAGACTTTAATGTTTTGCTTCTGATAGCTCTAGACCTTTGCATGGTTCAGGATTCCTTGGGACTCTGGAGTCCACTTACCTTCTCAAGGCTACCGAGGTTACAGTTTTCCTTCCCTGCCCCATCCTAGCTCTGTCTTTAGCCAACGACTAGCTGATGGGCAGTCTGTAGGATACGCCGTCTTTGTGTTCCTTGGGTCAGGACAAGCTTCAGGGCTTCTCTGTCCTCTCAGGCCCACTGCCCACTGCAGTCTCTCCCTATATGGGAAGCTGCAATCTCTCCTTCATGTTCCACTTCCTCAGTGAACTGTCTATACACACATCTTCATCTCAGGGCCTCTGGGGACTCACTAGAGCTGGCAGGGGTGTGTTTAGGTGCTGTGTTTTGAATAGGAAATGTCCTCCACAGCTCATATATTTGAGTGTAGCGGCTCTAGCTGGCAGCTCTGCCTGGGGAGGAGGTTGTGACAATTTTGGGAAAGCAGGTCACTGTGGGGAGGGTGAGCCTTGAGGTTAATAGCCCTGCCCTGCTTTTTTAGCCTCCAGTTCCAGCTTTGGTGAGATGTCACATGCTCTGCACCTTCCATGCAGTCATGCACAATATCCCCTCAAAGTGAGGGGCCACATAAGCTTCCCCATTCAAGAGCTTCTTGTGTATTTGTCCACAGTAATGCTTTTAACTGTGGCAAGGAAAGGTATGTTATGTCATAGGGAGCTTGAGTACCAGCAGGCAAGGTGTTTGTGGGAAAATCTGAAGGGATGCTCTTGGCGATTTCTGAGCTGAGCATTAGCTTATGTGTGAGGAGACTGATGCATACATTGAAGGGTGTGGAAGACGGAGAGGCAGTAAGCCAGCTAGAAAGCTATTCAATAGTCTCGAAATAGGTGCCTTTAGAAAATGGCAGCGGAAGAGCGGGGACACACGGGAGTAGACTTGTGAGGCTGTGCTGGCCCACGGGGAGCGGGTATTCACGCTCAGTGTACGAGAGAAGAACTCACTGTCACTGATCCCGGATCTCCGAGTTTGCAAGAGAGAGACGGCTGGCGTATCTAAAAAAAAAAAAAAAAAAGAGCATTTAATTTCTGGTTGCAATCTGGCACGCCAAGGCATCCATTCTGCTCCGAGTGTGCGTTTCCTCCCCTTTCATTCTTCTGAATTTATCTTTTGGGAGCAGATCAGCCTTCCCAAGTCATCATGTCATGTAAAGCTTAGATCATTATGGCTTAATTGCTATTTGATCTTGTTCAGCCTCAGCCCTTGAACATCAAGGGAGAATTTACCGGGGGAGAGAAAAAAGAGAGATCTCCTCAGCACAGTGACACCGAGGCCCCCAGAGCTGCACACCGAGTCCCTTTGTACACAGGCTCTTAGCGGCAAGACACTGCATTTGGATAACACCTGCCGTCAACAAAGCCCCGAGCCACTGAAGAATGCACAGCATTTGACAGGAGGGCTGAGCCCACTGTCAGCTCAGGCATCAGCTGTGCCCTCCTTTACTGTTCCGAGATGTGCTAATCATCCCACAGAAGCAGCCTGGGAGAGTTCCAGGCCTAGGAATTCTGAGTGACAGAGACACAGACACAATATACCCGTGTATCACTCAGATGGTTTTCTTGCAGCTTTTGCTCGTCGGTGTTATCTGGGGTTTGTATTTTGTTTGAGATAATAAGCCTTTGTGCTTGGAATAGAGACGTATTCAAAGACATTCACCTAATTTAAGACGAGCTGAATGTGTTATTGTAGAGTGGAGATCGCTTTGGTTCCTGGGATGTCTGGGGTTTATTGCTTTCCAGAGACAGGTGTGTCTTGTGTCAGATGACAGGAACTGCCATGTCAGCAGCAGCCCGTGGTCAGCCTGCAGTGTATTAGCTATGGGTCACTCTGACAGAGCATCTGAAGGAAACAACTTGAGGGAGGAGAGATGGTTTTAGAGAGTGCAGCTCACGATCCTTTGGCAGGGAACCATGGTGGTTGCGATGTGGGGTGGGAGCTGCTCACATCACTGCAGGCAGGAAGCAGAGAGTCCTGTCGGAAGGGAGTAGGGTTGGTATGCCCTCAAGGACCTGTCTTCAGCGAGCTCCTTCCTCCAGCAAGGCCCCACACCTAGACTTCCTATAATTTGTTCATATAGCCGCACTGGCTAGGAAACAAATCCTGAAAACGTGATCATGGGGGGGGGATGAACTTCATATTGAAACATTACAAGGAACAAATTGTGCATTTGTCAAACAAGGAGCAATACCCTAAAGCAGTTATGCTTTAGTTAATTTAGTCATTCATTTAAAAATTATCACTATGATGGTAATGATAATTTCGGTGATAGGATGTGTGTGTAAATATATGTGCATGCATGTACATGTGTGTATGCATATACATGTTTGTACACATGTGTGCACGTGTGTATATGCACATATGAGTACATAGTATATGTGCATACATGTACATGTGTGTGCATAAGTCTGTGCACTGTGTGCATGTGAATGTGTATATTTGTATACATGTTTGTACACGTGTACACTGTGTGCAAGCACATATATGTGCATGTATGTACATGTGTGCTCATGTATGTGCATATGTGAACATGTATGCATGTGCATGTTTATACATATGTGTGCATGTGTACATGGGGTATGTGCATGTGTGTACATGCATACCATAACACTCACATGGAAGTCAGAAGACAGCCTTTGGAAGTCTGTTCTCTTCTTCTACCACAGACCTGGAGATGGACCTTAGATTGTCAAGCTTGCACAGCAAGCACGTCTACCTGCTGAGCCATCTTGTCAGCTCTCCTCACTCATCTGTGCACTTGAAGTCTGTTGACTATCCAACATGTGGATACCAAAAGGAGTCTGGAAATATGTAATCTAGTACATATTACATGTCAGTTGTGGTTAGAGGCCAGAAACAGAGCATTTGGTACAGTGTACTGAGGGACAAAGTGTTCGTGGCAGGCTGTCGAGAAAAGGAGAGTAGTTCTGGAAAGCAGAAACCTCCCTCAGTTCCCCCAGGCCAACCACATGTTCAGCTGGACAGCACACCTTGATTCCCAAGACATTCATACGAAAACATGCACAGTTGTGTCCATAGCAATGAGATTCACAAAAGCTAGGCATCAGTTAACGAGTGGAGAAACCAAATCGGATATATCCGTGAGGAATATCACTCACCCCGACAACACCGGGAACCGTGCAGTAAGGGACATTACACGAGGTGATAATAGTCATATTTTGTATAATTCTATTTACATTAAACTCCCAGAATAAACAAATGCGCAGAGGCAGAGCAGATATTGGTGGTGCCTAAATGTTGGGGGAAGAGGGAACGAAGTAATTGCTAGTGGATCTATAGGGGTTCCTTTAGACAATGAAGTGTACTATATAGGTGTTGTGCATTGGAAATAGGAATGTAAAGACTGGGTTCTCGTTCTCAAGGATCCTACGTTCATGAGTCCAGTAGTAAGCTGCAGTAGAGTCCGCACGCACAGGGTCGCACAGAGCTTCAGCAGCCAGCCAGAAAGCCAGCACCTGGCTCCAGAGAAGCAGCCCAGGAAGGCAGCCAGCTCTGCAACAGCCAGGGAAGCTGCCTACTGTCTACAACGGCCAACTCATGCTAACTTTCGCACTATAGAACACCAGCCATAACTTTGCGACTTGGGGAGAGAGCAAAGTTGATTAAAACGCTTGCTGTACAAACATAAAGACCCGAGTTTGGATGCATAGCATCCGGGTAAGTGGCTGAGCACTGCCCCGTGTGCCTTAACTCCAGCCCTGGGGAGTCAACGTAGGGGGATCCCTGGGGCTTCTCACCAGCCAGTTAGCCAGCTGCTGAGCTGGTTCAGCAAGTGATTCGGTCTTGAATGTTACATTGAATAAGCAACTGAAGAAGACACCTGACGTTGACCTCTGGCTTCCACATGTACATGAACATGTGTATTCTTACATACAAGACTGCAGCTGAACACATGCGCATGTGTGCCTGTACACACACACACACACACACACACACACACACACACACACACACACACACACACACCTCTTTTACAGTGTCTCTACTTCACAACTAAGGAAAGTTGAAGAGAAGGGCAGCAGACAGAAATGCCCCTTAGAATTAGCTATACCATGATTCCTGAACTTGTGAATGTGTTTTATGACTCGGTGGAAGAGTTTCCACATGGGAGTCAAGAGCCTGTCTGTTTGCCTCGAGGCAGCATTTCCTCTGCGTGGCTCTGGCTGTCCTGAAGCTAGCTCTGTTGTGCACAACAAACACAAAAAGGCAGGAAGGTCTCCTAGACGATATTGCTGGTTTGAAGACTGAGAGGCAGAGACAAGAGCACACATGGCCTCAGGGACCTTAGATTCTAGGAAGCGGCGAGTACAGCCACAGCATTTATGAACTGGGAAGTGGATTCTTCTCCACCGCCCTCCCATAAGGGCCCAGGCAGGAGAACGACTTGATTTTATCCTTCCGCTACCTAGAGCAGAGAAATCATTGAATCACTCCTAGTTTTGACCTGCAGACCTGGAAGCAGACAATTTGTTGTCACTAGTTACAGCAACAATAGGAAACAGATACAGGAGACAAGTGAGAAGACAGGGTGATGACTCTGGCCCCTAAAGTCCACTGAGTTCCCAGTCTTGGTGGCAGAGGCTGAGAGTAGACGACACCTGGATGCGGACTTGGCTTCCCTGCCCATAGATTTTCTACTGTCGGAGGCAGAGGCAGCAGAATAAAACTGGAGACGTGATCTCATTTTTTTTCAAGGCTTCCTCTGACTTGCTGCCTTGAACCTAGTAGAGGACGGGACCATAATGTCTTCACAGCGTCGATGTGGCATTGGCAATTTTCTTGGCCATTTCTTTTCAAGTCTGTGTGTTCTGTGCCTAATTCCTTTACAATATCCTATCAGGAAACCAATTTGTGTGGAAAAGAAGATATCACATTAAGATGGAAAGGGTCCATCCAACCACCCCCCACTTTCCTTTGTAGGGTACTTAGCAAATGAAGAGCTGTCCTGTGTGAAAACTGACCCTGTGAAGTCACCAAAATGTCTTTCCTAAGAGAAGAGCTCTTGTGGCTTATGTTGCTTTCAACCTGAAAGATGATTATGTTTGGAAACAACAGCAACAGAGAAGATGAAGCCTTTGCTCTTCTTCCACACTCTTTTAGGAAGCCTGTTTGAGGCAAAGGGCCTCGGTGGTGGCTGCTGAATGGAGAACCAGTTCAAGCCTGCTAAGGGTGGCTGGTGGACACAGAGTTTCCCAGTGCCTTCCTAGAGAACATGGCTGAGTCTCCGCGACACTGCTGCCACTGTCTCAGAGGCTTTATGGGACCAGGACTCCGCCCTCTGTCACCTCCCACAAGGATCGTGGAGGGGCCTAGGAGGAGCTGTTCTTGATGGGCTCTCCCAGATGCCTGTGTTCTGTTGAGGGACCGTCCCCTGCTTTGGTCAGTGTGAGCCATTCTCAGGATAGAGGATACCCTGTTATAGGCTTTTTCACTGTTGTTCAGTCTGCTTTGCCTATAGATAGTTCAGAGTAAGTGAAGGGCGTGTATTTGTGATATTTGAAATTTCTGTGCACTGGGCGGTCACTTTCTTGATGCAATTCAGTGGCAAAGTCTTACTTGCCTAAAAATGCCACCTTTGATGATCTTTAGTCTATTCTGAACGCTATAAAATTTTACTTTGCTTGTGTGTGTGTGTGTGTGTGTGTGTGTGTGTGTGTGTGTGTGTGTGTAGTATATCTTCTGCTTTGAAGATACAAAGTTGCAGTTTTTCATCTTAATCGCATAAATTAATCCTTATACACTCTTAGATGTTTTAAGTTTATTCTTTCAGACTTTCATGCGCATACACAATGTATTTTGATCATATCCAGCCCCACCCCAACCCTTCTGGGCTCCCTCCGTGGCCCTCTTCCAATTTCTAAATCTCTCTTTAAAAACACAATGCACTGAGCCCAGTTAGTGCTCCCTTGTATGCACACGGATACAGGGACATCATCAGGAGCAGGGCCACACCCCTTCAGAATGATTGTTCTCCCACCACCTCAGCCGCCAATTATCAACGGCTCCTCAGCTAGGGGTGGAGCCTCATGAACACCTTCCCGTGCATTCTGGGATGTAGGGTGACTTCCTACTACAGGTCTTGTGGCAGCACCATAGCTGCTGTGAGTGTAGAGTGGCCACATTGTATCCGAGGAAAACTGCTTCAGAGTCCCCTCATTCTTTAGCTCTTATCTTCTTTTCGCCCCTCTTCCATCATATGCCCGAAGCCTTGAAGAAAACGTGTAATGTAGTTGTCCATTTTAGGGCTGAGCACCCCACAGCCATGCATCCTCTGCTCTTTAACCACTTATGAGTCACAGTGTGAGCCACTTTCCACTGCAAACGGAAGCTTCTCCAATGAGATGCACTGCTTTATGGGTATAAAGATAAGTATTTAGAAGCATGTTGATACTTTGTCTAAAATAATGCTGGTAGTTTCTCCCCTAGGACCTGTCACCTCCCTAACCACGGTTCTTGGCCAGTGTTCCCTCCTGTAGAGTACACCTTAAATTTAATCAGAAAGCAATTGGTTACTCCCAACACAATCACACTGCTACTATGTCAAGAAATGTATCTTGCCAGGCTGGTTCTTATTGTAGTTCAGAGTTCACAGCTGGGAAAATCCCATGTATGCTTGCCTGCTTCTTTACTTTTGGACTAACGAACACAAGACCATATTTCGAAAATTTTGTATTAAAATTGTTATCTTTAAATTTGTTCTAAAGTATCTTTTTTTTTTTTTACAACTTACTTTACTGAACATTAAAAAAAAAGCTGGCATTTAAAAATAATCGTTTCAAGTTTTAAAGTAATTCTGAAGCATACCATTTCTCACTGTCACCCGACTGAATTATGAATCGTGTGGAAACATAACTCTGGAGGTGTCTGTGAGTTTGTTTCCAGAAAGGCCTGGCCAGAGAGTGTTATCCTGAGTGTGAGTGTGAGTGCAGCCAACCTCTAGCTAAGGCCCTGGCCCGAGTAAACTGGAGACAGTGGGCTGAGCACCTGCTTTCATCTTCCTGTCTTGTGGCTGTGCCTTCCCAGTCACACTGGGTCGTCCCCTCGCAGTGGGAGCTCAAATAAGCTCTTCTCGCTAGGCGTTTGTCTATAGCAACAGCAAAAAACTAATACAAATAGGAAATATAACATGTCTTGTTTTCTAGTTTTAGGAGCTGGGTAGATCGAGTTTCCTTAGGAGAGATCTAGCCAAACTCAGAACCCTTGTGTTTCTGAGTTCAAATGCCGGGAGTTTGGGTATCCATGATGCAGTAAACAAAACAATGAAGGTTTGCTTCCTCCACAAGAAGTCGGGAAGCGCACGGCTGGTGAGGTGAAGGGGCCTCGCTCACTGTTTTCTCTGATGTGGAGTTTGATACGATGGTGCCAAGATGCTCACCAATGTTCTTCACCCCAGCTTAGACCTCTGATGTCCAGGACGGCCTCTGTCCCGCCACTGCCGACATTCACAGTGTTGCCACTCTGATGAGCAAAGGATTTACACTTTGTGTTTAAATGTGTTTCCTTGGTTGGCACTGAAAATGCAGTGTTTCAGGTTTGATAACTGTTCGCCTTATATCCTCTGTGAATTGTTTGGCTGTAAAATTTGCTTAGTTTTTTTTTTTTCTAAAGTAGTTAAAGTATAAGTTACAGAAGGCAGAGAACATTTATCTGAAAGATAAGTAACCTTAGATACCCAGAATGCATAGGGGGTATGCTGAGGTTGTAAATAATGTGCATTGAATCACAGCTTGTACGTAGATTAAAAATAAACAGTAGAAGTGTGCAAGCCATGAATTCTTACAAAGTGGACACCTGGGAAAAAGCACTCAGACTCCCAGCATCCCCCTCTCCTTCCTAGTCCCTCCCACCCTCCCAGAACCAAGCAAAACTGCTAACTAGAATTCTGTAACAACTAGTTTGTGCATTTTCAAACTTCATATTGAAAATCAGTGTCACCATCACTGGCATTCCTCATCAAATTGATGCTATACACCTGACAAAAGCACCTTAAAAAGGAGAGGGTTTGTGTTAGACTTCTGCTTCAGCCTGCCTACCTGCCATGGGGGCGTGGCCCCGCCCAGGGCTATATTAAAGGACAGCCCTACCTCCCTCTTCCTCTTCCTCTCTCTCCCCTCTCTTCTCCTTCTCCTCCTCCTCCTCCTCCTCTTCCTTCTTCTTCTTCTTCTTCTTCTTCTTCTTCTTTTCTCTCTCTCTCTCTCTCTCTCACCCTCCCTCCCTCCCTCCCTCTCCCTCTCCCTCTCTCTCCCTCTCTCTCTCCCCCTCCCTCCCTCCCTCCCTCCCTCTCTCTCTCTCTCTCTCCCTCTCCCCCTCTCTCTCTTCCCCTCCCTCCCTCCCTCCCTCCCTCTCTCTCTCTCTCTCTCTCCCTCTCCCCCTCCCTCCCTCCCTCCCTCTCCCTCTCCCTCTCCCTCTCTCTCTCTCTCCCCCTCCCTCCCTCTCCCCCTCTCTCTCTCCCCCTCCCTCCCTCTCTCTCCCTCTCTCTCTCTCTCCCTCTCCCCCCTCTCTCTCCCCCTCCCTCCCTCCCTCTCTCTCTCCCCCTCTCTCTCTTGGGTACCCCTTTCCTCTTTCCTTCTCCCCCCATGCTCATTGAATAAACTCCTCTATAACACAATATCTGTTGCCCGGCACCTTTATTACCTTATCCTGTTATCTTACTGCCTTGTATATTAATCAGACAATTGGTGGCTCAATGTTAGCCCTCTGCTTCAGTCTGCCTACCTGTGAGGTCATTGCTTACCTGCCACAGGGGCGTGGCCCTGGCCAGGGCTATATAAAAGGACAGTCCTACCTCAACCCTCCCTCTTACTCTTCCCCTCTCTCTTTTTCTTAGTCTTCCTGTCTCTGTCTCTCTGAGGTACCCACACTTTCCTTCTCTCTCCATGCTCATTCAATGACCTCCTCTACAACATAATATCTGGCATCTGGTACCTTATTACCTTATCTTATTATCTTACTGCTTTATATACTAATCATAAAAGTTCGGGCCTGGAGAGATGGCTCAGAGAGTAAGATCACTGACTGCTCTTCCAAAGGTCCAGAGTTCAATTCCCAGCAGCCACATGGTGGCCCACAACCATCTGTAATGAGATCTGGTGCCTTCTTGTGGCAGGCAGGTGCACATGCGGGCAGAATACTGTATATACTGTATAAATAATAAATAAATCTTTAAAAAAAAAAAAGAAAGGGTTCTATTTCACCTCACAGTTCAAAGGTATAGTCCACCATCAAGGACCATCTCACTTTGTAGTGACTCTAAGTCCCATCAAACTGACACGATGAACTATCACAGTTACCAACTTGTTAGTGTGGGAAGCACTGAAACCTCCCTGCATGACAAATCACATGAGACAGGCCTTCTATTTAGAGAGCGGCAGAGAGGGCAGCAGAAACTGTGCATTTGTGAGCTGGCCCCAAAGACGCAGGGAAGCTACCCCAGCTATCCACGTATGGCTTGCGCTGCATCTCAGGGACCTTCTGCTTCTAGGATGGAGCCCCAGATGTTATGAGCAGCTGTCCATCTCTGGATGTCGCACGTCCTGTCATTATTCTTGAGATATACAAGTAAGGAAAGGGATTGGTTGAGCTGTTTTAACATCCTTGGAACACTGTCTTGGACATACAAATGGGTCACATGACCCGGCTTCTTTTGCCCAACATTAGGTGCTGACATTCAATTGTATCAAGACTTATTTGTTTGCTTTCCCGAGACAAGGTTTCTCTCTGTAGCCCTGGCTGTCCTGGACTCACTTTGTAGACCAGGCTGGCTTTGAAATAACTGAGATCCTTCTGCCTCTGCCTCCCCGAGTGCTGGGATTACAGGTGTGTGCTAGCGGGCCCAGCTGTGTATCAAGATTTTGATATTCAAATGTATCAAGATTCTGAAGTAAGCCTGATAATTATGCTTTTAGATGCTTTTAGATGACCAACATGGCAATATATTAAAGATTCCTATAATTATTAAATTATAATTATAATTCAATTTATCAAAATTACATTTTTCTGTTTTTACATTTTCAATATTTATTTATTTTCTTTACATCCCTATCACAGCCCCGTCCCTCCTCTCCTGGCCCCACTATCCCACCATATTCCCTGTTTTTCCCTCTCCTCAGAAAAGGGGAGCCCCCCCAAACATGCCTTGGCACATCAGGTCACATCAGGACTAAGAGCACCGTCTTCCATTGAGGCCAGGCAAGACAGCACAGCTAGGGGAAAGTGATCCATACTCAGATTGTACACAGGTGCTAGGGATTTGAACTCAAGTCCTCAGGCTTGCACAGCACACACTTTGTAGACTAGCTATCTCCCTAGACATGTGTGTGTGTGTGTGTGTACACATATTATGTGTATGTATATAGTTTGCTCCATGTATCTTAACACAGAAAATAATGGTGCAGTATACCAGGAACTATTGAATTATACACCTAAATTTTGAATTATGCGTTCACTGACTTCTGTCTCAATATAGTTGAAAAAGATCAGATTATGACTGAGGGAAGCCAGATGATGGAGAGCAACAGATAAACTGGGGAGCCCAGTGGGGTCTGCCAACGCCTCTTTTGCCTAACCTACTGATGAGTCTTTGTCGCCAGATGACTCGAACCATGAAGAGGTGTGGCTTTAGGCAGCCCCCGTTTCCTGAATCTGACTAATTTTGAGACTAAGAGCTGGCACGTCTAGGTTGGCATCCCTGGCTGACCAGCCACTACCCTAGCCAAGCCAGCTGCATACGATTAGCCTCGCCGCCAGCTTCCCATCCGGTCAGGTGACACCTGCTTCATGTTTCCACCGCCTGCATTGCTTCTAGACGCTGAAAATATGCACAGAAAATAAATAAAGAGGCCAGTTTTGGGGCCCCCGAGAGAGGTTGTTATTTACTGTTATACAGTGTGACTCTGCACACCCCGAAGGCGGAGGGGTAGTGTTTGCTTTGGCAGCCTGATTAAGAGGTAGTTCTTCCATGATCATAAAAATGAACTGAAATCATCTCCTGCGATCCAGCCTGCGGCTACCAGCTGCAATTTACCTTTTTACATTATGTATGATTCTCGGTTGCTCAGATTGGAGGAAGACAGACTCCGCTCAGCTTGTGATTTCCAGTGGTGTGCTGAGGTTTGGCCACTGCTACTCATGTCGACAGAGGATGGCTCACACCCGTGTCTTAGACAATGCCTCATGAAGGCGGCACAAGGGTCTACTTACATAGGACCGATGAAGAGAATTTGCAGCTGCCTTGAAAGCTGCGAGCTGTGTCATTAAGTGGTGACTCGGCAAGCTTGCTGTCACTAAGAGGGAGAAGATGGGCGGAGGTGGCTCTGGGCATACATGTGTCAGGCTATTTTGCACTCTCAGTTTTCTCTGACCCCCCTCTGACCCTCCGCCACAGTCATTCTAACAAATCCCCCCATATATATTTTTTTTTCTTTATTTACTATGAATACCATGCTCTTACGGCAAAGTATGCTATACTTACTTATACCTTAAGTTAGATCTCAATTGACTAATGTGACACAATATATTAATCATCTCTACATATTAATATACTAAACATAAAGATTTAAAAATTAATCTATTAAATATATGTTCATTCTTTAACTTCTGTTACTCTAGAGAGCCTGATTGGTACAGGTAATGATGACTTGTGACGCTTTTGCATAGTGTGTCAAGTATTTACTGGACTCTCTCTCTCTCTCTCTTGTCTGGGTGACTTAAAAAACCTTAGGGAAGATTCAGTAAAGCTCATGTGGTCTTTGCCTCTCTGGGGCTTAGCAAGAGGGAGGGATGCCGCTTAGGGCTCATGGGTACCACATCCTCAACAGGGTGGATTATATGGGCTGGGGAGGCTCCCAGACGCCCTTGAGAGATTTGTCTGAACCTTTAAGGAACTAGGTGATAGAAACAGAATGTAACCTCGCCCTCAGGCCTCGAGGACTTCTGGGCACAGGCGTGATTTGTGGTGGTTAACATGATTATCACAGTGGCTGTTTAGTTTGAGGAACACCCAAGAATTCAGCACAGCATCCCTCTCAGTGTGTTCAGGACACTATTTCTAGAGACAGCTGGATCACAAAAGCTTAGTCCTAATCAATAGACTAATCTTTGATGGCTTTCACATTCTCAGTTGTCCAATTAAAGGGTCTGGAACACACTTGCACATTTCCAGTATTAGCAATGATGACATTACAGGTGGTGTGTGGGCTGCAGAGGGCTCCATTTCCTTCGCTCTTCGTTTTGTCTTTTCCCTTGGCTGTTTTAAGGCACTGACTAGGTGGCCAGCAGTTCAATCTTCAGTCAGCTCGCTCTAAAACTCTTCCACCATTAAAGGATGTGATAAGGTGAATTTGAAACATGGCTCCAAGTCTAGCCCCTCACTCTGAAGTCCATTTTACTCCCACTGTTGATATTCCTCAGCACAATAGACCTTACTGCCTGTGGAAAATCCCATGTTAAAATGAGCCAGACTTAATGGAAGGCCCTAGGAATTATGGCTACAGATCAGAATTTTACAGCAATTGGGACCCTACACAGTCTATTCTATGTGGTCCCCTCGCTAAGCACTCGGGGAAACAGAAACCAAGTGAGAGAGGAAGTGACTTGCACAGGTGCTCGGTCCTGAGAATCGCAGGTCACTGGAGCTGCACTGTGGGGCCCACATGGCACGTGCGAGCAGGGTGGCCCAATGGTCTGCGGCTAGTGTGCTAATGCTGGGTATCAAGGCAAAAATTCCAGAATTCTTCTACCAAGGGTTATTGGGAACAAACTGGGTGAACACTAGAACAGGTTGAAACAGTCTGTTCGTCAGCTTTCTGTTACCATAACCTTACCTGGGATGAGTCAAGTTATAGAGAGGAAAGGGTTGTTTTCCGTTCATGGTATCGGAAGCTTCAGTTCATGGCGATCTGCCTTCGTTGTTTGATACAGAGCAGCATGGGCGTAGAGTTCATGGTGGCTGGGAAGCAAACGGAAGAGGAAGGGCTGGGTGCTCCGTTCCCTTCAATACAATGTCCCCAGAATCAAAGTTTTTCCAACTTGCGTTACCTCTTACAGGTTCCTCCACTGCCTGTCAGGAGCACCATGGGCTACAGTCTCTGGGGGGCTGGGGGGGGGAAACGCTGCAGGTTTAAAGCTTGTCAGAACTGTGAGCTCCAAATGACACATTCTGGAACAGACTTGTTACGATGTGCAAGGCTCCTTGGAGAAGGGTAGTGCTGTGGTATAAGGAGAAGACACTCTCTTGGCCGTGTTTATCTGATCACAGTATTGTGATCAGGGGACTGCATAGTGGAAGGTGTGAGCTTAGGGGAGCTCAGCCCTGGTAAAACATGCCCACAAACTGCAGCCAAATTCAAGAGAGATTTAGGCATCAAGCTGCAGGCATCCCACAATGAGGAAAGCAAGACAATTACCCAACTACGAAAGAAAATTTTCCTCTTTCCTCTGAAAATGATATTAAAAAATTATTTTTAGCTCCTTAAAACATCTTTTTTTCTCTTAAGCCAATGTGATATTCATATTATCAATGAATACACATAGACACATATGCACACATATGCATATGTGTGTCTACACAGACGTGGGACACTCACCACCAAGCTGGAGCAATATGGGCAGCAAACGTGTTTCCATAGCAACCTATTCCTTATTCCCTGCCTCGGGACTTTTGTTTCAATCAGAGACTTAGAAAACCTCTTCTACAGAAAAGAGAGAAAGAAGGAAAATTCTTTCTTTACTGGATTTTCCAACTACAGATTGAAATTGCTTCTTGGAGTAGGATGTGGAGGGCAGGTTGGCAAACCTCTGCAAATGTCCCGGCCATGATCCGGGTGGGACTTGGGTAAAACTAAGTAACACTGCCTACTTTCTTATTCCCCTTTGGAGAACCATCACTCCTGCATGTCACTTGCCCTCACAGCCCATTTGTGATTCTAGTATGATGTGTCCTGTAGGCTTTGATCTTTTTAAAACCTATTTTATTTGGGGGTTCTTTAGTGCGTCTACCTCCCTTCCAGCCCACCAACCCTAGGTAGGAGACAAAGAAGACTAATAGGGACAGGAGAGGTAGTCCTTTTTAGACTCAGTTCCATGTAGCAATTCCACTCCTCACCTCTAGGATTCCAGCAGACCCACTAAGACAGCAACCCAGCAGCCCAGCAGCCCAGCAGCCCAGCAGCCCAGCAGCCCAGCAGCCCAGCAGCCCAGCAGCCCAGCAGCCCAGCAGCCCAGCAGCCCAGCAGCCCAGCAGCCCAGCAAAAGCAACTGCAATTGCAGCAGCAGGAACCCGGATGTGTTCTCTGGAGCATTTCTCTCTAGGAGCATCCCCATAGGGAAGCGATGCAAAACAAAGAAGCCAAGAGATGCAAAGCGATGCAAAAAATGACCTCTCTTTGCTTTCTGTTTTTTTTTTTGGGGGGGGGCAATTTTTATACCCTTCCATATTCTGTACAGGATGTTTTTTCAACTGGCAAAGACCATGTCCCCGTCCCCACCCCACATGAGGCAATTCCCTTTCTAGAAGACAAACATCACACACTGTCACACAAGGCAGTTTTACATCCCATACATGGGATCCAAACAAAAACCTGTTTACATCCACTACAGTGAGTTCTGTCTTAGCCTGATTCCAGTTCCCGTTTTCTTTCTTCCACTTCTTCTGGGCTTGTCATCCGTCATTTGCCCCGCTCTGAAGCTCCACTCCTG
Source organism: Acomys minous (assembly GCF_964271855.1). NCBI lineage: Eukaryota > Metazoa > Chordata > Mammalia > Rodentia > Muridae > Acomys > Acomys minous. The sequence goes on along the minus strand of NC_140501.1, from coordinate 1,475,020 downwards.
GGCCTACCCACCTTTGCCGTGAAGCTGGGGAAGTTGGAAGAGAAAAAGACTTCCATGAACTTTTGAATCATGCAGAGCATGTGTGGGTTCAGATGGTACCTCCTCCTCCTCCACAGGCAGGAAAGCTTGGACCTTCTCCAAGGCAGCAGACAGAGGCTGGACAAAAGTCAGGAAAACATCCTTTCTCATTTTTCATGGCACAGTTCTCAGACAACGCTCTGCACGTTATCTCCCAGCTGGGTATCCAGCTCCAACTTGTCCTTGTGGGTGGTCTGAAAATCCTTTCACTGTGGTAGGGACCAACAAGGTCTGCTGCCCATTGCTGCTGTAGATTGCCATGGCATTCGGGTTGTTTCTGGCACTGGGCACCAGCCGTCTGCAAAGGCAGGCACAGCCATACAAGGTGAGAATACATGTGTTACTCTGCCATAGAGACTTAGGGGACCCCAAAGGCTGACTGGCTTTTTTATTTAGCAGGACAACATGGCCCAAAGTGAAAGATGAAAATCTGTAGAATCCTATCATTCAAGAGGATGGTTGCCAAGACAACGGTACTAACAAAGAGACCTCCCCCCCCCCCCCACACAGAGTAATGTTCATGTGCCAGCCAGTGCTGGGGCAAATGGCATGTCCCCAAAGCTAGGAGTGTGCAAGATATGTATTACACAGAGAACTCAAAGCTATTGGTACAGTGTGACAGCTCTTTTCCAGTCACGTAGGGTGCCCTGAAACAGCAAATGAGGTAGTGATAAGGGATTGGAGTTTTATGATATATAAGAAAAGGGTTTTCCATTGCCTAGACAGTGGACACATCAGTCAGTTCCCACACTGCAGACTGGATGGCGTTGGTTTAGTCCACATGCAGTGGAGCAGAAGTGCTAGAGTGAATCTATCTATCTACCATCTATCTATGTATCTATGTATCTATGTATCTATGTATCTATCTATCTATCTATCTATCTATTTATCATCTATTATTTATCTATCTATCAATCATCTATCTATTATCTATCTATCTATCTATCATCTGTCTATCTATCTATCTATCTATCAATCACCTATTATCTATCTATCTATTTATCTATCTATCTATCTATCTATCTATCTATCTATCTATCTATCTCTAAAATGGTGATTTATTAGAATATCTTACAGGATGTGGTCCAGCTAGTTCAACAGTCTCTGTCTCCTGATGGAAACATCCAAGAATCAGGTAGTTGTTCAGTTTTATCAGGCTGGATGTCTGGACTGATCTTCAGTAAACATTGGAATTCTGAAAAAGTAGTTCTAATACCATCAAGGGAATGTGTCAGCAGCAGGATAGATACGGGCAAGCAAGCAAAAACCAAACCAAACCAAAACTCCAAAAGCTTTCTCATTTCTTGTCCTTTTATGTAAGTTGCCACCAGGAGGTGTGGCCAGGATTTAGGATGTGTCTTCTGACCTCAAATGACATGGATATAAGGTGGATTTCCTATCTCAAATGATCCAACCAGGAATTACCCCCCCACCCCCCCCCCACCCCCCTGCCACTCCGCCACACACAAGATGCTTGGGGACCAGATAGATGTTTGGGTTTAAGTTAATTCCAGATGTAACCAAGTTGACAATGGAGTTTAGCCATCACAATAGACTTTAGATGTATGGTAAATACATTTCTGCTTCTTAAGCTGCCTAGCCCATGGCATTTTATTGTAGAGCTGACTAAAATGTATAACTGTTTGACTCAGTTTATTTAATGCTTGGAGACAACATCCTATGTTTCCAGAAGAAAAAGTCCCTCAGGATATGGCTCTCGCTCGTCCCCTCTGCTGTTCAGTCCGCTACACTTCTAGATGCCAGTATGACACACATTAGAAGTATGGATGTGTGCCAGGCATGTATAGACTAGCAAAAAGCAAATCTTGCTTCACATTTTTTTCCCTGTGAAGTGTGACAATGAGTTCATTCAGATCTCTTTTTCTGACCTTTGTATTGGGTGGTGTAGAGTTGCTTTCGGTGCTATGGTAAAATAAAATGGCTGGAAGTAACTTCTGTAAGGCGCTGTGGCTCACCATTCCGGGGAAGGGACCCTGCAATGATGGGGTAAGCATGACGGCCGCCAGGCAGGAAGCTGAGGGATCTCATCCTGAGCTGAAAACCGGAAGCAGAGAGTGAACTTGCGGTGGGGCAAGGCTATGAACTCTCAAATCCCACCCCTAGTAACTGACTTCCTCCTAAACGTCCCATAACCTCCCCAACAGCAACGCCAGCTGTGAGCCTATGGGAGACATTTCTCATTCAAACCACTGCAGGCGGTGGGCGGTGTAAGCATTGCTCCCAGTGGATGGAGTTGTATCTAAATACAGATCCATGAGCATGTTACTGGGCTGGGAGCAGAGCTGCTCTAAATCTGCAGTCCCATGTAAGAGTAAGAGAATCAGGAAGATGGCCCCTGACCACTTCCTTCCTTCTCCCAAGATTGGAGCCAGTGTGTCAGTCTGTTTTTCCTTGCTGTACAAAGTAACTGAGAAAAATTAGCTTGAAAGGAAGAAATGTTCAGGCTGGAGAGATGGCTCAGTGGTTAAGAGCACTGGTTGCTCTTCCAGAGGCCCTGAGTTCAATTCCCAGCACCCATATGGTGGCTCACAAGCATCTATCAACATCTGGTGCCATCTTCTGGTGTGCTGGCACACATGCAGGCAGAATACTGTATATATAATAAATAAGTAAAATCTTAAAAAAAAAAAAAGGGAAGAAATGTTTATCTTGGCTCATGGTTTCTAAGGTGTCAGTCCATGGTTGCTGGGTCCGATCACCATAGGTCACTGGTGAGGTAGCACATCAGGGCAGAAGCCTGTGGCTGAGGAAATTGTTCACTGTGACTAGGAAGTAGAGTGCTCATCCTACAGCAAAGTCCCTCCCCACACTCACTGTAGTGGTTTGAATGAGGACAGTCTCCATAGGCTCACGTGCTTGAATGCTTGGGCCTCCCTTAGTGAACTGTTGGGGAAGGATTAGGAGGTGTGGTCTGGCTGGAGAATTCTGTCACAGAGGATGGGCCTTGAGGTTTCAAAAGCCCACACCAGGCCTAGTTTCTTGCTTTCTCTGCCTGTAAGTTTCACATTAGAGATAAGCTCTCAGCTACTGATCCAGTGCCGGGCCTGCCCGGCACCATGTTTCTCACTGTGATGGTCATGGAGTCACTCTCTGAAACTGTTTTTTTTTTTAACGCCACCAATTTCACACTTTCTTTTAAAAGTTTGGTCATAGTGTCCCTTCACAACAAAAGAAGAGTAATTAAGACATTCATTAAGATATAAATTCAACAATAGATTTAGTCCACTGGAAGTCACAGTCCATGTGAGGCACTTCCCAACGACCACCTTTCTGACCATTTATACCTGTGACCAACCCTTCAACATAAGAACTTAAAAAAAAAAAAAAAAAGAGGTCAGGGATACTGAAGATTCAAATCGTAACAAGCAAAATCCATAGATATTTCTATCTGACCCTCTGGTGGTTCTAAGAGAGAGAGATGGTAGTCCCCGAACTATCAGGCAGATCTTCAAGCCATCTGCCTTTTTGGTGTTCTGTGGTTCTGTGCCAGGAACAATGTGAGCCCTTAACCAGTGTACTCAATGGGACTGATACATCACACATACACACACACACACACATACACACACACACACACACACACACACACACACACACACACACCACACCTGTGTTCATCCACATGCTATCTCAATGTATCATGGTGCACCTTTTAATTTCCTGTTTCTTTGAACAGCACGCCCCAGGGACATTCTTCCAAAAGTGAAAGGATTTATCTAACCTTTAAAGGAACACATTGCAGAACCCACTAGCCATGGAGAATTGTGGACAGACAGAATTTCCTGGATACAGGAGGATATTGTGTTGTATCTCAAAGGGGCAGAGGCAGGGTTGAATCACAATGGAGCATTTGCCTGGTGTACCTGGTAAATACCAGATAGCAGCACCCCACAATCAACTTACAATCACCCGGAAAAATCAAACAGTCAGGCTTAGCTACAAGTGGAATAGCATCTTATCAGGGCAGGTGATTTTAACTTTTGTGATGGAGCAAGGGACTGGGTGACCGACTGTGCATCTGAAGTGTATCCAGACTGTTGAGACTGTCTACGTCAGTTTGGGAAGATGTATTCTAAGCTTTGTTGCTGTTAGGTTCAGGGTAAGTTAATAATATTCTCCCAGCCCAGAGAAAACTGCATCCTACCAGGATCTCAGCAAGGTAGCTCCTATAGGTTGATTTTGCGCAGTGGCATCTCTTTCCTCAGGACACATTCCCAGAGTCTCCTCACTTCTGTGTTGGTCTCTCCTGTGACTGGTGGGACCATAGAGCAGCCAGGGTTTGTCCCAACTTATAAAGATAGCAGTAAGGGACAGTTAGTGTCTGTGCACCAGTTTCATTCAACAATAATGTGTGAGGCTATTGGCTTATAAAAGCTCAATTAGCCATCGATTTAATGGTTCGAGCTCAAGATCAGGAGGCCTCAGTGCTTATGTCCTCTCACAACAGACAGAACGTCGTAATCAAAATGACGTTATAAGCAAATCACTGACATCATGAGCTAAGGGGGGAGGCAAGGAAGGGCGAAGGAGGGAGAGGGATGAGTGGGATTCCTCCCCCTCCCCCCTCTCCCCCCACGTAAGCCCCATTTAGATTTGTGGAAATAGCACCACATTTTTGTCTTCAGGTCTTTGTGAGGTCACTTGGGAATTTGATGGTAAATTGTTGGCACCATCTAGGTTGCGTTAGAAGGCAGTTTGAAGCAGCACAGAAAATCAGTTCCCGGACAGAGTCGATGCATAGAGCAATGATCCTGGATGGCACATAGTCATTCACTCTTAATTTTATCATAAGCAATGGAAGGAAGTGGTCCTAGCTTTGAGGCGGTCCTAGCTTTGAGGCGGTCCTAGCTTTGAGGCGGTCCTAGCTTTGAGGCGGTCCTAGCTTTGAGGTGGTCCTAGCTTTGAGGGCTGGCTTGTTTCCTACATGGACCTGCTAGGCACTCACTGTACATACATGTGCTGTGTTGATAAATCACCTACTTGGTTAGGAAGGAGTGCCACTGGAGCTCACAGAGGCAGAGATGACTGCGGTTAGGAAGGAGTGCCACTGGAGCTTACAGAGATTACTACAGTCTTCACACAGAGTCACACAGTGAGGTTTATTACCCATTGCCTTGCCCTGGCAAAGAGTTTGGGGTAGACTTCATGTGAGTCGGTCCTTTGCTGCCTTGACAAATTTCCAAGATGTCATTTAAAAGAGGAAGACTTTGTCATGTCAATTTTCCCAGTGTGGGCGGAGGATGCTCATTTTAGGTGTGTGCACAGTCCAGGAGGGAACAGGAGACAGAAACCCCTGTCAGAGCAGAGAGCTGTAAGGTTCTTTAAAAAATGGGGACATTTTGTGCCTGGGAATGGAAAATGTAAAGTCCTCAACTTGGGTCAGAAATTGATATCTGAATAGCTAGAAAAGAAAAAAGGGGGCGGGGGAATAGAAATGACAAATTGTGATTCAGAATACATCTTTCATATCTTTGCAGCTTTTGAACGTGTTGTAATTGAATTGGAAGAATTACTGTGAACAGATGCTAACCAATGCTCTACGCACACCCTACGGTGAGAAAATGACAGGAATCACTCCTCTTGCCCAAAATCCACTTAAAATTTAAATTACTTTAATTGTTGCATATTTTTATGTGATATAATGGGAAGTTTATGGAGAGATCAAAATGGAAAACAGTGGGTTCTGGAAAAGGGCTTCAGGGTTCAGATGTGAGAAGCAGTGGCCACTCCTACTGCTAGCAACTTTCCAGTAGGGATGTGCTTTGTGGCGCACCCTTTAATACAAAAATCTTATCGCTTACTCGTCTCCTCATTACTCACATCCTAATCACCCACTGGTGATGAATTCAGAACGGAAGCGTTTTTCATTAGACCGTTTGCCATGGCAACTGGCATTGGGGAGGCTTTCTGCTGGCTGCACCGCTGGGCCTGGTGGGCTTACTCTTCTTTGGCTCTCAGTGACTTCTTGTAGGGTATTCGTCTCCTGGAGTCTACTTGGTGACACATGGGAGTGTAGAACCATGAATTCTTATTTGGGGAGAAAAAAAGGACAGTTTGTTTCTAGTAATTGGAAGCATAATTAGATGCTGACAGACAGCTAAGACATGTGAATATCTGGGGCACATAAAGAGTCATAAAAAGCTGCAAAATTTGATCTTACGGGCTCCGAGGAAGCTGAGTGTTACTACTGACACTTTTAGACCACTGTATCTTTTGGCTCTTTGAAAAAGCTTCTGGGTTTTCAAGCAGTTTTTAGGAATGACTGAATCTATTAGAAAAATCTTGTTTTGGCAACATTTATGACAGCCGCAAACAAAGCAAAGAAGAGACTTATGAGGCCAGTGCGACTTAATATCACTTATATGCATTTAATAGAAAATAGATAACTCCTGAAGAACAAATCCTTGTGAAATCGTGACACAGAGTTTCAGGCTGCAGATGCGACTTGTTCACTATGAGACTCACATGCTGTATTAGTTGCTGTTCTGCTGCTGTGATGAAACAGCCCGAGAAAAAGCAAGTTAGGGGGAAGTGTTTCTTTTAGACTACAGTTGTGGAAGAGATGTAGTTCTCCATGGTGGGACACACAGGAAACAGTACCGGAAGCAGAGCAAGGCTGTAAAGCCTCAAACCCGCCTTAGCGATGTACTTCCTCCTGAAGGCTCCATAACTTCCCAAACCACACTCCCAGCTGGGAATTTACGGGCCTACACAAGACAATTCTCACTCAAGACCACAACACACTCTGCTTTTATTCAGCAAAGAGTGTCCGCCACGCTGGCTTCCAGAGAACACGGACAGAGGGACCTGCACTGTTGGTAGCGGATGGTCTATCGTTTGACATAAAACTTAACCTTAATCTTTTGTTGTTGCTTGAATTTTTAAGGTAAGTTCTCACTATACAGCTCTGGCTGTCCTGGATCTCACAGTGTAGACCAGGCAGGCCTTGAATTCCCAGAGATCTGCCTATCTCTGCCTCCCGAGTATTGGAATTAAAAGCATGTGCCACATGCCTGGCTAAAATTTTCCTTAATCTTGAGGAGGATTTTAGTGTAAGGGAAAAGAAAAGAGCTTTACAAATTAAGGATAGAGAAAAAGGAAAACACACATCTGCTCTCATGCATGTTCACAAACACACACACACACACACACACACACACACACACACACACACAAATGTAAACAGTGATAAAAAAATTCATTTGTTAAAAATACTCCAGAAAGTTAAGATAGTAAATGGACATCAAAAGGAGTAATTTGATAAGGTGGAATGAAACATTAGAATAACTATTTTTTATATTAATGATGAAAAATAGAAACAAGTACAAAGCTTAAACATCATAAATAATAAAAGACAAAAGTCCTCTACTTTCCCAGCACCCATGAAAGTGATCTGAAACTATACAAAGATAGTCTTGTCAAATCATAGCCCAGGGGATGACATCAGACATTTGGAAAGTAAAGATAAAATCAAGTGGGCATGTGTTGTTGAGTGGTGCAGGAGAGGGCCTAGCAATAGGCCCAGGAGAAAGGCAGGCTTGGCAGAGCACCACCCAGCTCAGAAAGGGCTACAATTGGACAAAGTCTTTGCATTCATCAATAGGGCCATAAGTATGAAGGAGAAAGTCAGCAGTTACACTTGAATGTGATAAGGCCAGTGGGAAGTCCTGTGGTTTATGAGGCAAACAGTCCTTAAAGAAAATGACCCTTAGTGTATAATGTAACTTTTATTCAGCAGATATAATTGCCATCTTGGAGGCTTACACTGGTGAATAAGCTCATCCGTTTCTAGCTCTTTCTGAACTCTGGCTGGCTGGTTGAACTCAGTTGTTGTGGCTCAAACTCCTCTCCAAGATGACTGATTCAGTCTGGCTCCTCTCTGCTTCTGATGGAATTGCTCTGCCTGGAAAAACTGCCTCTGAAACCAGGAACTGAACTGCGCTGATTTCAGGACTTGCTGAGTGCTCAGCTGCACTCAACTGCACTCGACTCTGCCGACTGAGCAGAATTCAACTGTCTGCACTCCTGTCTTCTCTACTGAATTCTCTACTCAGCTCTACCTTGCTGCATTGTTTCCCCTGCTCTCTCTACTGTATCTACTCTCCCTCTCAACAATACTATAATGCTCTTAAGTAGCTTCTTTTCCTGTCTGTTCCTATAAGAGTTGGGAGTATCCTACCTCTGACTCATTCTGTCAAATCTTTCTCTGATTTGTCACTTTGTCTGTCTCTCAATTAGATGTTATTTATTGGATATAAAGTTATGTACTAAGGGTGTGTCTGTATTCCAGGCACAGAGGTTTAAGGGGTGTATTCCAGCCAGAGGGATTACAGGCGTGTGGTGCATCTGCCTTCCAAGCTTATCGCACAGACCTAGGTCTTTGGATACGATCCCTTGACAGAGCAGCCATGTTTCTGGATTCAAATTCTCGCACACCCAAGAAACAAGGATGGAAGTTGGAAAGAAAGATGATGGCCCCAGGCTGAAATCTGAGGATCCCATTTTGATCCACAGAACCCACATAAAAATCTAGGAATGGTGGTGGATTCTTGTAATTCCAGGACTGAGAAGGTGGAGCCCTCAGGGACCAGTGATCAGCTAATGTAGCCTCATCAATGAGTCTGATGTCCCAGTGAAAAGGCTGCTCCAAAAAATATGGTGGAGGGTTCCTGAGGAACAATTTCCACACAGACACACATATATATCCCCTTCACAAATATGAACATGTATACCTAGACACACAGACACACAAACACACACAGACACACACACACAGATGCACATACACACAGACATATATACTCCCTTCACAAATATAAACATGTATACCTAGACACACATACAGACACATACATGTGTGCACACACACAGACACACACAAATATACAGATACACAGACACGCGCGAACACACACACACACACACACACACACACACACACACACACACACACACACACACTGGAAGCACTATTCCGATGTAAGCCACAAGAAAGGAGCTGTGTAAAGGAGTTCAAATCTTTTGACATTCAGATTTAAATTTTTATTACTCTTTCTTTTTACAAATTAATTTATTCTTTGGCAATTTTATACGTGTATCTAGTATGTTTTGGTTAAACTCATTTTCTCTCCCTGCTAATCCTTCCTTCCCCTCTATCCCTATTTTCTGATCAACTCACTGTCCTCTCCATCCTGCTTTTGCCATTTTGCTTGTTTTGTTTTGTTTTTTTGTTGTTGTTGTTGTTTTGTTTTGGTTTTTTTGCCTTGTGACCCACCAGGTGTAATCAGAGCACCCCTGTGTGCACGGTATGTAGCTATCCACCAGAGCATGAGTACCTGAGCAGTGGCTGCACCGCTGAAGACAATGCCTTCCTCTCCCTCAGCAGCCCTAGTCTACCATCGGCTCCCATAGAGACTCCTCTGTGACTGAGTGTTAGGAGCTCCATGTGTAAACCCTGTGCAGGTAATCGCAACCAGCTGTGAGTTCACGAGTGCCGTGGGTACGTCACGCTCACTCGGCCTTCCACACCATCCAGTTCTCACATTCTTTCTGCTCTTTCATTATTTGTTGTGGTTTTTCTTTTCTTTCAATGCTTCCTGAGACCTCCTGAATTACGATGACTTCTGACACACACATGACTTCCCTCCCTGTTCCTTCTGTCTAGGTCAGCAGATGAGTTCACAGCACAGGCTCGTACATCCTGTGAAACCAATCCTGTTTTCCTTTTGAGTGCTTTCCATTGGATTTGTGCTAGGAGATGGCATGAGGAAAGTGGCTTGGTCACACTGCTTTGTGACTGCTAACAGCAGCGGAAGAAATCTCCTGTTTTGTTCTTAGAGTCCAGTTCCACATTGAGCTTTCTGTTGACTTTGTTTACATTAAAGATGCACATTCCACATGTAGCAGAGGATTCTTCTAAACAGCAGTCAGAAATCCCCAGAAAAATCCCGGTTACTCTGGATTTGGTTACACAGGCTTTCTCACCGAGTTGGCGAGAGATGTGCTGATTTAATATGTCTAGACTAGAGCAGGCACTTGCAGTCGCAGGGGAGAGGTGATGTACAGTACAGCCCGTGCCGGCTGTCGCTGTGACATGTGACGCGTTGTTCACTGCAATCCATACTCTGCTTATCAGGCTTCATACTGGATCCATCTTAGGCTTTGATCCTTTCAACACAAAGGCGGTGCAGTACAAGATGTGCCCTGCACAATTTCTGTTACATGAATAAACAAAAACATCCCTGCACTTTTATGCTTTTAAAAACCCAATGCAGCTAAAATCCTGAAGTATATAGATAAATAATCTTCAGCTATATTGCACACCCTGGGAAGCCCTGGGTGACTCTCGGTTTGTCTTATGTGAAGCAACGCTTTCCACCGAAGCACACAGGAGCAGACAGCGAAAGTTTTACAGCTAGTTTGGCTTTTAGAGAACTTTTTGCATTCCTTGGGTTCAGTTCTATCCTGTCACGTGGTCATGCTGCGCATGGCTTTTCTTCAGTGATGCTCGTCACTCTCCAGACAACTTGGTGCTAATGGAACTTATACAACTGAGTTCATGAGCCAGCCAATCCCTCTGCTTGAGTTCATGTAAGCAGCCCCTCCATACCTTTTCCATCAGACACCTACTGTGTGTTCTCCAAAGTGAATGTTTGATTCCCCTCCTAACTCTGATGCCTAGAGCTCCCAGATCAAGAAACACACTGTGTCCCTTTTTAAAAACTTAAAAAAAACTTTTAATTGATTCTTTGTGAATTTCACAACACACACCCCACTTCCACTCATCTCCCCATTTTCTCATATCCTTCCTTTGCCCTTGCAATTTCCCCCCCAAAATAAAACACACACCACCACCAACAACAACAACTATTACTACTACAACATCATCAACAACAACAAGGTATAGAAAACATCTCATTGTGGAAGCTGTAGTATATCTCAGTGCATCTCACAGTATATCCCTCTGTCTACACATCTTCACACGCAAATGTTCATTGCAATGAATCATTGGTTTGGTTTCAGATCTCTGGCTTCTGTGACACCATCAATATTGGGTCTTTACCAGGCCTCCCAGTCATCCTGTTGCTGCCCTGTCTCATGGAGATCCTGCAGCTTCGGAAACATCATGACTGGCTCTTTCCTGCATCCCAGCCATTTGCAGATGATAATAGATTTTGGAGTAGGTCAACTGAGAGCCCTGGACCTGAGCCTGGATGGTAGCTGAGCTGGTCAGCCTGCTGACTCTCCCTTGTCTGTACCACCAGGGCAAGCTCTCCAGCACTGCTCTTTCTCTTCTGTCTTAACCACCCAGTGCTGCCACCAGCAGGAGGCGGGGGTCAGCTCTTCTGTTTTCATGCCCTCTGGGCTGGCTCCCTAGCACACATACCTCCAGAGGCAGCTCCATTGTGACGCCCAGTCAAAGTGCAGGCCCTACTCTCTCAGGTGTTGCAGCCTGTGAGGGGCTGGGCCAGCTCTCCTGCCCTCACACCCTCAGGGCTGGCTTACCCTAGCCTTTGCCTTCAGGGTCAGTTCCACTGTGTAGCTCAGGCAAGATGCAGGGCCCATTCTCTCCAGTTCTTCAGCCGGGGAGGGACAGGGTTGGTTCACTCACTTTCATGAGCCCAGAGCCAGCTCTCCCAGCTGCAGCAGGGCTGTGGGGGATGCAGGGTCTCCCAGATTCTTAAGGCAGAAACTTACTTATGTTTTACTCTCCTGTCACTTTCTAGCTGTCAATGACCAAGTTCTAGTGATTCTACCTCCAGACTAGTTAAAAATCTTCCAGCCTCCCTTTTTCTGGCCCTCACCCTTGGGCCAGACCCCATTGCTTGCTTGTGAGTTAATGCTGGGCTTTCTTTCTAAGACAGTTTGCAGCTGTGATCACAGTTATTTTAAAGTCTTCCACTTCTGTGGTGGCTTTGCTGATTTAGGATTTTATTCTTTAGTGATCTTAGCTGCTTTTCCCAATAGCTTGGCTTCTTGTCTAGCTTCTTTTGGAGTCTCTCCATTGGGTTTGCTGCATCTTAGCTTCTGTGAGGTGATTAAATGACGATGCCACAAGCACATTCTCCTTGGGAAGACTTTGGTTTGCTCTGCAGGCATCTGTGATTCTCCGAAGGGAGTGCTGCCTCTCTCTGCAACCCTTGTCCATGGATATTCATTTATCAACAGGCACTGCACAGCCATTGCTGACGGCCCATTGTTCCTCACAGAGTGACACCATGTGCCAGGGTCTTCTAGGATCCAGCAAGTGAGAAACAAAGACCTTGTTGCAACTCAAGATTGAGAAGGTGGGAAAACATAGCTACAGCCCTCAGTGACCTAACTGTGGCCCGGCCTCTCCTTCTGGACCCTTGACAAAGACTTTAAAGCCTCTTGGCCTGTTGTGGACTCTGATTTTGCCCTAAAATGTATCCTATTTGCATTAATATTTCAGGAATGTATTGCCATTGCTATTTCTTAAAGTTTCTTTTTAAGAATAAGTGATCAGCCGTATTCTTGATCTAAGCCTCTGAAAGAGTCTCCAAGACAGGCCTAGCCCTCTTCCTAATCCATCCCATCTGCCAAGTGCTCTTTATAGTAGTTTTAGGGTCATCGGGTCTCTCTGCCTCCACAATTACAGAGTTCCAGCTCCCTCCTCCTTTCTTTTTTGCCATTCCTTCATCTCCTTCTTTGTCGTGTCCCAGCTTGTGGGAAAAATCAAATCAGGGTTCACCTGAAAGAGGGAGTGGGCATTGAAAGTAGGATACAGAGGGGCGAGAAATAATGAATCAAGTCAGGAAATTTCTGATCAAGATTCCCTTTAATGCCCGACTAGTAAGAATATATATAGAACAAAGTCAATAGGATCTATTCTTATCTCACTCACCCTAGCCCCCAGGCAAGAATACAATAGCCTGAATCTGTAGAACATCCTAGTTCTCTGAGTAGTTCCTTGTAAGAACTTCCTAGATCCTCTGAGTGGTTCTAAGTTGGGACTTCCCTACTTATTTCAAAAGTAGATAGTCCAAGGATAGTCTAGAACACAAGACCTCATGAGGCAAAGTTCAGCAACTCAAAGGTCACAGCATACAGCGTAAGCACAGGATTTCTGACATGGCAGAATTTGGCATGGCTCCCCACACTTCTTTTCCTTCTTAATTGAATTCTTGGACCCTTTACATTCATTAAGTTGAATCTTTTAATTGCTCCTGTCTGTTTAGCTGTTGCCTTTATTTATTCGACATGGTCAGTCTCCACTGCAGGCTGTAACATGTTATTTTGGACCAAGGCACGGCTACCTCTATATGCTGGATAACCCGAATCATACACACAGTTTCTTATTTGTGGCAGCTGATTGGCTGATTGTACAGCTGTCTATAAATCCCCTGACTGTTCTGTCCAATATGGTAGCCAAGAGCTACATGTGGTCACTGAACACCTGGAACAAGCCCAGCGCAGTTAACTGGATTTCAAATTTTATTTCATTTATCTAAGTCGGAAGATATCATATTAAAAGCATTTAATAGTTATTTCCATGTTGAACTCATGTTTCCAAGTCAGCATGGTATCGGGAGATAACTCTTGGGTTTCTAGTATACATATTTTTTTCTGAGCAAAAACAACGATTGCTTTTTGTTTTGGGTTATTGTTAGGATGTTTACAGAGTGACAAGGCTTAGAAGAGGCTAATAGTGTCTTGCTGTGGACATAGGCTCTTTATAAAACAAAGTTTACCTGCCTCTGCCTCCTGAGTGTTGGGACTAAAGGCGTATGCCAGTGAGTCCAGGACAGCCAAGGCTACACAGAGAGACCCTGTCTCGAAAAACCAAACCAAACCAAACCAAACCAAACAAAACAAAACAAAACAAAACCAAACAAAACAAAACAAAAAAACCAGAGTTTACTATGTTCACAATTTCTCTCAAGTTGCACAGCCTACTGTCTGGGCAGGTGCTACCTGACCTTCGTTTACGACATCACCTTGTGGGAGCTGGGGCTTGTGGAACTGGCCAAATATACTCACTCTGACTCTATTGCCTGGAGTTACAGACTTTCTGTTGCCTTTTACCGAGAAGTTGTGTGTTCTCTGCCAGTAGCTACGACATCACGGACTGTGTTAACTTATCCTCCAAGAGGGTGAAAACTTCCTAGTTCTTGGCGCACAGGTAAAACTCAAGTGTCTAAGTACTTTTTTGGTCAGGATGGATCTCGAGTTTGTTTGTTTTCTGGATGTTCTCCATGTGCTCTTCCTGAAACCACTGAGGAACATTCTGTGCCCTTTGATGTCCTGATTAACAGAGGGTGGCAGATTGAGGAAGTGAGTCTAAAGCAACAGAGGGTGCTGCCTGCCGATGCCGCCCCTGTCCAGCAGGAAAGACACCAACACCGGGAACTCTTCTTGCAGCAGTTTTTATTCAGGATCCTGGAGTGACCCCGGGAAAAGCTCCCACAGAACCTTTATAGTGTGCCTGTCCTATCAGAAACTGCCACGTCGTCACTCCTGGTTGGTGCATTCGGATCACACCACCTCACGCTATGTCTTGTTCGAATCACGCCACCTTACGTCATGCCTTCAGGCATGCACATAAGGGCTTGCTCACTGCGCATGCGCAAAAAGGGGGCGCACACTGCGCATGCGCAAAAGGGGCACACTTCGCATGCGCAAAAGGGGGCGTATTGCACCGGGGAAGCAGCAGGGGGCGCTGCTATCTGTGGCTCTCCACAGCTGCCCTTGAGTCTAGACTGGGAGGCGCTGCCTTCAAATGATCTTCAGCTCACAAACAGGTGCTGCTGCTGCTTTACCTTTCCTGTCCTTGTGACAAAATACTCAGCAGGAAGCAATCTGAGTGAGTGACGGTTTACTTTGGCTCACGGTTGGAGGGAATACAGTTCTTCGTGGCTGGGGATGTTTTGTTTACAGCCTGGTTAACTTGGAAGCTGAGAGAGACGGGGGTGGGGGTGGGGGGTTGGAAGTGGGGCTGGGCTGCAAACCTCAAGACACACACCGCCATGACTCATTTCCTCCAGCTAGGCTGTACCCACAACCTCTCAAACAGCACTGCAGGCTGGGGACCAAGTGTTCACACACCTGAAGTGGGAACAACTGGTATGCACCTCAATGGAGAACTCCCAGGGTGTTTTCCCTTCTCACATTTACTAATGCAAGCAAGTCCTTGGGATCAACTGCTTCATTAATGTGTCCTGTTACTTGGGGAAAAAAATCACAACGATTAACATGTTTTCCCAGTGAAGTCCAAATGGATTAGAGACCTCAACATAAAATCAGACACACTAAATCTGCTAGAAGAAAAAGTGGGGAAGATCCCTGAGCTCACTGGCATGGAGACAACTTCCTGAACAGAACACCAACAGATCAGGTCCTAAGATCAACCATTAATAATTGGGACCTTATAAAACTGAAAAGCTTTTATAAGGCGAAGGACACGGTCAACAGAACAAAACAACAGTGTACAGACTGGGAAAAGATCTTCAGCACCCTATATCTGAAAAAGGGCTAATATCCAAAATATATAAAGAACTCAGAAAATTAAACACCACCAAACCAAATAATCCAGTTAAGAAATGGGGTACATATTTAAACACAGAATTCTCAGCAGAGGAACATTGACACTGGCTAAGACATGAATGTCTAGGCATAGATAAAGCTTCTTCTTGGCTACAGAACCCCTATAAATTATTATTAGATGCTAGTCTTAGTATGGCGTGAATGAAGATTTACAGATGTCTTTCTTTCTGCTCATACGAAGAGCAGAAAACAAGCCTTACTTGTTCTGTGCATATGTCATACATTTATAATTTTAGGACTACATAATGCTTGTGAGAAATTACATGTTTTCAGAAAAAAAGAACCGGACACTGACCACTGGATCAGACCTGATGGGATTCATTCCTTTCAGCATGCTGGACACTGACATCCTGCATCCTTCATGTCCCAGGACCAAATACTTTAGTTGCTGTTCCTCACTAGAACAAGACAGCTCCCAGGACACCTTTGAAGAAAGCTTCCAATCCCAATTGGTCCAGCATTTTAGACTGTCTCACACAGGACTTTAAATCATCCTATAATTTTTAAACATTTAGAAACTGGACCAGAAATGCTATTCCTTGCTTGTTTAATCATTTCCTCAGTTTTATTTGGGCCCCTACAAAGGTATTATTAATCTCAAATCAGCAGGAAGAAACCTTAAAAGAATGATGCCCCATTTCACTTAAGGTGGTTGGGTAGGTTTTTGGTTGCTTTCTCAGGCTAGAGACAGTTATTCTCAATGGGAGTTAGTTGTAAGTTACTATTGGTCTTATTTACAGAGAAAACAAGGTTGGACTCAGGAGTGTCTCTCTTTTCACTTATCTTAAATTCTTAGGCTTAGAGATAGGGGTTGAAAGGAAAGAAGGGGGAAATATAGAAATATATAGGGAAGATAGAACAAAAATTAGATTAATGAATCTACTCCTCAACTTAATGCCTCAATTGTCTTTCACAAGGTTGTTTTTAACTCCCTGGCATAGAATTTTGTATATAGATGCAAAATAAGTTTAATTTTTAGATACAATGGTATAGAATTCAAATGTAAGATTATTCTTAACACAGATATATTTGTACTCTAATATGAGTTATTATACCCATATAACTCAATTATAATACAAGGTTTATTTCCAGTACTTTGAAAGTGCTATTGCAGACTGTTGAGGATAAATAAGTTATATAAGTTAATTGTTAGTTGATCAAAAGATGGTCATATCAATTACTAGTCTATTTTATCACAAGAATACACATCTTAGGTGCAACAGGTAGATATGATTCTATAGAAATATAGGGTAAAATAGTTAGATAAGGTCTTCCAAAACCTCAGAGACATACAGAATATGGCATTTAAAGATGCTTTTATTATTTTAAAGATTCATTGACAATGAGACAGGTTAACTCCTGCTAACACCCAACCTACCTCAAAGAGGATGATGAGCACCAAAGAACCTTCTTATGGAGATGACTTCAAATGTGGCAAAGAAGCCACTGGACAAGATGTCCTCCTTTCTACCACAGATAGAGTTCTGCCTAAAAACGGGCAAGCTTGGATGCAGGCAGAGTTGACAGCCAAACTCTGCCAAGACAGGGTAAGCAAGTCCTCAATATTTCCTGCTTCACAAATACGTCTGTCAGATATATTGGGCAAGAAGGCTGAAGATGATGCTCCAACATTATGGAGAGTCTTGGGTGATTCTGGTAGCAGACTGTCTCTGTTATATTCTCATTTGGAAAGCTACTAACCTGCACTCCTGGCATACTCAGGTAATCATGTTTATTACTTCTCAAGTCTCTGATGGAGTTGACGACCAGGTAGCTTAGTTTTACAATGAAGATTAGTTGTTTAAGGATTAAGATTTTAAAATTTTTGATAGGTGTTTTAAGTTGATAATTATGAGATATGATAGATATTCATTTATATTCAGAATTTTAGACTCACTGAGATAGGAAAGATACTTTCTTCAAGGCTGTCAACTACAAATAGCCAAAACACTAAACATGTAACATTTATTGTGATAGTAACATTTATATAATTACTGATTGTACCATGGCTTTTCTCGCTATAGGTAGTTTATTGTATATATGTGTAATAATATTAATGTATATGTAAAAAATTAAAAAATGTTTAAAGAGAAAAAAAATAAAAAGATGTCTTCCTAGGAAACAAAGAGAGATTTTCCTACTTAGTTTCCCATTATGCCTAAAAAATTTTTTAAACACAAGATTTTCAGTTCAAATGGCTTGAGCAAACATTTTCTGAGGCCTTCACAGATCTGATCTCTTTCTTTGTAAGAGATCTTAAGAAGGCCTGTTCTTTTGAAACAGTATAGTCAGAAATGTAGCTAAGATAAGGCCCTGGAAGGTCCAAGGTCTCGCCACTGTGGATATTAGCTCTGACATTTTCCTCCCTGGGACTCTGGAATTAATCAAAAACAAAAAGGCTGATGCATTTGTCAAACAAGTCAGAATCCCTACATTGTTTTATTGCAAGGTATGGCACATTGCATTTCCCCAAAACAGTTTTAGTAATATTCTGAGTTCACTTGTGTTCTGGTCTAGCCTTGCCATCCCTCATGGAGGACTGGAGCCTCCTCTTTCCTTTGGTGCTGGGCAGGACTGTGCGACTGACTCAAAAACTGAACGTGGTGAAAATGATGTACAGGTCAGGAGTATGAGGGAGGAAGAACGAGAGAGGCACTTGCCTTGAGTGTCCATATAAACAGCTGCTAAACCTCAGTAACAGAATGAGTTGCCTTTTTCTTTTCTTGAGACTGTGTCTCATGTAGCTCAGGCTGGCCGTAGAATTGCCATGAAGCTTAGGATGACCTTGAACTTCTGATCTTCCTGTTTCCACCTCCTGAGTACTAGGGTTAGAGGTGAGCACCACTTCCAGAGACACGTAGTGATATAAAATTAAGGATGAGTAAGAATATAAAAATTTTGGGTAAGAACAGGGTTTGCTGTTGCATGACTCTTAGGTTAAGGTCATAAGATGTCAGGGGCTGTGACTTGTACATGGTTGAACTTCTCCGTCTCTGCCTCCACTTAAAACCAGCCACCGTTGTGAAGAAGCCTAGATCTCCAAAGGAGGAGGGAAGCAGTGTGTTGACCAGCATCATCTGCAAGAGTGTGAATGAGTAACGCTTCAGAATGTTCCTTCTAGAGCCTTTGAGTTTTCCTACTGTGAGCCCTGGCATTGTGCAGAGACTGACTGTACCCACTATAACTGTGTGTCTGAACTCATGAGCACAGGATTGGTGAACATAGATGAGGTAGTTTTACAACACAAAGCCTTGGGGTCTTTTGTTACGTGGTGCTGGTAATGAACCACAGGACTACATCTAAGTCACCTGTCGAGCAACTTGCTTCCCCGCATCCCCGCTTGGGGGCTTTTGCCTTAGCTCTTTTGACATTGCAGTGTACAAAGGGCCAAAGAAACCTGGAAACGCAAGTCCAGGAAGTAACCTGGCCTCAGATAACCTCTCTGTACGTAACTCTGTGTGTGTGTGTGTGTGTGTGTGTGTGTGTGTGTGTGTGTGTGTGTGTGTGTATGTACGTGTGTTGTATACACATTTGTGGGGGTGCACACATCTGTGTGGAGGCCAGAGGACAACCTGCGTTTTCTCTTCAGACACTGCCAACCTTATTTTAGAGATAGGGTCTCTTGTTGGTCTGGAACCAAATGAGAGATATCCACTGAGCTCCAGGGACCTGCCTATCTTTGTCTCCTCTGCACCCCAGTTAAAAGCATGCCAGCTCTCTCTCTGTCTCTCTGTCTTTCTCTCTCTGTCTCTGTTTCTCTCTCTCTCTCTTTGTCTCTGTCTCTCTCTCTCTCTCTCTCTCTCTCTCTCTCTCTCTCTCTCTCAACAGGTTCTGAGGTTGAACTCAGGTCATCATCCTGACTAGCGATCCGACTATCTGGCTCTTATGCTGGTTCTAAGGGAAACTGTCATCACTAGTTTGCTGTATGTAAACTTGTTATGGATTGGGGTTTGTCCTCCCAAGGTTACGTTGAAGGCCTAATCCACAGCGTCTCAGACATGACCTTATTTGTCTTTAGTTGAGACGTGGCCATGTTGCACTGCTTGCCGTGGGTCTGTGAGCCAGTGATTAGCGTGCTAATGTGAAGATGGCTGTGTGGAGGCTGAAATGCCCTGGGCAGATGTGGAAGTGTGCAGGAGGAAGATAACCACGTGCTTGGAGTAGCGTCTCCAAGCGGCAGACATCAGAAGCTGACCGCCCGCCCACAGAAAGCTTCCTCCTAGAACCTCCAGGGAGTGAGCAGCCTGTTGAGGCTTGAGCTCAGGCCTTCAGCCTCTTGGAGAAGGCACAGGTTCTGCGCTTTTAAGATGCTTACTTTTCAGTATCTTTTTTTTTTTTTTTTTGGTTTTTTAAGACAGGGTCTCTCTGTGTAGCCTTGGCTGTCCTGGACTCGCTTTGTCGACCAGGCTGGCCTCGAACTCACAGCGATACGCCTGCCTCTGCCTCCCGAGTGCTGGGATTAAAGGCATGCGCCACCATGCCCGGCTTACTTTTCAGTATCTTATTGCCTCGAGCTGCCTCAGGATAGCTCGGGTGCTGTGCCTCTCACGGGCAAGATTGCTAGCTACCTGCATGTGCAGCTTTGCCTGGCGCTCGAGCTGTGTGCAGGACAAAAACATGCGAGGCTCTGCGGGGTCGGCCTGCTGCTTGATCATTTCACATTTCACATCAGAAAATCCAGTTTTCTGCTCTTTTCCTTCTTACTTGGAACTTTCTGCTGGTATTCACTGCGGGGTAAGCTCTTAGGGACTCTGACTTGCTTAACTAGTCAATTACTCATCCAGGTCTTATGTAGGCTCCGCACTGTTCTCATGACCCCCAGCTCTCCAAAGCCATATGACTTCTGATCTCTTTGTCTCTTGGCAGTTATTTGTTCCTCCCCATCCCTTTTTACTTAAACTGTCTATTAGTTTATGTCTTAGCTACTATTTATTTATTTGTTTGTTTATTATTTGTGTGTGAGTGCAGGTCACTTGTCCCAAGGCTTGCTAGGGAGGTCAGAGGACAACCTTGAGTACCAGCCCTCATCTTGTATCTTACTTGATTGTTCACATCTGCATCTAACAGGGTGGCTGGCTTGTGATTCTCCTGCATTCTCCGTCTTTACCCCCCTTACTGCCTTAGAAGCACAGGATTACAGACGTGTGCTCCTGTGTCTCGCTGTGCCTGGGTTCCGGAGATCTCAGCTCAGGTCCTTGTACTTGTGCCGAGAACGTCACACACTGCGCCATCTCCCCAGTTCCTATTTTTTGTATTTTTAATACAGTTTTTTTTTAAAGCATCGCTTACTGAACAGTGCACACTTTACAAGAGTGTAGCTCAGCAAAGTTTCCTAAAGTGAACATATCCCCCAAATGAAGAAATCGAGCTCACATACCATGCTAGTTACTTTTCTTATTGCTGTGACCAAGCACATCTGATGAAGGGCTTAGTTTGGCTCACAGTTTGAAGGAACACAGTCCACCATGGTGGGAAGGCCTAGCAGGCAGGAGCCTGAGGGAGCTGGTCACATGGCATCTGTAGTCAGAAAGCAGGGAGCAGGGAACGCTAGTGCTCCGTCACTTTCCCCTTATTATTCAGCCCAAGACCTCGGCCCATGGGGTAGTGCTGCTTAGCCCCAAGATGGATCTTCCTATCAGGAAGCATATTTGAGAATTAAGATTAACTACCACAGTTGGCACTCTCTACATTCCCTTCTACTTTTAACTCATTTTCTGTTCTAAAGTGGCCTAAATTCTGAATCTGACAAGGCAATATAATTTTGTTTGCTTTCGAGCTTTACATAAATAGACTTATATGACACTTATTATGTATGCTTATGAGATTCAGTCATATATGCAGGTATATATGTATAATCCATTCATTTTTTTCTTGGCTGTATATAATCCATCAGGTAACTAGGTCAAAATATATTTCCATATTATATGGTTGATAGACACATGGACAGTTTTCAGTTTGGCGCCGTTGTGACTATTTTTGTATGTCATTTTAAATAGTTTCTCTGCTATTGTTGGGGTTTATCACCGTAACAGAAAGTGATTTATGGAAGAAAGAGTTTATTTTGGTTTATGTTCCAAAATGAGTCGGTCTACAATGGTGTGCATGCGAGGGCGTGGCAGCAAGTTGCAGGGACGGCAGGAGGAACAGGAAACTGAGAGAGCAAATCTTCAACCGACAGAAAGAGAGAGAGAGGGAGAGAGAGAGAGAGAGAGAGAGAGAGAGAGAGGGAGAGAACTGCAAGTGGTGTGAAGCCATAAAGTCCTCTAGCAAGACTTCACCTTCTGAAGTTTTCACCCCTCACCAAACAGTGCCATGAGTCAGGGGTTAAGAGTTCAAATACGCCAGCCTATAGGAGACATTTTCATTCAAACTGCCGCAGTTGGTTTATTATATTTCTATGATTGTATCTATGTCTTAGTAGTAGAATTGTTGTGTTTTTCTGGAGTCATTGTATTTATTACACCCTTACCAGTGACATATATTATTTAAGTAGCTCCATTGACCTTGTTCTTTTTAAGCAATGTTACCACTTGCCTTTCCCTGATGGTAACTAAAGCAGAGTTTCCTATGATGTGGCCAATTTGATTATTCTATTGTGAAGATGCTATCAGCTCTTCTCTCATGTGTGTCCCTTTTAGTCAATCTTTTAAGTTTAGAATGCTTTATACCCCATTTAAGAAACATTTTCTGACCCCAAGGCAACAAAATTCATTCTTCTGTGTTGTCCTTTACAAATAAGCTCTTTTCCTCTTAACAGCTAGTTCCACTTTGGAAGACTTTTCAGAATGGCATAAGGTAGGAGGAAAGATCCAGTCTCTCCATGTCTGTGAATTTAGCATCACACTCCGTATGCTCTGCTTCTGACCGTCTGCTTTGTCGTCAGGATGTTATGTTAGAACACCGAAACCTTTTGGTGGCTGTGTTTCATTAGTTATTTGTCATAAAAATGGGCAAACAGCACAAAACTGATAAGTGTCTCATCTGTCTAAGCTCGGATGATAGTCTCACCATGAAACTTCCGAAGGAAAGAAATATATAGCGAGGGGAAGGGACTTGGGTGTTTGTTTACTCAGTTAAGATTCTCTAATGTTTGTCTGTGTGTGAGAGACTGCATGGACATGTGCCTGTGAGGGTACAGAAGAGGGAGCTGGGTTCCCTGGAGCTAAAATACCCCAGACATGGATGTTGGCAACTGAACTCAGGTCTCCTGCGAGAGTAGTGCGGGGTCTCCATGCCTGTACGAAGGTTCTTAGCTCACTCTTTTACTCATCAGTGTCTTTGTCACTCTTCTCATCTACAGAAGAAGGACGGAAAGGACAGTGCTAAGACACCACGCATGCAGAGGCTCTCACCCGGTCAGGTCAGCCAGGAGGACAGGCTCCAGAGTGTGTCTCACCTTCAGGATGCTCCCAGCTGGCTCTGGAATAGGGAAGGTGTTTTCACATACCAGCACTGTTCAGAGCTGGAGAAGGAAGGACACTCACCAGGCACTGTAGGTTTGCCTTCTTGCTTATCTTTGGTTTGGAGACCCTAACAGAGACTTGGCAGTGTTGGCTGAGAATCGTGGGAAGGCCTTCCTTACTGTTCTCCAGGCTTGCCTGCCAGCACTAAAGCCCTGATGTTTTGTTTCATAGGCTTTTTTTTTCCTTTCTTTTTCCTGGAAGGACACAAAATATAGCATGTCTGAACTCTGATTGAGGAAATAATCCATGTCTAATTTTTGCCTCTAAATTTCTGTTTCTATTTTCATAGTTACTAGCTTTGGCCATTCCCAAATGATTAGGAAGGTCTGCCCATACCACAATGTTTACAGTAAAGGCATGAGTATTGTCTCTAAATCCCTATTGTTGTCAGGCAGTTGATACCACACTCTTCCTTATGTTAGAAATGTCCTCTGAACCTACAGGGCAGTGCTTTGACAACAATGTAGCAACACTCCAGGTGGGTTCCGCTGCATGGCCAGGAGTGTGTGGACCCGCCCACTGAGGAAACTTAAGTAAGTTGGTAGTAAGAGGTACCAACTTAGTGGTTTCTATTGCTCTTACGGACCAGAGCAGCTAAGAAGACCTGAGGCTGGAGTTCTCATTCTCGAAGTCTCTAGAACATCTCAGCAGGCTTTTGACCAAACACTGGAATAGATCCTTCAACTATGGACAGTGGTTGGCTGAAAAGAATCGTTTGGGTGACAGAAGCCAGCTGTGTTTACTAGCTTCTAGCAGGAAGGGGGACACACGTATAATGCCTGCTAGAGGGGTCAGATGGTGGAGACTTGCTCTGTTATACATGATTGGTTGAAATGGAATGAGCTAATGGAGAGGCAAAGCTACAGTATATAAATGCAGGGTTACTGGAGCAGCCCAGGGTGGGGAGGGGGAGGGAGAGAGAGGTAGGTGCTGGAGGGCAGGAAGAGGGGGAAGGGAAGGAGAGAGAGTGGCAAGGGCACAGGAGGGCAGCAGAACCAAGATGCCTGGATTATATAGTGAAGGGGCCCTGGAAGGGGGAAGCCTCACCTCTAGGTAGAGGGCAGGGTATGCCAGCCACACCCTGAAGCAGAACCTAACATCACATAGAAATAGTTTTTCCTTCTTTGGAGATAAGATCTTACTGTGTGTCCAGGCTGACCTTGAACTCACAATTCTTCAGCCTTGGTCTCTGTAATGCTGAGATTACAGGCATGTGCCATAACACCAAGTACAAAAGTGCTTTCTTTCTTTCCTTCCTTCCTTCCTTCCTTCCTTCCTTCCTCCCTCCCTCCCTCCCTTCTTTCTTTTCTTTCTTCTTCTTTTCTTGTGTCAAGTAGCTTAAGCCGGCCTTGAACCTACCTTGAAAGACAGCCAATGTTTCTTTTCTCCAAGAACTCCCAATCTTCTGCTTCCCAAGTATTGGGGTTACGAGTGTGCACCACTACACCTGTAGGAAACCAACCTATGGGTGATTTACCAACTGCCAATATAAAAAAAATAGTGTCTGTTGATAAGCAATGGCTTCTTATTCATCCTTTAGTCTAATCTATTTCTCTAAGTGGCTTCAAGTTTTTATGCCCTGGAAACATGAGTGACCCCTGCTCCCCAGCACAGGGAAGCTACAACCCTCTAGTTCAGGGTTGGCAGCTTTTTCTCTAAAGAGATGGATAATAAACATTTTAGGCCTTGGCACCTATATACATGTCTTGGCCAGACCTTCTTCCTTATTTTATAATTACTTAAAGATGTCAAAACCATTCCTGGCTTTCAGGCTGCATGAAGGAAGGCATTTGCCCTCTGGGTAGTAACCTTAACTCTGTCCTGATGATACTTAAAACAAACAAACAAACAAACAAACAAACAAACAAATATCTTATTTCACATTGTCCAAACCTCAGTGCTCTCTTTCCTTTCTTACTTTTCAGGTTAGAAAAGATTGACAAGCCAAATCTTTGTTGGGATCCAACTAAGATCAAGTTACTTATTTTATGTTGCTTGGCACAAAGTGGAGTTGTCCATATTTCAACTCAGTCAGAATTTGGAAAGATGTAAAGAGTCTTTGAGAGCCTATCACTTGGGTGATCTGGTAATGAAGGGGGGAGGGGTTGAGTGTCTACTTCCTGCCTTCTGAGGATTACATCACTGTCTGCTGGGGTGAAATGGCATAAAATATGTATTGGAATCATATGCTCCAAAAAGCCTTCCATTTGACATTCTTCCTTTAAATATGATCACACAGCCACAGTGAGACAGATATTAATCAGTGCTCAGTTAAGAATGAGCAGAAGGTTGCCTTTCCGGCACTTACTCTTGTGCCTGGATTTGCTTTGTTGCTGATCAGCAATACACTTTTATCCAATGAAGTGTCAAAGGCAGTTGTCCACAGCTCATGACCCTGCCTAACCCTGAAGTGCTGCTCATGTGTTCCTAACTTAAAAAAACAAAAAACAAACCAAACAAACAAAACCTACAAGAATTTTCCTTCACCTCCTCCTCCTTGGAGGGCTCTGCCTAGAGGCATTTAAGGTGGAGGTTTTTCTACTAGTGACAAGCCAAATACCAGAAAAAACAGAGGCACTAGCAAGAGTGTGATCATATGTGGGGTGGGGTGGGGTGGGGTGGGGTGGTGAGGTGGTGGGGAGGGCCCCTTCTGTTGCAGGTCTAGGGGAGGGAGGGAGGGGGGAATGGGAAGCTACAAGTGAGGGGATAACAGTTGAGATGTAATCTGAATATATTATTTAAATAAAAAAAAGCAGCAAACTATACAACTGCACTGTCTTTGTGTCTTTCATTCTCTGTGGGAACCAGAAAACACAAATTAGACACCTTTGGCCTGAAGTAGACAAATCTCTTCTCTGTCTCTGTCTCTGTCTCTCTCTTTTTCTCTCTGTCTCTGTCTCTCTCTTTCTCTCTCTGTCTCTCTCTTTTTCTCTCTCTGTCTCTGTCCCTCTGTCTCTCTCTCTGTCCCTGTCTCTCTGTCTCTCTGTCTCTATCTCTCTCTCTTTCTCTGTCTGTCGCTGTCTCTGTCTGCCTGTCTCTCTCTCAACACCTGGACTTTAAGAGCAGATCTACCATAGCCTCCTGTTTTGCCATCTCCAACTTTGAGTGCCTTGCTCAGCCAGACAAGGGTCTCAATAAAAGTTGCATGTTAAATTGAACTACAGTAGTGTTTCATGTAAAATTAGCAATTAAAAATCAATTGTACAACATATTTTATTGTTAGGTTTTAAAAAACGGATTTGTTTTAGAATTCTTATCTGCAATTCTAGGGATTAAATGTAGGGCTTCACATCTATCAGGGAAGCACCCAGCCCTTGAACGATAGCTAACCTTTTTGTTTGTTTTTATTTTTGAGATAGGGTCTCTCTTGGCAGCCTCAGAGAGCTTTGAAGTAATTGAATAGCTTAGTCTGGATTGAAACTTGTGATCCCCCTGCATCTGTCTTGGGATTACAAGTGAAAATTTAAGCTTATGGGAAACTGTGAAAACAAAGCATCATGGTGTGTCCTCTACTTGGCTTTACCAACTGCCACTATCTCATCATTTATCACTTACTTTCTCTGTATATATGTCCTCTACTTGGGGCTATTTGACAGTAAAGTGAAAGACATGATGTTCTTAAAACTTCTCATCTCTCCTTAAAAGCAAGGGTACATCTTTATAGCATCTATGCTGAGATTTAACTCACAGACAATGCAATCAGTGGCTGTCATTGCATTCACAGATTGTATAGTCATACTCCAAAGTACGTTCACCACCCATCTAAAAGGAGCTCACAAGGCCCCACACCCTGACTGACGTGCTAGGTTCAGTGTCGTTATAGGCTGAACGTGTCAAGCCCTCACTTTTGCATGTATCCAAGATCTAATCCCACTTAAGAGTGACTGGTTTACAGATAAGAAGTAGAAATCATCTTCTTAAAGGAAATTAGGCTAAAATGAAGCTATTAGGGTGGGCTGTAACCCAAGACGATGTTCTTATGAGGAGAGTATGGTGGCTTGAATACAAAGGGCCCCCAGAGGCTCATATATTTGAGTATTGAATCCAAATACTTGAACTATTTGAAAGGACTAGAAGGACTAAGAGGTGTGGCCGTGTTAGAGGAAGTGTGTCACTGGAGGTGTGGCCGTGTTGGAGGAAGTGTGTCACTGAAGGTGTGGCCTCATTGGAGGAAGTGTGCCACTGGAGGTGTGGCCTCGTTGGAGGAAGTGTGTCACTGGAGGTGTGGCCTCGTTGGAGGAAGTGTGCCACTGGAGGTGTGGCCTCGTTGGAGGAAGTGTGCCACTGGAGGTGTGGCCTCGTTGGAGGAAGTGTGCCAATGGAGGTGTGGCCTTGTTGGAGGAAGTATGTCACTGAGGGTGTGGCCTTGTTGGAGGAAGTGTGCCACTGGAGGTGTGGCCTCATTGGAGGAAGTGTGCCACTGGAGGTGTGGCCGAGTTGGAGGAAGTGTGCCACTGGAGGTGTGGCCTCGTTGGAGGAAGTGTGCCACTGGAGGTGTGGCCTCATTGGAGGAAGTGTGCCACTGGAGGTGTGGCCTCGTTGGAGGAAGTGTGCCACTGGAGGTGTGGCCTCGGAGGAAGTGTGCCACTGGAGGTGTGGCCTCGTTGGAGGAAGTGTGCCACTGGAGGTGTGGCCTTGTTGGAGGAAGTATGTCACTGAGGGTGTGGCCTTGTTGGAGGAAGTGTGCCACTGGAGGTGTGGCCGAGTTGGAGGAAGTGTGTCACTGAGGGTGTGGCCTCGTTGGAGGAAGTGTGCCACTGGAGGTGTGGCCAAGTTGGAGGAAGTGTGTCACTGAGGGTAGGCTTTGAGGTTGCAGTAGCTCTTGCCAAGCCCAGAGTTTCTTTCTCTGGCTACAGATCAGGTTGCAGTTCTCAGCTACTGCTCCAGAGTCTGCCTGCACATTACCATGCTCCCTGCCATGCCGATAGCGGACTGCACCTCTGAGACTGTAAGCCAGCCCCCAGTGAAGAGCTTTCATTTATAATGTCTTCCTTGGTCATGGTGTCTCTTCACAGCAATAGGACAGTGACTGAGATAGAGCATCTGATTGTGGACGTGTACAGATGATGTAAGGACACAAGGAGAAGATAGCCGTGCAGAGCCAAGGAGAGGAGCCTCAGCAGGTCCTCCTGCTATGGTCCTCCGGGCTGGGGCAAACCGGTCTGTGATGTGGTGCTCTCAGGCTTGTGACCTCTTGAGCCACAAAGAACACATTTTTATTTAACCACCAGTGGTTACTTTTCTATGTAGGGTTAGTAGATTAACACAGAATAAACATCCACAATTTGACAATCCGAAATCCAAAACATTCTAGAATCTTAAATGTTTTTGTTTGTTTGTTTTGTTTTGTTTTTTTTGCTTCTGGCACGGCACCTGATGTGTACCATGGCACACTAAAAATATTGCATGGGATTACTGCAAGGCTTTGTGTATAAGGTGTACAGGAAACGAGATGGAATTGTGCAGTTGATTTGGGTCACTTGTTACAAACAGTCTGAAAGGAACATATATCTAAAATTCTGGTCTCACGCACTGTGAGTCAGGAAGACTACATGGCAGTGAGCTGACTCCTACTGGGTAAGAAAGCTATGCTCTTAGTTGTTTGTCACTTACACAGTATAGAGAGGCATCTGAACCAGCAGTTAGTGCAGTGACAACTCTCTGTGGGGAAGTGTCTCTCAGGACTGGGAGAGGCCACAGAGAAAAAGGATTCAGGGATCAGAGTGGCTCCCGTAGGTCAGTTACTCTCTCATGTTAAGTTTTAGGGTTTTTACTCCTAAACTAAAAATGTAACGGCATGAACTTTTGTTTTAGTAAAGCACTGCCCCTTAGAAGAGTGGGGAATTCGGACGCTTTTCCTCGTAAAGACCTAGGACGTCTGTGTACATACATGCCTTGTCACACTCCAGGTTCTGCGGATGTCACAACTGTGTTCACCTCCTCTTAGAAACTCTTCCTGCCAGTTATCTCTCTTACTTCTGCTCATATTCCTGTAGGGAATGTCACCCACCCCTTCTTTCCTACCATGAGGGGCAAAGGTGTGTTTCAGCCATGGCTCTGAATTCACAGTCATGAGAGTTACCGTGAGAGAGGGCTGGACTCGCGTCTTCTGAACCACAGGACAGCTCCTTTAGCCGCACATGAAGACCCACTAAGATCCCCACAAGCCCCATCGGCCCAGAAGCAGGTTTGCTTACCTTCACGTGTGGTGATTTGAGAATGACTCGTTTGTATTTGTGTATTTGGTGATTGAAATTGCCAAGAAAGCTCTTATAAACATATTTAAATTACCGACAAACACAGCAATTAGCCACCTTTCTCACGGCATCCGGGCCCCTGCTTGTGGGATGTTGCTCACTCTCCTGCTTGACAGGGAGTTCCCATTTCCAAAGACAGACGGTGCTGAAACTGGAAACTGCTTCTGTCCCCTTCACTCATTTGATGATATTAAATTCCTATGCAGAGCTTCAAACAGTTAGCCACAACCCACTGAAGCTTGAGGCTTCCTACAACTTGGAAACTCTTTTCCCTGTGGTTTCAAGAACACTGTATGTACCAGAAGCCAGGAATTCCTTTAATTAAAAAAAAAGCACCTCTCAAGTAAATGCCTGGCACAGACATCACCACTGGCAAGGGACAGAGCCGGGCCTGGCCCTGAGCTGGCATGGGGCTGGGCTGCCTATCAAGATACGCAGAATGGTGTGTTTGTTAGCAGCACTGGCAAGTGGCTAGGCACGAGGAAGGCACACACCGGAGCCCCCTCCGCAGGTCCCACAACAAGCAACCCTTTGATCTGAGAGCAGCCCCAGGTCTTAGGAAGCCCAGCTGGGACAGCATGAATGTGGAGAGGTGGCATCCCTCTTCCAGAAGGCAAAAGGAAGAGGAGCGGATTGTTCTGGAGTGTCTCTGGCAGACTAGGTGACAGCTGTGTGACCTGTTTAGAAAGCAGAATGCAAAGCGCACAGTAATACAACCTCCTACATCTGGGGCCTGCAGTCCTGGGAGGCCCCTTTGGCTACATGGAGGAACAAACGTCTAGGTAACTCCCTAAGTAAGCAAGAAGAAAAATCATCCACCAGATGTTGTTTGGTTGTGTGTGGACTGGATTCCATTGTGGCGGAGCGTCCTGTGGCTGCTGGAGTTTTTCTCTCTGCTTTATTACAGAGCCACTGACCTCACCATCACCAGGCGCAGCGTCTTCCTCTCTGGAACTGAGCTGCGTGAATCCTGCCACATTTGAAAACCCATCACCCTATCTTGTCACAACATTTCTTGTGAACTGCAGAATCTTCACTTCCTATGTGTCACAGTTGGATGACAACTTCATATGCTTTAGTTAGTCTTCTAGAAGATGTGCAATGCACTTATGTGTGTGTTCACGTGTGGTGCGTGGGAGGTGTGTGTGTGTGTGTGTGTGTGTGTGTGTGTGTGTGTGTGTGTGCAGCCACACGAGCCTATGGAGGCTAGGGGACTCCAGGTGGCAGCCTTAGCAATGCTGCCTACCTCCTTTGACACGGGACGTCTGTAGCAGCTGGTTTTTATGTCCACCTGACACTAGGTAAAGTCATCTGAGAGGAGGGTGCCTCAGTTGAGAAAAATGCCTCTCTAAGATCAGGCTACAGGCAAGCTTGCAGGGCATTTTCTTAGTTAGTGATTAACAGAGGAGGGGCTCAGCCTGTTGTGGATGGTGCCATGCTTGAGCTGGTGGTCCTGGTTCTGTAGGAAAGGACAGTAAGCAAGCTGTGTGGAGCAAGCCGGCGAGCAGCACCCCTCCGCGGCTTCTACACTGGCTTCTGCCTCCGGGTTCCTGCTCTTACTACTTTCCTTTTTTCTCCCTCCCTCCCTCCCTCCCTCCTGCCCTCCCTCCCTCCTTCCTTTCTTTTTGACAATGAACTATTATATGGAACCGTGAGTGCAGCAAACCCTTTCCTCCTCTAGCTGCTTTGGCCTTGGTGTTTCCATTGCAGCCACCGAAACCCCAGCTAAGGCTGTCTCTCGTCGGCCTGCCCCTCACCTCTTAGGCTAGGCTGGCTGGTCGGCAAGCCTCAGGGATCTTCCAGCGCTGGGATTACAGGTGTGCAGCATGCTGTCATGCCAGGCTTTGTATGTGGGTACTGGGAACTGACTTCAGTTCCCCATGTTTGCGAGGCAAACACTTTACTGACGGAACCGTCTCCCTAGTTTGGTACATTTTGGACACCCCGTGTCATCAGTGAATCCTCTCCCTGTTGCATGGTAGGATGCACGTTTCCGGGTGCATTCTGGGAGATCGCTGATTCTAACCATCATTTATTGCTTCTGGTAATTTCTCCCTCTTCTTTTGGAGGAATAGTTGAGGTTCTCAGCTTGTGGTAACAGCAAATAGCTAACATAGCTTTGGGCTGTCTTACTCTGGCTTGTGTGCTTGCTCAAGGGAAGAGCCGTGGGCAAACTCGTATTTATAAGGCCTTAATTCTTATTCTAAGTTAATTCTTAAGATTGAAGATCCTTTTAATTTTAATGTTAACTTTTTGGACCTGGTACTTATGTTTTTTTTTTTTTAAATATAAAATGCATCATTCTATGCAAGTGATTTAAATATTGGGCCTTTCAATATAAGGAATGTTTTTTTACTTCATCATTTGAGGAAAAAATGTGTCTTTTCTGGAGACTGAATTATGCTATATAAATAGGGTTTCTTTAATTTTTTTAATTTAAATTTTTGTAATAAACCATCCCTAAGGTATAGAACCCTTACAGTAATAATAAAAGCTAATTTATTTTTAACTGATAGTTGAGGGAAGTGGAACCTCTAAGTCACATACAATCCTATCTGGTAAGACCCTTCTGTGCATGTGGGTATTTGTGGAAGGACCTCAGCCATCAGAATGTACAGTTCTGACCAGGGTCCGTCATCCAGCCTGGGCTGTGGAGGTTTCCGTCTGGTAGAAGTGAGGAGTCACAGGCAGTCGGCCTCTCAATCATTCCAGGCGGCTTGATCTACCTTCGTGTTTTTATCAGTGCTCTCAAGAACTGGACGAGTAGAGGAGGAAGGAGGCCAGCCTGCCTTCTGGGCCTCTTGCCACGTCCTTCCCTTGAGCTTCTTTCCAAGTGAAGAGTGGATGGGACTGACGCTGTGACTTCGGCCCTGTCGAAGACAGTCCACAGCTTCTCATAGGAAAGGCTTCAGCGCTTTATGGTGGAAGCATATACAAAGGAAATCACTCACCTTATGGTGTCCAGGACATAAAGAGAGAAAGAGGAAGAGTCTGGGGTC
Source organism: Acomys minous (assembly GCF_964271855.1). Lineage (NCBI taxonomy): Eukaryota > Metazoa > Chordata > Mammalia > Rodentia > Muridae > Acomys > Acomys minous. The sequence goes on along the minus strand of NC_140501.1, from coordinate 1,442,638 downwards.
TCAGTAGCCTATTCAAAGACACCTCACAAGTGACCTAACTTCTTCCCAGAGGCCCCGCCCCCTCGTAAAGGTTCCACCCCCTCCCTATCTCACCATAGGCTGGATGCTAAGACTAACAGGAAGGCCTTGGGGGTCTGGGTGGTTGCCATAGCAGCCTGCCAGCCCAGTTTCTTCTTACTGGCTGTCCTTGCTCACCTCACCGGTTCCTTTCTTCTTGAGCCTCTTCCCTGATAAATATATCCTGTTCTTGACTAAACGTTGCTCTCTATACTGCAGGCAATTATAGACTTCCTTATGTCTGCATGTACCCCAGGGAGCAGACATACCCAAGCAAGTAGGGGGGTGGGGGGAGCTGTTGTCTGTTTAGCTCCTATCTAACTATGTTTTCTTGCCTTGAGGACATTTAGTAGCTCAGGCATTGCCATGGTTAATATTGTCAACTTGGCAGGTCTGGAATCACCTAGGAGACACACTTTCAGCAGGTGGCGGCTGGTCACACTGTCAGTAGTCGGGAGGCAGAGAGGCAAACACCACTGCTTAGCTTGCTTTCTCCTTTTCATCCAGTCCAGCACCCCAACCCACAACTGGTGCCATCCTCATCCAGGGTGCATCTTCCCTCATGAGCCAAACCTTTCTGGACACACCCTCACAGACACGGCCGCAGGTGTGCTTCCAAGGGGGTTCTGTAGCCAATCAGATTGCCAATGAAGAGGAACCACCGACAGGTGCAAAACTCCCATTCTACCTGTTTTGGATGACCAGTGACAGTCTAATGAACTGTTGTTGATGATGACTTGTTTTAATTCTGTGACAGTGAAAGGCTGCTCTCCATGACCCCACACTCAAAGCTGGTTGGTTGAGGTGACCTGCCATTGCCTCATCTCTAACACTGCAGTCACTAACAAATCATTGTGCTAGTGGTTTATTTTTAACTGGGTGGGCATGGACAAGCAGCTTAGGGGTTTTCATCTGTGATAATTGGAAGCTGCATCTAATTTTTAAACTTCCCACCTTTCCCTGAGCTCCACAACCATTATTTAACTGATGATAGCTGAGAAGCCACCTCTCCTTTAATTATTTTTATTCTGCTCAATTTAGTTTTTATTTCTTTTAATAAGAGATTTATCTTTTTCCAATAGAACACATACACAGTCAATTTTTGATCGCTGAGCTGAGCTCTGGTGGCCTGAAGCAAGCGTTCAAAGCAGCTAGGTACCAGAATAATAGAAAAAGCTATATTTATAGTTCAAATTATTACATAGAAGCTGACAGTCCTGTTTTGATTTAAAGCCCTGTCTCCAATAATAGGAAAAAGAGGATCACAGCTTATCTGGGGTTGTAAGGCTTGGCAGTGGCCTGTAATTCAGGGCTTATCTCTGGGAATGCCTGGTCTTTAAACACGTAAATCTTCTCTGGGTTCCTGAGACAGCCATCTTCCCCTGACAAGCTCGGGCTCAGTTAAGGAAGAAAAGGTCAGTTTTGCCTTTCCAGGTCATCTTACGAACTGTCAAACGAAACCAAAAACAATCAGAGGGTCTCTAATAGACACTGGCGTTTATTTGGGAAGAGTGCAGCACGGCTATAGGAGCACGCGTGCCCATGAAACTGGATATGGTCAAAGAGATTGAGGCCAGGGGGAGCAAACGCAAAGAGGAAAGCTATTTTACCAGGTATTTTGACAGGACTGTACTTGGTCATGATTCTTAAGGAGAATGGCAGCCATCCAATGCTGACCACAGGCTAGCTAGTCACACACCCCCATAGATGTACTCTGCATAGAGCTGGCTTTCTGATAGATTCTTTTGTGGTAGTTTTTAGTGGGGAGTCATGCACAAGGACCCCCTTTTTTCCCAGTTGCTTCCTGGCTTTACTTTTCACTTTTTTTATGTTAGGGAGACACATGACACAAAGGAACTCTATTGTGATTTGTGTGTCTGTGTGTACGTGTTTGAGAGTGTATGTGTGTGCCGCCATGCACATTGAGGTTAAAGGACAAACTTGACATTTTTTAAGACATGAGTCTCTCACTGGTCTGGGGCTCCCCAAGTAGGCTACATTGGTTGTTCTCTGAGCCCAGGGGATCTGCCTCTATTGGCCTCTCTCCTCAGATCTGAAGACAAACAAATCAGCAGTGTCTATACTGTCTTTGTGTCCCCAGCACTAAGACTTCAGGTGCATGCTGCCTCAGCAGACTTTTCTTCCTTCCTTGGAGGCTGAATTTATGTCCCACTACTTGCACAGAAAGCACTTTGCCAACCGAATTGCCTCCCAGCCCAGTGTTATCAACCATTATCGAGTCCACTTTGGGCACAGGGTCTTGCCATGTGCTCCTGCATGGCCTGGAAGCCACTATATAGACCGGGATGGCCTCTACCTACAGCAATCTTCCTATATCTGCCTCATGCATGAATGTTGTTGTCTGGAGTTTGCTTGGAATTCACCTGCTGAGTTCTAGAAGCGAAGACAGATGAAATGAAAGGCCTTTCCCCAACACCCCCTGTAAGGGAAAGGACGCCAGCACACGTAAGTTTCTCCCTTCAGTTCCATTTATTCCATTTATTTTCTGCTCTGCTGGGTCTCAGGTGACCATCATGGAGTTGTGCGCTGGCCTTACCTCAGTCTGGCACAGCCTGATAGCCAATCCTCTCCTGATCTTTTATCCAGAAGGCTGAATCCATGATCTGCAGCTTGTATGTGGCACTTTTGAGACAGTTTTGGGGGAGGGGTGGCATTTCGTTTAAGTATAAGATTGGAAGGCTTGGCTAATTCGCTATAGATATGTCGAAGAAAAACAGTATTGGTGCTTTTGAAAGTAGCAAAGTGTATTTATTCCGAGTTCTTGCGGCTGGGAAGAGAGGTGATTCTACCAAGTGGTTGACTGTAGCCAGCTGTCTTTTGGTCCAGCTTTCTGGCAAGTTCTTGCTGTCACATGGAAGCTCACAGCAACCAGCAGAAGAGGAACAGAAGTGAGTGCAATTCCTCATGGGAGGAGATGAGGGTCACTGATTGGTTACTCTGAGGGCAAACGTTTATGATATTCAGGACACTAGCAGTTTTCTAGGGCTTTCTAGTCTAATAAGTAAAGAATATTTAAATACAAGGATGCTCGAAAATCTACGGATAAAAATTTAAAGTTCAATTCAATAGTCCACAAGTTTGACCTTACATTTCAGTGTGCGGTTACTCTAGTTCACCCTAGGAAATCTGCGATGCAGAAAACATTTATGATAGTTACAGCATCTCCTGTATCAAGTGACCTGTGGGCTGAATTTCTCTTTTCACCTTATGGTTTTCATAGTATTGAATTAATAAGCAGGTCATGTCTTACATCAGTGCTGAGTTGTTTAAAATGTGAAAGGTGCTGACTCTGTTGGAGATTTTTTTTCTTATTGAGATGGATGAGTCCTTGTCACTCAAGACCAGGCATCTACAGCTATCCGTGTCTGTACTGTACACCTCTCCCATGGGTAGGTTCTGGTCCCCAAAGCATCCTCAGGATACAGCTGTAGTACAGGCTCAGTTTTCTTAACCAATATATTTTATTATGAACTTATTAACAGAGCATATGTCCCTTATAACCCGATTAACCAAAACAATAGGAAAAGAGGATTAAAGAATAACAAAATCGTAAGGATATCAGTTCTGAGGAACGATTCTCCCGGCGTACTCAGCAGGATTTCTTCTGCTGGAACCTGGAGTAACCAGAACCCGGAACCTCAGTAGGAGCCGGAGCCCCCAAAGCCTTCTCTTTAGCGGTTCTCTCTAGGAGCGTCTCAAAGTGGAGCGATGAACAGCCAAAACTATCCCAAGTCTCCAAAGGCCCCACCTCTTGTTTCTGGCTCAGTTATATATCTCCTCCCAGAGTCTGTTCACGGGATCATTTCAGCTGGCAACAATCAAGCTCCTGCCCGAGGTGGTTGGTCTTCTAGTGGATTAACCTCACCTGTTCTCACAAGACCGTTCCCCATCCCACACTTGGGATCATAACAAAAACAGATTTATCTCTCCTTCACTCAAGTATCTGATTCTCAAACATACAGGCCCTGTCTTCGTTTCCTGGCTTGCTCCTCCTCTCCACCCTCGGACTGCAACCCCTCTGTCCTCAGATTGACCCATGGTGACGGCTAGATTGTCAATGTGGTTTGTCTTAAGAAAAACCCAGGTCAAGAAAATGTGCTTCTGGGTATGTGAATGAGTTTCCAGAGACTCTTCAGTCCTGAGGACGCTCACCTAGAATGGGTTAATCCTTTTATGGATTCATAATTTTGGGGAACGATTGAGAGGGCGTGAAAGGTGTGTGGGGGGAAGTTGAGCCATGCCTGTCACTGGAGGCCTTTTCTGTGTCCCCATTTTTCCTGTGTCTTTCGTGTCCACTATGACATCAGCTCTGCTTCCGTGGCTTCCTTCTGAAACGGTGACCAAAACAACCCTTTCCCCTGTGAAGTTCTTCTACGTGATCACAGTGACTCCCACCACCCTGCTGGGTCCTAAAAATAAAGCCCTTAGTATTTAGATACGAGCGTTGGCCATGATTTTGCTCTTGCGTTGACATCTTAGATCTTTGCCGATGAACATGCCTCTCCCATGCTTAGCCAGCTCCCCCATTCACATCAAAACCAGCCAGTCTGGGGCTCATACCTCAAACACCTTTACTGAACCCTTATCTTCTGTCCTTCTCAGCCAGAGACACATACCGGATGACTGGGGACAGCTCTATAGGCCAGATCTCACTGAAATTACTCAAACTAGCAATCCCCCAGCCTGTCTGCCTGCTCTGCAGGCTAGTTCTTGCAGAAACAGCAGAAAGGGCCCCTGTTAAGCCCTGTTCCGTGTTCTTTCCACTAGCCCTTCCCCGACAGGATCATGTGGCATGGCGTGCTCCCTCCTTCCCGATCTCTGAGAACAGCGGGCAGTTTTTATGGTCAGCATCTCTTGTTGGGACTCATATCTGAGTAACAAGAAAGCTTACAGGAAACACTAGGAACGCAAGGCATTACCACTTCCCTGGAAAGTGGGCAGGATGACCACCATGCCCAAGAAAGCAATGAGTTATTTACTTTCCACACAGTGATCCAAGAAAGGTAAGGTAAGACTTTCTGGCACAACAAGGGCATCCTAAGGCACTTCCACTTTAAAATCCCCTTCCTACTTATTGCAGACTGGATTGACCTTGGAATGGATACTACCTAGCTTCCCCGTGTCTACCTGGCTCCGTGAACTTTTACAAGTGCCAACTCTTTAAGGCTGCATTGTCTGTCTTCATTGTAAAAGAGCGTTGGGTTATATGTCGGAAATTATTTCTTTAAGTTTCAAAGCTGCGTCAGCACCATCACGATTTTGAAGATTGCTGCGCTTCACTTGGAAATAGAAGCCAAGGAAAATGCAATCTTTGTCCTTGGCAGCCATTCTCTGGCTTGACTTCCCAGCTGCCTGTTCTCTCTGACCCTTAATTGATTATGAAAGCAAGGTTTTCCTAACGATCTAATGGGAAGCCACTCGGTTAGTCAATAAGTTATATAGTCTCATTGTCACAACCGCTCTGGCCCAGAATTTTCTCTTCTCATATTGGAACTTCCAAACACAAAAGCCTCCAGAGTAGTTTGTTTGCCTCTAGATTGCACAAGTTACTTTTCTGTTGCTGTGAGAACATGACATGACAACCAAAAGCAAGTTAGAGGATAAAGGGCTTTTGTTTGTTTGTTTGTTTGTTTATAGTTAACTTAGAAGAAGACTTGGAGTGTGAACCAGCCTGGCAGGGACCTAACAGACATGAATGCTGGTGCTTGGCCAGCTGCTTTGCACTCTTGCTTCTGTGCCTTACCCAGGGTTATGGCTTGTAACCCTCCAAACTGTGAGATATAGCCATCCCTTCCTTATGGATGCCACTTGTCCTGTGTTTGTTCCCAGCAACCAGCAAAGTACATGTCTAGTCTAAGACCCAGTTACAACTTGATTACTTTTATGTAACTTGGTGAGGGTATGTGCGTGTGTGCATGCTTGCGTGTGTGTGTGTGTGTGTGTGTGTGTGTGTGTGTGTGTGCAATACTGCATTTGTTCTAGAAGTTGAGGCATTTATACATTTGTGAGCAATAGGTCCCCGATCTGGTGTCCATCAGAAGTTAGGTTTCCTAGTAATTAAGATCCAGATGGCCCTGGCCGTATGTTCTTGCTCCCTGCACAGGTGGACAAGGCAGCATACTCTTTAAGCCTTAAATTCTTTTTGGGGAAAGCCAGATCTCCTTCTGCTTAAGTGGCATTGCCCTGTTCATGGGCTACAAAATGGTAAATGTTTTACTATGAGAGTAAGTTTACAAACCGTGTTGAAGGGGCCTGGAGAGACGGATCAGAGGCTAAGAACACTGTCTGTTCTTCCAAAGGTCCTGAGTTCAATTCCCAGCAACCACATGGTGGCTCATGATCATCTATAGTGAGATCTGGTGCCCTCTTCTGGCAGGCAGGCACACACGCCGGCAGAATCCTTACTGTACAAATTATAAATAAATAAATCTTTAAAATAAATAAATGAAAACAGTGTTGAAGGAGTTGTAGAGGCAGCTCAGAAGTTAAGAGTGCAGGCTGCTCTTCTGGAGGACCTCAGCTGGATCCCAGCCCCCACGTGGTGGCAGACACTGCATGCACATGGTCCACAGACATATGTGCAGACAAAGCACACATGAAAAAACCATGTTTTCTGTCAGATTTCAGTAGTCTCAATTTATTCTTGGATTTAATATGATTAATTCATGTGATATAGTGAGATGCCTTTGCATAGATCTCGGTAGTGCTCTGGGTCACATTTGGAGGCCATTAATCACTGTGCTTGATGGGAGACACTTCGGAGGGAGAGCTTTTGTTCAAAGGCTCCTTGTAAGGTGGAGAGATCCCTGTAGCATGGAGAGTGCTCTGCCTTCAGGCCTGCAGGCATGGAAGACTTCAAACCATAGTGGGTACAGAGTATCGGAGAGTGCTCTAACCTGTGGCTGGCCTCTTTTTAAGCCTGTGCGCTACATAGATTGTCGGTGTCCCAGGTCTGGGCACTTGGGAAGGATAGATGCTTAGTCAAAACTTGGTCAAACATCTGGTTTCAATTGCTCTGTGATAACAAGTGGGGCAGCTGATTATACTTATATTATTATTATGTTCATATTTATTATTAACTATCATTTCCTCTGAGTCCTATCTGCCATGGGGTAAGCTGCCACAGAACACGTTTCCTCACTGCCCTCCATAGCACTGGCATTATAACTGTGTAGCACTGTGTCCAGAATGGCTAAGTTTTCCTGAGGCCAATAGTGGATCGTGGCAGGTTTCTGTGTGGCCTTCTTGAACGTAAGCGAGAGAACCATCTCTGAGTGTTGTCCGTGTCTGTGGAGAAAAGGGAGGAATCTTTGCAACAGCCCTTTCCCCCCCCCCCAAAGCACAAAAGAGGAAGAGGGTTTTGTACTCAACGTCTGCTCATCAAGACCGCTGGCTTCCTAGCAGTGTCCATGGTAAAGTCGGTAAGCGAGCAGGCATCTTTACACACGTCAGGGTGCCCAGCTGTGCTCTAAGCCACTCAGGAGAAGACGGACTCCCGCCACCTGGTGTACAACAGTGATGCGTCACAGAGACAGCAAGATAGGCTGTTTCAGTAGGAGAAACAGCAGGAGTGATCACTGTTGGGAAAGAGGCTTGTTTAGAGAGACAACCCCTTCTTTTTTTTTTTTTTTTTTTTTTTTTACTATTTGTGTGTGTGTGTGTGTGTGTGTGTGTGTGTGTGTGTGTGTGTGTGTGTGTGTGCGTCCATCCGTCTGTCTGTCTGTCTGTGGTGGTCCAAGGGCAACTTGTAAATGTCGTTGGTTTGTTCTCTCCTTCCACCGTGTGGGTGGTCACAGGGATGACAGGAGTTAGGCAGCAAGCTCAAATCTTCTCAATTCATAATCCCAACTTTTACGTTTATATTCATGTTTTCCTACTTACAGTTTTGGAAGATTCGATGGACTTTCCTGCCTTACCCCCAACCCCTCTCCCCCCGGGGTCTCCATGCCAGCACAGGAGACAGTCTCTTCTTTTTTCTTTTCCTCTTACTTATTTATTTATTGGCCTGGATGTTGAATATTTCATATCCCTTAGCCTCAGTATACACGGATTGATGACTGAATAAATTACAGAGAAGCATACTGTTTTGCTCTTCTAAAACCTGTATTTATTGCTGTGATTTATCCGACAATTTACATAAAATGCTAGTTAGTGCAGCTGAAATTATTAATTCTTCAGAGAATGACATGATCAACTGTCTCCATAGCTCCAGGCAATTTTTTTTTTAAACACTGATTTGCAGGAATTACGCAGATCACAACTTGTTTCTGGAATTAAAATGCATCATCGATGCTAATTTTAAGGAAGTTTCTATATTGTACTCCCATTTAACCAAACATCACATTTCCTCATTAAAATATCAGCATCTGTAATGAAGTACTTTGCTTTATAATTTAAAATGTCCCACTATGTTGGATGCACATTTGAACATTTAAATGTAATTCTGCTAATGTACTGATTAATTTATGTTATTCTCTTCCACTCACGTGGGAGATTTTAATTGCAATTAGTTAGTTGCTGTCGGGTCTCAGCATGCTATGGGCTGGGGGGAAGTCCTGATCAGCGTGGAACAATTACCAGGACTTTTGAGCAGGGACAGCATTAGAGAGAGCAAGCGGACCCATTAAAGTTGTGAATCTTAATTTTCCTGGTAATAGCTATGCTTGGGGGGCCAGCATTGGAGCTGAGGAAAAAGCCAAATAAATGGGAATTATCTAAGCACCATAATACAATTAAGCTGTCACAACAACTTTGGGGACTGATCTTTTGTACTCTTTCCACGTCTGTCCCGGCCGCTCGCGGCTGATGTGGAGGGGGACTCTGTTCTCCCCAGAGCCCCAGGCTTTTGATGTATGTGATGTTCAGCTGTAACAAGGCATGGGGTACAACATCCGTCTTTCACTCAATGTTGTTGAGCTACAAATTCATGTAATTAATTTTAAAGAGCCATTACTTTGATCTTCATAAATATGCCCAAGATTCAAATGGGAAACCTCACAGGGAATTTTCTCAGGATGATGATGACAGGGCCAAAATGCTATTTCATTAGGGTCTCCTCACTTGTCCGTAAATGAGGCTCCTGCCCCTGAACTCCATCCTTTATCTCAGCTCCTGCTATTTCCAGCTGCACTGATGGATTATGCAGAAAGCCGCTTGCTTCTCCTGCAAACAAACTGCCCGGTGGCTCAATGAGCCACTTGTAATGTGATGCTAAGCTTTGTGATGTACGCTTGTAATTTGCTCTGAAGCACTTTCGGTCGGCACAATTGTTGTATCACCCCAACTGTAGAGAGGACAATGTTCTGAGGCTAAACGAAGACATAATCCACAAAGTGTTCACTACGACTGAGACCGAGGAGAGTCTGGGCACTGTGACCTGGCATTGGTTTTATTCCCCGCCCCCCCCCCCCCCCGTGGCCACCCCACTTCCCAGACCCTATGGTGTCAGTTACTGTGTAGTGATGGGCACAAATGATCCCTAGCTTAGCTTTATCTATTAGTGGCTTTTTTTTTTCTGTGACTAAAATATATAACAAGAAACCAAGAAACGAGCAAAGAGGAGAAGGGCTTACTCGGGCTTGCATAATAGTGTAAGAAGCTATATGGACAGGCAGGCACGGATGCAGGAGCGCGAGGCCGTTGGCCACACTATGACCACAGCCAGGAAACAAGGAGCGAACAGTCCAGGCTATGAAACCGTACTGGTCTTGTACAGCGAGACCTCACAACCTTCAAAATGGCGCCGCCATCAGGGACCAAGCGTTTAGACCCCTGAGTCTATGGAGACATTTCATATTCAACCACAGGAGGTTGTCCTGGGGGTCATAGTGTAGGCAGCCATGGAAGTTCTGAAAGCACAGAAGGCAATGCGAGTGTAAGGCTTGAAATGATCTGGTGTCTTACTCTCCCCTTTGTTGAAATGATTAAAGGTTTACACAACACTATTACCGAGAAGTACAATCCCAGGGCTCTCGTGTCCTTCTTGAGTGGTTTTTTTTCTCTTTTTCTAGGAACTCTAGTAGACAGAATTAGACACTTAGCGTGTTCACCACAGTAAAATGCTTTAGTTTGAAGAAGAGATTACAAAAGCTAAAGGTGCCCGTGCACTTAAAATGCATCGCCATTGCAACAACCTGCACATTTCACAGACCGACATGTTTATGTCCGGTTCCTGCTGCCTACTCATGTGCGGTTCAGGCTAAGGAGGCCTTTCTGCTTTCTGTGGAATATTATGCATGCTGTAAGCTTTACATTTCAACCACCTGTGAGTAGCTTATTGGCATAAATATCTATGACACTATTACTGGGGAGAGATACATACAAATACCTCCTCAACCCAGATAGGGAAATGACAATAGACTAAGATGTCACCAAAGCCCAACTGGGTCAATCAGTGAGGTTTTTTGTTGGGGTTGCTTATAGGAATGTGGGTGAAAGGTTACCGAAAGTCACAGAAATGACTCAAAGACAGCTGCTTTGCTAAAATCTCAGGGCGGCATGGGTGGCAGCTCAGGACAGCCGAAGCTCGGCGCTCACTGCGCGGCCTGCAAGCAGCTCAACAGATTGGACAGTGTCTCTTTCAGGAAGCTCAGGTTGTCTGAGCTCCTGGGCTCGTGGAGACGTTAGGGCGCAGCCCAGTTTTCTGTCTCTTTTCAGTTGGTATCTGCCTGCTTTGCTCAAAGCCTCTTCCTCCGTGTTCAGAGTCAGCCACACTGACCTAGCCTCCTCCTTTCTTCACGTCTTTCTCATTGACTCTGATTTTTTAAATAATTTTTTTATATTTTAAAAATATAATTTTTATTCATATTACATCTAAATTGTTATCCCATTCCTTGTATCCTCCCATTTTCCCCTTACTCCCCTCCCCTATGACTGTGACAGAAGGGGACCTCCTGCCACTGTATATGCTCATAGGGTATCAACAGACTTCTGTTACAAGCAGAGGAATCTCAGGCTACCAAGAAGAGATTCCTGTGCTTGTTACAGAAGTCTGAGGCCACACTAGGCCCCCTCTGTGTATCAGGGATAATCTGGGCTCGTCACAATGTCCTCAAGGTAATTACGACTGCACAGTCCCCTATGCCGTGTAACCTAGCCTGCCCGTGGCTTCTGAGAAGTAGGGCACATGATCTTTAGAGCCTGCCATTTGTTTCCTCGCAAGGCTTGACACTAATCAGGAGGCCACGTTCCGTGCCCGGGGCTGCATGAAGAGCTGTGCGCAGTTGTTCCACTCAGCCCCTGGTGTCTGTATCGAGAACACGGTGGAGTTGAGGTCGAGAACATTGACAGCTAAGAAGGTGATGAAGATTTTGAGCCTGCCTTTCACAGCAGGAAACACACACACACACACACACACACACACACACACACACACACACACAGGTTTTGGAACAAGACAAGCGATGGTGTTATTCATCTTCCTGTTGATTATTGGCCTGTCTGTATTTTAATTTCTTTGTGCATATATAAAACCTGTCACATGGCATGGGCGTGCAGTCCTCATGAACAGAGAAGTGCAGGTTAAACAAAGTTGAGATGTCTCCAATAAATAGAAACAAACTAACAAAATAGCGTAAGGAGAACAGTGGAGAAACATGCTCTTAGGCACACTGGAAGTTAGGTGGTGAGGACACGGGACTTAGGGCAAGGCTGGTGTCATGCTGAGGCTAATTCCGCCAGATATGTACGTTTTCATTGGCTCCTGTATTTGCCAAGGACCCTTTTCTTTCATTCACTCATTAGGCACATATTTAGTCACAAGCTGAGCCCCAACAGGTACATAGATACAATATTTTTTCTTCATTTTTTTTTAGAGGAGGGGAGTCCTCAGTGTCTTGCCAAATCTACACCCTTCACTAGGCACTAGGAGTCAGGAACAGCTGCGCCCCAGTTTGCCTCACTATTATGTTTTTCATTTAGCCTTTCTGTGCGTATGGGTGTTTGGCCCGCACGTATGTCTGTGTGCCACACGATGCCTGCAGGGACCAGGAGAGAGCTTCAGAGCCCCAGCCCGCACGTATGTCTGTGTGCCACACGATGCCTGCAGGGACCAGGAGAGAGCTTCAGAGCCCCTGGAGCTGGAGTTACGGGTGAACTGCCATGTGGGTGCTGGGAATCACACCAGCCCCCTTGGCAGAGCAGCCAGTGCGCTTAGTTACTGGGCCGTCGTGTTCTAGCACCCCACGCTCTGCAGGAAACCTCTCCGCTGCCTCCTGGGCAAGCTCTCGTCAGTCCTGTTTGCAAGATGATTTGAAGGAGAGATAAACCTGTTTTTTATGATCCCAAGTGTGGGATCGGAACCGTCTTGTGAGAGAACAGGTGATGTTAATCCACTAGAAGACCAACTGCCTCATTCGGGAGCTTGATTGTTACCAGCTGAAAAGAGACTGGGAACAGATTCTGGGAGGAGTTATTTAAATAAGCCCAGAACTGGAGGCGGGGCTTTTTGGAGACTTGAGATAGTTTTGGCTGTTCATCGCTCCATTTCAAGAAGCTCCTAGAGAGAACTGCTCGAGAGAAGGCTTCGGGGCTCCGGCTCCTGTTGAGGTTCTGGGTTCTGGTCACTCCAGGTTCCAGCAGAAGAAATCCTGCTGAGTACGCCGGGAGAATCGCTCCTCGGAACTGATATCCTTACAGTTTTGTTGTTGTGTCCGTTAACTCTCTTGTACTATTGTTTTGGTTAGTTGGGTTATAAGTGACATACGCTTGGTTAATAAGTTTGTAATGAAATATATTGATTAAGAAAATTGAGCCTACAACCCCAGTGACACATTTCATCCAACAAGGCACACCACCTAATCCCTTTCAAATAGTGCTATGCTCTGACAACTAAGCATTCAAAACCGTAAGCCTATGTACGGTGGGGGTGGGGGGATGGGGTTGGGGGGGTTGGGGGGGTTGGGGGTGTCATTCTCATTCAAACCACCACACCAACTGAAGGGCTTTGAAAACACAAATGAAATTAAATCTCTTCTTTCTTAATTTTTTTTCTGTAGGATAGTTTGACATTTTAATGCCAAAATAATTAATACATGCAATTTCTTCTAAATTAAAGCAGTATATCCTGATGAGATCTGCTTCAAGACTGAGGAAGTAAATTTAGAAAACCCAATGTGAGTGTTCAGATGTGTCCACGGGTGTTAACATGGATGCAGGCACATGGGAGAGAGTGTAAACCTGAGTGTGCAAGAGTTTTAAAAAAAATATAGAAAACCCAGGAAGCCCAAGGCGCCTCCCCAAGGTTAGGTAAGCACTAACAACCACTGGGAAGAGGAGACTCTGGTCTGTAGATCTGTGCAGAGTTGCAGGGATGCAGCTTTTGTGAGTCATCGCTTACGCTTTTCAGTGATACAGCTGCCTCGGAGTCAACCATTCTACTGGAAATAACACCAGCAATCTCACTGGCTCTGTACGTTAATCTATAAGTTAATCTTGGGTGGACTTGTTTGCTCTGTTCTCAGTGTTCCACCTGGGGTGGACAGACATTTGGTAACGTGTCATCTGGAAAAATATCACAACATATACCCAGCAGGAGCCTTGTCACTGCCCCCTGCCTCACCCTAATGTCCAAGGACCACATGTCACCTTCTGGAAGGGGGCACCTCCAAGCATCCTAGGGTTTTCTCACTGGTCTCATGATAAGCCCCTGTGATCCCTGCTTCCCTGTGCTAGATCCTCAGTCTTCCTAGGCGAAGGATGATATATCTGAGCTCTGCTCTTCAGGAACAACTGTAGTTCTGGTCTAGAAGGGTGTGGCCTCAGTGCACACGTCAAGCCACAGTGTAGCTTCATGATAAGTAGGATGCAAATCCAGCCAAATGCATGGCTGTTTCCTGCCCACCAATATCTCTTCTCTTGCCGCCTTAATACAACCCAAGCTTCCTGACCATGACTCTCAGATCTCAGTGGGGGGCTACTCAACACACGGTCCGTTCTCTGGCCACGTTGAAACGCTCGCTGTTCCCGGTTCTTGCTGTCCTCTCTGTCTTAAACTTTCTCCACTTGACCAGTTCTTATTTTTTTCCCCTCATGGCACTTCACAGGCATCTCCTGCCTCTATGAACCTGTCCCTCGCCTTCATTCCCCTCATCTCCTCAAAGGAAAAAAGCAATGCCCTCTCTCTGTGTTTTAATATGTATGTAGATCTCTGTAGGGCAGGAACTTGCTTTTCCTCTGCTTTCTCAGATTGTGTGACCTAGTGGCCTGTGGATTGCACTAGCAGACGGGCAGGCTAGTAGGAGAAAAGGCATCAGTTTCCTCACTGATGTTTATATTCTTATGTGTATAGGGGCTTCAGGGGAAAGAGGCGGAGATCCAAAGAAACAGAATGGAAGCTTACAAATAATTTTAACAAAGGGTCATAGATTCTGGAGGATTAAGTAGACAAAGGAAGCGAGTGCTAAAGCCCTCCAGGGTGGTAAATTGTGGAAAGACAAGTATATGGGAAAACTAATGGAAGGTGAGGGTTATTTTCATAGCATTCATTTCTGTAGACTCATCTCAGATGGCTTTTCATCCCCTGGCTATAACTCCTGGAGAGAAGGGATTTATAGCAGTCTTTATTTCTCCCAAGTTTCTGCCGTCAGTCAGATAAGGAAATCTCCGGGAAAGCTCCTTTCCATATCTGTTGATTCTCTATTGCTGTCAGAAACAAGAAATGGCAGCACAGCACATTCTGTTCCTCCTCTGCTCTTCCCCTGCTTCTACTTAACATTTTTATTGATCCTCTGGGAATTTCACATCATGCACCCCAGTCACAACACCTTCCCAGGCTGTCCATGCCTGCCACCCCCTTGTAACCTCCCTCCGAAAGAAATAAAAGACTAAGATAATAATTATAATAATGAAAGGAATAGAAGGAAAAAACAGAGAGTCCCCTTTGTGTCATTTCTATACTCTCTGGAGCATGGTCAAATTCTAGGTGGCCTGCCCCTTGGCATACAGCTGAGTCCTTCCGCCCCCGCACTGCACCTCCCCTGAAGCCATCAGTTGCGGACAGCTCCTCTTACGCTCTGCCACATATATAAAGTGTCCTCTTTAGTGGCTTCCTGTCTAGGCTGTTACTTTGGGGACGGTGGTTGGGAAATTAGGGTGTAGTGGAAGTTTTGGTTCCTTTGAAAACTCAGTTATGTTATGTAAATTGGTTTTTGTTTTAATCCTAAATGTAGAAGAATTTTAATTGAGAACATGGCTGCTCTGGGAGAGATGACATCCAAAGACCTTCTAGGTCCGTGTGATCCAGCTGGAACACAGACAGGCCTTCAATCCAGGAGACAGAGGCAAGAACACCTGATACAGAGCAAGTATCAGGTAAAGAAAAGCTTAAGTCCAGATGTGGTGGTACACGCCTTTAATCCCAAATGAAGGTTAAGTTAGTTTGTACAAGGAAGCACCCATATTTGAAAATGATGTCAGAGTGAGTGGCAGAAAAGGTGATGAATCAGAGAATATTTGAGAGAATAGAATTTGCCTGACTCTCATGAGAATGGAGTGGAAAGGGAAACTACTTAAGAGACATTTTTTCAAAAAGTATTTTTTATTTTTTACATATACATTTATATTATTACATGTATATAAAATAAAACACATACAGCAAGAAGAACCAGGAAACAATCAGGAATTGTATTAATGTTACATTCACAGTGTCCAGGACAGTAATAGAGAAATGAGTTGCAGAGAGAGAACTCAGGGTGGAACAGACCAGAAAATGAGAGAAAGCCAGAATATTAGAGCAGATTGCTGGGTTAGCTGAGGCTAAGCAGAGTGATTCTGGGTCAAGAGTGAAGCCATATTAAATAAGTCAGCTGGGAGAAGAGTATAAGCCAGAACAGCCAAGTTGAAGCAGCTTGCCCAGAGCTCAGAAAGAACAAGTAAGGGTGAGGTTATTAATCAGTAAGTCTCAGAGGCTGAAAACATTCTAGGCCTAGATTTTGTGGAGGCTAGAGGCTCCAAGGAATAGGCCTGGGTTAACAGAAGGAGGCATTTAGCCTCTAGGATAACAACTGAATCAGGAGAATAAAGTTACTTTTACACCCAAATGTGGGATATGGGACTGCCTTAGTTTATTCATGATGATAACAGCCTCGTGCAGCTTGGAGAGGGGTGTTGCCTTTTCCAGCTGCAGTTAGATTAGTTTTGAGGACTCTGAAAGGGTATGTATAAATAACAGAGCCCAGAGAGAGAGAGGAAAAGGATGCTTTGAGAGAGGAGAGAGGGAGAGAGAGAGAGAGAGAGAAAGAAAGAGTCAGAGAGACAGAGAGAGAGACAGACAGAGGGAGAGACAGAGAGACAGAGACACAGAGAGAGACAGAGACAGAAAGAGACAGAGAGACAGAGAGACAGAGACAGAGACACAGAGAGAGACAGAGACAGAAAGAGACAGAGACAGAGACAGAGAGAGAGACAGAGACACAGAGAGAGAGACAGAAAGAGACAGAGACAGAGAGAGACAGAGAGACAGAGACAGAGAGAGTCAGAGACAGAGACACAGAGAAAGACAGAGAGACAGAGAGACAGAGAGACAGAGAGACAGAAAGAGGCAGAGACAGAGAGAGAGACAGAGAGAGAGAGAGAGACAGACAGACAGACAGACACACACACACACACACACACACACACACACAGAGAGACAGAGAGAGACACAGAGAGAGAGAGAGACAGAGAGAGAGAGAGAGAGAGAGAGAGAGAGAGAGAGAGAGAGAGAGAGACAGAGAGAGAGGCTTCTAGGAGACAGTTGGAAAATGGAGAAGGAAGAAGGCAGCTGCCGGACATCCAGAGGACTGAGATTGTTATTTCCTCCAAAGACCCTGATGACCCTAGCCAGCTGGAGCTAAGTCTAAAGAGACCTATGTCCCTTATAACCTTCTTCCTCCCCTACCTAGCACTGGGGGTTGAAAGGGAGCTAATGGCCGGGCGTGGTGGCGCATGCCTTTAATCCCAGCACTCGGGAGGCAGAGGCAGGCGGATCGCTGTGAGTTCGAGGCCAGCCTGGTCTACAAAGTGAGTCCAGGATGGCCAAGGCTACATAGAGAAACCCTGTCTCGAAAAACCAAAAAAAAAAAAAAAAAGAAAGGGAGCTAATGGCTTAAGGAATCTCAAATAAATTAGAGTTTAAAATATAATCAGGCAGTACAGGTGCATGCCTTTAATACCAGCACTTGGGAGGCAGTGGCAGACATTTCTCTGTGAGGTCAATGCCAGCTGAGTCTACAGAGCGAGTTCCAGGGCAGCCAGTGCCATGCAGAGAAACCCTGTCTTGAAAAAACAAAAAACAAAAAACAAAACAAAAAAACCCCAACAACAACCAACCAAATAAACAAACAAACAAAACACCTACAGTAGGATTTTCACAAAAGCCTTCTATGTCTGTCTTCCTCAGCTGTGCACCTGCAGTCAACTAAATGAAGGCACAAGTAGCCTCCTTGTTGCTCACAGCCAGCAGGAGCATGGATCATGGGCCTCCATTGGTTTCTGATGACAGCACAGATCATGAACATGGCTCCCTGCTGCAGCAGGACCACAGACCAAGACAAGACCCCCAGAGACTGCCTGTTCCGTGGACATCAATATAGACTCAGGTGTCAGTATAGGCCACCAACATCAATATGGCTCCCACATGGCAGAACCTCTTGCAAGCATGGACATGGCTTCCAGAGGCAGCACCAGAGACCATAGGCCACTTTCACATGGCCCTTGGTGGAAATCCAGATGACAGACATTAACACAGACCTCCCCCAACTACACCAGGGCCTCTGACTGAGATGTGGCACTTGGTGGCAGTGAGAACCTGGACGTCACCATGGTCTGAGATGGCAGCTCGAGCCACCCTGGCAGCAGCCTGGCCTATGGTCCTCACCGTGGACGTGCACATGGATCTCAGCAGAAACTTGTGCCACAGACGTCATCCCACCAGCTCCCGCGGGGTGGGTCTTGGGAAGCTACTTGCCTAGCTGGCTCACCCTGCCCCTGGGTCTGGGGCGTTTCATGGGGACCTCTGCTGGCTCCTCTTCTGTTCTTTGGTAGGAATGACATCACTTTACTAGTCTGCTTATCTACCTGGTCTGTGGACAAGGCCGAGGACAGAGGCTGCCAATCATTGCGCTTAGACTCGTAGGCACAGGAGCTGTAAAAGTACTTAAGTGATGTTAGCCTGCAAGCAAGGTGGAGAACATATGTATGTATGTATGTATGTATGTATGTATGTATGTATGTATGTATGTATGTATTTATTGCCAGTGTTGTAGATCCCAATACTTCGCAGGATTCTTCTAGAGTCTCCGGGGAGCGTTGTCAGCGATGGTCGTCATTTTGCTATTGTGGAAGAATGTGTTTGAGGAAGAAGCTGGTTGGCCAGTCCTTGGTAAATCCTGAGATTTGACAGGTGTCATAATGGAGCCAGCGCCGCCATGAGGATTATTTTGAAGTCTAAATTAAACTGTCAGTATGAGAATGAAGTACTCCAGGGCGTCTTTTCCACTGAGAAATAACTAGGTTCTATTTAAAATGTACTTTTTTTTTTTTTTTTTTTTTGACGAACTGCTTGGTTTGAAGATGGAGGATATTCCTCCAAACTTTCCTTAGAGATGAAAACAGTTTCTGACAGCAAGGCATCAGGGGGAAGGGGTTATCTTGGGGGCGGGGCTAACAGCGCCTTTGACCTTCAGGTCCGGGCTGAAAACAAGAGGGACGCTGGGGCTGGGGCGCTGGGGAGGAGGAGGCTTGCTTTGCACTCACTGAGGCCGTGTTTACTGGGTAAGACACACAAATTATGTGTAGCAACAGACAGAGTCAGATTTTACAAGGGGGACCGTAACTGCGGGGCGTGGGTCTGAGAAAGGACTGACAGGAGTGATAGGGCGTGGCAGAATGTTGGCTCCAGTTCTGCTGAGCCAGGCTTTGTGGCTGAGGCACACAGCTCATCCCAGACAGACATGGCCGCAGGTCACAGCTTGAGATGTATCCATGAGTTCCATGAGTTCTGAGCCATGGCTAGTTTCCACAGAGCTTGGAGGCTGCCTAAGTCTTTCTAGAATGCCTGCCCTCTGGGTTTCTGTCTTGGATAAGATTACTTTTACTACTTAGAGAGGATGGGATCATTTTTGACAAGCAACCATGAAAGCTATTGGACATGGCCAAGAAGATGCAGGCAAAAAAACCAAAATGGAACTTCTGAAAACAGAGTTACCATTGTTGTAATTAAAATAATAATAATAATAATAATAATAATAATAATAATAATAATAATACCTCAACAGTACGTTAGACAGATTAAAAAAGAGACAGTTACTGGAAGATGGATCTGAGAGAAATACCTAAAAGTCAAGTAGAAAAAAAAAACCAACATGGAAAATGTGCCACAGAACTGGAGAGCATTTTCTAAAAGGGCCCGGTGAACCCAGCAAGGGGATACTCAAAGAAATGATTGCTGAGAATTCGCCAACGCGTTGGAAGAGACAGGTACAGTTATTTTGTGCCCAGATACAGCACATGGAAGTCCACAGTGCTAAAGAGAGATTTTAAAGTTGCCAGAGGCGGGTGAAAACAGATCACCTATGAAATGTGACAAAGAGCAGGCGTCTCAAAGGCACGTAGAGAAGGGGAGATGTTAGAATTGTGTCTTTATGAGAGAAAAATGTCGTCTTAGATTCCTGTACCCAATGACATGGCTTTTTATAAAAAAAAAAAAAACTGAAAGAGAAATAAAGACATTTTTATATAAAAATTGTACAGGAGCTACCACTACTGAGCCAGCTTTAAAACCCCTCTGAAGGAAAAAAAGTAGCAATTTTAGAAGGAAGATCTGAGTGGTAAAAAGAAGAGACATGTGAAAAATAGGAAAAGATGAATATATAAGTTTTCAACATAGAATGTCTAGATATGAGAAGAATGCTTTATTTTTGTCTTTTAAAAGGCCCAAGATTGGAGCATTCAGCTGTACCGGAGGGAGGGTGGTCTGTGAGAGGGCCTCAGAGCCCTTGTCGTTTTGGAAAAGAAGTGGATATATATATATAAAATGCACATAGCATGATTTCAAAGACTACAATATCAGCTTTATTTCAAAGGGAATAAATGCATCAGCAGTATGAGAACAAATTAAAATCCTTCATTAACCCCCTAAAATTAAAAAAAAAAAAAGGAAAGAAGCAAGGAAAAAAAAAAGAATATGAGGTATAGAAGAGATGGAAAAATTAGAGGTCAGATGTAAACAAGTTCAAGTATACCATTAATATCAATGAATTTAACTTATAACATAAAAGATTATGGGAAAAATATATTTAAGGGGGACCCCTCCCCCAGACCTGATGCTGTGCTATTTCTGTGAATACAAAGTTAAAGGCCGAATGGGTGAGAGACAATGGAAACAGTGTATGCCTACGATATGAATTTCTGTTCTTGATGCTGTGGCAAAATGAACAGCTTAAGAATGGAATGTGGGGCTGGAAAGATGGCTCAGAGGTTAAGGAGCACTGACTGCTCTTCCAAAGGTTCTGACTTCAATTCCCAGCAATAATAAGATCTGGTTCCCTCTGCTGGCTTGTAGGCGTACATGCAGGCAGAACACTGTATACATAATAAATAAATGTGTATTGCTTCACAGTTTGAAGGTATAGTCACCATGCAGGGAAGGGAAGGGTGGTGGTGAGACAGCAAAACACTCGAGGCAGCTTGTCCCATGTGTCCAGAGACCTGGAGCAGAGAGAGAGAGAGGCGGGGGGGGGGGGGGGGGGGAGTCCTGCTTGTCAGCCAGGCTGCTCCTTTTTATTCAGTCTAGGAGCCCAGCACATGCGATGATGCTGCTCACACTCACAGCGGGCCTTCTGAGTAGTTCTCTGCAGACGCTGAAAGGCGTGCCTGTCTCCTAGACACTGAGGAGCATCCAGCTGTCTGTGAAAACATTAGACAGAAGGCCGGAGCAGCCACCTCGCTATCAGACAAAAGCAGTCTTCAAGGGTAGAGGCATTACTAAGTAGAGGGTTACCTTTCAAATTTGAAATTCTTATGATCATTATTCAGTAGACCTCTTTAAAAATTAATTATTTATTTACTTTACATCCCATATCACAGCTTTCCTGTTCTCCTCTCCTCCCCGCCATTCCCTCTCACCGCCCCCCACCCCATCCGTGAATATCAATCGGCTTTGGCATATTACATTGCAGTAAGACTAGGTGCATCTTCTCCTATAGAGGATATCTATAGGCTACCTATAGGCTATCTATAGGCAGCCCAGTTAGAGGAAAGGGATCCAAAGACAGGCAATGCAGTCAGAGACAGACCCTGCTGCACAACGGTTACACACATGTGCAGAGAGCCTAGTTGGTCCATTGCATGCTCTCTGGTTGGCAGTTCAGTCTCCGTGATTCTGCAGCTCTTCCTGTGGTGTCCCTGACCCCCTGTGGCTCCTTCAGTCCTTCCTCCCCCTCTTCCTTCCGCAGGAGTTCCCAAGCTCCGCTTAATGTCTGCTGTGGGTCTCTACATCAGTTTCCATCCGTTACTGAGTGAAGCCTCTCCGGTAACAGTTGTGCTAGGCTCCTGTCTACAAGAATGGCAGAATATCTATCGCTCATGGTGTCGGGGGTGGGCTCCTGCTCATGGCGCGGGTCTCAAGCTGGGCCAGTCATTGGTTGCCCATTCCCTCAAATTCTGCTCTATTACCCCTACACATCTTGTGGACAGGGCATATCGTAGGTATAGTCTTGTGGCTGGGTTGGTGTCCCGGTCCCTCCATTGGAAGTCTTGCTTGGTTACAGATATCTGGTTCAGGCTCCATATCTTCCATTGCTAGGCCTCTTAGCTGGGGTCACCCTCATGGATTCCTGGCAATTTTCGTTGTCGTAGGTTTCCAGCTCATCCCATGAAGCACTGCTCCCATCCTGCTGTCTCTTCTAGTACTTGCCCACTGTTTTCCCCAACCTGATCCCTCCTGCTTCTCATCCCCACCCATCTCCCACCCAGTTCCCTCCCTCCATCCACCCCTGATATCTAATCTGTTTTCCCTTCAGTGATATTCAAGTGTCCCCCCCACCTCAGTGATATCAAGTGTCTCCGTCCCCGGTGCCCCCCTCTCCCCCGCCAGCCCTCCTTGTTACCTAACTTATTTGGGTCTGTGAACAGCATGGTTATTTTGTACTTTATGACTAATGTGAATATGTAAGTGAGTATACACCGTGCTTGTCTTTCTGCCTGACTTACCTCAGTTAGGATGATCTTTCTAGTTCCATCCATTTGCCTGCAAATTGCTCAATGTCATTCTTTTTAATGTCTGAATAATAATCCATTGTGTAAATGTACCACATTTTCCTTATCCATACTTTGATTGATGGATATCTGGGTTGTTTCCAGTTTCTGGATATTATGAATAAAACTGCTATGAACATAGGTGAGCAAGTATCTTTGTGGCACGGTAGAGCATCTTTTGGGTATATGCCCAGGAGTGGTATAGCTGAGTCTTGAGGTAAATCTATTCCCAATTTTCTGAGAAACTGCCAAATTGATTTCCAAAGTGGTTGTACAAGTTTGCACTCCCACCAGCAATGGAGGAATGTTCCCCTTGCTCCACATCCTCACCAGCATGAGCTGTGTTTTGAGGTTTTGAACCTAGCCATTCTGATGAGTGTAAGATGGAATCACAGAGTCATTTTAAGTTTGATTTCCCTGATGGCTAAGAATGTTGAACATTTCTTTAGGTGCCTCTCAGCCACTAGAGAGTCATCTGTAGAGCATTCTCGATTTAGGTCTGTTTCTCATTTTTAAATTGGGGTAATTGGTTTGTTGATGTCTAGTTTATTGAGTTCTTTATATATTTTGAATATCAGCCCATTTAAAAATATTTCTTTTACTTTTGAGATTTTATTTTTATTGAAAATAGATTCTTTTCCCACATGATATATCTCAACTATAGTTTGCCCTCACTGTTCCTTTCAGTTCCTCCCCAACTTCCCTCCCATCCAGATCCATTACCTTTCTGTCTCTCATTAGAAAAGAACAGCTGTCTCAAAGATAATAATAATAAAACATAACAAAATGAAATACAATAAAAGAAAACAAAAACTGTTACGTTAAAATTGTACAGGACAAACCACCAGAAGAAAAAGAGCCTCCAAAGAGAAGGCATGAAAATAAGAGACCCACTTGCTTGCACTTCCTGGAATCCCATAAAAATGCTAAACTCGAAGCCATAATGTACCCAGAGGACCTGGTGCAGGCCTTGTGAATGCTGATTCAGTCTCTATGAGTTTATATGAGCTTGTTCATATTGATTTAGAGGACCATGTTTACTTGGTGTTCTTCACCCCCTTGGAATTTTACGCTCTTTCTGCCTCCTGTTCCACAGGGTTCCTTGATTCCTGAGTTGGGATTTGATGGAGACAGTCTGCCCATTTTCAGCTTAGATTTTCAAGGTCTCTCCCTCTGTATTATTCCTGGCTGTGGGTCCCTGTGTTTCTTCCCATCTTCTTCTCAGATGATGGCTGAACAAGGCACTGTTCTATGAGTACAGCAGAATGTTATTTAGAAGTAAATTCTTTACTACTTTTTCTTTCCTTTTCTTATCCTTTTAAGACTAGTAGTACTTGGTTTTACTCTGGGTCCCTGGGACATCTAGTCTCCAGTTTTTGGTCAGTAAATCAGTGTCAGGTGCGGGTTCCATCTTGTGGAGTAGACCTTAGGTCAGATCAGTTATTGGCTGGTTACTCCCTCAAGCTTTGTGCCACCATTATGGTAGCATATCTTGCTGGCAGAACACCACTGTAGAGCAAAGTGTTTGTGACCGGGCTGGTGTTTACGTTTCTCTTTTTGTAGAGTGCAGCGGCTTTCCTGTACTAACAACACTAGAACGTATGGGTATAGGCTCCATGTAGGCACCAACTTTGACTCTCCATGTTCAATAGTTGTGTTGGTGTTGTCTTCAGCAATAGGATCTTACTGTCAGCTTGTGCAGAGCATCCTGTAGTCTTGACAACAGCCTGGGCTGTTGGGGTTTCCCATGGGGCTCCTATGGCCAAAAACCCAATTAGATGTAGCCCAATCCCAGTACTGGAAGCTTTGTTTGGTGACAAGAAATGTATAGGTAGGATTCTGTCTTTGTCATGATTTAGTGAGTTCATTTAGATTGCCTTCATATATGTATATGTTTTAGATGTTTCTACTCCACTGTTTCTATATCACTCTTTAGATGTCCCCTTCTGTCTTTCCCTGTATTCCCTTATTCAAACCAATCAAGGGTAAAACCAAGTACTACTGGTCAACCCTCTTTCCTCTCCCTCTTCCCACTTGATCCTCCTGTTCCTGTGCCTTGACATCCATCCATAATTATCCATTCTATTTTATTTCCTAATGAGATCTATCTGGTCCCTTTAGTTCCTTACTTTAATCCTACCTTCTGTTCTTCTATGGATTGTAGCTTGACTATCACCGACTTAACAGCCAATATCTACATATAAGTGAATACATACCATATTTTTCTTTCTGGGTCTGGGGTACTTCACTCAGGATGATGTTTCTTTCTATTTCATCCATTTGTCTGAAAATTTCATGGTCTCATTTTTTAAACAGCTAAATAAAACTTAATTGTGTAAATGTTTCATATTATATCATTTCCTTCTTCTTTTTCCTCCCTCCAAACCTTTCTATGTACCCATCCTTTTCTCTTTTCAAATTCATGGGCTCCTTTTTTCATTAATTGTTACACGCACGCACACACACACACACACACACACACACACACACACACACACATTCCATACATACAACCTGCTCAGTCTGTATAATGTTACTTGTATATGAAAGTTT
This sequence comes from Acomys minous, assembly GCF_964271855.1. Taxonomy (NCBI): domain Eukaryota; kingdom Metazoa; phylum Chordata; class Mammalia; order Rodentia; family Muridae; genus Acomys; species Acomys minous. The sequence goes on along the minus strand of NC_140501.1, from coordinate 1,417,774 downwards.
CAGGGTGTCCATTTGGTGTTGGATAACCAATTGGTGTCCTCTTTTTGGTGGAAGACTATTTCCCCCACTCTCAGCATTCCTCAGTTGCCTGTAGTTCTGTGTGTAGGGTTGAGGATGGAGGCCCCATGGGCTTTCACCCACCCACGTTAGCATTGCTGTTGTCCTTGGTCAGGTCAGCCCATGTTCAGGAAGTCATGTTGGTGAGACTTTATGGTGTAGTTTCTGCCATTACTGGGCAACATCAGTCTCACAGCATCTCCCTGGTCCTCCGGCCTGTACAATATTTTCAGCCCTTTTCTACAGTTTCCTGAGCCTTCGGTGCATGTGTTTGTGTTGTAGGTGTGACTGGGCTCTGCATTTCGATTGGTTGTGTTTTCCGTGATGTGTTTCTCTATGCTTTGCAATGAGAAGTTTTCTTGATTAAGGCAGCACTTATCTGTGGTCATAAGAATAGGTATCTACAATGTGGGTTATGCTGATCCAAGTGTTCACTAGTCCTAGTCCTGGATGGTTGGCTGGTCGTCCAGGACCAGGGATGGCTTCCATCTTGTTGAGCTGGTCTTAGGTCCTATTAGAGAGCTGTTGGTTTCCACTGAGGTGTGTGTGCCACCACTTAGGGTTATTTTTGTCACGCTAGTGACTGTTGTTGTGGTTCATAGGTGCTGTAGCTGGGTGGGGCTGTTGCTTCTTTGGAAGTTTGTATGGCACTTGGGAGGGTTTCTTCTTGGTGATATAATTACAATTATCTAGGAGGCTTTTAATAAAATATCTTCGTAACATGTAAACAAAGTGATTAAAGCTGAAGAACTAATGGAACCCTGCGATTCGCTATTATAGCAGAAGATTCTAATACGTCCCTTACAATCAACTGCTGACATAGAAAACAGACTGAAAATTGCTGAAGAAAAATTTCACAACATGGTTTTCATGTTTGACTTATTCAAGATGCAGAGAATTCTGCCTCAGAGTTCACTCTTCACAGAAACTGAAACTTACAAAAGGGCCCAGAAAGTAAGGCACAGGCAAATGCAACTGGCTTCAAAGAACCAGGAATATGCAGACCACATTTTCTCACCACAGTGCAGCGAAATTGGGATCAATAGGATGAAGATTAAATTGGAAAAAAGGTCGAGGGAACAACCTTGAGGTATGTAGAAATTAAAAATCACCTAACTTAAAGATGAAACCATAATACAAAAAAAAAAAAAAAAAAAAAAAGGAAATAAAAAACCATCCATAGATCCATGTGATCCAGTGTTTATGTCCTTGACTGAGGGGACTTGAAGGGAGGGAGACCTTGAGGGACCGACAATGGCTACAGGCAACTCAGCAGAAAGATTGATTGATCTTGCAGCAATAAAGGCAAAAGCAACCAGATTTCTAACCTGAGAAGGTTGCATTTCTCTTTATTGATTAGTCCAGTGCTTTAAATTTCCTCGTTCAGGTGACTTCTTTAGTGAAGGACACAAGTGTTTCTGCTGTGTTGAGGAATGACAGGAAAACAGACCTTGCAGTTGGATGCTCTGACCTGCTTTCCTATGGCGCCTGCATCTGACTCTGAAGCAGCCATCATATTATGTTGTGGGGCTCCTAAACATGCAGGCTAGGGCTCTGGAAAACACAGGGCGTAGGCATCGGCTGCAGCTTCACTGCCAGATAGTTCATCCCAGCCAAGTGTGCAGACTCGCCGGTGATATCTAGGGACTGGGAGGGATTAATTCTCTTCCAAGCATCTCTGTGTCTTCCACTTCTGGCTTTTGCTTAGCATAGAAGAAGACAAGATGGGAGGACCCACATTGTCCTTCTGTCTTAACAAGATCGCAAGGGAGGAGAGTCATGTCTGCACCCAACACTGCAACCTGCCATCCCAACCCTAAGCTTTTGGAACGTTGACCTCATTTGAGGTCCTCATCTGAGTTCTGATGTAACCTGTATCTCCATGCTCTTTATGGGAAGAATTTATAGGCAGACTATATTAAGGTAAATGCACCTCTCCAGTAACTTCACCAGAAGCCTTAATAGCAGACAAAGAAGCACCTTTCTCTTTTTAAAATGCAGTTTCCAAAAATGAATTGATTTGAATAATGAGTCTGAATTAAAAATAAGGAAGCTGGATGTGTTGCTGCACACCTGAAAACCTAGTCTTCAGGAAGTGGAGACAGGAGGATCACCAGAGCTGGAGGTCAGCTGGGCTATGTGTTGAGCTGGAGGTCAGCCTGGGCTATGTGTTGAGCTGGAGGTCAGCCTGGGCTATGTGTTGAGCTGGAGGTCAGCCTGGGCTATGTGTTGAGCTGGAGGGCAGCCTGAGTTACACAGTAGAACCTTGTTTGAAAATGAGCTAATGACTACAGAACCCAAAACATCTGAGTACAGTTAACATAAAGGGCAGTTATGGGATCTGGAGAGATGGCTTGATGGTTAAGAGAAAGCATCACTCCTGTAGAGAACCCAAGTTCAGCTGCTAGCATGCATGTCAGATGGCTCACATCTGCCTCTAACTGCAGTGTCAAGGGATCCTGCGCCACCTTCTGGCCTCACAGGCAACTGCACTCATGTGCACATACCAACACACAGGCACACAGCAAATACATTATTAAAAATAATTCTAAAAAAAATTTTTTAAAAGAACAGTTGATTCTCATCCTACAAACATGTGGAGGTAAAAGGACACTGCATTATTCAAGATGTGTGAGGGTCTAGCACAAGATAGTGGAAGAACAGGTGTTTCCCTCGAGGCAAGGAAGTTATCTGGACTGACTCTACTTTTCTGCCCCTGGCAAAATTGCTAGGATTTCTCCTTCTGGTTCTTTATTTGCTTCCAGCCAATACTATAATTAAAAGTCCATTTCCAAGGTTCTGAAGCACTTTAGAGACATTGTCTAATTAATCTCTTCCCCATCCCTGGATGTCTGCAAGCTTGGGGGCCCTTCCTTTGCCTGGGAGCACCAGGCAGCTCAGCTTGGTGCCTGTGGCCGTTCTTCTGAATAGGCTTATGGAAAATGACAACAGCTGTTGAAGCGCGCCTTTCTGCCTTTCCAAAGCTGTGAACATAGCCTGTCCTCTGAGACAGGGCAGCCTCCATCGGAGCTGTCAGATACAACCTGCAGACGCATTTCCTCGCCCGCAGGAAGCCATTTGCTTTGGTTATGGCCTTTGACAGCCGCTCCGTTCCCGCGACACACATCTGCTCTTCTTTGCCTGGTTTCCACTCTTGTCTGTCGTGAAGTGGGGCGCGTGCTTTCTGTGCTGCCCATATTGCGTATTATTTGGGGTTTTATCTTCCGCAAAGCTCTGATCCGGATAGACGTGTTGTACAAACAGCTTTCGGCAGCATTACTCGCTGGTCGTGCTGTCTTTCCACAGGAAGCATACGCGTCTCGCCAGATGTGAGTCTCACAGACAGTTAGGATCTCCTTAGACACTCTGTTCTCCCACCTGCCGCTGTTTCCTCCTTGTGCGTGAGAATCTGCAGTCTAGGAAGAGGGGAGGCCTGGGGACATCTTTCCGCTTAAAAGCTATCAGACCAATTCTTCTGAAATTCCTTAAGAACACATCAGGTTTTATTGTTTCTTGTACCTGATAGCCATAGGGCACTTTGCTATATCGGCGTGATTGTCAAAATAACTTTACGACTGAAGTCTGGTGGTGAGCACTACACTCGGGGCAGGCCGACACCTGGAGCTCATAGAGGTGAAGTCAGACTTTGCCCTAAAAATATCAATTTTCTATCCTCTTTCTCTTGTCCAGTATTGATTCTCTTTGCACCACCATCTGTCACTCTGTCTCCCTCCCCCCCCTTGTGGCAGACGATATACCAGGACCCAGACATACAAAGATGAACAGTTTTAACTAAACTCCTCTGGCATGGGGGATGTCTTTTTAATGGAGAACAGGTCACGGGGAAGCAGGGATGAAACAGTGTTGTGACTGAGATTCCGACCATAGGAGGTGGGCGAGGTCAAGAACATTCTTGAAGTAGAAAAAGAATGATGGGCAGAGGTGGGAACCATCCTTGCAAAAACGCTGAGCTACGGACATGGAGCTGAGCAACCGAGAAGGCCTTAGTTTGCCTGGACTCTGGTCCTCAACAGCATGGGAAGTCACCAACTTCTCCAGTGAAAGAAATAGGACCAGAGAATTGATTTTTACCAAGCTCTTGTGTGATTTCTTTGAGTTTTCTGAACTGGCAGAGATAAAGGAAAACAAAATAGGCTTCATATCGGAGAGACTGTGCTGTTGTAGACATTAGTACCAAATGTAGAACTTTGAAGTAGCTACTAAGAAACCTAAAAACAGCCTGGCGTGGTGGCGCATACCTTTAGTCCCAGCACTCGGGAGGCAGAGGCAGGCAGATCGCTGTGAGTTCGAGGCCAGCCTGGTCTAAAAAGGGAGTCCAGGACAGCCAAGGCTACACAGAGAAACCCTGTCTCAAAAACAAAAAACAAAAACAAACAAAAAAGAAACTTAAAAACGTTGTTCTGTTTGACTTAGTGATTCTGCCACCATTGAAAATATATTTTAAAGAAATAATCTCAGACAAAATGAATAACCTGGAGCAGGAATATTTTTCAGGTCACTAATTTTTTTTAACTAGTAAGCTCCCAGGAATAATATAAGCTGTCTAGCTGTGAGGCAGCAGATGAGAAACTAATGTGTCCAGTAGTTTATGATGAAAGGTTTAAGATACAGTAGGCATAAGGGACCAGCCATGCAAGGTCTACACTGCTCAGTGTCATGCTCACGTTCCCATAAGGACGCTGTGCTCTGTCTAGTTCCAAGGTGTGAATGTGTGGCTGGGTGCAGGCTCACCAACCCTGGTCTTAAAGACTGGATGGTCATGCAGTCTCAGCTCCCTCTAGATATGGTGACTCTGAACAGCAATTCTGAAACGCCAGGACAAAGCTACACCTACTTTTCTGATGGCTGGAGGCAAATTGTTGGCAATCTGTTATGTCCTTAACAGAGACCTAGTTACAATAGAAAGGTGGGAGCTGTCTTCACCCAGACTCCAAGAAAGGCACCATTTTATTGTGGAGTTCTTCAGAACTTGGGAGTTTATGATGGGGCTTCAAATCTCTTTAAACTCCTTTGTCTTCTGAAGAAATGATGCCTCAGCACAAATGAAAGGAACAGATACAGAAGAGATCACTCTGGGTGCTTTCCTCTTACCTTAAAAATAGCTACATAGTATACAACATCATGGAGTCCTAAAATGTATCTTTACAGTGTGCAACGCATGAGGACCCTATAATATAGCTTTACAGTATACAACATGAAGATATGTAATACAATATTAAAACATCTCCAAAAATTCAAAGTTAGACCACGGTCATATTATAGAGTACCTTTTGTTAAGTGAAATGGAAAAAATCAGTTTTCTTTGAAACTTGCTGAGCTTCAGTGACAGCCACAGCAGGAATGCAGCATCTGTAACAGACAGCAAAGAGGCCTGAGAACATAGACCTCTGTTGACCGTCAGCAGTGTCTCTTGCGGTTACTTCTAAAGGCAAAGGGTGGTTTCTAAGCCAGAACTACCTTGCCTTGGGTGAGGAAAAGGACTGACATACCAGACATGATAGAAGTGAGCAGGGGATGGAGAGGTAGCTCGGTTATGAGCACTTCCTGCTCTTGCAGAAGGCTGGGGTTCGATTCCCAGCGACCACCTCAGGTGGCTCACAACTACGTGCAACTCTAGTTCCAGGGCATCCCACATCTTCTGGCCTCTGTGAGTACATCCACTCATGTGTGCATACCGCCTCTTCCTCACAGGCATACACATAATTTAACAGTTTTAATAAAGAAGCAAATATTGTAAAGCCATTTTTCTCCCCGAGTGTCAGAATCAATCTGTATTCGTGTCGGGAATATTTCAAGACACACTCAGCCACTTGGGGATAGTAAGGTTGAAGGTGACTGGTGGCCTCAAAGCCATTGCTATTCTTTGCAAAACACAATAAAAGCTCAGGACCAAAGGCGGTATGAGAAAATGAGGTATTGATTGAGGAGCAGATACGATGTTGTGCAATATCGTTATTAGGCTCAATTGAGTGCTGTTAATTTGAGGTCTCACCCATTTGCAGAAGATTACACCACTGAGCAAGGCATCACTGAAGTCCAGGGGAGCTTACATCATTGCACCCCCTTTTTCTTGACTTGAGGAAGGCTACTGTGCCCAGTCAATATGCTTTTTATAGAGTGTGGCTTCACTTCCAGGGGCTTGGGACACTTGGCAAAGCCAACTTCCCTGCAGAATCACCCCCCCCTTCTTCCTGTGCTCTCAGTGGCACCACTACCTGGTCCTACCTCCTGCTAATCATCACAAGATGCCCAGGGATCCCTCCCGTGGTTTTGTTTTCGATGCTCTTCTCTGAAGGACTCATGGCCGGCTCACGTTCAGTGGGGCTGGAGTAGAGAAGACCTTGGGGAAGGGCCGGAAATATTTGCAACTCAAAAATAGCAGATGGGAAAAAAAAAGTCCTCCATAAACTCTTAGAAGGGGAAGGGAAACACTTTCATTTTATACACCAGAGAAAACCCACAACTGACAAGGCTGTGACGTTCTCAGGCTTCAGAGCCACTTAGTGGCAAATTTGGGCAAAGAATCTAGGGGTACGGTCTCCAAATGCCATTCTTCTTGCTGTACAGTTGCCTTAGCTACAGACCCAAGGAGTCTCTGGATCAGCAATCCATTTATGAACATTAATATTGACAAGGCCTTAAATCTATACTGGATGCCTTTCCTTCAGGCCTTAAATGCCACGTACAGTTGTAATACTGAGAGTCACACCCATGGTCTTATAGCCTTGTCTGACAATTCTGCATTATAGAGTCAAAGTTTTTTTAGTTATATCTGCTTTACTGGTGGTAAAATTGAGAGTCCCAGAAACATAAGGCTTGTGTCAAGTACAAAAAGCCTTTCATGCTGGCCAGATGCCTGCGTCTCTGCTCTTAGCATTCTTTCTGCTGTCCCCTGCAGTCTCTACTGTGCTCTCAATAGGTTGTCTTTCTGTGAGACCAAGGTTTCTAACATTTCTCATGCCTTGCTGTTTTTTTCCCCCTGGGCCATGTGCCCCAGCAGAGGAAGGTGTTCCTACCTCAAAAATTAAGGAGCTATTTCCAATACTACTTTTAGTTTCTCTGGGTACGGTAAACCACTCATCAACTACTTTCCTTATTATCTGTACTCTTTTTTATTATGGCTACCGAGCGCTGTCCAGGCTCCATTTTCTGTCCTTTACAGCTCAATTCTGAGAGGGGAAATGGGTGGGACCGGCCGCGCTGAGAACAGACTCTCAGGAGACAGGCTTCGGTGAGACAGCTTGTTTAACGGGGAGGAGCAAAGGCTGCTAAATGCTTTGCAGGGTGAGTAGGAGCTTTGGGGGGGGGGCGGGGGTGTTCATTATTGGCTGAAGCCAGGCTGCATAAGGAGGAATTCTGGGTATTGCTGGGCTTTAACCTTGTAAGGGGAAAGGAGGTTTAACTTGGCTACTGGGCTATGTGACCTCCTCGGGGAGCAAAGGTGAGGGCTCCGGGGCTTCATGCACCTGACATGAAGGCCCGGGCAGGGTGGGGGAGCAGTTCTTTTCCTGACCATCTCAGGACAAGATTTCTGAGGTTTGGACACGCCTTGACCTCACTCTTGCTCCAGCCTGGCTCCCCTGGTTCCAGGGCTCCCAGGCCCCACAGACAAGGAGAAACACACATGTCATAAAGGACTCAATGTCACAGAATTTACATTTGGCAGCACTCCTCCCAAGCTGCGCAGGCCAGCATCTCTACTCTCCTTGCTGTCACAGGCACTCCTCAAGAGTCAGTCCCTCCAGAGCCCTCCATTGGGACTGGCATGGCTCTGGCTGACAGTGGCATTCCCGGTTGAGGCCCACTCCTAAGTGACTGTGGCTTATCTCTCCCAACCAAAATGGGAGCAATTCGTGCCTCTTTACAAGTCCAGAGCACCATAAATTGGGTAGTAGACTTGTCAATGCCTAGCGAGATAATTGTGCTGAGGGAGGAGATTAAAGCAAATGCTGGGGGCCATGGATGTAACTTCCTTCTTCTCCCACTCCTTGTACTTCCAGGACAGCTTAGACAGGCTCTGGAGGAAGCAGCCTCGATCCCTCATGCTAAATTAGCTCTGAGGTGCTTCTGGGCGAAGGCTGTCCTCCCAACTCTCTTCTGACAGTGGGAACATTTACAGTGCAATGCAACAAAGTAAAATGTTAAGTCCCCAGTTGCCCCAGTGCTGAAGCACTAATGTCCCAATTCTGGTTACAGTGGCATCTCCAATTACTGAAATGTGAAGTCATTCTCTTTGGAAAATGACTTCACTTGGAGGAAATGGATGCTGCCTAAGGGTTATAACACACACCCCAGGGGCTTCAAATCTGCTTTCTGGTGGCACTGCTGGCCGGAGCAGCCAAATTAGATCCCCTGTCCGATCCCTCCTCTAGAAGCAACAACGCTTGCCAACAAGCTGTACCCTAGGGTGAAAGTGAAGGCTACAGAGTGCCAGCAGACGCAAAACTCTAGTTGTGAAAGTGTCAAGCATAGGCGGAGAATTTTTGCAGCAGTGGCAGTACTGGTAGAATATGATCTTAAACAGCAGAACCGTCCCCTGATTGTGGGCGGGGATCATGCTTTGGGGAAGACCCTGGCTGCCTGTAATTTTCAAGGACAGAGGGCATGGCTGCCATGGGCCATTGGGTGATGTTTCTTAGTGCATGGATTCACTTGTTCCTTCTTGTAAGAGGCACTAGGCTAGGTACTTAGGATTCCATAGTAATGATCAATAGGATAGTAAAGTAATGGCTTTACTTGTTGTTCGAGGTGACTTCTGTCATGTCATAGTCAACACTAATTAGTGCATGACAGGCCAATGTTCCCAGAGCAAGTGCAGCGTTTGGTTCCCACAGAGCTCTAGCCATATCTCATCAGCTTGTCAGTCTATAACCTTGTCGTGTGTGTGTGTGTGTGTGTGTGTGTGTATGTGTGTGTGTGTGTATGTATGTATGTATGTCTGTTTGTATTCATTTTGTGTGTGTATATGTTTTATGTGTGTATGTGTGTATATGTATGTGTGTATGTATGTAAGTGTGTATGTGTGTATATGTGTGTGTGTATGTGTGTGTATATGTGTGTATATGTGTGTGTACGTTTGTGTATGTGCTTGTGTGTGTGTGTGTGTGTGTAGCAGGTGCACACTTGTGTGTTATGACAGACACGTGAAGGCAGAGGATAACTTGCAGAAATCACTTCTTCTCTTTCAGTCTCTGGTCTCTGGAGATGGAATTCAGGCACTCCCACCTCAAAGCTGTCTCATTCACCTTTAAAGACGCCATTTAATAGATGTCTTTGCTTTGTTAACACTGAACTCAGGACCGATTTATGCCTGGGGCAAGTTTTCCTGACATATGGTATTTAATTGAGCACAACCATTCAGCTTGCGTATGGTCACTTTCAGGAATTTGAACAATTGGCAAAGTCACCTTTCCTCTCACTGCCTTCCTCCCTTAGGTATGCTAGACAGCTCCTGAGCGTTAGATTCAGAGGGCATTTCAACTAGAGAACTCACCAGAAAAAGCACAAAACATGTGATACACACCACCAAACAGACCTACAAAGGCACATGCACTAACTTGTTCAAACCCATCTGTTAACATTGGTTCAGAGTGACTTGGTTTTTGGCTGCTCTGTAAAAGCTTGCAGATGACCTAGGAAATGCTGCAGTATTGACCTTGTGATAAGTTCTAACAGGCAGCTCTGTTTGCAATTCCAGACTCTTTGAAAGATTCATTTGGCTTTAGCTGCATGCCTCTCAGTGCTGTAAACTCCTTAATCTTAAAGGTAGGAGCACCCAGCCGCCGAGAAGTCCAGGTTTATCCACCCAAGACATATCTTGTATATGACAAGAAGTGTGTGTGTGGGTTATTGGTCAGAATGTCCTGGCCTGGTATTGAGGAAGTCGAAGATGGAGCTGAGTGTTTACTAGAGAAAATCTCAACACCAAGAGGTACAAGGGGAGTGAAGAAATTAAACTGTGAGGTGGAGGGTTTGCTTTTAATCAAGGGTGCATCAGTTTTCTTCTGCCGTGATAGAATACCTTACCAACAAACAGCACAGAGGAGAAAAGGGTTTATTTTAGCCCAGAGGGGATGCAGTAAACCATGGCAAGCAAGGCACAGCGGCAGGAGAATGCCTGGCAGTTAGGGCAGAGAGGCCACATTTCATATGTATGAGAGAGAGAGAGAGAGAGAGAGAGAGAGAGAGAGAGAGAGAGAGAGAGAGAGAGAGAGAGAGAGAAAGAAGAAGAAGAAGGAGGAGGAGGAGGAGGAGGAGGAGGAGGAGGAGGAGGAAGGGAGAGAGGAGGGGGAGGTGAATTAGGATTAGGATCTAATACCTCAAGGTCGGCCCCAGTGACTCAATACATCTTCCAGCAAGGCCCCAAGTCCCATAACCTCTCAAAAACTTCACCAATTGGAGACCAGTATTCAGACACTTGAGCCTACGGGGGACACTTCTCATTTTGATCAGAGTGAAGGGTAATTGATCAAAGTGGAGCTTCATCGCCTCAAACTCTTAACATTTTGGGGCTATAGTATAATGTAAAAATTCAGACTTAAAAAATGGTTGTAATGCAATCTTGTCTCTGGCTTTGAAGTTATGGTGCTGCAAGAGTTGAAAATAGAACAGACAGTCTGTTCTGAGAATCTGCTGAAATAAGCACTAGCAAGACAGCGAGCGAGCGAGCGTGAGGCAAGCACCAGGTGTGCTTTCAGATGCTGCACGAGGTAGTGAAATTGCTTTTCTGAGTGCTCACCACATCAGCGCCAGAGTGAAATGTGCTGGGTTTATTATGGGTCCAGTTGTACACCCCGCAAACTCTTATGTGCTCAAGGATGTGACCTGGTTTGCAAAGAAATTGTTGATGATCTAATAAGTTAAGAGAGGTCCTTGGGGGCAGGATTCTGTCCCATGTCATGGGATATTTGGAGAAATATATATACTCAGAGAAAAGCTTTGTAAAGACAGGGGCAGAAGAGGGCATAAGCCTATGCTAAGGAGAACCAGAGAGTTAGGCACCACCAGAAGCCAGAGGACGTGCCTGGAGTGACTTCTCCCTATGGCTGTTAGAAGGAACCTATGCTGTTGGCCCCAGACTTCCAGACCTGAGAGCTAAGAGACAGCACATCTGTGTGCTCCTTCTTGGTGGTGCTTTGGCAAGGCAGCCCCAGCAAGGCGACACCGAGGATAAGGTCAAGCCTTGGACAGATATGTAGACCTCTGCGCACACACGTGTCCTTACCAAGAGTTCCAGTGGTCTTCAAGAGGCTTGTGCTTCCAGTGGCAAAGACGGGCGTAGCTTAGCTGTCGCCACTGTCAAGTGTCCACCTTGCTGGTCCATAGACTATGGTGTATCCTGTGTTCTGGGAGGAGGGCGGAGCACTCTTTTTCCATCATGGATAGGGCAGCGAGTTGTCTTCAGGGGAATAAATTTTTACTCTGGATTTGGATTTGCTCTGCAGCCCATCTGTGTGGGTTCAAATACTTGCTCTGTCACTTACCATCTGTGCTATGCTGGGATGGTACACCATCCTTTCGTGCCCGTATCCCTGTTTTCAGAACAAAGATTTAAAAAAAAAAAAGGGTATCTGTTAGTGCTTTCCAACACCATTGTAATTCATTGCCGTAATTGAATGACTTAGCAAAACAGGAATTTACTATTTTTTTACTCTTGTAGAAAAATCTGAAATCAGAGTTTGGCTGGACCATAGCCCCTGCAAAGACTCTGGTGAAGAACCATCTGTGGTTTTTCAGTTGCTGGAGGCTGCTGGGATCCCTCAGCTACTGTCCCCCCCCCCCCAATCTCTGCTTTCCCTTCTTGTGTAAACATGTGTTAAATTTCTCTCAGCCAGTCTATTTACAAGCCTAGGATTGGACTCAGGATAACTCACTAGTCTTGGCTAACATGCCAGCTAAAAGCCTTAATTTAACCATATCCTCACGGAGACAGCTTCCCCTTAGGGATAATGTGTAGGCTCTGTGGATTAGGAGCCATGTTTTGCATCGCATCTTTGGGTGGCTGTTATTTAGCCTTCTTCATTTCACATAATCATTATGAGAATCCGATTAATTTGTGTAAAGCTTTGAGAAAGTGACACGATAAGCAAAGAAGTGTCTCTGGGGAAGCATATGACAGTGGTCTTAGGGAATAACAGCGTGGTGACCCCAGGAGTTTGCGTCCAGAACCCTCTGGCAGTGCTGTTCCTAGGTACATCAGAGATAATTTCTGCAAGAAGTATTTGCATGTGGCTAACAATCCTGACTGACCCCAGCAGCATGGGCACTATCAGCGTGTTACAGCTGCACAAATAACCTACCACTAAGGTAGGCATTTCCCTTTTAGTGTACCCAGCAAATGCTTTTAAAATGAGAGGGTGATGCCCAATTCTGAGAAGTGGCCAAGCCATCTGAGATTGGTTTTCCTGCAGGGACCCACATGTACTCATTTTGAGTGGGAAACAGAATGCTCCCTGTGAAGCTCAAATTAAGATTTATATTCATTGATCAGTAGCCCTGCCTTTCCCGTGGCTCTGCACACTTCAGTAAGATGTTTAGCATTTCTTCCTTGGAAAAGCTGTACCATTGTATAAAGCATTTCTACAAACCATTTCGTATATGGACCTCTTTCACACTTAACAAAGTCAACTCTGTTAGGAATTTTTTCAATAAACACGGTAAGAGAGAAAACGATGCTAGGCATGGTGAAAAAAATTAAAACTAAAGCTGAGAACGTGCAACATTGTAGAACCCTGAAAAGACAGGTAGCAGGCACTGCTCGGGTCCTGATTTTATATCCAATTGTTAATCTCTGATAACATGCTCAGTTTTGATCAGGGTGAGTCTGCATTTCCTCTGTGCGTTTGCAAACACCCTGGAAATCTTACAGATCTTTTGGGAAGCTGCTAGTAACACCTTTCTTGTCTTAGGAAGTTCCTACCCTTTAGGATATTGTGAACTGAAGTTCCCTAAGGGGTGGTGGTGGGGAACAAAAACCGTGACTAATAGTATCTGCTGTTATTATGGAAGGTTGGGATGTGGTAGGCCCCAAGCCAGAGCATACTGGGCTTTCTTTTGTCCCCATAACAACCATTTATTGACCACCTATTTGTTACCTTTTTAGGACATATTGACAAATCCTATCTCTCACCAACTCAAAGGTTAAGAATGTCATTAGGTAGCATCCGAGGTCAACAGCAAAATTCTCCTCATTTGCTATATCCCACTTACCTGATGTTTCCACCATGTATCTGAAAGGTGCAATGGTTTGCCCATTTTGCTCTGTAATTATAGAAGCTCCAGGAAAAGATTTCCAATCTGTAGTGAGCGTTTAGGGCTCCCTGAACCCATCTTCTTGGGACATAACTGTTCGTGTTTGGCTCCAGGGTGAGCTAGCTCTTGTTCGCTTGAGATGAGGACTTAGTAGAGCCTGGATTTCCGTCTAACACTCACAGGTCCTTCCGGCTGTGTTCTGCTTAAGCCCCCAGCAAAGGCATCATGTCCTATACCTTGCTTTTTCATGTGTATTATGGTTCATATGTATCACTCTTCTCGTGTGGAGATGCATGTGTTTGGATGAGTATGTGCATGCACATGTGTGTGAGGCCCAGGGCCGATGTTGGGAGTCTTGACCACTTTTCTTCCTCCTCTCTCTCGTTGAGGCAAGGTCTCGCAATTGAATCTAGAGCTCACTGACTCAGGCACTAATTAGCCAGCTTGATTCTGGGTCCCTCCTCCCCACCTCCTGACTGTTATAGGTGGGCCGCCACAACCATCTGGCAGTTATGTCGGTTCTAGGGTTTTGACCTCTGGTCCTTACGTTTGTGTGGCGATGAATTTTGCCCACTACCCTCTCTCCCCAGCCCCATTCGTGTTCTCTGATGTTACAAAGCAAACTCATTCTGGCCCTTGAGCGAATTAAACAGCGTCACATTTTTTTCCCTTCAGATTATTTGTTTGCAATTGTAGAACAAAGATCATTTCTTAAGTCACATTCTTTGGGGAGGGGTAAATAAATTACCGGCCTTAATATTTTTGTATGCCTATTCATTCCCTTAAGAGGAAATTTTCAGTTGGTTGATAGTTTTGATTTTAAATCACAGCAAATTATAAACAACAAATAAAGCACTTGCATCATTTTTGAGTTTACAATTTAGTGGTGTTACATTCAACTCCCCAGAGTTGTGCAATCATCACTACTGTCCATTTCTATAATGTGTTCATCTTCCAAAACTGAACCTAAATGCTTCATGATGTAATAACTCCACACTCCCTGCTCCCTTTAGCTCTGGTGACCTCTATACTGTGTTCTGTCTCTACTCATTTGCCTATTCCATGTAGCTCATATAATAAATATGTGTGCTTTTGTGTTGGTTTTTATTTCACTTACTATTATATTTTTCATCCATGTTGTAGCATGTTTCAGAATTTTATTCCCTTTTAAGGGTGCACCATATTTTGGCTATTTATTCCTGTTATGTACCTCTTCAGATGATGACTCCTGACTGGCAGAGGTTGTGAATAGCATGTCTTCATGCTCCCAAAAGCTAGTACGGGACAGGGGAAGAAAAGAGAAGCAGTCTCCCTTGGCGCTTTAGTGACTCAGAAGGCGTTCCAGCGTGTCCTTGACTCAGGCGCTGATGCACTTCACAGTAGACCTGACAGGTATTCCGGGATGGCGAGGCCACCGTTCCGTCTCGGTCCCTGGCATGCTCGTCCTCACTCCTGCCCTTGACGGAAGACAGCTCCACAGATGGGCTTGACTGTGGGCCCGAGGAGAGGAGGCTGCATCGGACAGCACACAGGCAGGGAGCCTGGGCCTCCCTGCTTTACTGTGGCGAACAAAGTGTAAGTGCGGCGACATATTCTGAAGGTAAACTTAATTGCTTCCTTATCTGGTGTTTTGCAATACCTTCCTTTAGCCTGGATAATCAAAAGTGGCTTTCAAAGAAGATTCAATATCGAATGAAATTAAATAAAAGTTGATCCTGTCAACTTAGGGGAAAGGCATCTTAGTAAATGTTGTGCCTCAGACTTTAAAAACAACCTAGGAAGTTTCTACAAATAAGGCAACAGCCAAGCTGTGGTGTCATCTGACAGCCGGAGATATCTTCTGTGTCCTATGATTGATTGACTTTGAGTCTTTTCCTGAATTTATCTTAAATTTAACTGTAATTACATAGTTTCATTAGAGAGAGAGAGAGAGACAAAGAGACAGAGAGACAGAGAGGGAGAGAGGGAGAGAGAGAGGCAGAGGGAGAGGGAGGGGAGAGGGAGAGAAAGAGGCAGAGGGAGGGGGAGAGGGAGAGAAAGAGGGAGAGGGAGGGGGAGAGGGAGGGGGAGAGAAAGAGGCAGAGGGAGAGGGAGGGGGAGAGAAAGAGACAGAGGAAGGGGGAGGGGGAGGGGGAGGGGGAGGGGGAGAGGAAGAGGGAGAGGGAGAGGGAGAGGGAGAGAAAGAGGGAGAGGGAGGGGGAGAGGGAGAGGGAGAGAAAGAGGGAGAGGGAGGGGGAGAGGGAGAGGGAGAGAAAGAGGGAGAGGGAGGGGGAGAGGGAGGGGAGAGGGAGAGAAAGAGACAGAGGAAGGGGGAGGGGGAGGGGGAGGGGGAGGGGGAGAGGAAGAGGGAGAGGGAGAGGGAGAGGGAGAGAAAGAGGGAGAGGGAGGGGAGAGGGAGAGGGAGAGGGAGAGAAAGAGGGAGAGGGAGAGGGAGAGGGAGAGAAAGAGGGAGAGGGAGAGGGAGGGGAGAGGGAGAGAAAGAGACAGAGGAAGGGGGAGGGGGAGGGGGAGGGGGAGGGGGAGAGGAAGAGGGAGAGGGAGAGGGAGAGGGAGAGAAAGAGGGAGAGGGAGGGGAGAGGGAGAGAAAGAGGGAGAGGGAGAGGGAGAGGGAGAGAAAGAGGGAGAGGGAGGGGGAGAGGGAGAGGGAGAGAAAGAGGGAGAGGGAGAGGGAGAGGGAGAGAAAGAGACAGAGGAAGAGGGAGGGGGAGGGGGAGGGGGAGGGGGAGAGGGAGAGGGAGGGGGAGAGGATCCTGTGCAGAGGGTTAGAATGCATGTAGACGCTCAGATAACTGACAGTAGGCAGAGGCTGAATGTGCAGAGGCCACAGCTCCCTGTCAGAGAAGCTCTGATGGGTGGGGAAGATGGAAGGATGACTTTTCTCCAGGTAGTCAGAACCAGGTTGAATTCTCAATGCTTATGATCTGTTTTAATATTTTATTTAGTTTATCATATGTTTTTTCCCTGCCAGTGATGGGACCCAGGGTCTGTGGCTATTAGGCAGGATCTCCACCATCAAGCCACAAGCCCAACCTTCAGTCTCCACTTTGGTAGATGAGTGACTCTAGACAAATTGTGTGCTGAAATTGGCTTTCTTCTTGTGAGGCTAGATAGAAGAATATATATCCATGTAGAATTAATGTATTAGTGCCCTACAATAGATTTTGAAGGGATGCTAACAATCATATTTTTTTTTTTGTTTCTGATGTGGCTATTTTTCACAATAACAAAACAAAACAAGAAAAACAAACAAACAAAACCCCAGCAAATGCAGAGGGCGTGTCTAACCTTAGGTTAGCAGGGCTATGGAGCTTTCTGAGTAGCATAGCTTCTTCGAGAAGGTTCAGGGCAACAGGGTTGCCATAGTTAGCTAATGAAAATATAGGGCACAGAGTTAACCATCAATTTACATTAAACAAGGGCTACTTTTTAGTATAAGTATATCCTTTTATATAAGCATATCCTGTATTTAATTTTGTGAATTAAATACAGAACTGTTCATTTTAACTGGACTATTCGAATTTGACCAGGCTTCACAATCTTAGCTTGCAGTGAAACACATAGGACACCATAGCAAAAAAATCTGATTTAGGTTCATTTCTGTGGCTTTGCTTATTTTGAGAGAGGGTCTCACGGCCCATGCTGAGCTCATACTAAGTCTTCTTTCTAAAGCATGTGAGCCCTTTACGTTCTCTCGTCAAGTAGTAGCAGCGAATGCATGATGGGGCTGGTGATGAGCTGGGGCTTGTCCCCTCAGCTGTGCCGACAGAGACAGCAGCTCTTCTGCGTAGGCGTGTCCTAGTACCGAGTGGGGTTTGCTCATGCTCATCGCTGCTCTGAAATTGACATTTAAGTGGGTTGGATATTCCTGTCAGCTGCCACATCCACAGATTTTCTTGTTTTGTCCAAACTGGTAGGTGGAGGCAGCAGAGAGACTGTGTGTCGCTGATGGAGCGAAGGGACGGTGGTCCCCAGGCGTGCCTTCTTCATCTCCAGAACCGTTGCCTAGCAAACTAAGGGTATGAGTGGAATTAAGTTCAGTAACCAGCTGGTCTTAAAGAGATCATACTAGATCTTCCGAACGAGATCAAGGTCAACATGGAGTCCTTGAACAAATTAGACCCGGACACAACACTGCAAGAATGCCCACTTGCTGGAGCTGGCTTTGGAGATGGATGGAAAAGGGCCCGGAATCAAGGTGGCGAGAGTTTCAGGAAGCTGGGACGGACAAGGAAGCGGGCTCTCCTGCAGCCCCTCCAGGGAAGAAGGTGTGCTGCCAGCATCCTCAGTGTAGCCAGGCTATTCCCACCTCGTTGTCTGACCCTCGGAACCTTGGGGTGACGTGTGTTGCCATAGCTACAGTTGGAAGTCCTTTGCTGCATCAGGATATGAACACAGGAGCCAAAGTGAAAAGAGGATGGAAGGGTAATGCAGTGGCTCCAAGAGTGGCTGTAGTTGGGGTGGTTGTGTGGAGATAAGCCTTAACCCTCGTTCAGAGACTCGTCTGGATGCGGAGGGGTGACTGATGGCTCGTATCCTGCCCACCCAGGACTCTGGGACACAAGAGAGTGTATGAGCTGGGCCTCTAGTACAGCGCCTTCTTTTCCTCACATAAGACATTTGCGACCATAAGTGATTGTATATTTTATGGGGCTCAGAGAGTCCCTCATGGAAAACATATGTATTCAGGAGGGTCACATACTTCCTAAGCAAATGCTCTACACTCATTCACAGGTTATTTTTTTAACCCTCCAGTGCCAACAAGTGACTTGCCTCAGAGTCAGGTGTCTTTCCACAGGTTCTCCTCACTTTTAGTTGGACCCACAGCTGCTCAGCCTCAAATCCTGCTGGTCCAGAGCCACATGCTCAGGGCGGTGAGTGTGGGAGGACATGGAGCCTCAGTCTTGCCTCTGACATGGCAGTTTGTGTGCTTGAGAGTAGCTTGGGCAATCTCCCACGGATTTCTGTCTGTAAAGTGTGCGCGTACGTGTACATGTGTGTGCGTGCGCGTGAGTGCGTGTGAATAAGATTCAGTCAGTTCAGGTCTGAGATTCAGTGTTCCATGAAAAGGCAGGCTGTCAAAATTTCAAGGCCTTCCTCTGCCAAGGCCTCTGCTTCTGTGTTTACCTGCGTTAAATATCCACGGTCTTCTTATGTTCACCTCGGCTGCCACATTTATCTCTCAGGGCTGCCCGTTATTTACTTGCATGTTTCCCTTTGGTACCATAGCACCCTGGAGTCCATAGCCATGGCTTTTTTGTGTGCTTGTGTTTCCTGATACAATGGGTGGTACTCTGCCTAAAACTGTGACTACAAATAAACGAAGTCCAGAAGATAGAAAGGGTTACTAGCGAGGTGGCTCAGGGGCTAAGAGCAGTGAACCTGTCTTGCAGAAGTCCTCCGTTCCGTTCCCACTTGTCATGGTCACAGGGGCCTCTAACTCCAGATCCAGGCATCCGATGCCCTCTTTAAGCCTCAGCAAGCACCTGTGCCCATGTGCACAGATTCCTTCATAACTGAAGATGGAAAAAAATTAAAAGAAAGAAAAGAAAAAATAGCTAACATTTATTGTGTGCACCATATGGCCCTGATTAGTACACACACACGCACACACACACACACGCGCACACACACACACACACACACACACACACTATTGCATATCTAAGATATAGGAAGTAACATCTCAATTTAAAATGTGAAATAAACAGCTCTCAGTTTTCCAGAATTTAAATTTTTTTTTTCTGTTTGGATTTTTTAGTTAGTTTTCAGCTGGCAAACTGTTTTCTCCTTTGGACAGATCATGCTTTAGCTGCAGAATTTTTAGGGAGAAACGTCAGGGTAAGGTGGGGAGACTGCAGAGACTGGAGCGGCAAATACAAAGGGTCCAGGGGGCCCATATCAGATTTTTCCTGGTTATCCCATTACTTCAAAACTGTCTGATGAGTAAATGAATAAATGAATAACTTATATACTGGACAGAAGCAAACCTAAACCAAACAACTGAGCGAAGGAATGCAAATAATGGGCCCAGGGTTCTTAAGCCTCAGGAAATAGCTCAGGTTCGAAGAGGACCTCATTTGAAAATAGAGATCCCAGAGTAAAATTTATGGTGTTTATTGTTTAAGTTCTGGTTTGTCTTTCAAGCTCAGCTAACAGACAGAGACCAACAACTTCTTAGCTATTGATTTTGAGGGCTTTGCTTTCAAGGTAGGGAAATATGACCCTAGGTGGGACCGGAAGGAACCATGCTTACTCCAATTTCTGTACTCTCTCAAAAAAATCTTTTGCAGGATCAACAGCTTTACATGATAGCTATGAAAACCTGAAATTTGTTTTCTTGCTTCTATTTCTGTTCTAGCCAAGATTAGACAATTACGGTGCAAACATTCCTATAAATACATGACACCTGTAGGTGTAGCTGACAGCTTCCACTATAGCCTGGAAAGTATTATTACTTCCGAATCCCCTATCAGACATGGACCACAGTCCATAGGATATAGGAATATGTACTGTAGCTTAATGTAGGATGTTAAAACACACACACACACACACACACACAACTCTGGGACTTGAAACCTTTACTGACTCTCTGTTATCTACAGAGAATGCGATCTTTACAGTTTCAAATGTGGAGGGAAAAAGTCTAGAAAGAGATGTGGTACCTTCCAAGAATCCTGTCTTAGTTATGGTTTCTACTGCTGTGAAGAGACACCAAGACCACTGCATCTCTTATAAAGGAAAACATTTAATTGGGGCTGCCTAACAGTTTCAGAGGTTTAGTCCATTATTAACATGGTGGAAAACATGGCAGTATGCACACAGACATGGCGCTGAGAGCTCTGCGTCCAGCTCAGCAGGCAGCAGGAGGAGGGAGACACTGAGCCTGGCTCCAGCATCTGAAACAACAAAGCCCACCCCAGTGACACACGTCCTCCAGTAAGGCCACACCTCCTAATAGTGCCACTCCCCTGAGCCCAGCCGGGGAGAGTCATTTTCATTCAAGCCACCACAGGTATAAACCAACTGATGGTAGCTAGCTAGGCTCCCTTGAGTTGTCTTGGGACTAATTTCTCATACACAAGTGGGAATTCTACTTTATTTTCAAAGCAGGAGGAATGGGCTATGTTAAGTTTTGGGCTTGGTTTCAGATGGGAAACCACCTTCCCTGGGTATTTTTGAGGTTCTAATTAGAAGAATTCAATTGATGCAGTGTATAGAGCTGTGGTCATGCACTCATTATTTATAAGGCAAGACACCATGGGAAAGTAATGCTGAGAAAGTCAACTATGATGTGCCCAGTCTATCACAGAACACAGGACAAAAGACAAGAGCAGAGTTATCTTGAAAAGAAGAATAAATGGTTAATTGCCTTGAGAGAAGACATGCACGTGTGTGTATGCGTGCATGCGTACGTGCATGTGTGTGTGTGTGTGTCTCTCTCTCTGTGTGTGTGTACCTGCCATAGCTAGAGTGTAAAAGACAGAAGGCAGTTTTCAGATGTTGGTTCACAGAGGTTGAACTTAGTCCTTCATGCTTGGCAGTAAGCACATTTACCCACTGCATCGTCTCTCTGGCTCCTGGTTCTGTGTTTCTAAAATAACGTAAACAGTGAAAAACTGCACATATCCCTCCAAAACCCAGGAACCTATTTCCTAGAATATTATAAATACAAACACAAAGACAGGAAATGATCCACAGAAAGCTTCAATGTTCTACCCAAACATCTATTGCTTGTGTTGGACACACATTTTGAAATCTACACTAAAATAAAAATCTTGTCTACCTTGGTGGGAATGAAAAATACTGTTGATATTGTCTGCCACAGTGGAAATGGAAAAAGCAAGTTTAGCTACAGCTCTCAGATTTAAAATGAGAAGATTTTAAAGTCAAGGAAGAACATCCAGGAAGCCTGAACAAGACTGTGAACAGAGAGTTAAACTGCTCCGAAACACGACAACGAAGGTGTTTCCCTAATATCAGTAAATAACTAATTTTAAGTTCAAAAAGAATTAGTTACCTAATGCTTTCAAAATATTTCCCGGATGCATTCCATTAGGTCTCCATCACAGCGTCAGAAGAGACTCTTGCTCTGAGTTGAGTTTTTGCATTGTCAGTTATCCACAGCGACAGCAACTTGCTCATGACAGAGGATGTGGGTGTGCAAATGGGCCCTGTCAAAGCTCTCGTGCCAATTCAAACATAATGAATCAATGGTGACCTATAATGTGTAGGTGGCTTTACTGTGGAAGGCGAGTGGATGCTTAGATGTATTGACTACATCTCTTTATGAAGCGAAGCCAAAGTGTAACCATAATGACACCGCTAAAACGTCATTATTGTTAGTTACTTTGTAAGCCAGCACACGGCAGATAGTAGACTAGCACATGGGAGGTAGTAGGCTAGCCCATGGCAGATAACAGGCTGCCTGGACCCAAGGAGTGCTATACCCATGTTAAGGTGTAGAGTCAAAGTTCAGAGAGATTGAATAATAGTTATTATTGTGGAGATGGGGGTTGAACCCAGAGCTTCTTGAGGGCCAGGCAAGCACTCGGCCGCTGAGCTTCGCGCCTGGTACTAAGTAATTCTCTTGATGTGTTCTGTTAATCTTCACTGTCAGTTTTGACCAAATCTGGAATGTACCTATGTCTGTGCCTGTGGGGAATTCCAGAGCCATTTAAAAGAGGACGAAACACTTACCCCACATTTGGACTTGATCCCTAACTTGTGAGTGAAAAGGAGAGAACTCATCTCTGTTTCCTGGCTGCTGGTACAATGTGACCAGTTACTCTTTCTTTCTTTCTTTTTTTTTTTAAGATTTATTTATTTGTAATGTGTACAGTGTTCTGCCTGCACACCAAAGCTAGAAGAGGACACTAGATCTCATTGTAGATGGCTGTGAGCCACCATGTGGTTGCTGGGAATTGAACTTGGGACCTTCAGAAGAGCAGCCAGTGCTCTTAACCTTTGAGCTATCTCTCTGGCCCATGACCAGTTACTCTTGCTGACATGCCTTCTCCATCACGATGCCCTGTGTTCCCCAATGATAAACCACACCCCCTTTTTGTCACTTCCATGAGAGAAAGCAAGGAATACAAGGTCACATAACCTCCTAGTGGTGCAAGAGGTCAGTTTCAAGTACAGATGTGTTTCGTTTTGTGGGCGTTCCCTAAGGGAAGCTGACAGCGCAAATATAACTGATATTGGGGCTATCTATAGTCTCTTCTCACCAGTTGTCATACATAACTATGAGTTTATTGCTGCTGCCAAGCCATATCTAACAGGACTAGTGTGAATCGTAACAGATCCCTTTTCTCAGATGCACGGTCTCGCTCACCTGCTGCCGCTGATCAGTTAGCTTCCTCATAGAGATAAGCCCTTGACATTGCGCAGTCCTTGTCGGCAGCTCCTCACCGTTTCTCACCACCAGCACCCCTGTGATTTATGCCATGGTCCCTGGCCTCAGTGAGGTCACGTGCTTTCATTTCACAGTTTTTTTTTTGTCACTGTTGAAATCTGTGCTGTTGTCTGATTAATGGGTAATTTATTTTTTAGAAAACAATGTCCTGAAAAGAGACAGAGATTTGTACCTGCAATATCATGGTTAGAGGGCAGACGGAACACCAGAAGCAAACACGTAAGTAGGCCACCAATCAAGCAAGCAAGCAAACAACAACTCTCAATTCTTTGAACATAAGCTCTGAAACATATTTTAAATTTAACCCTCAAGTTTCCTTCAAAACACCATCCATCTCCCATATCTTGCTGATATATTTCTTACAAGCAGCCTCTGGTCACTCTCTTGTGCCTTCTTGTACTCCGTACTTGGTCACATCTTCTGCTATTCCTCATTAATCGTCCTGAGTTTTGGAGCTGTGGACAATTAGGTTGTCAACTTGACTTGAGAAACACCAAGGACATAAATGTGGCATTCACCATGTCCATGAGGAAGTTTCCAGAAAGGGCGAATGGAAGGGTAAGACCTGTCCTGTATGTGGGTGACACTATCACATTGACCGGGGTCCAGGTCTGAGCACAAACGGGAAACAGAGAGGAGGTGAGCAGAGGCCAGGATGCCTCCTTCTGCTCTTAGGCCCACCCAGATGGGAGGACCCTCAGCTACGTGTTCTCACCGCCACCAGCCTCTCCCTGTCCTCCCTGCTGACCTTCCCTGTCGCCTCTTAAGTCATGAACCTTTCTTCACTTAAATTGATTATGTCAGGTATTTTGTAATAAAGGTGAAATATTAACTAATATAGGGGTACAAAGCTAAGCGAAAAGTGGCCCCTGATCCCCCGGAGCATTTGGCTTCTTGTTATACAAGCATGCCGTTTATATTATGACCACAGGACAGCATGATGTCAACGAAGAATGAAAGTGAAAATAAGGCTAGCGGTTACAACAGGGACACTGTGTGGAGTACCACTCCCAAACTCAGTGGCTTCAAGCAATAACCCTTTGCTCCCAGTCATTACATTACACTGTGTTGAACAGTCAATTAGTCTGTCAGGGAGAATAATGTACTATGGACAGGTTTGCTTTGAGCAAAACAACAAACTGTGCTTTCTCATGGTTGTGGGGGTTAGAAGTCTCAAATGAGCTGTGCTGTTCTTGGACGGTGTCTTTCCATGCAAGTGGCTGTCCTCGTCCTGTCTTCACAGGGTCTTTCTCTCATGTATAGACAGGTCTACATCACAATCTCTTCTTAGGGCACCAGGCGTAGTGCATTATAGTCCATCTGTATGAGCCTAGTTACCTCTTTCAAGGTCATAACTTCAACTACTGTCATGTAGACCAATCGTGAGGACCTTAGGGCCTAGGGGTTAGCACTTAAGGTTCTGACATTTTTCGAGGAGAGCATATTTCAGTCCACATCAGAAGGGGCTTTAGTTAAGCTGGGCTGTGGTCATCTTGGCAGGTCTCGTTTACCACAATCTGCTGAGTGCTTATTTTCATAGCAAATATTGGAAGTTTCCGGAAACGTGGGCAGAAACAGAATGCTGTTAAAAGCTTTGCCCCAGAACTTTTGTACTCATGTCCAAATTCCCAAACAATTCCAAGGATCAAAGCCAACTGTAAGAGGCCAAGATGTAAGCTTTGGCTATAGTGGGAGGGCATAGAGAGTCACAGACAAGCCACGTAGACACAGGGAGGGGAGGACATACTAGGATCAAGTGTTCTCACACCCAAGTGGAACACACTGATTCAAGATGGAGTTTTTCATAATTGACATGACCTGCCTGTTTATTTTTGCTTCTGAAAACTTAGAATTGGGTCATTTCAATCAAATTCTAAAATGTATGGCCAATGTGCGCTTTGGTCTGAGTTTATTTGTACACCCCTGAAATTGACTTACTGAAAATCATCACCAATGAACAGTACTGGGGACTGCTTTAAGGATGGTTAAATCATGAGGGAAAGCCACTCACGAATGATCATGAAAAAGCCCAAAAGAAGCTTTATTAAAAAATCTTTTATTACCATCTGAGGAAACAGCAAGAAGGTACCAGCTGCGAGGCAAAAATTAACCCTTTATCAGAGACTGACTATGTGGGTACTTCAACCTTGGGCTTCCTGTCCTCCAGAATTATAGGTAACAAATCAATATCATTTATAACTTGCCTAGTTGAAGACATTTTCTTGCTGTAATCCAAATAGATCAAGGCCATATGCTTGTAAAATAGCATGAGAAAATTATTTCCTATAATAACTGTACGAGCAAAGTGATTAAATAAAAGGAATCTCGATTTAGTGTCCAGTTCAGCCCCAGTATCAGCAGGAGGGGCTCAGTGCAACACAGCTTCCCACCTACAGAACCTCCCAGAAGGTTTTGTCTGGAGCGTGAGCTGAGGAAGACCCACCAGCCACTGCTGTATTGCTGGGGAGAACATTTCAAAGCATATGCCTCCCAAAAAGGGGTCAGTATATTTAGAAAAAAATATGATTAGGTAAATAGCACAGTATTAGTCATTTAAGTGACTTGGTAAGCAACTGAAGTGGAGGAGCCCTGTGCAGAGAGGAAGTGCCCTCAGCACGTTTGCTGGCTGAGGAAATTGGGCCGGCGCCCCTCCAGTTCCTTGGTAGGCTGCCCTTGGCTCAGTCCACACCTGTCTCATCCAGGTGGCCTGGCTCCACCAGAGATGAGCAGGAAAGGATCCCTATGTGGGAGATGAGTATCTGTGGGATTTACTGTCAGATAAGAAAGCAAAGAAAAACAGACTGGACCTCCCTAGGAAAAGGAAAGAAATTTATGGGGACAAAATAATTACAGCAACTGAAGGAGAGGGAAAAAATTTTTTTTTAAAAGGAAAAAAGCAAACGAGCAGAAAGCCAGATGAAAATATACTCAGTTGTATCTTCTGCCTCCTGCAGGCTGTAACTATATTCTCCAAGGCCCGTGAATTTTATGAGACTTTGCCATTTTATATTTCCCCTTCTGTTTATGTGATGACTAGCCATAGGACGGCCGTCTTTTGACTGGACTCTGGTAGGCAGTCGTAGGCTGTGCATTCACTGGGATGTGCCATGGTATTTAGGCAGACTGGAAGCCAAAAGTCACCCGTGATAGTTCAAATATGGTAAACACGGAGGCTAAGTAGCACACAGCATGTAGCTAGCTACTTAACATGAAAGACCTCGGTCATAGCCATAGGGGAGGGGAATAGGGTGAAAGTGGGAGGGAGGGAGGAACGAGAGGATACAGGCGATGGGATAACAATTGAGTTATAATCTGAATAATTAAATAAAAAAAAAGAAAGAGCCAGAAATGTTGTAGTCCTGACGGAAGCTAGTCTTGAATCATTGTACATCAGCTATTGCAATATATATATATATAGAGGCAGCGTCTGACCTTGAACTTGCCATGTAGCTGAGGATGACTTTGTACTCTCTTATCTGTTGTGCTGAGGATTGAACCCAGAGTTTCATGCACACTAGGCAAGCATTCTACTCACTGGCTCACATTGTAAGCCCCTTTACAATAATTTAATAGGCTCATAGTATTAAATGAGAAATTGTAGGGTTTTTTTCCTTTGGATTTTTGGTACTTTGTTTTTAGATATATAATTGTGTTGTGTGATCCAGCAAAGAAATGAATCAGAGCTAAATTTCAGGTTAAGATTGAAAGGGAGAATATAAGCAGATATCTTGACAGCTTCCTGGGTAATCTGTCTTGCTTAAAATCAACATAGAAAGTGAACAAGCAAAACCCGAGTGTGTACTCAGCAATGGGGGTGGGCACCAGGGCGGGGCCTCAGGCTAACAGTGATAGGCCTGTCACCCTTAGGAACTGTTTCTAAAGATCGGATGCCACACGACCGCCATTTTCATGGATGCCAGAGTGGAGTGCCGTTTTCAAGCTGAAGCGTATCCTCAAGTGGCGGCTGGACCAGCAGCAGCTGTACAAGGACGACCAGCTTCCTGATGACAGAAAAACTCTGCATGAGTGTGGCTTCACTAGCCAGACAGCATGGCCACAGGCCCCAGTCTCTGTGAGCCTGGCCTTCCACACAGATGACGCCTCTGAAACTCCCGCCATCCACAGCTTCCAGATATGATGAAGCCACAGGATCCTGGAGGCAGTGCCGATGAGCAGGCTGTGCAGTAGGGGCCCCAGGCCCATCGCCTTGAGACCCATGCCCCAGAGAAAAAGATTTGGTGTCAAAAAAAAGCGTGTACCCTCTCTTCCATCAAACTCAACGAGAGCGATTTACTCTCTGCAAAAGCAAACCGACCAGTGCTTTTAAAACTTCATGTTCTGGGTTGGACTATGCCTCAACTGGTAGAGTACTTGCCTAGCATGCTTGTGGTTCTAGGTTCAATCCCCAACACTTCATAAAAAGCCAAATGTGATAGCATATCACTGAAATCCCAGAACTTGGCCAGTAAAGTCAGGAGATCAGGAGTTCAAGGTCATCTTTGGCTACCTAGGAAGTTTGAGGCCACCTTGGAGCATCAGAAACTGTTTTAGCTGGGCCGAGCGACACACTCTTTTTTGAGGCCAGCCTGGTCTACAGAGTGAGGCACCCAAGACAGCCGGCTCTACATAGTTAGACTCTGTTTTAAAACAAGCAAACAGAAACCATGTCTCAAAAACAAAAGCGAGAGACAACACCACACTCTGGTTGTACCTTTGTCTTTAAAGTTTCCTTTGTAACGTTGCCTCAGGGCTGTGAACACCAGGGTTTTTTAATTTAGCTAAATGTTTTTATTTTTAAAATATTGTAGTTGAAAAGTGAAATTATTTTTCTCTATTGAAATAGATGAAGGCCAGGGCAATGGGCTCTGTACCCTTGAATTCAACCAATCGCAGAGTGAGGGTATTTTTCCAAAGTTACAACTGTGTGGTGGACTATGTACAGATTTTCCTCAGCACTAAGCAATGCAGTACACCTCCCATTCACAAAGCATTTGCATAGGATATTAGGTGTACAATTAGATATTGCATTGGATATTAGGTGTACAATTAGATATTGCATTAGATATTGGGCATGCAATTAGATATTGCATTGTGAATTTGATGCTCAGGAAATGATTTTTAGTACATAGAGGCGTGTGGGTAGGTTGCAAGCAAATACTGCGGCTTTTGTATAAGAGGCTTGGGCATCATTTGGTTTTTGTATTGGCAGGTGGCTCAGAAATTGGTCTCCCATGGATACAGTGGGATGGCTATAAATTCTTCATAGGGTGGATGAAAAGAGGAGGTGCTAGGAGGGAGGTGGTCAGGATCTTCTGGAAGGACAGCTTCTGATGGCTGTTCAAACATAAATGGAGCATTGCCAAACAGCTCAGCTCTGGAGCCAGAAAAACCAGATGTAGAATAAAAACTTAGGCTGGCTCCTTTTGCATGCGTTCTGGAGGAATCTGCTGCCTTACTGTTGTCCCTGAAAGCTTCTGGGGGGGCCGTGCATTCTGGGGCTTGTGACCCCTTTAATCTTCATGTACTGTTGTTACTGTTGACTTCTTAAAACGACCGCTGGGCCTGTGTTTAGGATCCGTTAAATAATCCAAGGTAACCTCCTAGGTTCAAGACCCTTAAGCATACCTGCAAAGTCTTTGTTTGCTGTGCAAGGTAATATCAAAGTGGTTCTGGGGTTCGGCTATGGAAACCTTGGGGGCCAGTGCACAGTTTATTTCTGAGGGTCAGAGCTGTGTTATGGTTCAGGCTAGAAGAAAGAACATAAAGTCAAGTTGGGGCAGGAACAGTGAGTATGATTCTACACAGGAAAATGTATTCAGTTGGAGAGATGATTGCTTGATGTACACTCATTAGAAAGAAATAATGAATACAAGAGACACTCAGGGCATGAAGTTTTTGAGAAAGGAAAAAGAATGAGGACATTGTTATTCTTTTAAATGTAGAAAGGGATGCGACTGTTGATAATCAGCTGTTCTTGTAGCCACAGTGGGACTAACTAGCTATTGTTCACGTAATCACAGTCACATTGATTTAAATTTCAGAGAAAGCCTCTCTGGGTTCTTGATTGAAGTCATTAACTACTGGGAGAGTGTTGCACTGGAAAGCTTGCATTGCCCCCCAAAGACAGTTAAAGGCCTCATGTGATGGTGTTCTGAGGTCATGGGGATAGCTCCCCCAAAATAAAATTAGTACACCGTAGGGGATGAAGAGGCCAGCATTCTCTTGTTCCACCAAGGGATATGACAGCCGTCCATTGACCAAAGAAGCCAGTTCTTATCAGGCAATGAATCTCCTGGCTCTTTTTTTACTTTCCTGGCTCCAGAAATGTAAAAAAAAATTATTTTTATTGTTTACATGATTTGGGTGTATGTTCTTTGGTTATAACAGCCCAAACAAATGGATACAAAAGATTTTGGCAAACATTTGGAATTTTTTGAAAAGATTAAAGAATTAGAACATTACCTCCGAATGCAGTGGTAAGCCCTTAGGAGAGGCACGCTCGCTGTAGATAATGGAAGCTGATTTTTAAAATACAATACATCATAATTGGCCCCTTTTTGTGAGCTTGTTCTTGGGCTTTTCTCTCATTCATCTGACTTTCAAAACATTTCTGGCCAGAGGAGAACGGTCATGTGTTCTAGTAGGCCGAGTGACGGAACGTGGCAGAGGCAGGCGGTGTAGGCTTTGCAGCCAGGACTGGTTTGGATTAAGTAGTTCTCACCTCCCTCTCTTAGTAATGAGCTTGTGTCCCTACAGCCTGGGCCTGCACACGCTGTACCCACACATCCCTCTCAGAACAGTGAGCTTAGCAGAACTCAGACGTCCACCTGCCTCAGACTACTCCCACAGACTCTTCTCTGAACAGTGAAGTAGGTTTCCTCTCCCCTGACACAATCAAGCCTGGACACTTCCTATTCAAGTGTATTCCCAATGTGAACGGACATGACGGACAGAAAGGCCGATCTAGCCTGAACTGGTTTGGGGTGTGTGGGAAGAAAAGCAACATTGTGTCCTCAGGTAAAGCTCTAGGGAGGATCCTCTATTTACCATCTTACACCCATGCACAAGTAACATGAGTGTGATTAAAATCAGATGCATTATGGGATGGGTCATGCACAGTAGAGAGGTGATTGTATGACCTGATCAATCAGTCAAAATAGAGAATTGGCTATCCATTCTCCTTAACAACCAATCCCCCCTCACTTTAGCCCCACCAAGGGAAGTTCCAAGCAGTGATGGGGCTCTTGATTGCACTCTCGCTCCGTGGACTGTGCTCCCTTCATAGCTCTACTATTTACTTCGCTTTTGAGTTAAATTAAATTTCCTCCCTATTTTGTAAATGTGCGTGAGCCCTTATCTTCAATTCTTTGAACACGAGGCCAAGAATGGAGACGTGCCCAGCCCTGACCCCAACCACGAGTAGCATCTTTAAAAAAATTTTATTAACTTATTCATATTACATCTCAGTTGTTATCCCATCCCTTGTATCCTCCCATTCCTCCCTTCCTCCCGCTTCCCCCCCTACTCCCCTCCCCTATGTCTGTGACTGAGGGGGGACTTCTTCCCCCTGTAAATGTTCATAGGGTATCAAGTATAAGTAGCACCTTTAAGGCTAACCACTTCCTGAAGCTTGGGAGGCCCTGCCCTCACTTACAGTCACACCAGGAGGTGGCGGGTGCTGCACTCCCTTCCCTTCACCACGTGTGGCCACCTCTCAGTGTGAGTCCCATATTGGTTGCACGCACCTTTGCACATGCATGTCATTTCCATAAAGGGTGAATTCCTCCTTGGCAACACAACCTTCTGCGTGCGTCCTGTGCTCTGCTCTTGTCATCCTGAAACTCTTAGTGTCAGCACAGCAACCTGCACCCTGGTTGGACACTGGAGAATTTCGTTACTTACCCTACCCACATCATCCCAAGCGTCAGTCACCCTTTCCACTTGCCCCAGGCTTGTCAAGCCTGTCCAAACTTGGAACCAATGCATGCTTCTGCAAGCTGCTTCCTAAGCGTGGTGGGAATGACCAACGAGCCGGTGAGCGACAGCCTTCCACTGGATTATGCCAGGCACTGGTAGCCATCACTTTTCCACTGTAACAACCTGACGAGGTCCATCCTATAGAACTGAAAACCAAGCCTTTGCTGCAGGAAGCTTGCTCGGAATGTTACGCAAGAGATGGACGGAGGAGTCTGTGCTTCCAGCTCTCGGCTCACTGAACTTCAGCACACTCTCCCCACATCCCTGGGAAGAATTTGTATTTTAGGAAGAATAATGGCTTTCTTGGCTTCTCTCTGTCTCTCTGTCTCTCTCTCTGTCTCTCTCTCTCTCTCTCTCTCTCTCTCTCTCTCTCTCTCACACACACACACACAGTTCACACATACACACACACACAGAGTTTAGCTTTAGGCATGTACAGCTGCAAGAAGATTATTATTCATCATGATACAAAGAAAGCTTTGCTTATGGTGATATTTGTATGTTAGTGTTTAAGTAACCATATGTGAAGTACTTGGTAAAAGTCTAAACAGCCTCCAACATGTGGGTGGTTAGAGAAATGAATGTGGGTGCACGAAGTGGACTGATACAGAACCGTGAAACTCGTGTTTGTGAAGATCTAAAACATAGAAAATAATTTTTATGATGTAAATTAATTATCACATAAAGTTGTTTCACCATAGGGAAATGCATAGAGAAAAAGACATGAAGTTTTTTCATTTTTCAGTGCTTTTTATGTGTCTTCCAAATTTTCTACAACTTCTCTTTTTAGTGTAGAGATGGGAATTACAGCACCTGCCCGCTCGGTATTTACTTAGAATATATTATATGTTAGTTATTCTTTCTTATCTTATCTTGTTTTACTGTGATACCGTGGGGATATCTAGAGCTTTTCTTATACTGGGCAAGTGCTGTGCCCCGAGCCCCCGACCACATCCTATAGACACTGTTCTTGACACTGGTAATGTGATAAAGCCCTTGCCCTTTTGTCTATATTGTATTGTGTCATTTTAATGATTTTTGTTTTTATTCTTTAGTTATCCATGCCAAGCTGAAGGGTATCACGATTAGTCTCACAACTTAAAAACAAACAAAACTCAATATACAAGAAAGTCCTTCTACTTGGAGAGTTGAATTTTGTACCTAATAAAATCAGTCTTTTGGGGGTGTTTTTATTTGGGAGTTTTAATTCTGGAAGTGTACAGTAATTGATGCTTTAGGCCTGGGATATTTGTAAATTACTCAAACACACTTCCCCCAGCTCCATTCAGACACTAGACTTACTGCTAGAGCAAGATAAAGCTTGGGGCTTTAGGGTCTACCTTGATGTCTTTCATTCAAATACCTGATGTTTGTTTTTCTTTTAAAGATTCATTTGTGTGTATATGTGTTCATGTATGTGAGTTTATGTGCGTATGCATGTAGTGTCCATGGTGGCCAAAAGTGAATGACGGCTTCCCTGAAACTGAAGTTACAGACTGCTGTGAGTCCTCATGTGGGTGCCAGGAAGTGAAAAAAAAAAAAAACAAAAAACAACCGCAAGTGAAGGCAACCGCAGAGCCACCGGTGCTGGGATGAGCTCAGGGTTACTAGTCAGACAGCAATGGCGCCACTTGTATTGTCTCAGCTGCTTTTCTTGTCACTTGACTTAAATACCTGACAGGGAGCACTTTAAGGCAGAAAAGGTTTATTTTGGCTCGTGATCCAAGGATCCATCATTGAGCAAAGACGTGGCTGAAGGACAAACTTCAGCTACAGTGTTAAAAATATTAGGCTGCCTGTTCGCACCTGGGTCGGTCAGGCAGCAGCGAGAAGATGAGAGCGGGCGCAGGCTCCAAACCTCAGGCTCTGTGGTTCTGAGGGGTCCACTGCCTCCTGCAGCTCCCCAAAGCTCCCCCAGAGTGACATGGCTTGGTACAAGGATTCACAGCGATCCTGTGAGGGACATGTTACATCCCAACCTTGTAGCATTGATACATCTTCTATCTTGTCAATGCGTATATTAATAGGTTCAGACGGGCTCTGCTCAGGATTGGTCGAGTTCAGCAACTCTGTCAACGCACATCAAGTCCGCGCCTGCTACCTCTTCTCAGGCATACCCTACTCACGACTAGTTCTGAGCCTACTGCCTGCCACCACGTTTCTGAATGCCTACACACGGTCTTACATAATGCCTCCTTGAATTTCCCTGGGGAATCATATCAAGCTCATGTGGCTAAGGGTCAGGAACTTGCTTTTCTGTAAATCAGAACACTATTTCGCCGTAATGCTTGCTGTCATGAATAGAGAATCACAAATACCTTCATAGGTGGTCCTTGAGATGGAAAAAATACTCTTTAATGCTGGCCGGCCTGAAGACCATGGGCGTGCCTTAACCTTGTCTCTGTAGTCCTGCAGGCCCTTGGAGAGAGGGGAACTCTGTTAATTAAACACCATCCATCTAAAATAAAGCCTACCAGCCCAGAGAGATTTCAGAAGCACCATAAATGTGAATTTTATTTTGCATTTAAAAAGCCATGCTCTACACAATTGACGTGTTGGAGAAAAGATTGGGGGGCGGGGGAGGACTGCTTAGGAACAGGAGAAGGGTTGGAAATTTGCATATTAATTTATGTACCCAAAATGAATGCAGACAGCCATAAAATGCACTTGTAATAATTATACTACCATTGAACTGTGGGCTTTTAATTAAATGGAATGTTTTTATCTTGTGTTTTTCACGTTAACCACGTTGCTATGGATGTCAAGCTGTTCTTGCAAATCAAAGCATTGGAGATGCCTGATCCGGGCTTTCATCACTGTGGCAGGCAGTGGCCTGCATTCCAGGAGTGTGGCAGCTGGGTCTTGGTGCCCTGGGCCAGCCCTGGGCGCCTCAGCTTCATGTATTCTTTAAAGGAGAGTGTTGGAGATGCAGCTCAGTCAGAGGACAGGCATGCCAACCTCTGGCTCTGGAAATAAAGGATGTATGTAAGCCATGAGCCTTTTCAGTAAAGCCGAATACGAGCTCTGGCTTTTCTTCTTGAGACGTGGCTTGCAGTATTTATTTTGATCACTGTCTGCACACTGTACATCTGCTTTCTGGACAGAGCCGTGCTATAGAAATGACCATTTTCACACTTTCCAGTGCAGCACCGAGGACACCTCCTTCCCCTTCCCCTTTATTTCTTTGTCAGGAGAGCCGTTACGAGCATCCCTTGTGATTGATAGAAATGGGTTGCCATTATGTCTGGTGGTCTCCTTTGGACATGCCAAGCCTCTGTTTTTCATCTGAATTCCACAGTCTATTCTCTAGCTTTTATTTTCAAGGACTGGGCATATCCAAGTAAGTCAGTGGGAACCAAGCTCCAGAGAGGCTTAAAACGCGAAGACTGGGCATGGGAAATGCCTTTGTGGATATCAAATGAGTATGTTGAAGGGAGGTGACGGACAGACGGACATCCCAAATATGCATGGCATTATCAGTCCTTTAGTCTTTTGCTGCCACCCGTGTGCCCAGGGACTTTTACAATGGCTCTGCAGTGGATGGTTTTCTCTTGGTTATGAATAATATAAATAACTTAAAACAAGGAGGATTTATTGCAGACACAGAAGTAGGCAAGTCTCATAGATATCCAGGGCTAGGAGGAGGGTGGAGCAAATCCTACAGAAGCTAAGAACTTGGCAAAAACAAAAGGAAGGTGGGTCTGTCTACTAGTCTCTTTCTTTCTTCCTTCCTTCCTTCCTTCCTTCCTTCCTTTCTAACCATTGTTGTTGTTTTGTTTGTTTTGAGCTTCATTCTTTGTTTTTGGCAGCCTGGCTTTTCTTGCACCGTTGTGTATAGGACAGGCAAAGCCAGTCACCAAGACCTCAGAGCCCTGACTTAGCCTCAGAACAGCCTCTGTCTCCCTCCCTCCCTCCCCCTTCCCTCTCTGCCTGTCATTCTTTTGTATTCAATTCTAGGTGCCCAGGGAAGGGATCTCGGCCAGGTCTAGATCGATTGCCAAAATCCATTAATTAGTTGTGAAGTGTGGTGTGTGTGTGTGTGTGTGTGTGTGTGTGTGTGTGAGAGAGAGAGAGAGAGAGAGAGAGAGAGAGAGAGAGAGAGAGAGAGAGAGAGAAGAGAGAGAGAGGACACACACACACACACAGAGACAGAGATATCGAGAGAGAGGAGAGAGAGTGAGAGAGAGAGGAGAGAGAGAGAGTCACACACACACAGACACACACATACACACACACACATACACATACACATACACACGGAGGAGAGAGGAAAGAGAGGAAGCACGTGTGAACAAGGCAGGCTGACCCACACAATTGCGGACTGGAGAAGACGGTTACTACCAACCCGAGTGCCCTCATCTCTAGGCCTGTTCCTCTGCGTGCTCACTGATTCATCTAAGAGCCTTTCTCAGTCAGAAGACCACAAAAACAGGATTCCCGGTGGTGAGATCTTGGCAGTTCTTATCCTCTTAAAGCTAGGGGAGCCCTAAACGTGTCTCTGTTCTTCACACAGCTCCCTTGGGAGAGTGCTGCCATGACCACAGGTTAGTGGAGATGGGCCTATGAGCCAGTTTCTTTTCTTCAGTAGACACGGAAAAGGCCTCTTTGAAAGCATGCCAGAGTAGGCAGGTGTCTGGACTTAACAAAGGGCCGTTTCCCTCCCTAAGCACAGAAGATGAGGAAGAAGGGTACCCTCGCCTCCGAGGAGAGTACGTGCTGAGTTCCACACGATGGAGACTTGAGCCAAACGCATCAGGAAAGTCATTCCACCTTCGTGAGGGAGGAAGGAGGCCTGAAGGATTTGGGATATAGTGGGTTCCCCCCCCCCTTTTTTTGTAGATACCAGAAGCAGAAAACACATGTCCCTACAGAATGTGAGGGTCACAGCTTTTGTTCCCTGTTTGCAGTTAGCACAGGTCACAATGCCTCGGACTCGGGTAGTACCCAATAGAGCCCATAAAAAGGGTGGAGGAGCCCTCAAATTCCAGACTCACCAAATAGCAGACAATCTTAAAATGCACAATGAACCAGCGACTGCTGTAAGCAACACTTGATCTCTAAGAAGAAGGGACTGTAAAGGATTATAATTAATAATATAATTTGATTTGAGGCACATTCTAGATTATTTAACAGCTTTTAAGAATGATGGTCTACAGAACCTTTCGGCCAGGAAAAGAAACTTGGGTAAGACATCTGTAAGATTTTGAATTTGATTGTAGCTTGCAAAAGCCAGCTGGCTTGTGTGTTCTGAGGTCTGTGTGGGTCTGCATGGCGACTGGTGTTGCTGAAATGTGTGAACTGGCTGTGGCGGATGGGTTGGATGGTGTCCTGGCGTTTCTCTCCAGTCCCCACCTCTTTCTTAATGACAAATGAGATAACGAGCCTTGACTCTGAGGACTCAAAGTGTATTCTTCGGTGCTTTTGAATAAGGCAGAGATTTACCACAATAGCTGGCTTTACTTTGGTACTTGGAGGTATGGCTAAAGACCACTTGGGTTTTTTAACATAGGGTATTGACAATAAAATAACTTTCCTTTTGTTCATGTCAGGATTTCTCACTTGTTAAAGCACATGGTATTTCTAGTAATGTACATTTTGGCAGATCATGTCCTTTTCCTTTCTCAGCCCCTGGACAAAGTCTCTAGTGGTCAGATGAGGTGATGTAGCCGCTTGGTTTCAGGTCAAGTCTGCTGTAGTCACAGCTGTGCTGATCATCTGTCCTCTTTGCTTGGAACATCTGCCGTGTATTTGAGCGTCAGGCCACAGCGGCTGTTCCACTGCCTCATGTGCGTGAGGGTGCTTACAGCCACCAGCTGTGGACTGAAGTGTGTCCCCAAAGACACACTGACATCCTGGTCCCTGACAGCTCCGCATGTGACTCCACTTGGAACTGGTGTAGTTGGAACTGGTTAAGATGAGATCTTCTTGGGCTGGGACTGTCTTGACCAATTGTGACACAGGGACTAACCCAGTGGACAGTGTAGCTGCAAGCCAAGGGCTACCAGGGCTGTCAGCTGCCACCAGAAGCCAGGGGGAAGCAAGGGAGGAGGGCTCTGCTCAGAGTAAGGGATGCTCAAGCAAGTGATGAGGGAATGAATTTTCATTTGTTATAACCACAGTCTTTGTAAAGAAATAGAGAAATAGTCAAGTCTGAAAAACTACTTCAGCAGTCTTTTCCTTAAGTTTCAGAGGAGTCTAGATTGTGAGACCCACAGGCTCTCCTACTATAGCTTGGGGGTTTCAGTGTAGGTTGTCCAAGGTTGTCAGAACGGTCAGCCACAGACAAGGTGCCTATATGCCTGAAGGTGCTTCTTATCCTCGCAGTCTCGTTTTGAAGACCAAGGTGTGAGAAGTTTCTCTCTTTTTCCCTGCTGAGACCTCTTTTCTTGTCTTGGAGATTACAGCCTTCTTGCGTGACCCTCACCCCCACTCCCCCACCCCCACCTCGCCCACCATGAGAGTCTGAGTCATAATTTCTCCTTAAGAGAACTC
The DNA here is from genome assembly GCF_964271855.1 of Acomys minous. Classification (NCBI taxonomy): domain Eukaryota; kingdom Metazoa; phylum Chordata; class Mammalia; order Rodentia; family Muridae; genus Acomys; species Acomys minous. The sequence continues at coordinate 1,380,561 of NC_140501.1, read as the reverse complement.
TAGCCTTTTTGGAAATAGAGTCGGTCCACATAATCTCATTTTATCTTACTTACCTCTTTCATAGTCCTATCTGAAGACATAGTCATGTTCTGAAGGAGTCAAGCAGAGTTAGGATGTTCCCGTGTGAGTCAGAACAATATTCAGGCCCAAGTCTCACTGGTGATGCTGAATTTAGAATACCCAGCATCCCTCACGCGGTTTGATACCGCCGAAGCCCCAGACAGAAGCTGGACCCAAAGTCATCACCTGAAATGCAGAGTAAATGAATGAATGAACGTGCTTGAAATAAAACAAAACCAACCACAAGAAGTCAGGCTTTTGCTGCATGTAGCCTTCAACCTCCAGTTGAAATCTGGTCCATGATGGAACTGCGCGTCCCGGAAGAGGCTAAACAGGCGGACGTGCCAGATGGGAAAAGGTACGTTGATGCGGAGCAGAACCAGCAATGCCATATGGCTTTTGGTTGTTATTTTCAGTACAATTCTCTGAACTACGTTAGAGGTGCAAAGTGGAAATATGCCCATGTATGTATTATGATTCTTGTTTCATAATCAAGACTACGAGGTGATAGAAAACAGAGGGAGAAGACCCTGCCCCCGCATGGGACTCACTATCATCACCAGACGCCCAGCTGTGCTGACTGACTCAACGCCGCCGGGCCAGAGCACAGCGCTCTTGCTTTTTTCGGCTGATCTTATGGCTGGCTGTCCCCAGCTGTACTGAAATAATGCTGATTCCTCTCTGTACATATCAAAGTACTTGACATTTGAATGCACCCCCCCACCCCAATACATAAGAAATGGGTGTTCTGGCATAATTTATGAAAAAAACCTTCTTGTTTACATGGAAGAGAATCTTTCATTCTTTCATGTGTACATGCAACACACCAAGAGACCATTACCTGACAGATCTGGAGTTAGATACTGTATAGCTAGACTTGTCCTTCTCCTGGGATTTCCTGATTTATTCTACCCAGAAGCAGGGTTTTTTTTTTTTTTTGGTTGTTGTTGTTGTTATTGTTGTTGTTGTTGTTGTTGTTGTTGTTGTTGTTGTTCTTCTTCTTCTTCTTCTTCTTCTTCTTCTTCTTCCTTCTTCTTCTTCTTCTTCTTCTTCTTCTTCTTCTTCTTCTTCTTCTTCTTCTTCTTCTCATCTTCCTCCTCCTCCTCCTTCTTCCTCTTCTTCTTCCTTTCTGATTTGCTTTGATTGTTTATTAAAATATAGTGTGTGTGTTTACTATTACCAGAGGGTCTAAGTTAATAGTTTGGTATGGGACTTAGACATCATAATTTTTGTTTCTAAAATTATTTCTTTATTTAGTTGAGCATGTGGGATAACTTTTACTGCTCTCTGTTGCATGTATTTGGGTCAAAGACTCTACTGACTTGGAAGCCCATCTTTTGGCTAGTTCAGCTGGCCAATGAGCTCTCAACACTCACCTATCTCTGTCTTTTGTATACACAGCCATGCCTGGTTTCTTGCGTGGGACTGGGGAGTAAGGACATCTCTCTAGCCCCAGGAATCTGAGTTTTCCAGAGAGTCTTATGCAGGTAGTACCTAGGAGACAGCTCTCGGAGAATTCCTGCCTTGCTTGTAAGCTCACGATGAGGAGGTGGTCCTTATGGTAGCCTTGTTAGTATGTTATCTTGACATTGTGGCTTGCAGACTTAAACACAGCGCATTCACTTGGATTCGCTGGAGTGTGTCCCTGGGGTAGTATTTGCTTGGAAGGGCCTTCCACGGGGACCTGCCTTCTCTGTTTTTATTCTCTCTGAGAAGGTTCAGCTTCCGACAGCCATGTTGTAAGGCCTTTCTTCTCTGCTTTTACTTGACTCAGTCTGGCTTACCAGAGGTTCAGATAGAAATTGTTTTCTCTAGAAATGACAAGTGATTTTAGCTTGTGAAAATATAATCACGCTGCATGGCCTTTTGACTTGGGCTTTACAGCAGCTTCTTGCGTGTTTGCACCAACCTGTCAGGGATGAGACTCAGGCTGTACCTGGAATTCCTGGGAAGGTGTTCTTTTGCTGCTCTGAGAAGCAGTCATTTTCACACCCATTATTTTCAGCTTAATTTCAAATGTTTGTTGCTGAGGGAAATGGTCTTTGCTTTTGCTGAGGAGGCCTTTTGCTGAGGCCTGAGATGTCTATGTTTATAGAATAAGTACTCTAGCTCAGGCAGACAGTCATTTCTCTCATTGTCTGACGCTGATGACTAAATGAGGAAGAAAGCCATGAAAAGTAATAGGTGACCGTACCACCCATGGCAGCTCATTTCTGCATATACATTTGTTGTTGGTTTTTTGTTTTTTTTTTTTTACCTTCAACATAAAAATTCTTTGCAAGTCTCCCTTGGTATTACACAAAATTGCACATCTGATCTTTCATGCACCAATCACTTTTGAAGACACCCCTGCAATTTTAATGCTACTGGGAGCAGTTGCTGTCCATATTCTGGGCAAAAGACTAATGGAAGAAGAGGAATAAATTTTACCACAATTACAACTGTGCACTTTCATTTTAAGCAGCAAATCCCAAGATTTCTGTGGAGATAGGAGTACATCAAACTGTATATTTTTACGGTCATATCTAAACTGGGCAATAATGGCATATCAATAAACTTCAATTACACTCAAGAAAATACTGAAAGTGAACCTCTGGTGATGCTCAATAAAATCTGCTGGCACATTAGAGTTATAGAGAGCAGTGACATCCATCTGGTATTTTTCGGTGACTTCTAGTCAATTACTGCATTTCATCCTGTGTAATCCTCTTTTATCTGTACTTCCTGCTGGTGTGGTAATTCTCACTTTGCTACATCTGTGGCTTTACTGTGAATTTTTATCGCCTAAGAGTCAGGACATCCCTTCTTGCCCCTGGATGTTGCTGAACTGTATCTGTTGAAGATTTAATTGCACTGTGGTATAAAATATGGATTTAGAGATACACACACACACACAAATAAGAAAAGCGATGGGCAACATACTAAAACGCAAGCATGCTAGGAAATAAAAAAGTATATCACTTCCTAGTATGGATTCCATATGAACATTGGGGTATGAACTTCACAGTGTGGGTTTTAGAGAATGAAACACGAGAAAGAAAAAACAAAGCCAAAGAAGTGAAAGCAACCTCATTTGATGACGATCTTCCAGAAAGTAAATGCACATATCCTATGTAGAGAACTGAATTTGCATAAATTCTTAGTTTATATGAAAATATATAGATGTACAAGTTATATGTGTAGCTTGCACATTTGTATGAATATTATAAAACATATTTTGTGTTTTAGAGGGTTGAATAGACTCTTCAGAGTAGGCTTAGATCCATAGCAAAACTGGAAGAAAGAGACTTTTCATATATCTTCTGCCCCCATTTACCCCAACTCCAGCTGGGTCTATTAGTTACACTAAGCATTTCCCTTCACTCACACACACCATCGTCTGAAGTGCATGGCCCTACAGTGGCCCTTTGTGTAGCATCTACCTATCCCTACCTCCTCTAGACTCTGCAGCACTGCTCTTTTTATGGTTTCCATCCTTTTTTTTTTTTTTAAAGAATGAAATATAGTGGGAATCAGAATTTGTAGCATTTTCTCCATCTCAGCCTTTTTATTTAGTAAAGTGTATGCTTCCTCCATCTTTTCCTGATTGTTATTATATACTTTCAAGATAACCAGTGAGTGGGAAGACTGGATGCACTAGATCGGTTTCTGTGAGCCTTTGTTTACTTAAAAAGAAATGGCTCGCGACTCCAAAGCTGGCAGCCACACGAACCTGTTCTTTTCTTAGGATATTATACTATTGGTATATTCTTATAATCTACCATCAACACATCTGCCAATAGCCTTACGTGTTTCTTTTCCTCCCTCTTGGTTTTTATTCAGTCCTATACCGTGTTCGTCTCCCATGCTAATACTATTCACCCCCAGGCAAACTCATTTTTTAATGGTGTCAGGAATCAGACTGGTCATTGCTCAGGTTACAGGGTGGCTTTGTGACGGTTGGGATGGAGGAGAGGGAGGAAGTCAGAATGACCTTGCTTTTGTTCCTAGAATGTGTGGGTCTTCTCTTAATGTGGACATCCTACTGTAGCCTTGGCCTGACTGGGATTACCACTAAATGTCCCCAATTGTCCCTGAAGGCGGCCGATGAGCCTGGTCACGTATTGTTGTAAAGTTATAGAAATAAAGACAAACTCTTTAGCTTCATCAGTGCTACTGTATCCTAAACTGTTCTACAGAAGGGAACATGCTATTCTCCTCCAAGGGAGGTGGGTGCCACGATGGACCTGGAGAGCTGTTGGGTGTCCCTCCCCCACCATAGCTACATCTGCTGTAGCTCCATTGACAGAGTTCCCACTGATACTGTCTCTACTCTGCTGTCTTAGCTCTATGTGCACTTTCACTGCTGTCATCACAACCAGTTATTAACCGAGCCTGCTCTGCTGCAACCAGTGAAGAAAAGATCCCTTGAGAGAAGTGTTTGCTTGGACTTAATCTTGCAACACCAGCAGGGCAGCACAGAGAGCAAACTCCCAGCCAAATAGTTTAAGTGAGCCAAATAGCCCAGCTAGTCTATTTGGCCCAAATCATGGCTTTTGTGCCAACAACAGCAGATCTTCATGTCAAAGGAAGCATCGTATCGGCACCAGCCATGTCTCGCTATGCCACTCACAGCAGTTTATTCGCTAGATCTCCAGGGAAGATCTTTCCCTCTGGCCTGGATGGAAATATTTGCGTGGAAAGATCTGTTTAACACGGCTGTGGTAGGGGCTGTAGCTTCAGGAGCTGGTATTAGGTGAAGGCAGCAAGCAGCTGTAATTGTCATGTAGCTTCCTCAAGGAGTATTATGGAGTACTCAAAATGGCTTGACTTGCCATAAAGATAATCAGTCAGACTGCTTGACTGGTAACCCTCCTCAACTGGAAGCCAGACCCCAGGTAAAGCCAAGCCAGCTGTCAATTAGGAGTCAGAGCACTCTGTATCCCAACATCTTAGGCTACTTACAGAAGATACACAATAGACGGCGTGCATACAATGAAGGCTTATCTAACATTATTCATGATCCAACAGTGCTTCAGCAATTCCCAATGCCTTTGGGGCACCAAGAAAGATGTGGGTCATCCTCAGCAATCTCACCAACTCCTTACAGTTAGGGATTCTGCTCTGTCCTTGGCCCCTGGCTGTGGGGTAAGAGGTAGCACAGAGGGTTTTATGAGCACTCATGAATCAGCCTTACAAGTGGCAACCTCACTTTTACCTATGCTGACCAAACCATTGCTAAGCCAAGAAAGACATGGCCATTGTGGGCAAACCCACATATCAGCATAGTTATCGCATCAGTTAGTTTTGTCATTTTGATACAGTACCATAGGCAGAAACAAATTGAGGAAGGAAGAGTTTGTTTTGTCTAATGCTTCCAGGGGTCTAGAGTTTAATGATGGAGGAGGGTAGCATGCCAACAGGGGCAGGAAGCTGCCTGGTTACATTTCATCTGCACATAGAAAGGAGAGAGAGAGAGAAAGAGAGAGAGAGAGAGAGAGAGAGAGAGAGAGAGAGAGAGAGAGACAGACAGACAGACAGACAGACAGACAGACAGACAGACAGACAGACAAGACAAGACAAGACAAGACTAAGCCATGGTTCCCCCATGGCTGACACACAATGCAGGAAAGGAGGTAAAAGAACAAATTCATTGACAAACTGCTAGGCTGTTTTCCAAGATGGTTGCACTGTTTTGAGTTTGTACCAGCAATTGGTGGAGGATTTCTGTTGCTCCTTGTCTTTGCCAGGATTAGACATAGTCAGGATTTTAAAATTATTATTTAATTAATTTATTCAGATTACAACTCAATTGTTATCCCATCACTTGTATCCTCCTGTTCCTCCCTCCCTCCCGCTTTCACCCTATTCCCCTCCCCTAGGTCTATGACCAAGGGGACCTCCTCCCCCTCTATATGGTCATAGGCTATCAAGTCTCATCTTGGTAGCCTGCTTATTCTTCCTCTGAGTGCCACCAGGCCTCCCCACCAAGGGGAGGTGGTCAAATATGGGGCACAGAGTTCATGTCAGAGTCAGTCCCTGCTCTCCATACAACTGTGGAGAATGTCATAGTCAGGATTTTATATGTTAGCTATTCTACGCGATGAACAAGCGTGTCTTCAAAGGCTTTAATGATCCTTATAGTCTCGGATGAGCACAGGGCATTTCATCAAGAGATCAAGGAATAACTCCCACCCCTACCACCCCCCAAGAAAAGAACACAAATGTGGAACTTCATTTTTAAAATTTTATTTATTTATTATGAATACAGTGCTCTGCCTGCTTGTACACATGCAGGCCAGAAGAGGGCATCAGATCACATTATAGATGGTTGGCAGCCACCATGTGGTTGTTGGGAATTGAACTCAGGACGTCTGGGGAGCAGTCTGTGCCCTTAACCTCTGAGTCATCTCTCCAGCCCAAACTTCATCTCTTAATCTTTGGAGTTTCTTTACTTATGAAAGCAGTAAATTACATCTGGGATGGGATCACAGACTCATTTGCTCCACAGAGTGAAACAGAGAGAGAGAGAGAGAGAGAGAGAGAGAGAGAGAGAGAGAGAGAGAGAGAGAGAGAGAGAGACAGACAGACAGAGAGACAGAGACAGAGACAGAGAGAGAGAGACGGGGGGGGGGGTGAAGTGGGGTTGTGGAAAGTCAGTTTTTCCAGAGGTTCTAAAGTTTTAGGTTGACCAGCACCTCTCAACTGTGAATGTTAGCAAGATACTGAAAGATGTGGAAAGTCAATTCTAATTTCTGTGGTATTTGGCACACTGGGGTACTGGTAGTAAAACATCATGCCTTTCTCGATCTCTTGGGGTATGCAGCCAGGTGGTACATCTTTATAGGTAAGGATGCCCTTAATGGTTTGATTATTCTTTCTTACTTGAGATTAATTTTGATTATTTTAGACAGTCAAAATGAGTTGGGCATGAGACAGGAGATGAGGCGAAGCTAGCACACGCGGCTCTCTGCCCATTTTGAAGCTTCCCGCAGAGCATGGTACTTAGTGGCTGACTATCAGAACCCTTTAGCGCTGTGAAATCCCCAAGCCAGGACACATAAGATCAACCCACTCATGATGGGCTGTGGCTGTGTAGGAGGTTGCCTTTCAGAGCCTAGAGAGGTTTGCTTTCCCTTTAGTGGGGTTCGATGTGGGGGAAATGAGTCAGAGAGACCACCAAAGTGGGGCCTGTCATTTCAATTACTGTTTTGTTTGTGCCTGCCTACATTTTTTTCCTCTGATGATGTATCACACATGTTCATAATTTATGGAGAGAGAAGAAATTACATGCCACATACAATAATCTGGTAAATATTTATGAATATTCTGCCTCTTAATGCGAGAGTGTGAAAATAACAACTCCTGATTGCACATTAGCAATTAATATAAGCCCGGAGAAGTAGACAAAGATCCATACTCCTAAAACAGCAGTCTTTGTTCCTGCACAGGGTGTTCTTGTTAAATTGTCTTTCTCTTCTTTCTGACACGCTTGACTCCCTTTGGTTTCATTACTCCCCTAATAAACCCTGAAGCTGTGCTCCCACTGAACCCGTACGCTCTCTCATCAGGGACACACAGTGAGATGCTTTCTACATCCAATGTGGAATGGACAAGAAAGAAAAGCACCCCCTTTGCAATTTAGTCAGAATTTGGGGCTCAGTGGGCTGGCTAGCGTTAGAGAGCTGTCTGAAGAGGCCATGTCTGACCTTACTATGGCCCAGGCAGTTTTATTTCGATTGGCAACCACAGCTCGGGTCTCTAGTTCTGCACAGTCTTAAGGAGCATACAGCACTTTGGCCATTAAAGAAACTGGATTCTGAGTGCAGGAGCATCCCACTTTTTGGCCAAAGGAGTTTTAAAGTGCCCAATGTCTGTGATGAACATTATTACCCGAACAGCTGAGAACGGTTATATAGAGACTATCCCACTTCCCATCAGGGTAGCAGGTGCCCTTTGGATGACCTTCAGGGCTCCAGTGTCCTTACCAGGAGGTTAGGAACAATGTCATTATATGAATGGCTCACTGTGAAGAGAAACTCTGGCATAGCTACTGGTTTTCCAGTCTGGCGTCATTTAGATGCAAGGAGCCGCAGGTGCACTTGTGCCCTCTGGTTCTTGTGTTGCTCGGGCTTTCACAGCTGATTCCATTTCAGTGCCTTCGTTTACGTGCTTCCACATAGTATTTTATTTGAGGAAAGAACTTTCCCATTACACATTATATTTAGGCCACCATACTATGGGTACACAATCGGAAATATCCAGAATATGGGAGCTTTATATTGTAGATGGTTTCTCCATCAAAGACACTGAAGCAGGAGACAACGTGCCCATGTGATCTAGCTCTCTCACCACCATGAGCTCTTTCCTTTCTCTTCTCCAAAAGCCAGTTATTTCTTTTCAAATGGATCTTTGTCATTAACATGTAAAGTTATTATTATTTTTTCCTATCTGAAAAATATTTCCCCTGAAGCCGGGCGTGGTGGCGCACACCTTTAATCCTAGCACTTGGGAGGCAGAGGCAGGTGGATTGCTGTGAGTTTCAGGCCAGCCTGGTCTACAAAGTGAGTCCAGGATGGCCAAGGCTACACAGAGAAACCCTGTCTCGAAAAAAAAAATCCTGACTCTAAGGCTACTAAAGATTGGCCCTTTTTGTTCTTGTTTGCAGCAAAACTCTTTCAAAGTGTTGTCTGTAGTCATCTCCAATTTCTCTCCTCCTTTTCCTCTTCTTTCTTCTCCTCCTCATCCTCCTCCTTCTCCCCTGCCCCTCTTCTTCCTCCTCCTTTTCCTTCTCTTCCTGCTCCTTCCTCTTCTTCCTCTTCTCCACAGCTCCAAGTACGAATACGTTTTGTCTCCAAGGGAATTATTGAAACAATGCTTATGAGGCATGTTGATGGCAATGGAAAATGCAGCGGCCAATTACTGGCCTTACTCTAGCTGACCTGCTGGCAGAAGCTGGTATTCTGTCATAGAAACTGGTCAAGTTCCCGTGGATTGTAGGACACAGTTTCAACCTGATTTCCCCACTGTCCTTCTGGCCCCTTTCTCTCTCACTCTTGCAAGGTTTTTCCTGGCTTCTCGTTCACCTGCATCCATGTAATTTCACATAAACCCATTTCAGACTATTTCTCTCCTGTGATGAAATCCCTTCATTAATTCCCAACTCAGTGAGTGCAGAAACCAGGCTCCCCACTGCTACCTAGGAAGTTCCTGGTGAGGTCAGAGGCTCTTCTTACCTCCCTTACCTCAGGGTCCGCCATCTTGCCTTCCTCTCACTCACTGGGATGCTTGCTGAACTTTAAGGACCTGCAGCTACACTTATTGTCTTTACTGTCTTCTATCTCCTACCAGAAGGTAAATTTCATGATGTTCCTGAGGGTCCGACTCTGTGGAATCCATGGTTACTCTAGGAAACCATCTCACACAGGATAGGAAGGCACTGATCACTTTCGTGAATAAACACACAAATTAATTCTCGTGTTAGAATACATCTATAAGGGTGCGCGTTAAAACTGCAAAGGGAATTATTTAAATAATAGAAATACTAGGTGTAACTTCCAAGTAACTAAGAGAAGAAAAATAGAATAAAAAATTAAAAGCAGACAGGAAAAGGAAAAAATGAAAGGGTGAATTAGTACAATGAAAATCAAGCAGAACAGCAGGAAATAGAAGGCATGTCAGGAATCACAATCTACGTGAAGGACACAGCCCACGGATTTAGCTTTAAGCATCTGGTCATGTGTCTTTTACAAGAGGCAAATATAAAATGAAATGAGGCAGAGAGGTTGAAAATAAAGGAAAAGGTAATTATATCTGAGGCAAATGTTAATAACAGGGACACAGGAACAGTAAGTGATCAACTGACAAGATGTAACTTAAGGCTAAAAACATTAAGGAAGGAAAAAGGAAAGATGTGCTGTATTAATAGAACACCTACCCAGAAGATAGAGGAGTCCAAGCAATTTACAATTTTCATCATAGCTTTGACATAGAAATGCAAGGATAAATTGAAAATCTACATCATACTGAGAGCTTTTAACACTCCTTTCTCCAGAAACTGACAGATCATGTTTTTAAAAAATGGGGACCTTTTTGGGCACTGGTAGAAAAATTGTGCTCCAAGAATTTATTTAGAGGATAAATTTCAAGGGCATAAAAAAATAAGGACACATACCTGAGAGCAAAGAAAATGACCACATGTTGACACACTGTGCTGTGTGAGCATAGGAGGGACTTCAGAATCCAAGTCCATTATTGATCTTTGCAAACATCTGAATCCTGACATTGTTCCAAGTAATAGTTCCGAGTAAGAGCCCAGGTTTGGTTGCGTCAGAATTACATTCCGTAGGAGTTTCTTAGGCATACCTCTCTGGGCACCCACCGTGGGGAAGAGTCTAGCTGTCACATGCCATTTCAAAGACTTTTAGTTCCTGGCAACATGTTGACAGTTCAGGCCGAACCTCAGAAGCCCACCAAGTTCTCTTGGTTTGGATGTCCTTGAGGAATAATGGGGTAAGAAGGTAAAACTTCACATGCTGGTTGCGTTTCTGTTTCATAATTCCCACCATAGCTGGCTTCACAGGAAAGATTTGGCCTCCGTCCTGGGGTATGAGAATAGCATTCTTGTAGTTTTCTTCCTTAATCATGACCTTAATCTTTTTTTTCTCCTTTATTAATTTATTCTTGTTACATCTCAATGGTTATCCCATCCCTTGTATCCTCCCATTCTTCCCTCCCTCCCATTTTCCCCTTATTCCCTTCCCCTATGACTGTTCCTGAGGGGGATTACCTCCCCCTGTATATGTTCATAGGGTATCAAGTCTCTTCTTGGTAACCTGCTGTCCTTCCTCTGAGTGCCACCAGGTCTCCCCCTCCAGGGGACATGGTCAAAGGTGAGGCACTAGAGTATGTGAGAAAGTAACATCCCACTCTCCACTCTACTGTGGAGAGTGTTCTGTCCATTGGCTAGATCTGGGTAGGGGCTTAAGGTTTACCGCCTGTATTGTCCTTGGCTGGTGCCTTAGTTTGAGCGGGACCCCTGGGCCCAAATCTACCTATCATAATGTTCTACTTGTAGGTTTCTAGGACCCTCTGGATCCTTCTACTTTGCTATTCTCCCATGCTTCTCTCATCTAGAGTCCCACTAGAATGTCCTCCCCTCTGTCTCAGTTTCCTGGTAAGTGAAGGCTTTCATGGGACATGCCCCTTGGGCTAATATGCAGATATAAGTGAGTATATACCATTTGAGTCTTTCTGCTTCTGGGTTAACTCACTCATTATGATCATTTCTAGCTCAATCCATTTATCCACAAATTTCGGGAATTCCTTGTTTTTAATAGCTGAATAGTATTCCATAGTGTATATGTACCACAGTTTCTTTATCCATTCTTCTATTGAGGGACACTTAGGCTGTTTCCATGTTCTGGCTATTATGAATAAAGCTGCTATGAACATGGTTGAGCAAATTTTCTTGTTGTGTGCTGAAGCATCTTCTGGATATATTCCAAGGAGTGGAATAGCTGGGTCTTGAGGAAGCCCTATTCCCATTTTTCTGAGCTAGCACCAGATAGATTTCCAAAGTGGTTGTACTAGTTTGCATTCCCACCAGCAATGAAGGAGTGTTCCTCTCTCCCCACATCCTCGCCAGCATGTGGTGTCGCTTGAATTTTTGATCTTAGCCATTCTGATGGGTGTAAGATGGAATCTCAGAGTTGTTTTGATTTGCATTTCCCTGATGATTAAGGAGGTTGAGCATTTCTTTAAGTGTTTCTCAGCCATTTGATATTCCTCTGTTGAGAATTCTCTGTTTAGTTCCAAGCCCCATTTCTCAATTGGGTTATTTTGTTTGGTGGTGTTTAATTTCTTGAGTTCTTTATATATTTTGGATATTAGACCTTTGTCAGATGTAGGGTTGGTGAAGATCTTTTCCCAGTCTGTAAGCTGTCGCTTTGTTCTCTTGACAGTGTCTCCTGCCTTACAGAAGCTTCTCAGCCTCATGAGGTCCCATTTATTAATTGTTGACATTAATGTCTGGGCTGTTGGTGTTCTGTTCAGGAAGTTGTCTCCTGTGCCAATATGTTCCAGGCTCTTCCCCACTTTTTCTTCTAAGTGACTTAGTGTCTCTGGTTTTATGTTGAGGTCTTTAATCTACTTGGATTTGAGTTTTGTACAAGGTGACAAATATGGGTCCAGTTGCATTTTTTTACACATAGACATCCAGTTAGACCAGCACCATTTGATGAAGATGCTATCCCTTTTCCATCGAATGGATTTGGATGACCTTAATCTTTAGAGTTGAATTTTATTTACGTAAAAAAGGTAACAGAGTAAGCAGTGTGAATTCTGTAGATATTAGAAGCGTAACAAGAGGTGGCCACTCAGGCTCCTTATCTCCTGCTGCTAGGAGTCCCAGGTAGGGAGACCCCGCCCCCATAGACTTCCTGGGGCAGTGACCCCGCCCCCATAGACTTCCTGGGGCAGTGACCCCGCCCCCATAGACTTCCTGGGGCAGTGACCCCGCCCCCATAGACTTCCTGGGGCAGTGACCCCGCCCCCGTGGACTTCCTGGGGCAGTGACCCCGCCCCCGTGGACTTCCTGGGGAAGTGACCCCGCCCCCATAGACTTCCTGGGGCAGTGACCCCGCCCCCATAGACTTCCTGGGGCAGTGACCCCGCCCCCGTGGACTTCCTGGCGCCTCCCCTATCCCAGGTCTCTGGCAAATCCCAGAGATGCCTCCATCCAGATTTCTTTCACCAGGCCCTCTCTCCCAGCTTCCCTTCTCCTAATCCCAACTCTTCTCTCCCCCATCCTCTCTCCTACCCAGCTCCCTCCCTCAGTCCACCTCTAATGCCTATTTTATTTCTCCTTCTGAGTGAGATTCAAACATCCTCTCTTGGGCGCTCTGATTCCTTAGCTTCTTTGGGTTTGTGGATGGAAGTGTAGTTGTCCTGTCTGATGGACAGAATCAACTTAAGTAAGGAAAGATTTGGGACTCACGGTTGGTTTAAGGAGGAGAAGTCACAGCTGGAGCTCGGGGCAGCTGGTCCGTTGTGCCTCAAGTCTAGAAGCAGAGAGAGGTGAATGCTAATGCTCAGCTCACAGTTTGCTTTTTTATTCCATCTAGGACCCCACCCTGTGGAGTGGCGACACCCATAGTTAAGGCCAGGCTTTCCGCTGTAGTTAGCCTAACCTAGATCGCCTCTCACAAGCATGCTCGGAAGCCGGTCTCCTAGATGGTTCTGGGTCCTGTAGCTGACAATCAGCATTAACATCAAATACTGTTTAAACACACACACACACACACACACACACACACACACACACACACACACACACACACACACACACCTTGCTGTTTGAGAGAAGCTCACTGCTTTCATCTTCAAAGTCTCCAGAAGCATCATCAGGTCTCATCAAGCCCCTGCAAGGATGCTCTCTCTCTCTCTCTTTTATGAAAGTGAAGCAGATCTGGAGAATTGAAAGAAGCTTGCTGGGGGACAGGGTGGGTGGCTGTGGCACAGTGAGTGGGGCCGTGGTCACGTGCAGGCAGCTGCCTCCGTGTGAGATATCAGGACTCCCGCTGGGGCCACATCTGCCTTTTGATAACCAGAGTTAATTAAACAGTTATAATACAGCACGCCGTTTGCACGAGACGATGCCTTTTGGAAGTTGTCGAAGTTTCTTTGAAATGAGAAGGACTGATTTGTACACTGGCATTTTAAAGACTTGATTAATGTCATGCTATTTACTGTGGCCACCCCTGATCTTTAATTATGAAATTATGCAGCCTGGGAACGAGGCTGCTGGCCCTCTCTGTGCTAGGTTTAACTGAGCACCGCTTTTCTTTGATCTCTTGGTGTGGTTGTGGGCTTCAACATCAATATGCAAAGTGCCTTGCTCTCAGGCTTTTGATGCCCACTTCGCTTGGGGGTGGTCACAGGTTTTCTGAGAGGATCAGCGTGTATCGCCTCTGCTGTGAACAGCTGCGTCTGTAGTTGCACTCCATGGGCTGCTGGGGAGACACGTGGCGAGTGTCCTGGGCTTTTGTTCTCTGCTTTTCTTGGGATGTGCATTCTATAGGCAAAAAGGAATTATAGGTGAGCATTAAGTTTGCACAACAGGTGTGCAAGCTTGTGTGAATCAAATGAAAAAAAGCCAAAAAAAAAAGTTTGATGCTATTTCCTCATAACACTCCAACCTTTCTTATACCAAGGAAGTTATTCTGAGTTATTTGAGTGAGCTCAATGGAATACAAAGGTTTTTTTTTTTTGTTTGTTTTTTTAAGTAGAAAGGAAAGGAATAAAAATTGATTATCTGAGTAAACAGGAAGTACAGGTTAGCAGCTTCCAAACTGAAAAAAAAATGATAGAGATACTTTGCTGCCTCAACAGTCACCCAAAACTCTCCATAATGTTGGAGCATCATCTTCAGCCTTCTGGCCCAATATATCTGACAGACATATTTGTGAGGCAGGAACTACTGAGGACTTGCTTACCCTGTCTTGGCAGAGATTGGCCATCGACTCTGCCTGCATCCAAGCTTGCCCTTTTTGTGGCAGAATTCTGTCTGTGGCCGATATGAGGACATTTTGTCCAGTGCCTGGTTTGCCACATTTGAAGCCATCTCCATAAGGAGGTTCATTGATGCTCATCATTTTCCTTGAGGTGGGATGGATGTTGCCAGGAACTAGACAGTCTGGTTGTCAAAGAATCTTTAAAATAATAAAAGCATCTTTAAATGCCATATTCTGTAAGTCTATGAAGTTTTTGACGAACTTATCTATTTTATCTTATCTATCTATAGAATCATACCTCTCTGTTAATGTAGAATGTTAATCCTTCTCAAGTTTCTGATGGGGTTGAAGGCCACATAGTTTAATTTTACAATTAAGCTTAGTTGTTTGGGGGCTAAGATGTTTTTAGATCTAGATAGATATTTTAAGTTGATAGAGATGAGATATGATAGATAGTGTTTACATTCAGAATTTTAGACTCACTAAGATAGTAAAGATATTTTCTTCAAGGTTGCCAAATACAAATAGCCAAAACATTATGAATATAATATTTTTATAGTTCCTGGGTGTCTCATGGTTCTTTTTGCTGTATGTAGTTTATTGTAGATATGTGTAATAATATAAATGTATATGAAGAATAGAAAATTATTAATAATTAAAAGAAAATAAGTATAAAGGGAAGCAGAAGAGAGAACCCGGAAGGCAGAGTGAGAGGGACTGAGCGTTTGCTGCTGACTCTGCAGCTGGAACAGGAGGCACAGGATGCTGTCAGTCCCCTAGAAAGGGGATTGTTTTATGCCGCTAAAAACTACTTCCATCCTCTTCATGTCTGCAACAGTATATTCAGTGTAGATTGGATTGATCTTGAAACTCAATACAAGTTAAGACTAAATACTTCAGTTCTGGACAGGACCATTAAATAATTGTAGGCCGTCTAGATCATTGGATTGATTGACTGATTGATTGATTGATTGCAGTAAAGGGGAAATATTGATATCGAGGAAGAATCTTGCCAGACTATTTGATCAGGATGGGGCCACAATTCATAGTTTATTTGGTCAGGAGGCCATAGCACATCATGTTCCTTAGGAATTTCACTGTCATCAATAATTCTCTTTAATTCTTCCATCATACTTTCATGCACATGAGCCTGATTTCTGATCATGACACCATGTTGATAATTCCTGTTGTTGGAATGCCTCAATTTCTTGTTAAGTCAGAATCCAAACTCCAGAAACTCATGACTGAACTTACATTTGTTGTGACCCACACAGTGACACAGGTACAGGTTCTTCTCTATGGCTCTTAACACAAGCAAGACCACACTTTATGGAAGTTCTGAGGGATACATCTACTATACACTATGCATTAGCTGTCTTTCTGTCTTGCCTGGTTTTTGTCAATTTTAGACATATTTAAAACAATTGTGTTTTGGACTCTAGTCTCATGTGGTGTTTTTGTTAGTTTGTTTGCTTGTTCTTGTTTTTGTTTTTAGATAAATGGAAACCAGTCTCTTCCTCCTTAGTCTATGGATAGTTTTGGTTTGCCATTATCAAGAATTCTACATAAAAATTTCACATGCCTTTTAACACTTTATCTCTTGTGAAAATGATAATGTTGCTTAAAAATCACACAGTGGCAACTTCTTGCAGAATATGAAACTTTCAGGCTATTAAATGTTTTAATAAATCATTCACATTGAGAAAGTTTTAAGAATGACTAGAATGTAGCAACTTAAGGAATAAAATGCTGCCCTCATTCTTATGCAAAGAGCTTTAATATATGTAGTTCATTCTCCCTTCCTTCCTTCCTTCCTTCCTTCCTTCCTTCCTTCCTTTCTTCCTTCCTTCCTTCCTTCCTTTTCTTTCCTTCCTTCTTTCCTTCCTTCCTTCCTTCCTTCCTTCCTTCCTTCCTTCCTTCCTTCCTTCCTTTCTATCCTGATAGCAGCCCCCCTCATCCCAGCCTCCCCCTCACACACCCCTCACCCCCATCCTTCTCTCTCCTCCTTAGAGAATGGAGTGGTCCCCTATGGGTACCAACCCACTCTGGCACATCAAGTTGCTGCAGGACTAGGTGCATCCTCTCCCACTGAGGTCAGACAAGGCATCCCAGTTAGGGGAACAGGATCCAAAAGCAGGCAACAGAGACAGCCCTGCTCCAGTTGTGGGGAGTCCACATGAAAACCAAGCTATGCATCTGCTACGTATATACAGGGAGCCTAGGTGTTGTGGATGTTTTGGGTTATATGTAAACATATTTTTTTAGTCCAATTTGTCCACAGCTGACAACTGCCTCCTGAGAGGGAACTGCTTCATGCAGGGGGGGTGGTCTTTGTCAGTGGGGATAAAAAGCCAGCCCCAAAGAGGGACTGAGGGCTCCAAGAAAGAAGAAGGCCACTGGTGCTTCCCCCCTGCTGCTCCTGGCTGCTGTTGATATAGTTTGAGGAGAGGAAGTTGGAGTTATCCTGAAATGAGGATTGGATTTTCCCCCTCAAAGAACCCAATGACCCTAGACGGCAGGAAGCAGCTAAGGAAAACTATGTCCCTTCTCCCCACTAGCTTTCTCCCCCACCCCTGCCTGGTGTTAGGGTGCTTTAAAGGATTGGGGTGGAGTAGGGAGAAAGATTTAAAGAACCCAGAGTAAAAATAGTTGATTTAAAGTACACCAAACACCTAGGACCAGTCCGTGCATGCTCTTCAGTTGGTAGTTCAGTCTCTGTGAGCCCCCATGGGCCCAGGTTAGCTGACTCTGTAGTCTTCTTAAGTCCTTGACCCCTCTGGCTCCCTCACTCATTCCCCCAACTCTTCCACTGGACTCCCTGAGCTCTGTCTAATGTTTGGCCGTGGGTCTCTGCATCTGTTTCATCAGCTGCTGGGTGAAGCCTCTCAGAAGACAGTTATGCTGGGCTCCTGTCTGCAAGCATAGCAGAGTAACAAGAATAGTGTCAGGGACCAGTTCTCTCCCCTGGGATAGACCTCAAGGAGGGCCAGTCTTTGGTTGCCATTCCCTCGATCTTTGATCTTTGTACCCACACATCTTGTAGGCAGAATAAATTTTGGGTCGAAGGTTTTGTTGGTGGGTCGGTGTCCTTATCCCTTGCCTGGCTACAGGAGGTAGACACTTTAGGCTCCATATTCCATGTTGCCAGGAGTCTCAGCTAGGATGACCCTCACAGACTTCCCAGGGCCTTCCCTAGCCCAGGTCCCTCACACTTCTAAGAGATACCCCCTACCTCCAATTTCTATGCCCTCACCCTGCTCTCCTTACTCCTAATCACCAGTCCTGTTCTCTTCCCATCCTCTCTCCTAGCCAGTTCCTTCCCTAATCCATCTCCAAAGCCTGTTTCATTTCCCCTTCTGAGGGAGATTCAGGCATCTTCCTTTGGACCTTCCTTTTAACTTGGCTTCTTTGAGTCTGTAGATTGTAGCATGGTTAACCCTGTAATGCATGGCTAATATCTACTTATAAATGAGTATACACCATTTGTGTCTTTCTGGGTCTGGGTTAGCTCACTCAGGATAATATTTTCTAGTTCCATCCATTTACCTGCAAATCTCATGATTTCCTTGTTTTTAATAGTTGAATAGTATTCTATTGTGTAAATGTAAGACATTTCTTTATCTTTTTGTTGTTGTTGTTTTCTTTTTGGCTGAGGCACATCTATGCTGTTTCTAGATTCTGGCTATTATAAATAAAGGTGCTATGAACATAATTGAGCAAGTGTCCTTGTATGGTGGATCATCGTTTGGATATATGCCCAGGAGTGGTATAGTTGGATCTTGAGGTAGAGCTATTCCCAATTTTCAGAGAAAGCACCAGATTGATTTCCAAAGTGGTTGCACAAGTTTACACTGTCACCTGCAGTGGAGTAGTGTTCCCCTTTCTCCACATCCTCACCAACATGTGCTGTCACTTGAGTTTTTTACCTTAGCCATGCTGATGGGTGTAAGATGGGATCTCAGAGTCATTTTGATTTGCATTTCTCTAATGACTACGGAAGTTGAATATTTTTTAAAGTGACTCTTGGCCATTCAAGATTCCTCTATTGAGAATTCACTGTTTAGCTCTGTATCCCAATTTTTAATTGGATTATTTGGTTTGTTGGTGTTAAATTTTGTAGGTTCTTTATATATTTTAGATATTAGTCCTCTGTTGGATGTAGGGTTGGTGAAGATTGTTTCCCAGTCTGTTCGCTGAAGTTTTGTCCTACTGACAGTGTCCTTTGCTTTGCAGAAGCTTTGTAGTATCATGAGGTATCATTTATTAATGGTTGATCTTAGTGCTTGAATTGTTGGTGTTCTGTTAAAAAAATTGTCTCCTGTGTCAGTGAGTTCAAGACTCTTTCCCACTTTCTCTTCTAATAGATTTAGTGTTTCTGGTTTTATGTTGAGGCCTTTGATCCACTTGGATTTGAGTTTTGTGCAGGTTTATAAATGCTAATCTATATTTAGTAAAATTAATCAACAAAGTGAAGCAAAATGTGTTCTTGTGGAATTAGGAAATGGTAGGATTTGGGCCTCCCTCCCTCCACGAGGGATCATCAGCCACAGGTTCACGAGGGGGTGGAGGCAGGGTTTGGACGGCTGTAAGCATGAGAAAATAACCTTTCAGGATCAGCTTTAGTGAGACAGCTCACCTTTATTGGGGTGAACAAAGGGCTATATAGTTCTCGGGGAGTGGGTGGAGGGTCACCTGAGTACGTGAATACTATTGATTGGGGCTTGAGGTTTCAGGAATGCTTTGTTGACTACATTCCAGGAATTCCAGATATTTTTGTCCAGCAGGTTCTTACCGAGAGGAAGGATGCTGAACTGCGTTTTGGCCATGGGCTACAGTGACTTTTCTCAGGATGGGGGTCACACTTAGAGATAGTCTCCAGATGAATTCAGACAGAAAGAA
Organism: Acomys minous; assembly: GCF_964271855.1. Classification (NCBI taxonomy): domain Eukaryota; kingdom Metazoa; phylum Chordata; class Mammalia; order Rodentia; family Muridae; genus Acomys; species Acomys minous. The sequence goes on along the minus strand of NC_140501.1, from coordinate 1,361,110 downwards.
TCCCTCAGCTAAGAAAGAGAGTCCTCCATTTTGCTAAGCTCAAGAGAGCTGTCTGGACACAGCAGGACTGAAACCTTAAGTAGCAGAGTATTCCAACAATAGGGCACCCATAAAAATGGTTGGCAGCTTCTAAAAAAGTGACCCATTAAGTTCCCATGTGGCTCCAGAAGTGCTGATCCTCTTTTCTTTATAAAGTAACTTAACTTCAAGTACTTTGAAATATCAGTAGACTAAAACAACAGGAAGGTTCTAAGGCATGAGTGGTCATTTTATTATTTCCCAAAGTTCTGCATATAAATGGTTCATTCTACCCTTCCATTGAGGTATATTGACCAAATTACAAAACTATGACATCTTCATAGAGACAGCTCAGGATTGCCATAGCTAAGGACATGGTTTGGCAGGTAAAGTGCTTGCCGTGCAAGCATGGAGACCAAAGATAGCATTTCCCGATCCTGCATAAAAGCCAGATACCTCGGCACACATTTGTAATCCCAGAACCTCTGGCAACATGTGAGGCAGAGACAGAAGAGTCTCTGGAAGATCACAGGCCAGCTCTCTGGTGTATGCAGAAGAAAAACAAAAAACAAACAAACAAACAAAAAACCAACCCTGCTTCACACTAGGTGAAAAGTAGGGACTGACACCCAAACATGCCCATGGCAGGTGCATGTCTCTCTCTATCTCTTACACACACACACACACACACACACACACACACACACACACATTTTTAAACTTCAAGTTTCTATTAATTTTGTAGAGTTGCTGACACTTCCAAAGAGTCTTCTTTCTGCTGTGGATGGCTGCTCTCCTCACTCTGTCCATCACTCCCTGCATGACCTCTCCTTGATGACAAGGTTGCCCTCCTCCTTTCTCTCCTGTGGTTCCCTAGCAACCATTACAATGTACTGTCTGCTCCTTAAAAAAGAAAACTGGATTATTAGGCCCTCAGACACTGTGTACTTACCAGTCACGAAGCTGTCTTAAAGATAAATTGGGCCCATTAGTATTGCGTTCCTTGACTGGTGCATTGAGTCAGGGGGATGCACAGTGATAACACAACATGGCACTCTTTTAAATGACTCACAGATTTGCTGAACATCTGTTGACTTTCAGTCAGAATTCATCATCTGATATCCTGGTGTAGCCTGTAATCTTTCCTGGTGTTTTCATCAGAGCTTGTTGACGTGTTTCAACTAGGGAATCCCAAGGGAATTCTTCGCCGCCCCTCCCACCCCCCAACCCCCTATGAAATAATCTCTTTTTTCCTTTCAAAAAGATTTTTAAGTTTACTGTTTCAACACTTCTTTTCTTTATAAAAACTTCCTATGAGTCTTTGTTACCTAGTGGGGTTACTTAGAAATCCTACTTAAAAACCTCATTTAGGACATGGTGTTGGGTTTCCTTAGGTAATAATTAATTATTAGCTTGGCAATAATAACCTTAATAATGCTATCTAACATTTGTTGTATGTTTAATGTGTTCCAGCTGACTCACCTCCGTGTCCCACCTTACTCTCTACAACGACCCTATAAATTTAATAATTTCGCATACACCTAGAGATATGCCAAAGTGTCCAGGGTGAGCGACTTGCTCGGTGATACATAACTGAGTGAGAAACCTGGGTCTGTGTGATGCAGACTTGTAATGCCTTCCATTATTCTCTGGCCACCATGATGCTGCTCAGTCGTGAGGTCTTGCCTCCTGTGTGTAAACTGAACTCTGTTTCCATTCTTCATTTCCACATCCGTTAGGGATTTCTCAGACATGAGACACCCTAGCTACGGCATCTGGGGGTGGGGGGATGGGCACAGGAAGCAGCGGGGACCAGTTCCAGAACAGTAGCAAAGAGAAACTGGAGCACTCAGGAGACAAATAGTGGGTCCCAGGACTTTGGGGCTCTGACTTACAAGAGTCTCTCAAGGGTATTTGGTCCTGCCTTAGTTAGGGTTACTAGTACCGTGTGGAAACAGCATGACCTAAAGCAAGTTGGAGAAGAAGGGGTTTACTTGCCTTACACTTACACATCGTAGCCCGTCACTGAAGTTAGGACAGGAACTCAAACAGGGCAGGAGACTGGAGGCAGAGGCTGATGGGGAGGCCATGCTTGCTGGCTCTTTCCTGAGTACTCCCTCATGCCATACTCAACCTGCTTTCTTACAGAGCCCAGGACCACCAGGGATGGCAACACTCACAGTGGACTGAGCCCTCCCACACCAACCACTGATTCAGAAAATGGGCTACATGCTTGCCTGCGGCCCGATCTTAAGAAGGCATTTCCTCAGTTATTGTTCCTTCCTCTCAGATGACTATCGCTTGTGTCCAGTTGACATAAAACTAGCCATCAAGGCCCCAACTGTCAACTGAGAATGATGCTCATTTCTTCAATCAACACTGGCCCTGGGAGTTAGGTGGGCTAAACTTGCAGCTGAGTAACATCCATGATTTAACCTAGGAGCTGAGGAAGGCTGGCAATCAGATGCCCTTTGATGAATATAGATGAATTAATTCTGTTTTAGTTTAAAATCTTAAGAGAAGGAAGTCTTTGAAACTCATATGTCAGTTAAACTCTTCAAAGTCAGTGGGGTAGGCCTTTGGGTGTCTTTAATTTCATTTTTCCTGGGCACGGGAAGCAATGAGGACCTTCTCCCAACATGCGGCAGACCTCATCAGTCTACACGGTGGGTTTCAGGAGCACATGGCATTAATTTCTAAGCAAGCATTGCTGTTACAACTATGTGAGTGTCCAGAGCCATCTGCAGCAGTGCACAACACTGCTGGATCCTTTCATTTCTTTTCCTGTCTCCACATGCAGCCACCCCCCAAAACTTCAGAAGCACTTATAAAATTGTTCCCAATTCTGTTGTGATATATACTTCCCAAGGTTGGAACAAAGATAGAAATATTATCATAATGCAAATATTCATACTTGAGAAGGACAGCTCAAAGACCATCTGGAACTTACACCCTTGAATGCTCCAATAATTACAATGTGTGTCTGCATCGTGCTTGTACTTTCAAGTGTCCCTTTGCCACTCTTCCTGGATGGTTTCAGTGGTATTAGCGCAGAGGCACAAGCGAACATCCCAAACCGTTAGAGAAGAACATATGAGGATACGGACATGAAGATTGAGGTAAGTCAGCTTGGGATGAGGAGGTGAGTTCTCAGAGTTCCTAGGAAACTTGAGGGGCCACTGGCCAATAAAAGCTAAAGCATTCAGAGTGCCAGCCTTTATGCTGCTGAAAATAACACATCCTTGGTGCACACCCTTACCTCAGGTATGAAGGGCTTCTTGCACAATGTTTTCACCCAATCAGGAGCACACTGGGTACCAGACACTGATTTTCTATTGGAAAGTAACCCTACAGCTCCCATGATTGGTTACCTGAAGGTACTGATTCTAAGATGAGAGTGTAAGTATCTCCATTACTACTGTAATGGTGCTCACGGCTACCGGTTTTTTTTCCTGCCATATCTTTTATTTACTGAATAGCTTGAAACCAAATGGAATCTTTATTTCCATCACCACAGGACGTGAGTTATTTGCTTTCTTTGGCCAGAAAAGGAAATTTCCTTTAAATCTCAGAGGGAGAGGAGGATGGAAGCCTGGCAGGGAGTCTGGGTCTGAGTTAAGACTGGAGCTTAGATTAGGACATAGTCTCTTGCCACACAATCATTTGTTGACCAATACTCTCTTTACCTAGTGTTCCCAAAAGTTTTCTTTAGTGAGAAGTGGGGGTGGAGGTGGGGCACCATCTCAGCCTCTCTTGATTTTCCCTATAAGACACCCAAGGCCAGGCTGGAAGACAGTTGCAGAGAAGGCTAAATGCTACCTGTATCTACTTTGTTCTGTAGTTAGGATCCAGTAAAGGAAGGGCTGTACTATGAGAAAAGAAAACAGTATCATTAGCACAAGTTGCTAGTTAGCACATCAGGTTGGAAAAACAAAAAACAAAACAAAACAAACAAACAAACAAACAAACAAAAACCAGGGGAAAGCAACTCGAGGCAGTAGGTTAGAACTCTGGCATACACAGATGTGAGCAAGGAGCAGTGGGTTGGGGGGGAAGCGAGAGGAATGGCTGGGAGAGGAGAAAATAAAGTGATATGGACTTCCAAGTGTGAGAAAGTGAGGAAGATAAATCAGCGAGAGCAGGCTGACTAGGTGAGGCTTTATGTGTGCTTCTGGTAAACATCTAGAGTTGTAGGAGCGGGGGCGGGGGGGGGGATGGGAGGATAGGGGTGGGGGGTGCTGGGAGGGGAGGCAGAGAGGTGGCTCAATCAGGAAATGACTCGCTGTGCAAGCATAAGGACCTGCGTCAATCCCCAGAAGCCATGGTGGTCTATATGCCCACAATGCACCACTAGAAAGGATCCCTGGGGGCTCTGCCTAGCCTAACTGACAAGCACCCAGTTCCGGTAAGAGAAATTATAAAAAACAAGGCATGTGGTGGCAGAGGTTGGCCTTTGGAGTACACACACACACACACACACACACACACACACACACACACACACACACACCTGCCTACACTGCATGTGCGTGCACACACACACAGGTACATATTAAATCAATGAAAAACAAGGTTTTAAAATGTCTAATGTTGTCTACTAGGGAGTTTTCACTAGACCGACAAGGTGGAGACCACTTCTTACCTGCACTGAGCTCAAAATGAAGACTCTTCTGGGATAAAACATTCTGGTTTTCTTTGTAGTTTTGGTAGCTCCTCCACACCAGGGCTTCTGTGATTTCCCCCAAGATCTTTGCAAATATTCACCTTCATGAGGATATAAGCTCTCTCACTCTTCATCTGTAAACATTTATCTGCTCTCTACTCGGTGGACAGTGTGCCTGTCCCTAATCAAAAGGAAGAAACTGTCAGATGTAGGAGATTGCCCAGATGTGTACAGACACAAACTGTCCACACCTGTGTGTCACACGGGCAAATTCTCTTAAAGCACGAGAAGGGAATCTCTTACACTTAAAAACTAAGACCCCATTATTAACACACCCAACATCCCTATAATAATTCCAGTAAACTCTGCTCTTTTCTCTACCTCAGACGTCCCGAGTATACCAAAGCCAGCCTTCTCTCCTTTTCTGAGCCCCCTTTATTTCTAGTTAAAACTTTTGACCAGAGAGTTCCCACTCAGTCTGTGTCCACTTTTATAATCATCAAGGCACCTCCTCTTTTATCAGGGGTCATCTGGGATCACTGCAGTGTGGGTTCTTTGAGAGTGATGTAGCCCTTCTCCACCCTTGGTGAGATTAACCTAGGGAGGTAGTGTGCAGGTGGGCCACTGTCACCAAAGCTACCCTGAGCCGAGGGCTTCTAAGTTTATTGTCTCGTACAAGGAAAACAAAGAACCAGGACCAGGACTGGGCAGAGAGAATGTGGTGGATCTATAAGGGAAACACGAGAAGGAGCCTCAGAGTGTAAGAGAGGCTCCAAGGGGGGGAAACACCTGCTGCCCCATCCAGTCCCCTTTAAGGGCTTTAGGACGGGGTTGAAGAGGAGTGAGGTCATTTTCATTGGGATTGGTCATTTTTGAGGACCGAACCGTTGAAGATCCCACCTGCTTTGTGCACACTCCATTCCCTGGGCTGGGGAGACAGTCCAAGCAAGGAGTGGCCATCTGTGACTACCTCAGGATCTACTGAGGGCTCCCCCATTTCTAAGGAGAGTTTAAGTCCTGTCTCAGCTGCAGGGCAGGCTCATGTCTCAGCTAACAGGATGACCTAACATCCCTGGGAAGGAGGGAGTGGGAAATGGGTGGGAGGTCAATTCAGAAGGAGGGGGGGGGAGTATAAACAACAGTAAGGATGTTTGAAAAAGCCATAAAGAATCACATTCCCTTGTATTTACCTAAAACTACATATAACATATATTAAGGGTATGTATATACATATACATCATAAAGAATCTTTCTTCATATCTCTTGACTTTGTGTTGTAATGAGTAGTACCTCTTTTATTCCCCAAAGTGAATTTTGACTAAATATTTGGAAGATATATTCTGTAATTAAAGACACCAATTCCTCGGGGAGTACCCCATCAGAGATTAAAATTCTAAAAAGTCATTATGGGAAAATAGAAGATTATTCATTATAACAAACAAAAACTGCCAAACGTTCTGCTTCATGCACTTAACAAATACTTTTGGGGCAGAATATTTAACCTTAAGGTCAAAAATATCTATTTTCTTTCTATGAGTTTAGCAAACTTTATTCTAGCTCTTAAGATAGCCTTGTCTCAATTTGTCATTCCTGACTGTGCAGAGTGCAGTTCTCGTGAGCCTGCTTTCCATTATCAGGCTTTGAGTTCTCCCATTCTCTACTCACATGTGTCCTGATCTCTGCTGTTACCATCTTGTTCCACCTTAATGTCCGGACTCCCTAAGGTAAGTGTTGCTGGGCTTTGTCCCCTGTGTTCACACTCCCGAATAATCCTCTCTCTCTCTGAGTACTTGTTGAGATATCAGTTCACTTCCAAGAAAAATATGGCAGGCGTTATGGCACAGAATTGGACTACGAGGTTGTAAACACTGGCTTCTAACCTAGATGCCCTCCCTTCCTCTTCTTTGCTTCTTCCAGGAGAAGCCAGCTGCCTGTTTGGAGGCCCAAGTGGCGGGAGACTAAGGGGTTATTGGCTCTTCAGACAAAATCCAGCCAGAAATGGGCCTTTACTTCCACAGACCATAGGATGCTAAAACTGCCAGCGGTTTCATAAAGAAGCACACAGGCAAAATCTCCTTCCATCCAGTCTTCACATGCGACTGCTGCCCTGGAATGCATCTAGATGGTAGTGTGAGGGGGAAGAGAAAGACACACATGCTCAGCTGAGCTACACACAAACTCTCTGTCCACAGAAATGATGAGGTAATGAATGGTTGGTGTTTTAAGGCATTAACTTTTGAGACAACTTTGTGCCGAGCAGATAACTAACACCCTAAAGGTTTGCCTAGTTCCATATTGTACACATGCTGTTCATGTACCCCAGTACCATGGCAGCCTTCATCACAGCCTGCAGAGCCCTGAAAGGCAATCCCACTACGACCCTGCTCTTCACAAGACTGAGGGAAACCAAGGCACTGTCTGCTGCCCAGTGCAGTGGTGGCCACACTTTGTTTCTTGTAATCTCAAGATTCCGATCCTAGTTCCTGGGCCCAGCGGAGTCTCTGGGGATATCAGAACCAATTAGCAAGGGTCTGGATTGACTTATTACCCATATTTTATTCTTTGGAAGAGTTAGGTCTTAAATCTATTTTCTCTGTTTTTCCTACCATACCTAGCCAGCTACACAACTGTCTGAAGTTCAAGCCAGAGTTTCAAATTAGATTCTCACGTTTCTAATGCTTTTTCTTTTCTTTTTTTCTATGAGTATATGCATGTATCTTATATATACATATGTGAGCAAGTGTGTGTGTGTGTGTGTGTGTGTGTGTGTGTGTGTGTGTGTGTGCATGCATTTGGATTCGAGAGTACAAACTGAAGTTTAACTCCTTGGACATTACTTTTTTATTGTTGTTTTGATGGAGGGTCTCTCCCTTGCCTAGCGCCCACCAATTGGGCTAAGCTGGCTCAATAGTGAGTCCCAGGTGTATGTTTGCCTCCATCTCCCCAGGGCTGTAATTACAAACATGTACCACCATGCCAGGGGGTTTTACGTGGGTTCTAGGGGCTGAACTCGGGCCCCTAATGCTTGCAATGCAAGAGCCCTAGTGTCTAGGCCTTTGCTCTAAACGTTTTAATGCTTTTTATGTTTGTTTGTTTGTTTTTTGGTGCAAGTAAAAGATCAAAGTTGGAAACATTTACACATTTCTATGGTAATGTGAAAAACACAAATCCAAGCACATTCAAAGATCTCATTGTTTCTATTCAAGAGTGTGGCAGTTTGAATAGGAGCATCTCCCATAGACAAATGTGTCTGAGTGCTTGGCCCACAGGGAGTGGCACTATTAGAAGATTTGTCCTTGTTGGAAGAAGTGTGTCACTGTGGCGTGGGCCTTGAGGCTTCCTACGTTCACGCTCCTCCCACTGTGGAATGAAAGCCTCTTCCTGGCTGCCTGTGGAAGATAGTTCCATTCTGATGCCTTTGGGTCAAGATGCAGAACTCCCAGCTCCTCCAGCGCCATGTCTACCTGTACACTGCCATGCTTCCTGTCATGATGACAGTGATCTGAACCACTGAAACTGTAAGTCAGCCCCAATTAAACATTTTCTTTGTTAGAGTTGCTTTGGTCATGGTGTCTCTTTGCAGCAATAAGACTATGACAAAGAGTTAATATTGGCAACCCCCCCCCCACAAATAAAAACAAAACAAAAAACAAAAAGTGAGGCCCTATAAGACAAGATAGAAACAGGGATCTGCAAGGACCACCAGAAGGTGTTGGTGTTGCCCAGTATGTAACTTTAATGTTGGCAGTTTCATACTAAAGACCACACTGACTTCTATGGTGGATAGTGTTGATGCTCTTTTTTTAAACTCTATTTTATTTGAGGCATTGAAGCCTCTACCTCCCTACTACCAACCCCTTATCACTAGGTAAGAGAGAAAGAAGGTTAGTGGAGGGAGGGCCTGCAGACCTCTTTACTTCTCTTGGCTCTTCAGTGTCAATTGGGTTCTTTTGGGGCAATACCAATCTATCAACAGCAAATGCAGCAAGCAGTCTCCTCTGAGCCACTGCGTTGAAACCTCTGTCTCTGTCTATCTCCAAGCTGTCTCTGGTCTCTCCAAACTGCTATATGCCACACATTACCACCACACACCACACTTTCTCTCTCCAGGCTCTTCTATTTCTCTCCCTCAGAGTCCTTGACCACGCTCCTCTGCTGCTTAAGGCAGGCATTACCAGCTGGCAAAGACCATGCCCCACATGAGACAGTTATCAGCTGTGGATAAACTAAAGCCCAAACTAACATCCCACACTTGAGATTAAAAGAAACATATAAACATAACTAAGTTTACAAAGAAACCCAAACTTTCTTTACAGGATACTGTACCTTGCCTTCCTATGAGAACAATTCTGCAACACTCTGACTGTTTTTGCATCTATCAGTCCTTTACACTGAAAAGCCTGACTATGACAGAGCAATGTTGAAATCTCATCACACTCTGATCTCAGCCTTTCAGCCAGAGATCTGAAATAAGAGACTACTTACTACTCATGAGGACACACAGTGTGGCCTTTATTCTCTTAAGGATGAAGAGCTGTAGAACTAGGAAGCCATGGGACTAGGGGAAGCCAACCTGAAACAAGAGCAGGGACAAGGCATGTTCAACCCTGGAAATCTTGTCCTGAGATTGGCAGGAGTAGTATTGCTCCTCTCCTGCCTAGGGCCTGTACGTCCCAGCACATATAGCCCTGCACCTCTAACTTTGACCCCTGGAAGGATGTCACACAGCCTGACAGCCACTCTAAACTTCCTCTTCATTTATAAGGTCATGGCCAGAGGCATCCCCAACACCCTGGCCCCTGGCCAATGATGTACACTCACCCAGGAGCCCCTACCCACCCCAAAGGTTTAAGTAGTCTCCCCGATGCCTCATTAAATGAGCGGTCTCACTGAAGCCGCCTCCTGAGTCTGTTCTGTTTGAACTCATAGCTGCCTGAGGCCTCATCTGCCCCCAGCGCTTCCTGCCCTGCTTCCCTCTCAGGACCCACTGGTTGTGGTTGTGGTTCCATTACACTACAACAGGCATAAAAGTGGAGCCCGAATAGCAAGGGACAATACACAAAGAAGAGAGAGAGAGAGAGAGAGAGAGCGAGAGAGAGAGAGAGAGAGAGAGAGAGAGAGAGAGAGAGAGAGAGAGAGAGAGAGCGCTCCTTTTAGAAAACAAAATGTCCTTTGCCTGCTGGTAATACACAAGCATAAATACCCAGACTCCCGTATTGCAGGATTAGGACAGCCCAGGAGCTATTGATAGGGAAAAGATGATGGCTGGGAAAATGGGCTAAGCAGACATCTTCTGTCCTTTATACCAATGCTCTCACAGTGGCTCAGGCAGCCCCGTTCCCAGCAGGTGATTTTCTTGTGCTCTTTCCAGGAACAGATACTGTTTTATAAGAACACAATGGGTGGAAGGGTTAGCCAGGTAGCACTAAGCCTGGTCCTTCTGGAGCTACTGTGGAGAGGCCATTGGCCCATCTGATGGGGCCATTTTCCCTCTAGTTTGTGTTATGTTAACAACAACAAAAATAGCATACTCTTCAGCTAAGGCATGCTATTCATTAGAGGTCATTTATTTTCTGTGTGTCTTTTTTTCCGCAAATATATATTCATAAAAGTTTTCCCAAACAAACAGAACTGTAGAATATCTAGAAGAAGGGATTTATTAGATTGGCTTCTATCAGAAATTACATGCTTTTTAATATAGCTCCCGCTGGCTGGAGAATCAGGGTAATTGGCAGCTGCCAGTTAAGGACTCTAGAAGCTTCAGTATAAGAGGGACTAATGGCAACTGCAGTCTAAGGCTGGTGGCCTGGAAGCCCCTCAGAAAGTCTCTGGGACAAGAAGCCAGAAATGGCAGCACCCCTGCCCACCACAACCTGAGCGGGTTCACAGCGAGCTCCCCATCTGTTTTCTGTTGTCTCTGGGAGCCTTCCTATTGGATGGCGCCACCATGGATGGACAGGGGGCCTTTCCTGTTCAGTTCACCGACTGGCTGTAATCCTCCCTGGGAACCTCCTCACAGACATGGTCACTTCACAAGGGTGCTTTGCCAATTTCCTAGATGTCTCTTAGTCAAGTTAGGATGAAAAGCAAGATTAACTGACAAACCACCTCAAACAAGTCCCCCCCCCCCCCCCGCATGCCTTCTGACACTCGCACGGGCATGTCCCAACTTACTGCAAAGCCTGTTCCAGTTTCTTTATTTGTTCTTTTAAAAAATTAAATGTGTCATGACTTGGGGGAGTAGCTTGGTGATAGAATGCTAACTGTCCTAGATTAAGCTCCCTGCATTATAAAATTAATTAATTAATTTGCCACAGCCTTATCATAGCAGGTGGCCCTACAGTGTCCATAACCAGATTCCACCTCTTGTGTGTACCAAGCACTGTGATGCATAAGGACTACTGACTCCAATTCCCAGCCACCCAATCGTACTACGACTTTCATTTAATTAACCTCTAACTAGTCCTTTGAGATAGGGAGCAGCTAGTGTCTCAGACAGTAGATGAAATATACTTAGTCTTTTTTTAAAATCAGCATTTGTATGTTTTTTTCACACACTGACTCAGAAGACATGCCTATTATCCCAAGACCCATGCAAAGCTTTACCATTTAGCAGCTTTCAAATCAGATGCAATACCAGCTCCATCAGAATCAATTCAGTGTAGTCTTCATCTCTAAAGAAAACAACACTATATATCCCCAGGGGAAAAACCCAGTACACACAGCATGCCCACTGCACATTAGGGAAGGACCATACCTCAGTGGTAAGCGTCAAGAGTCCAAACCAGACAAAGAGTGGGTGCCCTTGTCACATCATCATGGTATGAAAGTAGGCTAAATATTTAATCTTAAACACCAGGCTCTTAACCTGTAAAATGCAGACAGTCAGCCATGCCTGTCTCCTAAAGCTCTTAGAGGTAGCAATAGAGAGGATGGCTGTGGCATGTGGTACTTGCCAACATAGGCTTAGTGCTCCATGTGTTTGCTGATTAAATTTGGTTTGGTTTGGTTTGGCTTGCTTTGTTTTTTATCAGCTTGACACAAGATACAGGACAGTCTTAAGGAAGGCATTTTCTTGATTAATGATTGATGTGGGAAGTTCAAGACCACTGTGGGCAGTGTCACCCCTGGGCAAGTGGTCCTGGGGTGTATAAGAAAGCAAGATGTGTAACTCGTGGGGAGCAGACCAGTGAGTAGTACTCTTCCATGGTGTCTGGTCCGGTCCTGCGTCCGGCCTTTTCCCTAGTTGAGTTCCTGGTATGCTTGAGCTTCTCTCAGTGATGGACAGTGACTGGGATGGATAAGCCAAGCTGCCCCGTTCATCTCCAAGCTGCTTTTGGTCATGATGTTTGCCACAACAATATAAAACAAAGTAGGACGATGAGTGACTCAGCATCCATGCCATTATGAGCCTTCAATTTTGATAGAGCATGGGTCTAACCAACAAAGACACAAGAAAACACCATGTCCGGATGCTGTGTCAATTTATGTGACTTGTAACTTGTTCATCTCAAGAACACAGGGCACCAAGGAATGAAGCACTTCAAGTGCCTGTTTCCAGGGGCATGTTCAAGGTAAATATTTAAATATCATCACATAGATTAATGTGATGGGCCCAGGAATTCTTCATAACTCTCCCAATAAGTGTTGAAAACAGAAACTCAGCCCTTTAATTACAAATCCAGTTAGGTCCTACATCCATAGCATCGGGTCTAGCAGACATGTCTTCTTCAATCATGGCTCATGGAGTAATTGATAAAATCAGATTTCTCCTCATCTTCTCACACCAAAAATGATTTTTTAAATCTAGAAAAACTGGAAGTTCTTGTATAAGATTTTTTTCCTTTATCTTATACATTTTCTAGCCCTACACAGTCCAGTACAACTCACAGGACAATTGAAACACAATCATACAATTTACTACAGAAAAGTAGCTGCAAAGGCAGATTTTCTACATGGAAGTCATCACTAGTATGAGGTTCTATAGAGGTTCTCATCTTACCTTGGAAGCGTGTTGTCACCCCAGCAGGGAAGCACAGGCCACGCATGCACAGTCTTCGGCACGCCAGTGTTTGTGGATAAAGTTATTCTAACTTCTTTGCCCAATGCTCCTTTGTTTCTGCTCTCTGTGCAATATAGTAAGAGGGAGGGGAGATAAGCAGTTTCCAGTGATGTTTTAGAACCTGGGAAGACAAGTGTCCGACTCCTCCTTTAATCCAGAAAGACCGGGAGCCAGGTGAAAGGTATAGGTCGGCAGGAGCAGCTCCTCAGCTCAACACGCGTGAATGAGTGACTGAAATCTCACTGAACGCTGAGGTGGAGAGCGCTGGACAAAACAACAAATGCAACTCATGTTGTTCAATAAACTCTCACTCGAGTCCAACGAAGACTTTCACTCTCTACCCTCCTGACAGTGTCTTCTATCTGCTCACTGTGCCTCCAGGTGAGGAGAGCAGCCTGCGGAAACAGGAGCATTTGCTTACTAGTCGGAGAAGAGGGATGCAGGTGGAGCTTACCTTAGCAGTAAGACAGTGTGCAAGGCATGTTGCTTCAGCTCAGTCTCTCTGTGTGTGAGAGACACATCTCCAAATGGATCCTTATTTTACTCCTCCACAGCTGTCAACCAACAGAAACCCACAGGAAAAAGAAAACCTAGGCATGCGCCCAACCACCCCAGATTGGTGGGCCCTCTACTTAGCTCTGAGCCAAAATTAAACTATGAGTCACATTAAAAAGTACAAATGTCTAGGCCTCGTCTTGGTGAATAAAGCCTGCACAATGGGAGCTTTACAAGCTACCAATATGTTGTCCAGGTGAGAACCTATGCTTAAATGAGCCCCACATTTAAAACAACTTTAAAAGATTATGACAACTTGAGTATACATGTATATGTGTCTATTTCTTGAAGGAGCCCATAGCTCTTATCCAATTCTCAAGTGGTTATGTTAGCTTCAGTATAGCCACCAATATAAACAGTTAATAGAAAGTGTTTCTTCTTGCTTAGTAAATGGTAGACTGGAACGTGAAAGCCACACAAATAATGGCTGCCAAAGGCATTGAAGTGATATGCATCAGCCTTTTGTAATAGTTATCCGTACGCCCTCAGTGTCTCAGTGTAGGAAGAAACAAAGAAATAACATCATACTAGTATGAACCATTGGCCCCGGATCCATGTAGCACCCTGGGGAATGAACTATACTGTTCTCATATATGTGTGTGTGTGTGTGTGTGTGTGTGTGTGTGTGTATATACATGTATGTGTGTGTGTGTGTGTGTGTATGTATATATGCATGTTTTCTCACCTGTCCGCCATATAATCCTTGAACTATTCTAGAGTGTGTTAACTCTAGCAATAACGTAACCTAAATAAGAACTTTTGGAAATAATCAATCATAATTGGCCAGAACTTAATAACTGTCTACTCTCTTAATCTCTTTCCACCAACCAGAAAAAAAAACACAAACAACAAATCTGTTCTACTGCCTAATCACAGAGTGCCACAGTGGTTTTTTTATTTCTTTTTTATATTAAATACTTTTTATTTTTTTTACATATACATTTATACTATTATACATATATACAATAAACTACCTACAGCAAGAAGAACCATGAAACAATCAGGAGTTATATATATGTTACATTCATAGTGCTTTGGCTATTTGTATTTGGCAACCTTGGAGAAAACATCTTTCCTATCTTGGTGAGTCTAAAATTCTGAATGTAAATCAGTATCTATCATATCTCATCTCTGTCCACATAAAACATCTGTTTAGACCTAAAAACATCATAACCCATAAACAATTAAGCTTAATTGCAAAACTAAACAAACTATCTGGTCTTCAACCCCTTTAGAGACTTGAGAAGGAATAAAATTAAACACCTGAGTAAACAGGTATGTCTGATTCTTTTTGTTCTAGAGATTTCAGGTGAGCTGCTAAATTGCTAATATGGAATCTCTCCAGTTTCTTTATAGAGGCACTTAATGCTATGAACTTTCCTCTTAGCACTGCTTTCGTTGTGTCCCATAAGTTTGGGTATGTTGTACCTTCAGTTTCATTGAATTCTAGGAAGTTTTAAATTTCTTTTTATTTCTTCCCTTACCCAGATGCCATTGAGTAGCGAGTTGTTCAATTTCCATGAGTTTGTAGGCTTTCTGTTGTTTCTTTTGTTGTTCCTGCTTTAATCCATGGTAGTCTGATAAAAATGCAAGGGATTATTTCAATTTTATTGTGTCTGTTGAAGTTTGCTTTGTGATTAAGTGTATGGTCAATTTGGGAGAAGGTTCCATGAGGTACTGAAAAGAAGTACATCTTTTGTCTTTGGGTGAAATGTTCCGTAGATATCAGTTAGGTCCATTTGTTTCATGATGTCTGTTAGTTTCCTTGTTTCTCCATTTAGTTTCTGTCTTGATGATCTGTCTATTGGGGACAGTGGGGTGTTGAAGTCTCCCACTATTAAAGTGTGGGGTTCAAAGTGTGATTTAAGCCTTAGTAACGTTTCTTTTATAAATGTGAGGGCTCCTGTATTTCGGGTATAGAAGTTCAGAATTGAGACATCATCTTGGCGTATTTTTCCTTTGATGAGGATGAAGTGTTCTTCCCTATCTCTTTTGATTAATTTTGGTTTAAAGCCTATTTTATTAGATATTAAAATGGCTACTGCAGCTTGCTTCTTGAGTCTGTTTGCTTGGAATACAGTTCTCCGTCCCTTTATTCTGAAGTAAGGTCTATCTTTATTGCTGAGGTGTGTTTCTTGTATGCAGCATGATGATGGGTCCTGTTATCGTATCCATTCTGTCAGCCTGTGTCTTGTACTGGAGAGTGGAGGCCGTTGATGTTAAGAGATATTAATATCCAGTGATTGTTAGTTCCTTTTATTTTTATGTTGGTCATGGTATAGTGGGCATGTTTACTTTCTTTTGGATTTGTGGATTCAGAATTATTTATTTCCTGTATTTTCCTGGGCATAGTTGGCCTCCTTGAGTTGAAGTTTTCCTTCTAGTACCTTCGGTAGGGCTGGGTTTATGTCTAGGTACCGATTAAATTTGTTTTTGTCATGGAATATCTTGTTTTCTCCATCTATGGTGATTGAAAGTTTTGCTGGGTATAGTAGTCTGGGTTGCTATCTGTGGTCTCTTAATGTTTGTATGACTTCTGTCCAGGCCCTTCTAGATTTCATAGTCTCTGTTGAGAAGTCAGGTGTAATTCTGGTGGGTTTGCCTTTATATGTGACGTGACCTTTTTCTCTTGCAGCTTTTAATATTCTTTCTTTGTTCTGTTCTATACATTTAATAATGTTTTGATTATTATATGGAGGGAGGATTTTCTTTTCTGGTTAAATCTATTTATAGTCTTGTAGGCTCCTTGTATATTTATGGGCATTTCTTTCTTTAGGTTGGGAAAGTTTTCTTCTACGATTTTATTGATAATGTTTTCTGGGCCTTGGAGCTTGGAGTCTTCTCCTTCTTCTATTTATATTATTCTTAGATTTGGTCTTCTTATAGTGTCCCAGATTTCTTGGGTGTTTTGTGTCAGGAACTTTTTAGTTTTAGCACTTTCTTTGATTGATGTATCAATAATTTCGATGGTATCTTCTGCACTTGAGATTCTCTCCTCCATCTTTTGTATTTGGTTGGTGTTGCTTGTGTCCATGGTTTCTGTTCTCTTCCCTATGTTTTCCAACTCTAAGATTGCCTCAACTTGTGGTTTGTTTGTTTTTTTTTTTTTGTTTCTTCTAATTCCCTCCCTAGGTCTTGAATAGTTTTATTCATTTCTTTCTCCCATTTGATTGAATTTTCCTGTAATTCTTTATAGGATTTATTCAATTCTGTCATCTGTTTGAATGTACTTTCTTGTATTTCTTTGAGTGATAGTTTCCTCTTGCAAGGGTTCTATGATTTTATCACCTCAGATTTAAAGTCATCTCCTTGCACTCTCATATCTTCAGGGCTTGCTATGGTAGGACCACTGGTTTCCAGTGGTGTTATATGGCTCTGAAATTTGTTGGTAGTGTTCTTGCACTGGTCTCTAGGCCTTTGGCTGTCTCTGGTGTTAGCAGGCCTACAGGTTTCTCCACTGAGGTTGCTGTCTGTGTCCCACATGAGCCAGGCAGGTTAGGAGCAAGCAACAAGAGCTACAAGCTGAAAGTTCTTTGCTAGGGCTCCCCAGAAGCCTCCTCAAGATGGTAGGCAGTGAGTGTGATAGAGCCTGCATCCAGCTCAGCTTAGCTGGATTCCCTGTCTGTATCCCAGTTGGGTCTGGCAGGAGAGGAGTAGGCTGATAGAGTTCTAAGCCTAAAGCTGCTCAGGTGACCCACAGTCTTTTTCCAGATGGCAGAGCTCTGCATATCTGTTCTGTGTTCCAGATGGGCCAGTCTGGTAAGCAGCTGGAGGTCTGAGGGGGATTGGAAGCCAAAGCTGCTGAGGTGCTCCACAGGCCTTCTTGAGATGGCAGGGCTCTGTGTATTTTCTCTGTGTCCCAGATGTGCTAGGTCAGTAAGCAGATGGCTGGTGGAGAGAGATCTGAGCCCAAAGCGTCTCATGGAATGGCAGCTAATGTGGATTGTAGCCCATGCAGGACTCAGTTCTGTATGTCTGCTCTGCGTCCTAGCTGTGTCAGACCAGTAGGATTCAGGTGGGTGAAGAGAGATCTGAGCCCGAAGATGTTCACAGGATGGCAGCAAATGTGATTTGTGGCTCGTGCCTAGACTCAGCTTTGCCTGTATGCTCTGTGTCACAGATGGGCCAGGCTGGTAAGCGGCTGCGGGACTGAGAGCCCAAAGCTACTCAGGTACTCCACAGGCCTTTAAGACATGGAAGGCCTCTGCCTATCTGCTCTATGAGCCAGATGGGCTAGGCTGGTGAGCAGCTGGGGGGCTGAGAGAGATGAGAGCCCAAAGCTGCTTGGGTGCCCTGCACTCTTTCTCAGGATGGCAGCTAATGTGGGTTGTGGCCAGTGCTAGGACTCAGCTCTGCCTGTCTGCTCTTTGTCCCAGACCCAGTAAGCAGCAGACAAGCAGAGAGAGCCCAAAGCGGCATGGGTGTCTCACAGTCTTTCCCAAGATGGTGGCAAATGTGGGTTGTTCCCCCCGGGACTTTTCTGTGGGCTAGCTGGGTGGCCAGGGTTTGGACACCTGTGCTCCACACAATTTGGATCCTTCTCACCTGGGAGTCAGCAGCACTGGTGTTTGTAGCTCTCAGTTTGGTGTTTAGGTTGCTGTGTAGACCTGGTTGTCCTGCTGATCAGAGGCTGTGTGTGATTGGCGCCACCATCTTGGGTCTTCACCAAGCATATCAACACAGTGCTTTTAGCTGCACCTGGCTTCTCCATGCCAGTAGCTTCCAATCAGGACATGAATGCCTCCATCTCTTCTTTTTACCACAGTGTTCTTCCCAATTTTTCTGCCTGCCTTTCATTTTCTACATAAAAGCAAATGTACATGGCTGACTGCCTTGCCACAAGCCCAGAATACATAGACTTTGTTTTTCTCGTTTTTTTTTTTTTTTTGTCTCCCTTTATTTTTGTCCTTCTTACTGTAGACTCACCCTTCATGGCTCAAGCAGCCATGAGCTCTGCTAACAGCTGAACTCTGCAGATACAAGCATGCTCATACATCAAAGTGGGGATAGATTTTTCTGTTACCTGAAAGAGAAGTTTCCCAGACAACTTTCTATAGCCTCTCCTATTATTAGTTATTAGTCAGCATCACATTACCACAGTGAAATACTAGAGGCAAACTTATTATGGGAGACTTATTCAGCATTCGATTTGGGAAGTTCAAGGGCCAAGATTGGGCAGCCATATTGTTTGGCCTCTGGTGAGTGTGACAGATGGTCATACGTCCTGGTGGGGTTTATCCAGGAGGAATCAAGCAATAACCCCTCAAATAAGAGCAGGGCAGGATTGATTTGTTGTTTTCAAAACAATGCTGTGAACACAGGGGCTTGTATGGGAGATCTCATAACTTCTGAGGGCATGCCTTCAATACCCTACAGGCCTCCTATAAGGCTTTTTATAACTTTTTCTACATTTTGTGTTTTATTGTTGTATCTTCTTGTTGAGTGTGGGGCAAGTGGGACAGAGAAATACAAAGAAGAAATTTTGAGCTAATGAAAGGTTACATGCTTTGGTCATAATTACTTGACCATGTTGTGACTTTCCAACACAATATTTTATTATCCTGAAAGGTAGGATCACAGGATATTGATGTCCATACCTTGCTAACTGCTGTAGTCTAGATATGTTTTGTTCCTCCAAAGTTCATGTACTATAGTATAGATCCCAGTTTAATGGCATTGAAAGGTGGTAGGACCTTTAGGAAGGGATTGATGTATCATAACTGCCCTTGTAAAAATTTAATGCTGGCCACATGGAACAGATTAGTTCTCACAAAACTAGATTTATTCCAAAGAGAATGTTTGCCTTAAGAGCAGCCTCCCTCCTCACATCCTCTCATACACGCAACTCTGTCTGCTGTGAGGCCATTGTAAGATGCTGGCACCATGATGCTTGTACTCTCCAGCAACCAGAACTGTGAACCAAAATCAGACTTTCTTCTTTACATGTTACCCAGCACCCAGTGGTAGGCCTGAGACACCAGCCTACCTCTTGGCTGCGGCTTGTCCCAAAGGAAAGGCATTCTCTTTGCTGCTTATCTGCTTACCTTGGAAGTAGGGAATTCATTTCTTTCCCAGCCCGTTGCTGATGCAGTGGAGCTGAGAAAGAACATTGATGACTCGAGTTAAACAAAAGTGTTATTCATAGCAACCTGCACAAATAACTTCCTTAGGCACAAAGAAATAGCAAGCTAATCACCATATTGATGATCCCTTAAAATGATCACTAAAGATACACAATTGCTTCACACAAGCACCCCATCTTTTGGCCTTAGACTGAGTTTTCAACACACAACATCACAGAACCCATCTTTCAGTGTACTGTCAATCAGTCTTTTACCTTCTTGGCAAATAGTGGATTCAGGAGGGATGTGGAAATTCTGCAGTACGTCTGCAGCTCGTGGACTCTGTTTACACTTCTCGTCTGCACCTGTCTGTGCGCACAGCTCTAGACTCCCCTTTCCATGGGCTGGAGCCTCCACTCGGCTTTTCAAGTCTCACTTCTCTTACAGATTAAAATGAGCTTCGGTGAGACTCCTGCCTTGTTCTTGATGTTCACATAAAAACCTATAGTGGTTCAAGTACTACAGCATATGTGAAAACTGAGTGATAAGAAAAGATATTTGCTACATTACGTGGGTGAGTATTAGCTATACAGTGTCTCACATTTTGCCTTTCTAGCCTTAAATATTTCATGCACCCAAGTGTGGAGGGATGCTGAGTGGATGCAACAGCCAATCAGCTGGGCAGAAGGACAGGAAGTGGTAGGAGGGACCTCCTGGAGGAGAGTAAGGAAATTTGTCAGTTGGAAGGTGAGATGGTTGACTGTGAAGGAGGTTGGAGGGGAGAGTGGCCAGTGGAGCATCTTAGTGGCAAATGCTTGGGGTATATGCATTATCTATCAGTTTAGAGTACTTTGTTTACCATAGTTTAGGAGAAGATTTGTATTAGTTTAAATTCTTCCCAGCATTGTGTTGGCAGCTTTGAAGTATGCTTCAGACTCTGCGTCTGTTATTAACAATCTTAGGCCGAACCGATACATTTTTAATGTAACACCCAAGGACCATAACATAAGTCATCACCATATTTTCATTTACAGTGGAGTCCTTGCTAGGTCAATGCCCAATAATGTGGCCCACCAATGTGTTTCTTCCCTTTCTTTTCTTTTTCCCGTCTTTCTGTCTTTCTTTCAGTGTAGCTCAGACTGGCTCACTTCCATCTACTCAGCGTATCCTACTGGTGTGTGCTTCCACAATCTACTTTTTGTTAGCTTATTTATGCTAACAGGAAGAATTTATCATGAGAAAAAAGGGTTATTCACAGATTTCAGGGGCAGGAAGAGGCTCTATGCCTCCTTGTGAACTGGATTCCTAAGTGGAAAACTATAGCGACAGGTGGAACTTGTCTGCCTCCCGTATGGCTTCCCAAGTCTGCTGTTTGCAGGGTGGTTTGTCTTCGTGTGTGGTAGGATTGTGGGATAGTTTTATGCTACTGTGACACAAGCTAAAGTCATCTGAGAGGAAGGAACCTCAGTTAAGAAAATGCCTCCACAAAGTTAAGCTGCAGGAAGCTTGTATTTTATTATTTATTTATTTTATTAAATTGAAAAAATTTTACATATACATTTATATCATTACACATATATTCAATAAACTACATACAGCAAGAAGAACCATGGAACAATCAGGAATTACATACATGTTACATTCTTAATGTTTTAGCTATTTGTATTTGGCAGCCTTGAAGAAAAAAATCTTTCCTATCTTGGTGCGTCTAAAATTCTGAATGTAAATCAATATCTACCATATTTCATCATTATCAGACCCCAGTGGCTTGAAACTTATCTATTTTAAAAAATCTCCATTTGACATAACAAGATTTCCCTCTCTGGTAACTATAGCATCTGTGTAACATCTGAGTATGTTTCTAATGAGCACTCTGGGTATTTTCAAAGGCCCAAAAGCATGACTGCGTAGCATTTAAGAAACCAAGAGAGGCCTGAATGAGGGGAAGGACTGTGAGAAACAAGGCTAGGAAGGTAGGCAGGGCTCCTCTGCCACAGTCCTATGTGTGAGGAGTGACCTTGAAGCTGTCCAGAAAGGAGATGGCTGGAAAAGTTTAGAGTCCATCATGGCACCTGTGGTAAGCTAATGAGGAGTTGAACAGGGGTGGGGTACTCAACTGCACATAACCCTGTAAGTTATTCAAAGTGAGACAGCAGTAAAGGGAGTCAACTGAAGATCAGACAGACGGAGACACTGCCTCCACAGAAAGGAATTTATAAGGCTGGACAGAGTGAGTGCCAGCAAATGGGATGAACTGGATGTCAGAGTGATCAGACACTGAGTTAGGTGTGTCTTTCCTTAAGGCCAAGACGGTCTGAGGAGAGGACATTAAGTAGTGGTCCCGTGCCACACAGGCTGAGGTTGGGTCCACACTTAGGCCACTTGGAGGAAGAAAGAAGTTAGCCAAATTTTGATCATGGCCATTTTATTTGGGCTGATTACTGGGAAGTTTGTCTAACTATTTGTGAAGCAAAGAATGAGAACTGGGGTGTCTGTAGCTGGTTGTGTCCTAAGTGAACAAATATTCAGTTATCATGTTTACGTAATCATAAAGTGAGTTCTTTATAATAAACTGACTCCAAGACCACCGAAGAATAGGTATGTCTTAGTCAGCCCAGTTTCCTAGCAGTATGAGATCAAAATGGCCCCGAAGTTGGAAAGAGTAAACAGATCTAAGAGGTGCTCAGCAGGAGATGGTGATCAGAGGTTTTGCAGCTATAGTGGCTGTCAGGACAAGAAGTACGGCTGTCTCTTGAGTCCTCAGCTCTACCACCATAAAGTCATTATAGCATGAAAATGAAGGCAGAGAGAGGGAGAAAGTGGGGAGATGGGACGGGAGTAGGGGACCTTCAATGTCATCGCGTTGAAATAGAGATGCCATGGACATTTTGCATTTCTCTTCTGGCCATCCCTCTTGGCCATCTCTTTCCATCCTGTCTCTTAATTTGTCTGTAAGCCATCTCTTCTATAAGGTCTCTAGCTCAGACTTCTATGTCACCTGTATTAAGGGCTATGTGCACCCAGAGCTGATCCTAAAGTATGACGTCATCTACCTTTCGCTGCAACTGAATAGCTGCATGAACTTCGGCGTGCCTCCTAGATTCCTCAAAGTTTAGATCCACAGTAAGCTTCTTTCTTTCTTTCTTTCTTTTTCTTTCTTTCTTTCTTTCTTTCTTTTTTATTAATTTATTCTTGTTACATCTCAATGGTTATCCTATCCCTTGTATCCTCCCATTCTTCCCTCCCTCCCATTTTCCCCTTATTCCCCTCCCCTATGACTGTTCCTGAGGGGGATTACCTCCCCCTGTACATGCTCATAGGGTATCAAGTCTCTTCTTGGTAACCTGCTATCCTTCCTCTGAGTGCCACCAGGTCTCCCCCTCCAGGGGACATGGTCAAAGGTGAGGCACCAGAGTACGTGAGAAAGTCATACCTCACTCTCCACTCTACTGTGGAGAATGTTCTGTCCATTGTCTAGATCTGGGTAGGTGTTTAAAGTTTACGGCCTGTATTGTCCTTGGCTGGTGCCTTAGTTTGAGCGGGACCCCTGGGCCCAAATCTACCTATCATAATGTTCTACTTGTAGGTTTCTAGGACCCTCTGGATCCTTCTACTTTGCCATTCTCCCATGCTTCTCTCATCTAGAGTCCCAATAGGATGTCCTCCCCTCTGTCCCAGTTTCCTGGTAAGTGAAGGCTTTCATGGGACATGCCCCTTGGGCTAATATGCAGATATAAGTGAGTATATACCATTTGAGTCTTTCTGCTTCTGGGTTAACTCACTCATTATGATCATTTCTGTAAGCTTCTTTCTTTATCAGCAGCCAAGCCGGACTTTCCATTCCACATTCTCTTTAAACTCTGTTCCTCCGGGATGCGGAATCTCACATGTCCTCATGCCCAACTGAATTATTTTGTCTTCTTTAGAAACAAAGCCTCACCTTTCCCATGCAACGCACCCACTCATTTACGGTAACTTTTGAGCACCGTAAAGGAAAGGCTCTGTATCCTTCCTTCTGTGCCCCCCTAACCTGGTAGAGTGCTCTGTATCTGATAGATTCCATGTGAGTGTTGATTAAACTGTTGATAACGTTGAAAGTCTAGCTGGCCTGCTGGCTACTCACAGCTACCCAGAAGGCTGAGGAAGAAACCAAACAGCCCTTTATGAGACTTCCCGGTATTTATTGACAGGACATTGGAGACTTTTGTGGGAGTGTTGAGACAATACTACACCTGTACTCTGATTACTAGAACTTTGTGGGCTGTGTCACTGGGAGAGTTTGACACCATTAACATAAGCAATTATTAAAAACTCTTTAAGTAGATCTGTGTCCATGATCTTCCTTATGAGGTAACTGTAGTGAAATCTGTTATATCCTTTTCATTGCATGGGTCATGAACTGGACCATGAAGCACAGAAGGTTGAGATCTGGATGGCCTGGGCTCAGAATAGTACCCATGAGTGAGGAAGAAGAATGCTTGTGGCTAGGAACTTTTGCATCTCTCCCAAATTCATATACTGAAGGTCCCACCCACCAATATGACTTAAGGAGATAATAAAGGTGACGTGAAACCAGGAGAGTCATCCAGAAGGTGGCTCTAGCCAGGAAGGCGTTCTTACCACGAACCATATCAGCAGCATCTTGTCGTTGTGTTTCCCACCTCTCAGACCTCAGAAACAAACAGTCCTTATCTTGAGGGTGCCCAAAGCAAGGGATGCTGGTATCAGTTCAGTCTTACACACTGCACTGTCTTTTATATGCCTTGACTTGTCTCTTGATGCCAGCATCTCCATCCTTGGCTCTCATGTCTCAACAGCTATGTGACATCACACTATTGGTTTCCCCTTTCTTATGGAATGAATTCCTTAGATTCTGGCTAAGAGGAGGCTCTTTGGCTTCTTGTGGATCCTGCAAAATATAAGTAATTTTTGCCCAGTGTCTGTGTTTCTTATACTGGATACAGATGGATTTATATGGTTTTCTTTTCGTGTTAGAATTCAGTTTGGGCCCTTCTAGCTGTTTATGTGGTATCCTTTTCTCCTTCTGTTTTGTTGGCATTGTTCTTATATGTTTCTGGAAGGCAATGTATCCCAGCTCTGAGCAAGGAAATCAAAATTAGCCTAAGTCAGGATAAATGAGTCATTCTTTATGACTCTGGATTTTAGAATTACTGATATTTGACCTAGCTTAGGGGGAAGTCTGCTTAGAAAGGACATCTGCCTTCTACCTGGAAGACCTGTGCACAGTTGTGGCAGTCATTTTGTGACCATCAAGATCCAAGCCAATAAACTATTTACTTTGGGTTTCTTCTTCTAAGAATACTAGTTTTGGAATTCTTCTATGTTTTGAAGGGGTTTTTCTTTTTCATTGCATTTATTCTATTGTGTAGATAGTCCATTTTAATCCATTCTTCTGTTAATGAAAATGTGAATAATTTCTGGGCTTAGGGTATTACTGGTAGTTTCCATAAGTACTCATGTGTAGCTTATTTCTGGGCACATGCTTTCTTCCTTTCATGATTAAAAATTATCCTAGATAGCTTTTTTAAATCACAAGTTAAGTATAGATTTAATTTTATAAGAAATAATCAAAGTGATATTTTCTAATCTCATCAGAGATATATTCCAGTTTCTTTGCAACAGTCACCAATTGTCATTCCTTTTTATCTTAGACATTCTGTGTGCTCTTGGTGACATCTCATTTCCCCATTATTTGGTTTTCTCTCTTGGCTAATGTTGTTAAATCTTCAGCATAATCATAGGTCATTTGTGTGTACATGTGTATTTTGTGTGACACATCAGTTCAAAATTTTCATGCATTAAAATAAATTGTGTCATTTTGTCTTTTTGTTATTGAGTTGTCATTATTGAGTCCATTGTGTATTTAGAATAAATGTATTTTTTGTTGATTTATTCAGATTACATCTCAATTGTTATCCCATCACTTGTGTCTTCCCGTTCATCCCTCCCTCCCGCTTTCACCCTATTCCCCTCCCCTAAGTCTATGACTGAGGGGGATCTCCTCCCCCACTATATGGTCATAGGTTATCAAGTCTCATCTTGGCAGCCTGATTATAGAATAAATGTCTTTTATCTGAAGCAAGTATGGAAATGTTTTTCCCCCTTGCCCGTGATGTGCACATATTCCAGCTCAGATGCATCCTGTTTAACACCAGTACCTACAGATAAAGCCAACACTCCTCAGCTTTCAGGGTGGCTGTGCCCTCTGTTTGGCCTGCTCTGCAACAACATGTCTTCCTTGCATTGGATCGTCTTCCTTCTCAGCTTCCCAAGGGCTCATGTCACTCCTGACTCCCAAAAAAAGGTGTGCAAGAGAGATCAAATATAGACTCTTCTGACCCTCCTTCCAATCAGACCCTACCTATGGAGATTGCTGTTCACTTCTGTGTCAGCCAATTTATTAATAACCTCATTAGGTTAGCTTAGCTGGAATTAGTCACTGTGCTTAGCTCATCTTCTTGTTGTCTGACAGAGTTTACCTCCTCCACCGTTGCCAGGCTATCACCTGGCTACTCACCCTGGCCAATGTTCAGCAAATAATTTATTCGCTTGGTTTAGTCAGAGTATCCCTTGCCCCCGTTCTTCCTCTTAGTAATGCTATTTACTGACCCTTGTGCTCCCCATCTCCATAGCTATAAGCTACTTTCCCTTATATTCAGAGTTGAGCTCGATATTTTCCTCACCTTTCTCAATGAAGAGGTCCTCCTGTCATAATGCTCTTTAGAGAAGTTCGCCTCGCCTTTACTAAGTGCAATGGGTATTACTTCTCTAACACTCTGTGCCTTGGCCTTACCTTTGTTTATCATTTTGATGGCTGATGTCCCTCCCTACTGTGTGTTGGTGATAGTTGTGTCTCATGGCGAGCATCCCTGTATGCCAGTACCATTAGCCCTATTTTTTTTTTTTTTGGATTACTGTCCCATCTACACGGGCTTTGCATCGCTATACAACTCAAATACTAAGCTCCCCGAGAAGAGGGGGATTCATCTTACTTTCACCTCTCAGTGTGAGAGCACCACTGCGCAGATGTAGTCACAGCCCCATATGATCAAAGAGTTCAACTTACACAGCTTCTAACACAAAGCCTTAGGAAACATAGATCCCATTTCAACCTCTTAGCCTAATGAAGCTGGCTAGTCCATGTCTTTCATTTTAGGTGAGAAACGGGGTTAACCATCTGCATTTGGGGAGCTTTCTCCTCCACCCTGTCAGTCCACGAGGCCCTTTTAACTTATTGCTCCAAATTGTTCATTAAGAATACATGGAAGTGGAGAGCACAGGTCGCCCCTCATGAGAACATTATCCCGTAATATCCTGGCTTCAGGGAATTGAACAAATTGCATGCTTTCAAAATCAGTTTCCAGAATATCACTGTAATAAATTTTGGGGAAATAATGAGAAGGGGAAAATAGACCTTCTGTGTCCATCTTCTGCTTATGAAGGGGCCTAAGAGTCCTGGGGCAGCTTCCTGAAGGACACAGGGAGCCGTCATGCCAATCACCCAGGCAGCAGCGTTTTGAGGAAAACGTGACTGTTTCTTTGAAGAATACGGACAACTAAGAGAAAGACAAAAATCCAGCTCCTTCTCCAGTAAGACCAGAGTCTCCTTTGACTCATGTATTGTAGCAAAAGCGATAACAAAGACTTTCGTAAAATAACCTGTACCCGTGCATCTCTTGGGCTGCATGTCCTGTACAACCATGCTTAGAATTTAAGGTCCTAGGGTGTGAGGAAAAGAAAAAAAAAAAAAAACGAAAAGAGTGCGAAATGGTCGGTTTCCATTTGATGAGATTTAGAATCACTTGGAGACAAACCCTCGCATCCTCAGGCAGGGTTCTCTGTATAGGGCCAGCTGTTCTGGAACACTCTCCCTGTAGGCCAGGCTGGCCTTGAACTCAGAGACTCACCTGCCTCTGCCTCTCTAGTGTTAAGTGGTTATTCTCAGAAGGTCTGCCTGTGTTTCTGTCTGTTTTCTACAGATACCACAAGGGCAGGAAAATAAATGAAGGTGAAGGCTGTAAGCAGGTGCTTCCTAAGAGAAGAAACTTAGTGGTTGATGAGCACACAATGACACTAGGATCCCGGTTCTCATTGGAGGAAGCAAGAAAAGCAACATATCACACTCACTGGGTTGTCAAAGGTCAAGAATTAAAGTCTGTCAATTAAAAAAAAAAGGCCCCGGGGAAGAGGAACTCTAAGTTACTGATGGTCAGAACATGGCTGAGGGTGGTGACATAGTGGGTTGGCAGCTGACTTCAGAGATGGAGGAAGCCATCAGTCCCACTGTCAGGTGGGTGACACCTCTGTTCACAGAAAAAACACTGGCTTTATTATGTCACAATATTAGAGTTATGGAAAAGTTGTTGCCTACAGTATGCTAAAAATTCTGTATAATAATTAAGATGAGTGACATAAACCAGAAAACATGGAAGTCAGCTAATATACTAAGTGGAATAATACCAGGTACCAAAAGACAGTGGTTATGTGGTTACATGTCTATTAGGCACCTACGGTAACCACATCTATGCAGACAAAACTAGATATCAGCTGCCAGGGGCAGAGGAATGGAGAAACACAGGTACTAGTCAATGGAGACACAGCTTCTGTTTAAAACAAGGGGAAGGTTTCAGAAATAGAGGATGATGACTTCATGATATTGCAGACACACACACACACACACACACACACACACACACACACACACACATTTAGTGTCACTGAGTCACACAAATAAAAACAATTAAAATGGCACATCTTTGTTGTTGTTGTTGTTTTGCTTGTTTCCAAGGTAGGGTTTCTCTGTGTAGCCTTGGCTGTCCTGGACTTGCTTTGTAGACCAGACTGGCCTCGAACTCATAGAGATCTGCTTGCCTCTGCCTCCTGAGTGTTGAGATTACAGGCTTACAGGTGTGTACCATTGCACCATTGCACTCAATCTTTGTTTTGTTTTTAATTTATTTACTTATTCACTTTACATGCCAAATGCACCCCCTCTCTCCTCTCCTCCCTGTCCTATCCTCTTATGTGTACTACAATTAGAAATTTAAAAATTAATAATACTGAATGAAGAAAGCAAGTCATGGAAAAACAGGTATGATACATGTATATGCTATTTAAAATACTTAAAATTATTCAGCCTTCACTCATATATACTGAAAGCCTAGGTGCAGAATGGGTGTGCAGTTCTGTGATAGTTGCTTCTTCTGGTCAGGGAGGGAAATCTGCTACCCCTCAAAGGGTAAACAGTATGGAGGAGCCTAACAGAACACAGACATTTAATTCTTAGTGGTGATTCTGTGTGCGTCTGGAACAGCTATGTAATATTTACACGGGGACTGACATTAAGGGGAAAAACTCCATTTTATCAACCATTTCCTAGACTGACAAGTCAGAATGGTGATAAACTGTAGAGATGGAGACAGCAAAGTTAGAGTTGGGACACCATGGATTTCAAACATTTGTGCACATCTTACTCCGAGGGATTTAATTACTAGGCGTGTCCACATATTGTGGCAGACCAGATACCACACGAGTGGTCCTAGGATTTCAGCAAATAAAGACAAGCCAGTCTTTTAGCAGAAGACCTTCCATGGCCACAAGGTCTTCGACGAAAGATCGTTCGGAGCCGTCTGCCTGCCTGGGTTGTACACAGATTCTAGCTAACTGTAAATAACCATGAACAAAGAATATCTCAGTAGCCAATATTTTTCTCTGCTGGTATCAAATGAAATTCATTTGGTATCAGCTGGAGTTTTTATAGTGCTAATGGAAGTTATTTTCAGTTATCACGTCAGTCCGTAAGTACACAAAGGCGGCAATTTCACTGGAAATCTGGAGATCAGCTTGTATGTGGGGGGTATTGCTTTGACTGCTTGGGCAGCCTCGGCTCCTATGGTAGGAAATGTGGGGAATCATAAATAAAGAGGGGAGCGATAAAACAGAACATCCAGCGAGGGTGAAGGTTGGGCTTGGAAGCGCCTCAGAGCATGAACATCTGCACACTGAGATGCAGTCATGGCCACAACGCCCTGGGCACAATAGGGAGCCCTCACATCTGAAAGCCCCATCTTCCAAATGTGAGCCAGCTCTCCCCTCCCCCACCCCCATCCCCGCCACGAGTGAGCCAGCTCTCCCCTCCCCCCACCCCCCATCCCCGCCACGACCGACTCCTGCTTCTGTGCAGCTGCCTTCGGTTTCATTGCACGGGGGTAGAGGAACAGAGTTGGAACCATCCATTTTGCTTTTCTAATAAACTCGTGTAATTTTGCTGTGCTCCCACCAGGTACGAGAGCGACAATGCAACTCTGTAAGTGAAAAAAAAATGTGCTCCCTGCAGGATTTTAATTATTTATATTCAGCAAACCAAACGAACTCCCATCTGTAGTTGATAGCTCCTGTAAAGACTGTAGGTTCAAAATGCAGTGCCAAGGTTGTGCAATCCAGAGAGGGGTGTTTTAGTGCGTCTCCCCCACGAACACGGAAATAGCTGTATCAAATACCAGACCCAGGGGCCCCGCGGAAAGCTTATTCTGTAGTGAGGATTCAGACTGTAAGGAAGTTTCCTCCTAATAGTGAAAGGTGGACCTGACTCCCGTGGTATATGAAGTACTTGCTGCTCAGGCACAGAGACCCGAGTTCACATCCCCAGTTCTCACGTCAAAGCCAGGAGCAACGGTGCATGTTTGTAAGCGCAGCACTGAAGGAAGGGGTGCTGCGCTGAAGGAAGGGGTGCTGGTGCTGGGGGAGTCAGATCCTTGGAGCTCATGGGTCAGGCCAGTCTACTCAAACCAATGAGCTCCAGGTTCAGTGTCTCAAGTAAGAAGGTGGTGAAGCGGAGGAAGACACTTAGAGTTGAGCTCTGCCCCCAATCATTGGACAACTAAAATGATTAAAATAATTATGATATCCATGTGTATTTACAAAATATTTGCCCTAATATATATATAATAGGATAATATATTACAATATATAACAAAATATTTGCCCATATATAATAGGGTAATATATATAATATATAATATATATATAATAGGATATATATTAATATACCCTATTATATATATTGAAGAAATGAGAAAGAAAATAAGGGTTAGCCCACACTGGTCAGGTACAGAACACCTTGTCAGGCATTATGGAAGAGCATAGACCTTTCCTGCAGAATAGTGAAGTCTGTCCTTTCTTTCCTTGTACACCTCTTGCCCTTTTGGCCTCAACCTAGCTCTGAGTAACCAGGTTAATGGTGGGTGCACAAACGTGTTCTGATGGTGTAAGAGCCACTCTATCAGCCCTCGGAAGACACAGCTATGTGTGTCCATGGGGAGCAGGTCCCTCTCCTCAGCCAGGCCACCTGTCCTGTTTGTTGGGCAACTTGGTGCTCATAACTTATAGTTATCTGTGGCCCTACTACGTGTCACTTCCTAGTGCTTCAGGGGGCTGGATTCTTGCTGCCTGTATTCTTTTGTTTTACCGCACCTCTCTCTGAGATTTTCTCCGGTACCTCCCACTTAACAGATGACTCAAATAACAGTTCTTGTCTCAGGTCTTGTTTCTAGGGGACCTGGCTAAAGATGGAGCCTGAAAGTATTCCACTGATTTTCAATGAATAGATTAAACAATGTGTTTCTCTCTCCAACTTGAATAATAAATTTATACCAGTCCCAGACATCAAAATATTGACATTTCTCTGGGCACAATGGCACACGCCTGTAATCTCAGCACTTGGGGAGGCCAAGGCAGGGAGATCTCCGTGAGTCTGAAGCCAGTCTGGTCTACAAAGAGAGTCCAGGATAGCCAAGGCTCTGTTACACAGAGAAACCCTGTCTTGGAAAAACAACAACAACAACAAAAACAACAACACAAACCCCAAGAACACCCCAAAACAAGCAAACAAACAAACAAAACCCCTAAAAACCAATCAACTAAACAACAACCCTCACCCCGCCAAATTGACATTTTTTAACTTCTCACACTAAAAGATAAGGTTTTGTGAAGAAAAATGCTTTGGAGATGACTTTGCAAAAGAGTAGATATGTTGCCGGGATATAAATCCTTCCAAACTACACATTGTACCTCACTCTGAGAAAACAGAGAGGGGCCATCCACCTTCAAACTATCAAGAATGCTGGGTGTACTTTATCATTTAAAATCTGAGGGTTAAAATAAATCAAGCTGCTGTGATGTATTTAGTTCTCACATAGTATGAAACACAGCAATTTCCTTTGCCTGCTCATGTCAGCAGATGGGGTTCACGGAAGCAGAGCTTGCACTCGTTTCTTCTCCTGTTGTCTCCTGAGCATCCTCAAAACAGTACCAGATGTGTTCCTACTGCAGAGCCCGGAACAGAAGTGTCAAGGCTAAGCTTGTGATTTGTGTCTTGGTTCCCTAACAAATATCTTTCTGGCACTTGGCTAAGAGGCCCCAAGGTTGGACTTTACTTGGCACTGCAGAAGCCCAGCTCTGGAAGCTGTTCTCCATCGGCGACTGCACACACTGCTGAAACCAACACGGGGGCACCTGGCCTCCCACGGTTTTTAAGTAAAGGTTAAGTGTACGAGCTTAGCATGAGCAAACTCATATTTTTCCCCATGGCAGGGTAGATACTGTGTTGTAGTCTGCTCAATGGCCACTATTTTGGTTGCCTAAACAGTGAGAATCCTGGTTATGCTGGCATTTTAATGTTTAAGGGAGTTATAGAATTAGGATAACCAAATGATATGCATAATATGCATGTATATGTGACTACTGACTATGAATAACAAAGTGAATGAAGACAATAATGCTGGAAAAACACTCATGAAATAATTTCTCTCATAATTGACTTGTTGAGCCCAAACTCTGGAGTCTCACAAATCTCATATAAGCTTTTACTTTTTTTTTTAATACCACATTTTTCCTAGCCCCAACTTTTTGCTCCACAATTTTTCCAATAGGGAGTTTCATGTATCCTTAAAAATCAGTTATTTGAAATCAAACAATGCATGAGTACCTTCTTATATGATACATAGGTATACCTCCTTGATGAATCTTCCCTACTGAAGTTTCTACCACATGGCAATTTTTCATTAAAAAAAATATATCCTTCTAGAATCTTCTTGGTATTTGAAGATAACAACTGAAATTTTACCTCAGAGTATAGAAGGTACATGGAAAAAAGAAAAGTCTTCATCTTGGTGATTCTCAGTGTGGTTTGTAATAATCCCAGTTGTGTTTACTTTTCTGGACAAGGGAAGTTTTCAGGGGACCAGAGTTTTTATAAGTCATTTTCTTAGCACTTGTTCCTAGAGACCTTGACCGAGGTCAGAGTGACTCTTCCTCCAGTGGTAAGCCCAAAGCAGACCTTTAGCCCATCTCAACTCTTACTCAGGGATTGGTGGGATGCTAACCTCATGGTTCTCCAACAAAGGTGTGGGGTTTTAAAAAAGGGGTCCCAGAGAGCCTTGCATATCTCTGTAATAATCACTGTTCAACTTAGTGTGAGTGGAGGTCTGGTGTTTGAGGCCAGAGCTGAAAGGTTTTGACTTAGATATAGAGATGGAAATTCCATATCTTTTGCCTCTTTTCTTTTGTCAAAGAATGAAAAAAAATTCTGCTAGCCAAATTAAAGCACAGCTTAAAAACCACTGAGTGATGAAAGATGACATTTTACATGTATAAAGTCATAAACAGCCCTTCCCAGCCACAGTCGGCCTGGGAGAGACATTTGAATAACCTGATAGAAGGTTATTATTACAGGGTCTTTTAAATGTAGCTGCAGTGTTCCCAGAGCTACCCAGAATTCTAGGTTGTATTACAGAACCTTCGATTAAAATGTGTGTGTGTGTGTGTGTGTGTTTTATAGAGTCAGGATGTGTCATATGATTAAGTACCTGGAATTATTATGACATCATTTAGCCAGATATTTGATTAAGTATGTATTTTTATTTATTATTTTACTTACTTATTTGTTATTCTCATACATTCCATTGTGACCACCATCCTTCCACTCCTCCCAGTGCTTCCTCCCCATCTCTTCTCTCCTCTAGACCCACTCTTCCTCTTTCAGAAAAGAGCAGGCCTCCCTGGCATATCAGCCGAACACGGCATAACAAACTATAAGACTGGGCATGTGGAGAGAGTGCAGCACTATGCAGCCCTGGCTCAGCTGGAGCTCACGTAGAGCAGGGTAGCCCTGAACTCAGAGATCTGCCTGCCTCTGTCTCTCAAGTGCTGGGATTCATGGCACACACTACCAGCTTAAGCATGTTAGCCTTAACGTTCTTAATAAAACGTGTAATGTTTTCAAGTTGTTGACATAAAATTATATTCATACACATAAAATGAATATTGTTTTCAGCAGTGTTGAATTGAGATTATGAATTTCCAGTAAAATTTTTCTTTTAGTGTTCATTATTTTTTTTAGATTTGAAATATATGTAAGCTTCTTTTTTTATGCTTTTTAGTGCAAACTTAGGACCTTAAGTATATCAGGAAAACTGTTGCTTTACCTATGAAACTATATTCTCAGTTCAGAAAACATTTGTATTTTCCATTTATTGTTGACCAATAGTAATATAATATAATATAATATGGAATACTGTTTTTGTCTAGAACACTATTGTCATATGAAAAGAAGCAAATTTAAATGTAACATATCTTATTTAGTTATACAAACATATCTTATTTATTCATTTATTTATTTTTAAAGATTTATTTATTTATTTATCTATTTGTTATTATTTATACAATGCTCTGCCTGCATGTACACCTGCAGGACAGAAGAGGGCATCAGATCACATCATAGATGGTTGTGAGCCACCATGTGGTTGCTGGGAGTTGAACTCATGACCTCTGGAAGAACAGTTAGTGCTCTTAACCACTGAGCCATCTCTGCAGCCCAAACATATCTTATTTAGTAAAGCGTGATGATCAATAGTAGATTCTCAAGTATTGAAGTGGATTATATGAAGTTACAATTCCAAAGAAAGAACAATAACACAAATAAAAAACGCAATAAGTTCTAAAGTTGACAAGAGCTCCACATCCTGCTGAGTTGGTCGTCTTAGGTGCCCTGGACGGTGAGAAGCTAACACTCCTTGCAGCCTCGCAAGTTGTTCTGTGACAGTGTTACGGATGCTGGTAGGATAGACTGCCTGGTCAGAGACAAGGCTTCCTTGGTCAGGTTACAGACGGCAGCATCAACTATGTGTTTGATCAATTGCTCATCCCTGGAAAGGTCCATGGTATGATGGCTTTCTACTGTGTTTGCTTGCCAAGGCGGAGACACATTTCCTAGGAGATCCATGCTGTGTGCTCCTGGTTAGGATGGGGGCTATGTAGTGTAGAGTAGAAACAACAGCTAGTGTAAACCTCATGCACAGTGTTCCTCATGCACCAACGTGGATGGCATCAGAATTGAACTGAATTGTACGAAACTCAGCTGGTTTTTGCTTTGTGGTGTGTGTGTGTGTGTATGTGTAGGGGGGTGGAAATCCAGCACAATTTAGTCACTGAGGATTTTGGGTTGTGAGAATAACGAAACAGACAATTTGATCTTTTTTCATATCCCTCACAAATGACCCTATTTTCTGTCATCACCGAGAGTTAGAATATCAACAAATTTCTTTAGGGAAAACAATTAAATGGAAATCACTATTTAATGCAAAGCATTTGTTCATCAGTCTTTCAACAGAAATGTCTGCAAGCAGCCATGTCACAGACCTGGAGTCAGATGTCATAGTTCCCGGCAGAGACCTTTAATTCTACAGTGCTGTGGTTATGTGACTCCCTTAGCAGGAGAAGTTAGAACAAGTTTCCAAGTAAAGATTAGAAAATGGATATTGGATTTGACCACCAGTCAAATGACCACCCTGGCCATTCCCTGTGCTCTTTCTGTTACTGGTATTTTGTTTACAAAGGGAAGATTTGAGGGTTTAGGCTCAGTGACTGTAGCCCTAAGAGATATGATTTCCCCTGTTAATCCTTCTGCATTGGTGAGGTATCTCCTCTAAGAACGCACAGCTCATTCTGCCTTCCTCCCCTATGTTCTCCCTTAAAGGCAGTGTGGGTTTTGTGAGCACCAGTACTGGGGTGCTCCTTTGTAAAACTTTTGACTATTTATATCAAAGATATTTTATTTCAAGGTGTGTGAATATTGGATTTTACATCTGCAGATCTAATTTCTTTGGCGAGAGTGGTTGTACTCAAAGAAGCGTTCTTCATAGTTTCTGTTGATTTTTCATCGTGGAAGAAATTAACATTAACATAACCTTTTAGCTATAATTATAAATACATCAAACATGATGTATTTTAATGATACAAGGTCAACTGAAAGTGCAAAACATGAATATGCACCTTTAATTAAGATCCACGCATAATTACAAGGGTCCTGCTTACAGGAAAAAGCACAGAAAGTTCATTTTTGCTCTTTTTCTATCCTCATTCTTTCAGTGTTATTTTTTTTTCATTCGATCCCCTAATAACCTTGAAGATGTTTGGCTATAGGTTTCCTTATTTGCTCATAGAGTTAAGACCCTCATCCTCCTAAACTTTAGGCGGATGCTTGTCTGAAGATTTCATTTTCTATTTTTTTAAAAATATTTTATTAATTTATTCATATTACATCTCAATAGTTATCCCATCCCTTGTATCCTCCCATTCCTTCCTCCCTCCCACTTTCCCCTTACTCCCCTCCCCTATGTCTGTGACTGAGGGGGACTTCCTCCTCCTGTATATGCTCATAGGGTATCAAGTCTTATACAAGAACGTATCACTTTCCATTTTTAGGAGAATGACTAAGTGGCTCACGTGGCTCTGGCTTCTATTATCACTGAGCAGACATCTCAAAAGAAGGGTCTCTGACCAATTAATTACCCATGGGAGACACTTGGCAGTCATATATCAACAATGAGGGACTCTATTATAAGAGCTTTATGCTCAGTTTAAAAAATGACGCTCTTGTTTGCCTCGATCTTCCGTGCCTACATTAGCTTCACAGACATACAGTGAAGCACACTAAGACTCCATAAGACCCAAATACCAAGATCATCTTACTTGAACTTACCTTTACTTCCTTCAAATTCAGAATGATTAAAGATCTACTTACTTCCTTATTAAGTAACATGGTAGGTGATAGGTGTGGATTTCTTATTAATTTCAGTTATCAGTCATGATTAATCTTGAACAAGTGAATGTCTTGGAAAATGT
Organism: Acomys minous; assembly: GCF_964271855.1. NCBI lineage: Eukaryota > Metazoa > Chordata > Mammalia > Rodentia > Muridae > Acomys > Acomys minous. Next base: position 1,324,548 of record NC_140501.1, on the reverse strand, counting down.
AGGCTAATGTCTACAGTATTATGTAGGTGTTTCTCAAGTCAGGGGGATCAACAGCCGGTGCCTAGGCCTTAAAACTGTTCTGGTGTTGCCTCTGAGAATCTACCTGTTTCTTCTACCTGCTGGGAACTCCTCTCTGTAGTCAATACACAATGCCAGGTGCAGTCAGTCTGATAGCTGGGTGCTACAGCAGTAATTAGCATATGTTAAGTGTTAGCATCAGGGAAATGTTTCTTTATGCACATATGCACATATGATCATGCCATATATTTTTTTTTCAGTTGGGGAAAAAGAAATGAAGGGAAACACTTGCATTAATCTGGTAAAAACCTGAGTTGGGATGACTCATAGAATCATCATGCCTAGTAACAATGTATTTTGATTTTACAATCCTGGGTGCAATTTCACTACTCAAAATACAATAAGAAGGAAATTTTCATTTGTCTGTTTAAAGATTTTCCACCATTATTGTGGATTTCTCAAAAACATAGAATTAAAAACAACACTAACAGCAACCTCTTGAATTCATGCTTTATCTTCCAGAGCCTTGGTGGGGGGTGGGGGTGGATTTTATTATTCAGACACAAGTTTAACAAAGAACACAATGATCATTATGAAGATCGTTTCAAAGAGCGTTTATTAGCAACATTTCCTGGATTGTTTGGGACATTTTATATTTGTGGGAAAGAAGTATTTTGCTAAAGAGAATCATAACCACACAAAGTAGCTACTCAACCTCACATGTTGTTTTCCTCAAAGTTTAAGGTGCCATTTTAACAAGCAATCATCAGTAATTGGAGTCAGTGAAGTGTTTTGTCCCACCAAAGTTAACTTCCAAACATTTCCAGTTTCCTCATGCCTGAGCTTCTAAGACGACCCCCCAGGTCAGTTTGCAAAGTGAAAGTCTGTTGTTCGTTTTTTGTGCATGTGTCCTTTGAAAGTAGTCACAGCCTGAGTTGCCTTGCTGCTCACAGAATGGCTCAACTTCTGGGCTGAGCCAGAAAGCCCATTTTGTCACTTAACACTGTGACTGGGATGTCTCCAGGGCACCTGCTTTGAAAACTGTAAACTTCTATTAAGCTATGTGTTTAAAATCCAGAGACAATACTTGGCTGTTTAAACAGAGTGACGGGCAATGGCTATCCTGTCTGACATTTATCTTTAGCAGAAAATTTCTAAAATGCTAATTCTGTACTTCTAGCCTTTGTCTCTCCTGTCTAAAGTCTCAGCTACCTCCACTTGAATCCCTCATCTATTAGGTATCATATAAAAACATCAGGGTAATTTGTTCAATTAGCTTCTAGAAGGTGGTCAACTTTATGTGGTCCTGGGAGCTGTGCTTGCCTTGTTCAGTGTGGGATGAATAGTAGCCAGTCCAGGGCTCAACAGATAGTCAAAGCTCGTTAATAAGTGCCTTGTCACATTGTAGTCAGTGATAGACCACATGGAGTCTACTCAACGGCTATCGTATATGAATTGTGAATGGATATTCTAGCACGCTCACACACCAATGACAATAGATGAATGACGAGTTTCTCAGAATGTGTCTTTGTTATTAAGTGAATTGACTATTGAAGGAGAAAATTCAGTTTTAAGGTTGGTATCAATTATGTTTTTCAAATTGTTGCCATGTAAGACTATTTCTTTCTTTTTTTAAATGCTGACCTCTCTTTTTAAATTTACTTTTTAATATTTATTCACTTTACATCCCAATCATATCCCTTCCTTCATTTCCTTCCAATTCCATCTTCCCTCCCTCCTCTCCCTTATGCTCTTCCTCTTTTCCTCTAGCAACTGACCCCAGCCTACCAAGTCTCATCAGGACTGCCTGCACCCTATTTCTCTGTGGCCTGGTAAGGCATCTTGCCAGGAGAAAGTGGTCAGAGAGCAGTCAACAAAGTCCATGGCAGGGACAGTCCCTGCTCCCCTTACTAGGGGACCTCTATGGAAAATGGGCTGCCTATTTGCTACATCTGAATAGGGTGCCTACGTTTCTATTCACAGGGGACTAAGCAGATCCTTCTGGAACACGCTGCTTTCCTCCCTCCTGTGGACTGACTCAGGTCCTCTCCTAGCCCACCCACACTCCTAAGTGTCACCTTCCAAATACCTAGAAACACATTTTACCTCCAGCAACCACACCCATCAAGATCCCAGAGGAATTTCCCAACAGTCAACACAGCCAACACAGTCTCCTAAGAACAAGGGAGGAAAACAAAAACCAAAGAATGAAACGCCCATCCAACAAAGACAAGACCAGATATTAGCACTTAGAATTACACTTTTCCCAAACCTAGATGCCTAGGTGCTAGCATAAAAACACATTAACAACCAGGGTAATGTGTCTTCACTAGAGCTCAGCAACCCTCCCACAGCAGGCCCTGAGTACCCTGGCATAGTTGAAGCACAAGATAAAGACCTTAACATAGCCATTGCGACTGTGATAGAGGTCCTTAAAGGGGGAATGAATAAACCCCTTTAAAAAACCATGAAAACACAAACAGTGGAAGGAAATTAATCAAACAGTTCAAGGTCTGAAAGTAGAAATAGGATTAATAAAGAAAACTGAGGAAAATCTGGAAATTATCATTTAGGAACTGGAACAAGAACCTCAGAGGTAAGTCTCACCAACAGAATATAAGAGATGGAAGAAAAAATTTTAGGCATTATAGATAGAAGACACGGATACCTTGGGCAAAGATAATGTTATATCTAAATAAACACAAAAACAAAAACAAACAAAAAAGAGGAATAGAGGGAGGAGATGAAACCAAGATGAAAGGTGCAGAAAATATCTTCAATGAAATCAAAGAAGAAAGTTTTCCTAACCTAAAGAAGAGATGTCTATCAACCCCATTTTTCTGCAGCAACCAAAGAATACACCTTAATAACAAAGAAAGACATTGCTTCAGGGTAACAGAAAGGACAAAGATATTCCAGGAAAATGGGCCTGAAAGCAAGTTAGCATAGCCATTTTAATACCTGACGAAATAGATTTTAAATCAAAACTCCTCAGATGAGGGCTAATATCCAAAATATATAAAGAATACAAAAAATCTAAATATTAAGGAAACAAAGAACCCAGTTAAAAATGGAGTACAAATCTAAACAGAGAATTCTCAAAAGTGAAATCTCAAACAGCTGAAAAATGCTTAAGTGCTTAGCATCTTAGCTATCAGGCAAATACAAATCAAAATTACTTTGGAATTTCATCTTATACCTGTCAGAATAGTTAAGATCAATAAATCATATAAAAACTCATGCTAGTAAGGATTAATGGGAACACTCACCCATTGCTGGTGTGAATGAAAACTTGTACAACCACCGTAGAAATCAGTGTGGCAGTTCCTCAGGAGGTTGGGAATAGATCTACATCAAGACCTGGCTATATCACTCTGGGACATATACCCAAAGGACGCTTCATCTTACCACAAATTGTAGAGGAATGCTAATTCAGAACCTGGCTGTTATGGCAAGAGATCACACCCAAAGACCTTCTAAGTCTGTGTGATCTGGCTGGAATACAAACATGCCTTTAATCCAGGAGACAGAGGCAAACAGATCTTAGTTCAAGGTCAGCCTGGTATAGAACAAGTATCAGGTAAAGAAAAACTGAAGTCTAGGTGTGGTGGTACATGCCTTTAATCCCAAATGGAGGTAAACTTAGTTTGTAGAAGGAAGCACTCATGTTTGAAAGTGATGTCTATTGAGTGGCAGAAAAGGTGGTGAATCAGAGAAGATTTGACAGAATAGGATACACCCAACTCTTATGAGAAGAGAGAGGAAAGGGAAGCTACTTAAGAGGCAATTTTACAGAAAGAGGGGGAAGTTTTACCAGGGCAGTAGTAGAGAGATGGGTTGTGGAGGGAGAACTCAGGTGACAAGGAAACAAGCCAGGAAATAATAAGAATCCAGAAAATTATAGCAGATGGCTGAGTTAGTTTGAGGCCCAGCAGAGCGATTCCAGGGTGAGAGAGAAGGCAGATTAAATAAATCATCTGGGAAAGGAGTTTGAAACACCACAGCTGAGTTGAAGCAGCCAGCCCAAAGCTCAGAAAGAACAAGCAAGGGTGGGTGAGCTCATTAAGCAGTAAGTCTCAGAGGCTGAAAACATTCCAGGCCTAGGGTGGATTGTACGGAGGCCAGAAGCTTCCAGGCCTAGGCCTAGGTTAGCAGAAGGAGGCAGTTAGTTTCCAAGATAACAACTGAGCCAGGAGAATAAAAGTTACTTTAACAAAAGACACTTGCTCAAACATGTTCATTGCCACCATTTTCATAATGTCCAGACATGGAAACAACTTAGACGTGCTTCAGCAGAGGAGTGGATAAAGGAAATGTGGTACATTCACACAATTAAATATTACTCAACCATTAAAACAAAAGCGATGAAATCCACAGGTAGATAGATGGAACTGGGGAAAACTTCATCCTGAGTGAGGTAACCCTGATCTAGAAAGACAAATGTGGTTTGTATTAGTTTATACATGGATATTGGCTATGAAATCAATGATAACCAAGCTACAATCTTTAGAACCACAGAGAGTAGGTATAGAGTAAGAAACCAGGGAGGGCAGGTAGATCTCCATAGAAAAGGGAAATGAATGGATGGACGGATGGGAGGGTGAACTGGAGTAAAAGGATCAAGTGGAGAGTGGGAAGAAAGAGGGAGATAAGGGAGAGAATATGGGGAGAAACAGATAAAATAAAGGGTCATTTGAGGGGAAGTATGGAAACTAATATATATATATATATATTATATTATATATAGATCTAAAGGAAATTGTGAAATAATGGGGGAGACAGGTCCCTACTGGACACTTTTTGTCACCAAATGAAGTTTCCAGCACCAGGATTATGTTACATCTAGTTCAGTTGTTAGCCAAAGGGGTCTATAAGAACCCCCAAATAATCCAGGTTGCTGTCAAGATTATAGGTTGCTCTCTAAAAGCTGATAGCAAGACCCCGTTGCTGAAGATAGCACCTGCACAACTCATTGAATATGTATAATTCAAGTTGGTTCCTACACAGATACTTCATTCCTGTGCTGTTGGCTTTGGTATAGAAAAGTATTCAGAACCAAACGAGAAAGATAAATACCAGCCTAGCCATATACTCTTTGATCTATAATGATGTACTGCCTTCAAGATATGGTACTGCAGTGGTGGCACAAAGTTTGTGGGAATGACCAACCAATATCCAATTTGACTGAAGGCCTACTCTGTGGGTCAGAACCCATACTCAGCACTGCTTTCATGACCAGACAAAGGGTAAAACCAAATACTACTATTCTAAACACAACGTGGCAATGAAATGATGTCGTTCTGCTATACCAGCAGATCAACATCTTGCACTATAGCATCCTCCTTCAGAAGATGGGAACAAATATATTATACAAAAAGTGAGAGACCTTGGAGCACTCAGCCCTAAATGGGATGTCTCCATCAAATCCCTCCCTTCAGGGCTCAAGTCATCCCAAGGAAGAGGAAGCCAAAGAGCTAAAGGGGATGCAGTACACCAAGAAAAGGCCCCCTTACTTAATATGATTGATCCACACATGACCTCACAGAGACTATGGCAGCATGCACAGGGCTACACCAGATGTTATCTTAGGGCCAAAAGGAGAAGTGGACACATGACCCCATCCCTAACTCAGGAGCAATCTCCAAGTGATAACCACTTGTGAATTAAAATTTAGTTTTCTCTAAGGAAGCTTCACTGGGGGGAAAAAAAACTACTCTTAAGAGTAGGCTGCATGCTCAGCAGTAGGGGGCCAACAAAAAAGGAGCTTAGTGGGATCATTCAAGGTTTCTTTCTTTCTTTCTTTCTTTCTTTCTTTCTTTCTTTCTTTCTTTTCTTTTTGGTTTTTCGAGACAGGGTTTCTCTGTGTAGCCTTGATTGTCCTGGACTTGCTTTGTAGACCAGGCTGGCCTCGAACTCACAGTGATCCACCTTCCTCTGCCTCCCGAGGGCTGGGACTAAAGGCGTGCGCCATCACAACCTGGCCTTTCAAAGTTTCTTGTCTCATAATGTTGTGTCAGGGTTTCTACAGTTTTTAAAATTTTATCTTATTGTTTAAAATTATACATGTATGTATGTATAAATATATATATTATCTCTCTTTTTACTCTACAGTTTCTTTGCATATATATGGTGGCTTACAGTTTAGTGTTTTTAATGGAACTTCCAAGTTTACAGACAAGTGGGTCTCTGTTTCTTTTGCCTTTTCTTGGGTTCTTTTTCTTCTGTTTGTTTGTTTTGTCCAATCCCAATGTATTAGTTTTTGTTCCATGTTTTACATTATATTATTATTGTACTATCATCACCATCATCATCATCATCATCATCACCACTATTGTTGTCGTCATCGTCATCATCCTTATCACCACCATCATCGTCATCATCATCGTCATCATCATCATCATCACCACCATCATCATCGTCGTCACCACCATCATGAGAGACTGAGAGAGAGCAGGTCAGGATGGGGGAGAAACTAACAGGAGTAGATGGAAGAAAAACTCTAATCTGGACACACTATGTGAGGGGATAAAACCTTTTTTGAAAAAAGGAAAAATTTAAATGCTAAACAGATTTATTTATATATTTATTTCAATGCTGGAGATCAAGCCTAGGACATGATGTACACTAGGAAGGGGGCTCCATCACTGAGCCCCAGATGTAGAGTTTATCAGGCTTTTAAAGATACTGTGTCTAATCACATACTCCTTTCCCTCTCTCCATTGACAAGCATCTTGAATAATGCACAGAACAGATGATGAGTTTGAGAATGTTTTAAAATAATTTAAAATTTATTAATCTCAGGTTAATGGATATAGACTAATAATCCTAGGATGTGGGAAGTAAAGGCAGGGAGATAAACAGTTCAAGGTCATCCTGCACTTCAGAGTCAGTATATGACTTCATGCACATGCAATAAATAACTAGAAAACTAAAAACCCTCTTTTTGGAGGGGAGTTGTGTTGTACAAATCTATGTACACATTAACCCAACATTTCTTTCTTCACCTTTTAAATTTTGTTTTCTTTTGTATTTTGACTTTAGGATATAATTACATCATTTTGCCCTTTCCTTTCATCTTTCCAAATCCTTACATATACCCCTCCTTGCTTTTTTCAAATTCACAGTCTTTTTGGAAGTCAATTGAGCTGTATTCCTATATGTATATGTTGTTTTGGGAATTTATTTCCAGTAGTGTGCCAAATATTCTTTTTAAAATATGGCACTCATTTAAAATATTTATTTGTTTGATCATTTTTCATATGTTGCACAATATGTACACAGCGCGTGCTGAGTGGGTCTCCCCCATGCTTATACATAAGAATCGCCTGTGGAGTTTATACTCGGAGCCACAACTGCTTCCCAGTCCCTGCTGCTGCGTGAGCATCTCCGAGGTAGAGAAGATAGTTGGGCACTTTATTTGACAGGGGTTCCTTGAGGATTCAAATACACAGCAAGTGGAAGGAGTCACCTTCTTGCTGAGGGACAGGCACAAGGTTTGGCACTCAGCTCCACAAGAGGAAAGAAAATTAGACTTGGGAACCACGCCCTTTAAAATCCTCCTGGGAACCCCACAGCAACGTCTCTTTCAGTCCAGTCAGCTCAACGCCAAACGCACTGTATCCCAAGACCCCAACATTATTGCATAATTTTTTAAAATTAGAAAATGCCAGAAACAAGCACTTGATTCTTGGCCTTAAAACCTCAGACACCAGACTGTCTGGCTCTACCCTGCATTCCTGGCAAACTGAGTGCACGGTGTCTGGCACTCAGACATGAACCAGGAGATGTTTTTGTTGAATGAACAATTGAACAAAGGAGCAATGCCTGCTGGAAAGCAATTGTTTGTTAACTTCAGACTTTCAATTATCAGTGATGAAAAAAAACAAGCCAGAGGCAAAATTCCTAATTCATCAAAAATCACTCAGAAGGAAGGCTATTATTACAATTTCTAAGTCAATTACATTTCAAGCATATTAGGGCCCTCACTGCCAAATAGAACATTTTCTTAATGCCAAGAAGAATAAATTAGCTTCTTTTCCTATCTTACAGACCTTGTTGTACTTTTCTATTGTTCCTTTCCTCTTTCCTTCTCCCTGTTCCCATCTCTTTTTCGGGAGAGATCATCAATTCTGACACCAGAAAAGAGAAGGTCATGGTGTGTAGAAGATGTCTCTGGGACACCATGTTTCACAGAAAGCTCTCTCTTCATGGAAACGATTTGATCACTAGCATGGGATGTTAGGAGCAGAATTCAGCCCTTTAGAGAAAGGAATGATGAGAGGTCATAGCTCCTATGGCCACAGTGGTCCATGTTGAAGTTCAAGGTTAGGCTCCTGCAGAACAGGGCAATTAGGAGGGAAACTAGTGGCTTCTTGAAAATGGAGAGGCAGAACGCGAGGATGGTTTCAGCTGAGAAGCTTGTCCTGGGCACACAGGCACCAGGTCTGCTGAGGGCATCTGGCCTCCCATTCTTTTGTTTAATTAACTTAAATACTCCTTTATTTTTGTAATTGAAGTGATTTAGATCCTAAAGTTCTTTTTATATTTGTGAAAAATCTGCACATAAATAATTTCACTTGGAGTCTTGATGCCACACGTAGCCAGAACAAACGCTGTCACCTCAAGTTCTCAGTTAAGGCAGGGAAGGGTACAGGGTGCTACACAACACATCCAGAGGTACAGGAAGACAGAAGACAGGTAAAGCCAGAATCATGTTCATTCTCAGCCAGGTGCTGTCTGGACCAGGAGAACGTTTCAGCATTTCGGGTGCTGGCCTCTTCCCAGAGGAAGAGCACACACAGCTGGCTCTTTCCTCACACGGAAGCACTGACTGGGGTCTTCACTTTTGCAGACGGTCTCTGGAAAGTTCATTCTCCTGAACTTCTACTAGACGTCATATCAAAGTCATATCAAAGAGTGAAGCCAGGAAGAGAAAGTGATGAGAATCAAAGAAGAACATCATGCTTGAAAGTAGGAATACTGGGAGACTTCCTCCTTGCTTACAAATGGACAAGTTAGCACGCTGCCACAAATTGTGTGTGTGTGTGTGTGTGTGTGTGTGTGTGTGTGTGTGTACGTACTGATAATCAGATGCTGTATAATAACAAGTTGGTCAAGGACAGGCTTTGAACAGGATGGTGGTCATGTAAAATTGCATTATTGAGAGATATTTTATCTGTCTTAGTTCATGTAACTACATTTTACAGTTCCATAATAATAAAATTGCCTAGCCAAGCACATATCAGAATTTAAATATATTAAGCAAGCAGGATCGTATTTTATACGCATGTATATTATCAATATATAAATGTGTATAAATGTAGATCTGTTCTCTCTGTGTGTTTAATCATGTTATAAATATAAAGTTTCTGTTCAGTGAGCATCCTAGTGCCAGCTTCTAAGCCCCAATCACAGTAAGCCACCTAGTGAGTTATCTAGAATATGACAATTAAGTCACCATACACAAAGGCAAATCACTGCCACTTGTAGGAGTGGTCAAAGAAATGTGGGAGTAGGAGTTCCAGGGACTGGAGGAAATCCGCCATGATACCCAGGGACACCAACTATAACCCAGGAGGGTGGGCTGGAATCTGTGCTGACATTTCACGCTTTCTTAATTTCCGACTTGGAGGACAGGAGGGTGCACCAGGGATGATGGGCACCGCTTGCTAAGGAGTTGAACACCGCTGGCTTCACAGTCACAGAGTTGAAAGAGATGATTTACTCAGCAGGAACTGGAGTTGATGCTAGCCAGCAAGGTGAACAGGCAGATAAACAGCCATCAAAGCCCAGAAACATGGCTGCCTCTTGACTTCACCTTCTAAATTGGCGCACAGTTTCTCAGAATTATACAGGCAAAGGAGACTATGGGAAATGTAATTTGAGCTAAGCTGGGTTAACGGTCCAAGCTGCCATGCTCCGATCTGTTTTGGACTATTTGCTAGACTCAGGAGAGGCCTCCAATCAGCCCCTTCATGAGCAGAGGCCTTTGATGTAGAGTTTCAGGATGCTCCCAGATATCCCAGCTTCTCCCCCCTGCAGAATGCCTTCCTGCCACTGCTGCCTTTTTTTTTTTAATTTTTTTTATTTTTTTTAAATTTTACTTCTGTCCCGAGGCTAAGGAAATGACACCCTTCCCCCAACAGCATTCACTTATTTGTGTACTCTCTCTGGCTCTCCAGTCTCTCTTTAGCTGATGTGGCTGGGTTCCAGGCAGGACCCTGGCACAGGCTCAGCCTGTCTTGGCTTTGAGAATGAGAGCCTCATGGTTCGGATATTTACCCTGACTTCCTCTTGAGTTTTAATTTGTGCTTCTTCGCAGCTTGGCACATGCTGTGCTTCTGCCGTCCCTTGTTAAGGACCCTCTCTTGTAAGTACCTTTTTTTTTTTTGAACCAGTTGCAAATCGATGGCCCCGAGTTTACGTAGATCAGAGCGTTTTCCTAACAAAGACAAGCAGCGTGCTTTGGCACAGCTGCTCAGTGTCTTTCCTAGGATGATGCTAGAAGGAAGCAGATATTCGTTTAGTTTTGGCCAGCCTCTCCCTGCCTAAACTGCCCCCATTTGGCTTGCCCTGCTGGCTCCAGTCTATTAGAAGGGGTAGAGAAAAAAAATATGCCTCCTCTTGGTCTCTGAGCACTCCACATGTGCCCGACTGACACAGGGATTTATATAAACATCCCCCGGCCATCAGAATTCTAAGAGTATGCCCCTGTTCCAGATGCAGGGCGTGCGTGCACAAACCCCACATGGAGATGACCGTCCGCTGACTGGAGGATGGCTACCCGGAGGGGAAAAAACACCCGTGGGAATAATGACTCTGCAAATTGGAGACAAGAGAGCCAGAGGCCCCCAGTCTTTTGGAACTGCTCACGATTTAGGCAAGGAACCACGAACACATTTTTTTTTTGAGGCGAGGAAAGCTACATATTATTCACACACACACAAAAAAAGGTCCTCAGCATTTTCAGAACAAGTAATATCCATCTCTCAATTAGTGCTAACAGCTAATCAGCGTTCAGCAGGACAGCACAGCCCTCATTGAACAGCAGGCAGCTCGTTTTATTTTTTTTCAGTGCTGCCTAAAGATTATTTGAAAAATCTCCTTCTGAGACCAGTGTGCGGGAAGCCACCTACCCTCAGTCAGATTTTAAAGCGATCCAAAATACAATATTAATGATTGATGCTGCAGCTCTCAGTTTGGTGCTGGGGTTTAATTAGATGAGCATTGCAGCTGGTTTTGGGTGGAGGCAACTTGATAAGGCACAAAGCTGCTGTGGGGCTTCCCATCTACCGGGCGTCTATTCAAGTGGAAACAAGCAAGCTATTAAAGATGATGATGATGACTGTGCTGTGTGTGCGTGTGCCTGTGTGTGTGTGTGTGTGTGCATGTGTGTGTGAGTGTGTGAGTGTATGTATGTGTGCACACGTGTATGTGTGTGTATGAGTGTGCATGCACGTGTGTGTATGAGTATGTGTGCACGTGTGTGAGAGTGTGAGTATGTGTATGTGTGTGTGTGAGTGTACTGAAAAGAATAGAAGTCTTATTTTAGTGTGTGTGTAAGAAGCATTTTGTCATTAAAATGTGGGTTTGGCTCTTCTGGTCATTTGATGCAGAACTTAGCATCCACAAACATCTGGCAGTTGCCACCAAGCCACATGGAAAAAAATGAACTTACAACATCTTCCTGCTTAATCTCAGTCTCTCCTCATCCATCAGCATTGTGCCGTGCCTCACCTTGCCCATGCAGGTTATACCTGTAGCAAACTACTCCTGGCTTGCTCTGTCCTCCTGAAAACTTGCAAAGAATTTAAACTGAACTGCACTGAGCTTCACTTCTTTTAGTCAAAAGGATTTTTAAAAAACCTTTTAATTATCAAGGAGTTTGGAGTCTTAAGTCTGCTGTACCTCAAACTAGCAGTAACTAAAACACACTATATAGCCTCTGTCTATAGCTAAGCGATAGCATGGATGCATAGCCTCTGGTTACACGGCTCATCTAAATAATTTACTGAAGCTCCTTGCATATGAAATAAGCAAGGTTTTGCGAATGTATCCCTTCTCAAAGAAGGAGGCTGACCCTGCACATGGGGAGTGTCAGTTGTTGAGTGGATCTTTAAAATGTCTCTGTAAGGGGCTGGGGAGATAGCTCAGTTTGTTAAAGTGCTTAACTTATGTTAGGATCTCAGACACACACACACACACACACACACACACACACACACACACACACACACACGAAACTATGTGTGCACCACTCCTGTAGTTCTAACACTGGGAGACAGAGACAGAAGATTCTACGGGCTCCCTGGCAACCAGTATAGCCAACCGGGGAGTTTCCTATCTCAAAAAATAAAGAGGTAGGTGATAGAGGAAGACATGTAACATAGACCCCTGGCTTCTGCGGGCATGTTCAAGGGCATACACACCACACAGATACGCACATGGTGCACACACCGCCACCAGCAGCAGCAACAGGGAGCTAGCCTAGCAGGTTTGTGTTAGGGGTAATTATTATTGCCACATAGTCATCTTGTGAAATTCTTATTTTAGTGTCACTAGTACTAACAATTACAAATTAAAGTTGCTTATGAACCCTATGGGCTATTAGCTTAATTGCATAATATGCTGGTTGATGCTGATTGCCAACTTGACATGAAAGGCTCTGGAGACCCAACCCCTTTGCTCCCTTCCATTTATGAGGCAGTCAGAATGAGTCTTTCCATGTCAATTAACCTAATCTTGAGAATATCTGTGAGCCTTTCCTAGTGATAATACACCAACTACCTGCCTTACTTAGGGCGTGGTAGAAAGGGTGTAGGGTTGCTCACATAGATACAAGGACAACGGAAACGAGATGTCCTACAGGGTACAATGAATATAACCGAAAACTTGGACCTGGGATTCCTGGTTCTAAGGTGACAGCTGCTCCTCTGTCTATAGCTGGTTGTCTCTGTAGACAGAATCCAAAGCAGATGAAAATGGCAAGTAGACTGCTTAGGTGCGGCTGACTATGTTATTGCGGAGTGCAGATGTCAACAGAGCAGGTAACTCATTAGGGCAGATCAGTAAGCTGAATGCAGGCATGCCAAGAGACGCACTGTTCTATGTATACGTGAGAACTGAATATGTTGCAGAGTTTAAGAAAAGCATAGTCTGTAGGCTCAATGTTTTAAACCAATACCTTTATTACAACTTATTAACCAAGCGTACGTCACTTATAACTGGACTAACCAACACAACAGTAAAAGAGGATTAACGCACACAACAACAAAACTGTAAGGATATCAGTTCCGAGGAGCGATTCTCCTGGTGTGATCAGCAGAATTTCTTCTGCTGGAATCTGGAATAACCAGAACCCAGAACCTCAGCAGGAGCAGGAGCCGGAGCCCCAAAACCTTCCCTTGAGTGGTTCTCTCTAGGAGAGTCTCGAAGTGCAGCGATGAACAGCCAAAACTATCCCAAGTCTCAAAAAAAAAAAAAGCCCTAACGCCAGTTCTGGGCTCATTTATGTATCTCCTCCCAGAGTTTGTTCACGGGATCTTTTCAGCTGGCAGCAATCAAGCTCCTGCACGAGGTAGTTGGTCTTTTAGTGGATTAACATCACCTGTTCTCTCACAAGACCGTTCCGATTCCACACTTGGGATCCTAAAAAATCAGGTTTATCTCTCCTTCAATAGTCCTTGCATCTGCGTGCAGAAGTGACTGCTGACCATTTGTAAGTGATGTTTCTGCATCTGCTTAGCTGATAAAAAATAACCGGAAGACTTATGACATCCTTGTGTCTCTTCAAATTGATGCTGATAGAAAAGCTGCCAACAATGATGAGTGGGGTGATTGCAGTTCTGCATCAGGGTCTCTGAGGATAGAGACAGAGCATAGTGCTTTAAACCTTCCCACTCATCCTAAAAGCATTCGATTAAAAATTACACATGATGGACTGACTTGGCGGACCAAAGCCTAATAGTACACTGGGTGAAAGATGGACATGGATATTGTCGATTAAGGGCTGGATGACGGAATACAGAAATGCTCACATAAAGTTAGCGCATCGATACCAGACAGCTTAATGAGTATGAACAAGCAACTACTTTGGAGAATCATGACTGTGATACAGTATGACAGCAGTTACTTTTAATTTATCGGTGTCAATTCAACTACAGGTCCAGTGAATGATTTTCCCCAGAGCTTGAAATGGGAGTCTCTAAACATTGTCTCCTTGGTCTTCATTTTCTATCCCAAGTTTGCAACTAATATTTGAGTAGCAACAGCCCAGTTCAAGCTCCTTCCCACGTATTTTAGTCTCATGAATATGTCCAGGCTCTTATTTACATGGTGCAACTGCAATGGAAAGCTACACGGATACACAATTTAAACAGAACAGGTAGAGAAGTAGAGTGTTTGAAGCAGGAGGTCTTTAACAGAGAAAGACGTGGCCAGTAGGACTGAGATATCCCTTAAGATGGGGGCTGAGACCTGACAGTTGGGTACAGCAACACACAGGCCAATCGCGAATTTGTCTAGGACTACCTTGGAGGGATGGAGTGGCCACAGATCTGATCTCTGTGTGCTGAAAAGTGGGTAGGAATTAAGTAAAGAGAAATGGAAAGTACAGATAACTTTCATCTAAAGTTACTTTTTTACACCAATGATGCCATTTTCCATTTATTCCCTTGGACTCACAGGGAAGGCAAGCTGTGAAGGATGTTGTCCACAGCGGCCTGCCATCCATCTGGAGTGAATGTTTTTTCCAGTTCTAACTGTGGCTTCTGGGAACCAACCATTCCTGGTGGCAGTCCACCTGGAGCAGGGCTTCCATGAGCATCTGGCTTCTTCCAGAGAGGCTCAGACTCTCTAATCCATCAGAGACTGTTGCGATTAATTCTGTGGAAATTTCTAGCCTGCCTATATTTTTCTATAAATACTCGGTGGTTTTTTTTTCATATGATTTAATCAAAGTTTCTTTGGCTGTGTGCTTTCTCCTTCAGTAGATATGACTGGTCCCCTCCTGAGTTTCTCCACCTCCCAACCTCCCGCGTTCCTTGGAATCACTCCTTAATTATAAATGGCTTTAAACACCCTTAACCTAGCCACATTGGTCTCCTTTCAGGTCCTGGACATCATCTCCTGCCATGTCCACCTTGCTCTAGCTGCTCCAGCTACTTCAGAATCTCCCGGCTCAGCCAGCAGCCTTTGTCTGAGGAGTTTTCTTCCAGATAAGCATTTGTCCTGTCCCCCAGTACTATCCTCTCCATGTGAAGATGTCAGCTGCCAGGTCAGAGTCCCTGAACACTTTATCTAAAAATGTCCTTTTCTCCCCCACTTCAAATCACGATCAGGACCAACACTGTTCATATTGTAGGACCAGAGTAGCAGTGTCCTCAGTGTCACCCTCACTGGTTCTCAGAGACCAGAGATTTAGCATATGGAGCCAACCTGAGCAATCCTAGCACACTGGATGAAGGAAGGGACAAGTTCCCCGTTGACTCTCCTTCAATCATGCTGTCTTAAAGCTGTGGCCTTTTAACTTACAGAGGAGACATAAAACATTATTCCTTTCTTCCCAAAGCATGACCCTTACAGGCCACTAAAGCCTCCTCTTAGCTGGCCTCTCATAATCTGCAGCCACTTCAGGTATTAGAACAAATTCATTCCCATAGGGTTATTTCTGCAATTTTGTGTTTGATGGAAAGGCCTCTTTTTTTTTTTTTTTTTTTTTTTTAACCTGACACAGGTCAGCCATGAGTGCCATTCTGGTTTAGAACACAGCATATATGGTCCTTTCGTCTGTGTCTTCAGTTTTCTCTTCAGAGCAGGGACAAATGGATCTTTCATGTGCAGGTAAAAAGGGACACAAATGCCTAGGTCCCCTTAAATTTCCAGTGGGTGTCAAGGTGGTGGAGGTCAAAATAAGCTTTGCTGCTCTTCAGTGGACAAGGACATCTCTCTGCAAGCCTCTTGGGATCAGATGGCACGAGCTCCTCCTAACTTCCAATGCACGGCTCTCAGGACAGTGGGACTCTGCTTCAGGCCTCAGTTGAAGTTCTCACAGGAGCAGGAAAAGCTCATCATGTCCAGCACCATCCTTTCAACCCACAAGAGGTCAGGACCTGCTGGGCCTCGGAGGCCACATGAGCACCATGGTGCTCGGACTACAGTGTTCCATCTTGCCAGGAGTCCCGCTCCTTTGACCCTGTCTGGACTTTTGGCCTCCTTCTCCAATAGCCTCTGGCGTCTCCTCTCATTCCCCATCTTGCCTTGATCAAAGAAATGATCACACAGGTCTCTTCAGAGAGGTCTTCCACCCCAAACGGAGCAGCTCCTCTTTGTGATGCCGTGTCACTGACAGTGCGGTCCATCTATCCCTCCGTGACCTTTCCTCGCCTCTGCTGTTAACAATTAGATCCCTGCATGTTTGACTCACCACTGTCTCTTATTCTTAGATACATGTGAGGAGGCACCCGGCAAACACTGGCTGAATGGGTGCGCTGCGGTGTTTCGAATGACCTAATAGACAATCCTGCCAGTCCCCTCAATGCCCTTTGTTTTTAAAATTATTCCTTATCCTTCCACAAAAAGACCATCCTTGGCCAAGCTTCCCCTGCCCTCCTTGCCTCCATGACAGCCTGCTGACTGCTGCTGCGGATTGTGCAGTGTTTATATTGTGGTGACTACCATCCCACGATCCCCAACTTCTACCATCCTGGTTCATCTCCTCCTCACATGCCAGATTAAAAAAATTTTCCATATCTTAAGCCACTTGAGAAAACAAAAGATGTCAGGTAGGAATTATCTCGGCTTCCGTGGCTCCCAGTCCTCATTTTACACTGAGCTTTTATTTCAACATGACCTCGGTTTATCTTCAGTTCTCTTAAGTGAGCACATCCCTCACTTACTTCCTGTCTAGGGAGCTGCCTTTCCGCCTTGCTTCTATGGCTTGACCATCTCCTTTTAATTTGGTCCCTTACCAATATTTAAATCTGATTGAAGAGCTCAGCGTTGAAAAAAAAAAGTGCGCAAACAAGTCTGCATCTACCTCTTACTTTGATTCTTTCAGCCTTTTCAGATTTCTCTCCACTCTTCCTTGAATTTTTTTCTTCTCGTTCACATGGGAAACTCCACACTTTTTGAAATACTAAAAATATTAACAAACAAGCAGACCTTCCAGGAAACACTAACTAGGAAGATCAGAGTTAGTGAACATAGTTCATGCCAAGTTCAGACCATCTTCTAGGTGAGGCATCTGATGGGCCCCCAGGTGACGCCACACGTAGATGGAGGTCACCCATGAGTTGGCCTGGTAGCTCTAGTTAGTGCTCCACGACTCTCTGAGCCCGTGACTTGGCTGGCAGGCCGCACGCTGCCTCATGATCTTGTGTTCTCCACTGAGCCCAGTTCCCTCCATCAATCTTCTCAAAGAGGTCTTGATCGTCAGTGAATATATTTTGCTTAAGTGAAGGGCGCTCCTGACAAGGTCTCCGATTTCCTTTGGACATGCTCATATTTGCAACTCAGACTTCCTGATTTACACGGCGTGTAGGTTGTCCCCGCTTGCTGTGCTGCTCTGGAATGACTTTGAAGGATACTGATTGGTTCCAAGGGACCCGCTGTCTGCCAAAGCGATGTTCTCGGAGAAGAGACGGAAGGGAAGCCGAGGCGCACAACCTCATGGATTGGGAAATTAGGCGGACGTGGCCATCTGTTACCTCTTCCACCTAGGGCACGGGTGGCTGCTACCGCAAGACTATTTTCGCAGGTGCACATTTTGTTGTTTGCCCTCCACTTGTCTTTCTGAGCTCATTTTTGCAGCCCCAGAGGCATTCTAGGGAGCCCCGTGGATGTACCACACCTCCAGGATGACTCAGTGGCTGGCGAGGTAGGTGATTTGTTCTGACTTTCTGGTGTTTATCCACGTTCAAGGATGGGAAGGACATGTCGTGGCAGTGGTGGGAACAGGGACTCACTGGGGCACCAGTGTGGCCAGATGAAAGATGGTGAACAAACACAATGGGTACGTGGATAACTCCACTTTCCTCAGATGTACTAAACTGAAGCCCTTGAGGACCACATCAACCCCAACCATGCAGATATGATCACAATAAAAATCAATTTGCATATGTGTATAGGCACTTCAGTATTTCCATCTTTATCACCTGATCCTAATGGTGGTCTGGACAATGTATCAAGTCTTCTAGGTTGACCAATTAGTAGGACAGGAGGTAGCATGATGGTATGTGAACTCGGGAGCAGTCAGTTTGGCAATAGCTCCAGCGGCAAACCAAAGGCATTAAAATGAAAGTATAAGTGCCTCGGTCACAGCATTAAAAAACTTTAATTACTTTATGTGTGTATGCGTGTGTGCGCGTGTGTGTGTGCGCGCGAGTATGCACGAGTGTGTCATGGCCCATGCATACAGGTCAGAATACAACTTGCTGCAGTCAGCTTTCTCTTTCAACCATGTGAGTTCTGGAGTTAAAATTCAGGCCCTCAGGCTTGGTGACAAATGCCACAGTGGTGGTTTTTGAGGACTCTTTAGAGGACGTGACACATATCTCATTGATGACCTGCAGAAATGGAAGAAGGCCACTGTCAAAGGGGGAATGTAGAAAGAGTCCAGGGAGACTGATGGTGGAATCAGGAAGAGAAGGGTCTGGCATGACAGAAGACAAGAATAAGTTACTGAGTACCATGAGTCAGATTTGCCGTATAAATTTTCCTCACAGTCTACTTCTTTAATGAAAACACATATCTCTCCAAATAGCTCCTCTTCTCTACAGGAGAAGCCTGGAGTTTCTCTTTGAGAATTTTCTACTGATAAGTTCTCCAGTTCTCCCTGGACTGGGGCTTCCTGTGCCCTCTCCAGTTGTCTCCCTGGTCTTCAGCATTTTGTAAATCCCCCCACCTTTAATGACTTCCCCAGATGCCCGCTTCTTACCAGTACTCTGAGTATACTGTGTAGCATTATCTGTTGTTCAGTGTCCATCTTCTGTCTCCTCTGATGATGGCTGCTCATTGGATAAGAGGGAGGCAGATGTAAAGAGGCTTGCGGAGTGAGAAATGGTCCATCTGAGAGGCTACATGTAGGAGATAGGGACCATTGTGTCGGCGTAGAGGCTGTGTTCATTCTTCACAGCCATCCTCCTGCTAAGAGCTGTCTACTGGTTTCAGATGTGGCATTGCAGCTGCCTTCCTATAGGTCGGGTGCTCACCCTCAATCGCATCTATCGACACGCCCATCCACAGTGCTCTTCCTTTGCCTGCACTCTGAAATGTTTGACATATTGCAGCTGTGCAATCTGAGGAAGGGAATATCTGGGAATGCTTCCTGCTTCATCTTCAAGTCCTCTGCCCACCAGGAGGTACTAGGATTCCTAGCTCCGTGGCTTGGGCATCGTCATGGTTTGAATGACACCCATGGGCTCATATACTTGAGCATTTGGTGGCCCTTTGTTAGTGCTATCAGAGGAAGTTATGAAATCTTTAGGAGGGTGCTCCTTGTTGGCAAACATAGTCACTGGCGGGTGGTGAGGGGGAGGAGGGGAAAACTTGAGCGTGTAGAGCCTTACCCTACTTCCTGTTCACACACATTGTTGTTTCCTACCTGTGAATGAAAATGTGATCAGCTAGTTTTCTGCCCCCATGCCATGCTGTGTGCTCTCCACTGCAACGGACTCTGGACCTCTGGAAGCATACGCCGAAACACGCCCTTTCTTTATTACGTTGCTTTGGTCAGAGTATTTTATCACAGCCACAGAAACATAACTGATGTAGAAATCACGGCGAATGGAGAACAGAGTGCTCCCGTCTTCTCTCAACTGAAATCTCCACCTCTCGACTTAACCTTGATCTAGGCGACGGAGGCTGTGGGGAGGTTGTACACAAATATATGGAGAAAGGTGAACCAAGGGCAGAGACACCTCTGCATCGTCTCAGCACCTAATACTTATTATAAAGCTGGTGCTTGATAACTGCACATTTTCATGAATTCGTGTAACTAGGCAAACTTTTGTGAAGTACCTAGTCACAGTGACACATGCATATGTGAATAACATAGGGTTATTTTTATCACAGTTACTTGGATTTGCTGAATACCTACTTGGTGTCTGGCACTATTCCAGGCTCCATATGCATCATTTTTTAATCCAGCCACATCCGCACTATGGATTCATCTTGTTTTTAATGTACATGCCTATTTGTTAAGACTCATGGGGGGGGGTACCAACATTCTCCAGATGCACACCCACAATGTCCAAACTTGGACTTAATAATACTTTTAATATTTAGATCCACCCATGCTCTTCCATGTTCTCTCATTCATGGAGTAAAGGCTACATGTAAAGCTGTAGCTAAGCAATTTTCTATCTATCCATTTGGATCTGTCCTATAGTTTCTTCCATATGTATGCACTGGCTGTTTGTGTTCACCCAAGCATACACAGATGTGCAAACAGCCACGCGTTCCTCCTGCTACGTTTTCTAATTCTTATCACATGCCCCAAGAGAATGAGAGCTTTCTGTTCTATCAGATGTTTGGTGTTTTTCTTGTGCATACATTCACACACACACACACACACACACACACACACACACACACACATTCTATTGTTATGGGTAAGATTAAGCACATTCTTGATATGGTATGGTCATATACCCTCATTGAATTATTTGGTTGTTTGACAGTCTTAAGAAATACTTAAATATGTGTGAAATACTAAATTAATGCCCCTTTCCCCCTGTTACACAGTCCAGCCATTTTTTTTTGAAGGAAGAAGTGCTGGTTGTCTGACATAAATTGCCCACCTTGGAATTTCTTTCCTTACTGTGTTAGTCTTTTATTTCCCCTCCCCTCCCTTATTGCTTTCCTTAAGTCTTCTGTGTGTCTGTTGGGAGTTTCCTATTGGTGTTTCCTTGGAGACTTGTTACTGTAAAACACTGAGCCTATTTAGTATAGGACTGGGTAAATGCTGTGATGTATTGTGGCCAGATCAATTTCACAGAAAGGCCAATGATTACAACCCTCTCCACAGCAGCCTCCCGGTTCCCAGCATGGCTCCCTTACAGCCGTCCTCCATGCAGTCACTGAGCTCATTTTCATCCCCTGCTGCTCCGATGGTGTCACCTTTCCTATCACAGGTATGGTGGCTTACTACCCAGACCTGAATCCTAGTCCCCTACCTCAGGATCTTCCTTAGGTCAAGAGACATCCACTGTCTTGTCCAACCCAACATTCTGCCGTATAACATCAGCACTGTGTCCTTGGCCCTGTATGCATTCTGCAGTCCGTACTTGGCATTTGTAAGATGCTAGCTGATTCCAGATAGACGTCTGAGCTTTGCTCCATTTGCCTCTAAGTCCTTTCCCCATGTTCCCCGTCCTCCGGTTTCATCTTTCCCAAGGATTGTCCACTGAAATTTTACTTCCTCCTCAAAGTCTTCTTAATGAATTAGGATGATAAGCTGCCTGTTCCACAGTCACTTATATCGGTTTACATGTAAAACTAACATACAAAGTAACAGATTGTCCTCTGGCATTTCACACTTACTTGGTTTGGATTGACCCTCTCCTTCACCTCCTTGCCTCCTTTCTCCACTGTGACCCCCACTCCCGTACTTACATCTAACATTTAAAGCATATTTTCAGGTGTCCAGTTCACTAGTGTTAAGCATGTCACATTATTGTGCAATCAATTCCCCAAACTGAAACTTTGCATTTTTCTTCCTTTGCGAGTTCTTCTCTCATGCAGAACACCACTACATCATTACTGCAGTTTCCTCTCCCCCCTCTCCTCCTAATCCCCACCCCCAACCCCAGGTCCAATTCTCCTCCATTTCCCTTCAGAAGTGAAGAAGCCTCCAGGGATATCAACCGAACACAGCCTAACAAGTTACGATAAGACTAAGCACAAACCCTATCCGGGCTGGCCGAGGCAACCCAGTAGGAGAAAAAGGATCCCAAGGGTAGGAGAAAGACTCAGAGACACACCCCACTCCAGCTCTTAGGTGTCCCACAAAAATACCAAGCTAACAGCAGTTAAATATTTGCAAAGGACCTGGTGCAGACCCGTGCAGGCTCATGACTGCCATGTCAGTCTCTGTGGACCCCTGTGACTCCTGCTTATTAGATTCTGTGTGTTCTGTTCTCCGGGTGTCTTCAACCCCTCTGACTCACAATTCTTCCTTCCCCCATTCTGCAGGGTTCCCTGAGCTCCAAGGAGGGGGACCTGATGGAGATCTCCAATTTGGGCTCTTTCTGTGCCTAATGTTTGCCTGTGGGTCTCTGCATCTGCTCCTGTTAGCTGTTAGAGGAAGCCTCTCTGATGACAATTGGGCTAGGCATTGATCTACGAGAATAGCAAAAATCATTAGAAATTATCTTATTGATGTTTTTCTATGCTAGATCTCTGGGCTAACCAGTCTCTGTTTCCTGGTCATATAGGCAGTGTCAGGCATGGGCTCCCTCTCATGGAGTGGGCCTCAAATTAGACCGGCCATTGGTTAGCCATTCCCACAAGTTCTGTGCTTCCATTGCCCCTGCACATCTTGCAGGCAGGGCAAATTGTAGGCCGCCATGGTTTTCTAGTTGCATTGGTATCCCAGTTCCACCACCGGAAGTTGCCTGGTTACAGAAGATGGCTGGTTCAGGCTCCATATGTCCTGTTACTAGGAGTCTTCACTAGGGTCACCCTTGTAGAATCCTGGGAGTTTTTTTTTTTTTTTAACTGCTTTAGGTTTCCACATTGCCTACAAATGCGCTTCAATTCCAGCCAACTGTTCCCATACTCCATACCTTCCCTACCCACCTCCTCCTACCTGGTCTCTCCTGGTCCCATTCCCACCTATCCTCAGTCTACCTGCAAAATCTATTCTATTTCTCCTTCCCAGGGAGACCCAGTGCCCAGAGCCCTCCTTGTTACATAGGATTTCTGAGTCTATGTGTTGTACCATGATTATCATGTACTTAACAGCTGATATCCACTTATGAGTGAGAGCATGCTATGTTTGTCTTTCTGGGTCTAGGTTACTCAGGATGATTTTCTAGCTCCATGCATTTGCCTGCAAATTTCATGATGTCATAACAGCTGAGTAACATTCCATTTTATAAACGTACCACATTTTCTTTATCCATTCTTCATTTGAGGGACATCTAGATTGTTTCCAGTCCTGGCTATTGTGAATAAAGCTGCTGTGAACATAATAAAGCAAGTATCATTGTGGTAGGATGGGCATCCTTTGGGTGTATGCCCAGGAGTGGTATATCTTAATCTTGAAGTAGATTGATTCCCAATTTTCTGAGGAGTCCCCACACTGGTTTCCATGGTGGTTATACAAGCTTGCACCGCCCCCCCCCCCGCCCCGCCCCAGCAATTGAAACTGCATTTTGTGCAAAGTTTCTGCTATCCTCAACTCTCTCAGCCGCTAGTGATCATTGTTCTGTTTCCCATCTGATTAATTTGACTTAGTCTTATGTTATTGTAACAAAACACTTAAGGTCAGGTATTTATTCTTAAGAAGGTTTATTCGGCTCCCAGTGCTGGAGTTCTAAAATCACAGAGTCTGCGTCTGCTTGGTTCTGATAGTGTCTGTGTCAGATATCATAGTGACGGTCGGGATACAGATGAGGAGATTACCTGGTGAGCCTGTAAGTAAGATGCTGTGGCAACAGTGAGGGACTTCAGACTTACCCTTAATAATCTCATCTCTTGGGAAACAAGCCACTCTTACCACATTGGCTCCATTCCGTCTACTCTTGAGCACGGACATCCATGTTCTGATAACGTTCAACAGGCCCTGCTTTTTAAAGGCCGTTCCATACTGTCGTAGTGCAGTGGCTTTCTAGCACATGGGCCCAGGGGAACAAATCACACCCACAGCGCAGTGCCTCGTGAGAAGGACTCACCTGCACTGCCTTTGAGAGGCTGGCCTTACCCACTGCACATGTGCTCACAGGCCTTCCATCTGGCAACTCACGCCAGAATGTCTTCCTTTTAAAACTTAGTTCTCTCTCTCTCTCTCTCTCTCTCTCTCTCTCTCTCTCTCACACACACACACACACACACACACACACAAGTTTACCCATTTTTGGATGGTCAACATTTTGAATTTTATGAATAATGCTATTTTGAGCACGGTACACATGTCTGCTTTGAATGATTTTTCTGTATGACCATATCTATGCATACTTTTAAAAAACATAACAATAGCATTTGATATTTGCTTATCAAACATTTAGGGCTCCCAGTTGATCCACAGTATGGAATGTATTAATATTAAGATAAATTATGATCATTTTAGAATCCAGTGGTAACAAACGAATATTTTGCAATGGATTGTGTTTATTGAGCTATTCAGTTCAAACCTCAGGAGCAGTGGGAGAGGTGCTCCCCTGAAAAATTATGGCATATGGTTAGTTGAAAACTACACTTGGATCCAAATGTTTGGAGTCTTAGCCTTTATTTTTCAGACACCAAAGTTCTGTGATCTCAAAATTATATGTGTTTAGTAGGGAGAAAAAAAGGAATCACAGTAACCATGTTTATGTGTCTGTTCTTGCACTCACCTTTCTAGAAGTACACATGCCTTTTTTTGCTAGGGGATGCCCTGTTTTTGACTAGGTGGCTGCCTTTCCCTCCTGCCCCATCTCACTGCCCACCCTGTGAACTGGTTCCAGGAGACACGAACCACAAGGCATGTCTGGCACTTTGAATAAATTTCTTTTAGCTGGTTTGTATCTGGTATTATCCTTTAAAACTCAACGCTCTGACTTAGACAATACTGGACCCAAGAAAAAAGTACAGGTTCCCACCAGCGGGGCTGGCTTGAGGCCCTTCCTTCCTGTCCCAGACAGGAAGCGCCTAGAGACTGGTGCAGCAGAGGCTTTTCCATGCAGAGACAGCTTGGGCACATCTTTTCTGTCATGTTTTACACTCAGCACCAAGCACCCAGGTTCTTTACCCTTGACCTTGCCTGTTGCTTGTTCGTATCCTTGGGTTCGTATCCCTGTCTTTCTGGTCCTCCATGCTTTGTCCCAATTTCATCTTGAGCAGCTCAGAGTCTCAAAATGAAAGCGTGTTCTGTTCAGAAAGTGAGCTGTAATTTTGCACCTTGGATTTCTTTGGCAACTCCCTCTCCAAAGAGATATTGTTTCGTGAAATGGTTTTGTTACGCCAGAAAGGGTTAGTATAAGAATCCCGAAAGTCCCAGAATCACCTTTCTCTTCCTACTTGTTATTGTTTTTATGTCTTCATCTGGCTCAGTGGCAAAATCAATTGAAAAGAGCAGATCCAGCCACACTGGGTTTTTTTTTTTGTTTGTTTGTTTGTTTTGTTTTGTTTTGTTTGAACAGACAGCAGTAGAGCTTTCCACTTAAGGGCCAGTTTGAAACACCTGATAGCCATTTGCTGAAAGAGCAAGGTAGAGGCTGTGTTCTCACGGAGAGTTAAGGAGCCCTCGGGGTGGAACTTGGAAGTGGAGCTTCTGACGTGTTTGGCCAGTTGTCTTTCGGCAGAAATCTGGTGTCATTGCCAGCTGCCTTCTTCCTCGGTCTCTGGCCTCTATTAGCCTTTCAGAACTTAATGCCCATGATCCAGGCTTTAAAGTTTTGCCCTCCAGTGGCAGAAGATCAACACAAATCAAAGTATCAAGGAGTTTGATTTCTTATGAAACTGCAGTTTGCTGTGAGGACCTGCACCGCGGATGCTGCGGGAGGAGTGTGATGGAGCACCGTGGAGGGGCGTTTGAGGGTCCCGCGGGCCCTGTACCTCCCAACAACCAGGAAGGGCTTCACTCCTGTGTCTTAGTTTCTGTTTCAGTTTCTTCAGAAGAACTCCTCTGACAAGGTAACAGCCTTTGAGATAAGCTCATTAAAACGACTAAGGAGAACCCAGGCTGGGACCTGGTGTGGCCCGTTGTGACTTAACGGACATAAGGACACGGATGCTGTGCTGTATTTATCGTTTCCAGGGTCTAAGCTGCTTAGCTGGAGAGACTCTGTGTGGCATCTGAGCAAAAGTGGCCAATATTCCCCCTTCTGTTGTTTATTGTTTAGTTTTCTCATCTCTACGACAAATATCTGATGAGAAGCAACTTAAGAAAAGAAGGCGTTATTTTGGCCGACAGTCCTAGAGAACACACTCCATTATGTTGGGCAAAGTATGGCAGCAGGAAGTGGCTGCTTCATAGCCAGGAAACAGAAGACGAAGTAGGGCTGGCCTGTTGAACCTCAAGCCTGTCCCAGGGACTCACAGTCCAAGTCCCCAAGCATCCCAAACAGGGCTGACAACGGGAGACTAAGTGTTCAAAGACACAGGCCTAGGGTGCAAAGTTCACTCTCAAATCACATCAGCTTGTCCTGCACACTTGTCTGAGTGGCTCAGATACCTTATATCATACAAGACGTTTTCTAATACACTGTGTGTTATGGAATGAAATTAGGAAAATGTCAAGCTCATCATGCATGTATGTGTATGAGTGTGTGTGTGTGTGTTATTGTGTGTAAGTATGTGTGTATGTGTCTGAGTGTGTGTATATGTGTGTATGTGAGTGAGTATGTGTTTGTATGTGTGTGAGTGTGTGTATGTGTGTGTACATGTGTGAGTGTGTGTGTGAGTATATATTCAAAAATAAACCCTCCTTCAGCTCTCACAGCTGTTTGTCACTTCTCCCCTTTGCAGATATCACAGCTGAAGACTCTCAAAGTAAAGTAATTCACTGAATCTCTCTGGCCAGTGACAGCGCTGGGGTTGGTGCAGGACCACACACTTGAAAACCCTGCTTTCCTCATCTCTGCCTTCACTGTTCCCTTCATGGTGAAAACATCTATTACCAATCAGTCCCCTGCTCCTCCATTTCCTCCCAGACAATGCTTGACTGATAACAGGCATCCAACAGTTGTTAATTCCGTTCCTTTCCTTTCCTTCTGTTCCTGTCAGGGCAATTGTCTTGGCTTCACAGACTACAGAATTCCCCAAACAGCTCAGGCAAGCTCTGTGTATGAACAGGATGTAGACTCTGTCATAATGTTGGCCACCCTGAAATTATGTTTTTATGCACCCTGCTTTTCGAATTGGGGCCAATCAACTTGTCATTCAGTGACCTGTTTTCTGCCGAGACTGCTGACATGTGGGGATGCATGTGCCACATCTATAGGGACAGCTTTAAAATCCGACCGTTCTCCCGGCATCAAGTCAACGCAGACTTCTTCAGCAGCATTAAGTGCTTCCTTGGGATCAGCTTGGATGTTTATGGTCTTCCCAAGGGTTTAAAAACTTTTCTCCTACAAGGAAATAAGAAAAGAGATCAACTCCACGGGATAAATTGGGGGAAAGGATTAAGGAAACTGAAAACAGGTGCCTTACTAAGCAGTTCCAAAGCCAGGTGCACTGCCTGAGTTCTATGGTATTTTTACGGCATGAAGTTGGCCCAGAACTTCCTTGACTGAGGACTCTGTTAACTACAGTGCACGGAGGCTGGTTGCTTTTCTTGCAGATTATGTCCACATGGATCTGGTGCACTGTTGCCTCTGAAAAGTCTAAGCTATGGCTACCAAAGACTGTAATCTAGATGGGAATCGTGTCAGGAAGAACTCTCTCAGCTGAAGAACGCCTGCAGACTTGGACATCTGACAGTACCTTTGACCTGTCCTCCTAGATGGGCAACCTAAACTTGACTTCCTGCCCCTCCTGTGGGAGTTGCCCACCCAGCCGGACTATATAATTCTTGGGACCTAATCCTGTGCTTCCAATGGCTTAAAATAAAGACTCGAGGAGGCTGTTCCCAAGCATCTCTTTCTCTCAGATGACACATGCTCGGCCATCAGCATGTTATATTCGTTTTGATCTCACATCTACTGTCCACTGCTCACTGCCTCCGCCACCAACACTCAGTTCCGGGCCACCACCGCTTCAAGGTGGAGTTTCGTGGCAGCCTTCAACAGGATTTCTTCTTCTGTACTGTTCAGTGTCATTGTCCCCTGACCCTGACTGGAACCCAAAGCAGACCATGTGTCTCCTCTGCCGGGACATTCCTTTCATTTTCCTTGGAATGAGAGCCACAGTCCTGCTAGTGATCCACAGGTCTCCATGGCCACCTGAGTTGGCCTCCTCTCTTCTCTTTAATCTTCGGGGCCCCCAAACAACTCAATGTTGATCTGATTCTGGGTTCATTAGTGGTGATGTGTCCCCAGCTGGTGTCTTTTGAGCCTGTTTCAAAAATCCTGTCAACACCTTCTGGAGAAATCATGAGACACTCGTGCAATTAATCAATGAGACAAGTCTTTCCTGCTTCCAAAAGTGTATGTCTCCAAGGCGTTTTTTCTTCACCGTTATCACACTCAGCAGTTCATGTCCTCTCCGGTTACTTGTGTCTGATCTGAGGTACAGTGCACTGCCAAGAGGCACCCACAAGTGACCTTTCATCTTTCTGTTCTTATCTTTTCATTTCAAGGGGTCCATTTTGAAAACCCTATTTAAAATTACAAGCTGAGTGTTATAGGATCTAAGTTACAGTTACATCATAGCAGTAAGCATTGTCCTATTTCTCTGATTCACAGAGCCCCAAGAACTTAAGACAGCACCCAAGAAGAGCCAGCACTAATTTGATATTAACTTAGTGAATAAAAAAGCTGGGAAGTCCTGGGAATAAATACAGCTAGAATCAGCATTATCACACAATTAAACATCCTGAAGCCAAGTGTCTTTGCATATGGAAAGCAAAGATCTTTAACTTCTGTGTCCCAACTCTGGGGAGACTCTCAGATCATTGTGACAACCTGCCAAACACAAATTTGGAGTCATGCATGACAGAGGGAGTGCATCTCTCTATGGGTTAATGACCAGCACTAGAGTTAGTTTCTAGTCCACATGCTCACTGTTCTTTCTCAGAAAAAACTTTGATTGTATAGCTGTTAATGCTTTGAATCTAGAATGCCTAAATAGGCTCATGCATTGAATGTTTGGTCTCCAATCAGTGGCACCATTTGGAAGGCCATGTGCCTGGCTGAAGTGGATCACTGGAGATAAGCTTTTGAAGGCTGTACTTACTCACTTTGAGCCTGTTCTTTCTGCCTCCTGGTCCACCGTCATGTGAAGTGTCTCTGCCACATGCATCAATTCCAACACGCTTTTTTCCTGCTGAATGGATTAAAGTCTGTGAAATCATGAACAGAAATAAACTTCTTCCTTCTGTGTTAACTGGATTTTTCCATTATTGTGATAGAAAACCTGACAAAACAATGTAAGGACCAACGGGTTTATTGTTTGAAGGAATACAGTCCATAACGGTGGAAAGTCAGGCCAGCAGGTGGCTGAGTCAGCCAGTCACATCGTGTCTGCAGCTGGGAAGTCGAGAGAGATGACTGCTTGTGTTTCTCCTGGCCCATTGGCTGGTACTACTCACACTTAGGGCAGGTCCTCCAACCTCAGTAAGCCCAACCTAGGTGATCTTTCTCACTTATGCCTATAGGGCTTTATGGCATTCTAAATCTTGAATTGACAATCAGGGTTGACTACTGTGCTTCCTTGGGTTGTTTTTGTTGGATGTTTTAGTCACAGCAAAGTGAAAGCAACTAATACAACAGTCATTTAAATTCTAGCTTAAGGCTAAAATATAGCTGCAAGCTGGCTGAGCCACAAACAATACTGATCAAGGAAAGACCATTTGCATTTTGATTTGCAGGTGCAGTGTCTTGGTGGGAACTAAGCAGGATGATGATGTAACTATGTCTTTACATTATCTGAGATCAAGTTCTCATTACTTTTGGCTTTGTAACTCAGTCTTATATTAATGATGTGACTAACATTTGACATGCAAAAATATTGTAACCTCTGGTTTTGAAGTATTTCAAAAAGTTGGGTTTTGTTTTGTTCTTGTTTGAGCTGGTGATTTGTAGTTTGAGTAGACAGATGCATCTATGCATGCAACCCCCAAGAATTCTAAAATGTTCTCTCTCACTCCAGTGCCTTTCCTACTGTCCTGGTTAGAGTCATTATTGCTGTGATGAAACCATGGCCAAAAACAAGTTGTGTAAGAAAGGATTTATTTGGCTTACATGTCCACATTATGGTTCATCATTGAAGAAGTCAGGACAGGAACCAAAGCAGGGCAGGAACCTGGAGGCAGGAGCTGATGCAAAGGCCATGGAGGGGTGCTGCGTACTGGCTTGCTCACCTTGTTTCTTTTATTCCCTCTAATTTATTCAATTAATTTATTTATTCAGATAACATCTAAATTTTTATGCCCTTGCTTGTCTCCTCCTGTTCCTCCCTCCCCCTCCTTTCACCCTGTTCCCCTCCCCTAGGTCTGTGACAGAAGGGGACCTCCTCCCCGATCATATGGTCACAGCCTATCGGTCTCATCTTGGTAGCCTGCCTATTCTTCCTCTGAGTGCCACCAGGCCTCCCCACCAAGGGGAAGTGGTCAAATATGGGGCACCAGAGTTCATGTCAGAGTCAGTCCCAGCTCTCCACACAAACGTGGATAATGTCCTGTCCACTGGCTAGATCTGGGTAGAGGTTCAATGTTTATTGCATGTATTGTCCTTGGTTGGTGCAGTATTTTGAGCAGAACCCCCTGGGTCCAGATCTGCCCATCATGATATTCTTCTTGTAGGTTTCTAGGACCCTCTGGATCCTTCTATTTCCTCATTCTCCTATAGTTATCTCACCTAGAGTCCCAATAGGAGATCTCTGCATCTATCCCAGTCTCCTGGTAAGTGAAGACTTTCAGGGGACATCCCTTTTGGGCCCGTGTCCAATTATAAATGAGTATATACCATGTGAGTCTTTGTGAGCCTGGGTTAACTCACTCAGGATGATCATTTCTAGTTTCATCCATTTGCCCACAAATTTCAGGACTTCCTTGTTTTTAATAGCTGAGTACTATTCCCTGGTATAAATGTTCCACAGTTTCTTTATCCATTCTTCAACTGAGGGACATCTAGGTTGTTTCCAAGTTCTGGCTATTACAAATAGGGCTGCTATGAACATGGTTGACCATATGTCCTTATTGTGTGGTGGAGCATCTTCGGGGTATATTCCAAGGAGTGGAATAGCTGGGTCTTGAGGTAGCCCTATTCCAAGTTTTCTGAGAAAGTGCCAGATTGATTTCCAAAATGATTGTACAAGTTTGCACTCCCAACAGCAATGAAGGAGTGTTTCCCTTTCTCTATATCCTTGCCAGTGTGTGATGTCACTTGAGTTTTGGATCTTAGCCATTCTGATGGGTGTAAGATGGAATCTCAGAGTCTCTTTGATTTGCATTTCTTTGATGACTAAGGACACTGAGCATTTCTTTAAGTGTTTCCCAGCCATTCCTCTATTGAGAATTATCTGTTTAATTCTGAGCCTCATTTCTTAATTGGGTTTTCTTATATAACCTAGGACCACTGCCTCAGGGGTGGCACCAACCACAATGAACTGGGACTATCCCCATCAGCCACTAAGCAAGAAAATGACCTACAGGCAGCTCCTATTGAGGCATTTTTCTCAATTGAGTTTCCCTCTTTTCTAGCTTGTGTCAAGTTGACATAAAACTAGCCAGCACTCTTATCTTTAAACATTGTAACATATGCTTTTATTCATCTTAATCAAAACTTGTAAAGAGAATAAAAGTAACAAAATTAATCTCGCTTGCAAAAGTGTAGACATTCTGATGTAGAATTAAGCCTTTCTTTTTTCTTAGAGAAGGATGATAAATGACTTGTATTCATTCAACAGCAGTCCATGGCGTAATTATTATGTATGGAAACTGTGCTGAAGGATGAGAAGCAGTGGTTTACAAATGTTCTTATTCATGGAGTATATAGATGTGTGTGTGTATGTGTGTGTGTGTGTGTGTGTGTGTGAGAGAGAGAGAGAGAGACAGACAGACAGACAGACAGACAGACAGACAGAGACAGAGAGAGAGACAGAGAGAGACAGAGAGAGACAGAGAGACAGAGAGACAGAGAGAGGAGAGATCAACCAGAGTAGCATTAAAATCAAGCTAAATATATATTTTAGTTTCATTTCTATTGCTATGATAAAATATCCTGACAGAAAGCAATTTCAGGAGGCCTTATTTTTTACATTTTAGAAATTTATTTCAGTGTAACTATATGCATAAGAAATATAGTCATATTGGTTAATAGAATGCAATTATGTTTAACTGTACACAATCATGACCAGAAACTTGGTACAGGGTTACAATTAAAGAAAACAAAAAGCAAAAAGTACATCTGGTTCATTTTTACCTTCTAATGCTGGTGAGATCGCTTCTACAGTTCTACACATATTTCATAGGCTCCATTAGTTACTGAACCCTTAAAACTGGCATTGTAACATTACAACAATATTTTGTGCCAATTTTATAAACTCTTACAGTGCAATATGTGTTACTTTTTTGAGGGAAACCAAAGGTATTTTTCTCAAGGGTCTGCTGCCTTCAGCAATATTTGACAAAGGATCTTTTATACAGGCTGGTCTTAAGCTCACAGAGACCTGCATTCCTCTGCTTCCTTGAGTGCTAGGATTACAGGTTTGTGGCACTGTGCCCAGCCAGAAGTTTATTTATTTTTTAATCTTAAAATTTCAGGCTATAAAATAAGATACTATTGTGGGAAATTCAGAGAAGGAACCCGAAGCAGCTGATCCCACTCAGGCTGCTTGTACTGCCCACAGCTGGACACAGGTTGCCATCTTGTAATGGCGGTGGGGCTGGAATGGTAGAGATGCTGGAAAGCAAGCCTCCCTTGGATGCATATTTTGGCGGAAGAACTGAATGCCTGGTCTTGGTGATGGGTTGGAAGCATGGCTGATTATCCAGAGGCTGTTTAGGCAGGATATGGAACAAGTTCAAAGACAGGCGCCTCAGAGACTTGGTTCCAGCTGTCCTTTGCCATTTAATGAACCATTGTGTTCATTGCCTGCTTGCCTACAGTTTTGTTTCTGAGAACAATTATCTCCTAAATGAGTACAAAAACAGGTTTTGTTCATCACAGCGATATCTTCTCTGTTCCCTGAGAGTCCACAGCAGCACGTAATGAAAGCCTTTCTAAACAGAACATTTTTCATCAGAGTGATGTATACACATAGGCAAAACACCACCAGTGCATGGAAGACAGAATAGCCTCTCTGTTTTTCTTTATACCTCTCTCCTCCCTGGCAGACTCATCTCCAGAGGCTGCTAGTCTTCCATTCCATCTCTCTTTTTGCCTCCATGGGTACCTATGTGCTCATGCTCTTATATACACACTCATTCCTATACATGTAGTTATAAGTCTAAGTAATGCAAAAATGGAGATGAATATTCACCATTGTTTCATAGTTGTAGATCACTCTGTTTCTGCAAAAACACGATATTGTAAGGTTTTTTTTTGTGTCAACTGAGATGATTATGTGCTTGTTGTATTTTTGAAGTTCTGTTAACATGTAATATATAATTTTCTTATTTTGGACTTCCTTTGCACTCCTGAGATAACCCTCTTGATCACTGTGTATAAATCTTTTCAGTGGGTTTTGTTGGCACCAGGCAATGCTGCCTCATAGAGGTATTTGGAAGTATCTCCTCCTAATCTATTGTTTTGGAAGAGCTTGAGCAGGATTGGGGCCAATTCCTCTTTACATGTTCAGCACACTGAAGTCATCTGGCCCTGGACTCGGCCTTCATGGGAGTTTTCGGATCAATGACTCAAGTTCTTTACATGTTTTAGGTCTGCTTACACTCTCCACTTTGTGAATTGGGTTTTGGAAAATTTTACATTCTTTCTTTTTTAAAGGTTTTTTACTTTTTTGTATCTGTTTCTCTGTGAGAGCATACATGTGTGTGAATGTAGGTGTCCTTGGAGGCCAGATACAACAGATAACCTTGGAGCTGAGGTCCCAGGTAATGTGAAACACCTGATGTGGGAACCAAAGTTGTGTCTTCTACAAAAGCTGTTCTCTTAACTACGGCAGCCCTCCTCGAGACTATGTTCCAGTGACATTTTTTTTTTACTTATAATTGACATTATCTCCACTTCTTTCCCCAAATAAGAGCAGCCTATAATAAAAGATAAAATATCAACAATCCTTTAAGATATAAATGTCAGAAGTCAAAAGCCACAAGACAGAGGCAATATTACAAGCAATAGACTTTAGGGTTACCTCCCCTCATCCCCATGCAGAAAATTAAGCTCTTTCAGTCCAGTCTGTCATAGATAAACCAGAAACTAAAATCCTGCCCATATCTTTGGAGTAAGGGATTAGTTTAATGCAGGTACTGGCAACACTTAAAACACAGCACTCTTCACAGTAGCCAAGCTGCGGAACCAGAGGGACAGATAGAAAAAGGGTGTAGTCTACACACACAATGGAATTTCATTTATTCGTAAAGAAGAATTAAATTACGCTGTGCTACAGGAAGGATGGGGTCAACCGGAGATTAGCATATTAAGAAAATTAAGTCTCAGACAAACATTGTGCTTTTCTTTTTGTTTGAGGGTTTGAGATCTTATACAGATCCATAAAATTACACATGTGACGTGAAGCCTTTATAGAAATGTAGAGGACAGATGCAGGGGTGTGGACGGGTGGTGTAGAAAGCCTGGAGAAACGTCCCCAAAGCATCGCGCACACACACACACACACACACACACACACACACACACACACACACACACGGCAACGTAGCGCCATGTGCAGCAAACACATGCCAATAGAAGAGTTCTCAAGTCCTGCAAACAGAGACGCCAGTGTTAGTGGCTGGATGAGAAAGGACGGACCCAAAGCTCAGGCGTCTTTATTTCTCATGACTTTACTGCTTATGTTTCTCCACAGCTGAGAGAAAAAAGGGTCTGCTGTAAGTTGTAGATTCACCGAAGTTTTATGAAATGTGGCTATTGTTAACAAAAGATTTCTTGCCAGAATACAACTCCCCAAGGATCCATGATGGTATTGCCGAATACTCTCCTTACGAAAGGCAACTAGAGCTGGGATTGAGTAAAGACTCCAGTATGATGAGTGCCTATTTTGAGATGAGACCTATTGAAGGAAATTAGCATATTTGGTTTTATCCAAGGCTCTCAATTGTCTTAATAATGTTGTAAATATTATTTAGCTACCACTTACAGCTATCTAAATTTAATTTGAGAAACTTATTAAATTTAAAGAGTCATTTACTCACTTAGGGCTAGAATTATAATATAGGTCTTTTTGCTGCCAAAGACTCCTGTCTTTCCAGGCCAACGTCCACGTGCCTTGCCTGCATCAGGCAGGAGGTGAACAATCTAATAGAATAAGAAATGCTTAGTTAAGCCCAACAACTATATGTACATAAATGGTCTTCATTTACTTTGCCTTAAGAAGTGAGGAGCTTTGCTGATGGTTTTGTCTTTCATCTTCCCCAGTATTTTCATCTTGAATATTCAGGCTTTCTTGCTATTCAAAAGAAGCGCACATATTCTTACATATAGTATATTGTGTATTGCATATAGTATATCCACCAGAAAATATGCATGATTTTAGTAGAAATAAAAAGCAGAGTGAAGCTGATTTTTCCTTGTACTTTTATTTCTACTCCGTGTTTGTGTGTGTGTGTGTGTACCTACTTAGGAATTAGACCCCCATCTTCTTACTGTGGCTCTTTTAGTTGTTGTTTTATTTCCTTTCTATCTAGGAGCAGATTAAATTTTTGATCCATTTGCCTTTTGAGATGTTTCCCTAATAAATCTGTCAACATACTTTCACCTTCCACCCACCATAATGACCTCTTCACAATATCCCCCACGCAATGACAACGGCTGAGGTAAAACCATCCGCTGGGTCTTTCATGCCTCCCCACACGTTCAATATTATTACTATTATCTGAACAAGATGTTTTTCACAGCCTAGTAGAAAATGTTCTTCCTAACAGCACTTCTACCAACTCTCCAGAAAGTGTATGTTGGTCATGTAATTAGTGGAGACGCTGGTCAGGCCTGTGCCATCGGCAGCTTCCTTCAAGCTGATGAAAGGGCTCACACCCTCTGCATTACTCCAGTGATCAAGTATTCATCCGCTTGAATACTCAAGAAAAATAATAAAATTTTGCTGAACCTAGAGCAATAGCCAACCTACAAGTCTAGGAGAAAATATTTTCAAGGTACATGTCAAATAAAAAATGTATATTTAGAATATATAAATCAAAACAAAAGTTCCTCATAACTGAAAGATAAACCTACAGCCCAGAAGCAAAGGGTTTTCAATAAAGGAGACAGAGAGATGACTAATAAGCTGTCCAGCATTGCTATCAGGCACACCCGCATACCTGTACACATGACAAAATATCCTTAAAACACTGCAAGGATGAGGAACAGATGGAGTGTTACCCAGGGTTGTCAAGAATATAAAGTGGAAGGTGTACGTTTTCCCAAGTTTGGTAGCTTCTGAAAAGGATAAACATATACTAACACATGACTCAGCCCCGTTCCTCTACTCAAGAGAGATGGAAGCCATGTCCACATAGAGACTTTTATATAGATGCTCAGTGAGACTTCATTATTGAGAGTGCCAGGCTAACAAGCTGCATGTTCATTGGCAGGAAGATGACTAAATGGATCACGGTACATCCAGGGAAGGTACATCCACTTAGCAACAAAACAAAACAGAACGAACAGCAGCAGCAGCAACAAACACTGCATATAGCCACATAGACAAACCCTAAAACCGTCATGCAAAGTACACTCTCCGTGGTCCCACTTTCTTTCCACTGCAGAAAACCAAATATAGGGCAGAAGCTCATCAGTTATCTGAGGATTAATGAGGAGGGCAGGGTCCTTTGAAAGGGACCCGTGGAAGCTCCCTCTGGTGGCTGAGGGCACTGGAAACACTCGGATGCTGCACCTGCCTTGGTTATTGCGTGTACATGCCACAGTTCCCCCAGACTACGCATTTAAATAGGCGTAGTTCACGTTAGCTAAAGTATGTGTTTGAAAATTAGTTAAAATCAACTAGTTAAAATTAGTTAAAACTGGCAAAAAGGATCTTAGCAAAGAATAAATAAGGTATCCAGTGGGGTAACCGCAAGTAATGTATAAAGAGCCGTAAGCGAGGAAGTGACGCCTGGAAGAGTTGAGCTACAGCTCCGAGCTGCTCCCACCACCCCTGCCAGGACTTGTGTGATAGGCAAACAGAGCTATCCGCCGAATAAAAAGTAAACTGTGTTCTTAGTTACATTTTGTATTTCAGTATTTATAGCTTTGTGTGTGTGTGTGTGTGTGTGAGTGTGTGTGTGTGTTTCCTTCTTTCTATAGTTTCTTAACTAGGCCTGTTCATCTCTTCACTTTGAAGCATTCTGTCCACGGTTTTCTCAACCCTGGTTTGTTGGCATGGAGTTTTTTCAGGCTGTTTGTATCATGGAAGCATTTTCTTTCTTCTTCAACTATGGCATATAGTTTTTCTAGGTATATTGGTAAGGTTGGCCAGCGTGGTTTTTAGGGTTTGGAATGCACTGCTCCAGACTCTTCTGGCTTTCAAAGTCCCTACTTTCTCTTTACATGTGACTTGTGTGTTTTGAGGTTTTTTTTCCCATGACTCCACAGTTCTTATACGTTCCTCTCATGTGCTTAAGGGCTTTGAATATTCTTTTGCTGCCTAATTCCTCTACTTTATCTTCAAGTACTAATATTCTTTATACTTCTTAATCCATTACATCTAAGGCACTCTCCAGAGTCTTCTGATTGGGTTTTGAATTTTTAAACTTCATCTTCACATTTGATTGAGTCTCTTAAATATTTCTCTTTTTTCTAATCTTTTTCAAATCCTGAATTGTTTTCATAACTTCATTCAGACATATGTTTGTGTTTTTCAGGCACTGACAGCTATCCTTAAGCTCATTGAGGTGTTTGTGTTTTCTTTAAAGTCCTAGAGTTCTTTGCTAAAATTTGTTGTTGTTCCTTTTAAGTTCTGTGTTCTGAATTTCATTTAGGTGAATGTGGGTCTATGACATGTTTGGTTTTTTCAAGGTCCATGGTAGAAGGCAGGGTCATGGGACCAGGTAAATGTATCATGAATTTTTAATACATTCCAGCATTTTTACACTGTATAAATAATAGATTATGAGTGAATCAGTTAACTGAAAGCTGGAAGTTTAGATTTGACCCACATCTGACAATGTAGGGGTAAAAGTTTGTAGATCTAAACAGATAATTTCCATTAAGAATTATTCAAAAAGAAATAAAAAGACTCATTTTTTTTATTGCTTAGAACACATGTATATAGTATGTTTTGATCCTTCTCTGTCCCCTCACCACTTGTCTCTCTAATGTCGTGTGTTTTTAAAACTATTTTTACATACATTTATATTATTACACATATATACAATAACCCACATACAACAACAATAACCACAAAACAATCAAGAATTATATAAATGTTACATTCATAGTGATTTGGCAATTTGTATTTACCATCCTTGGAGAAAACATCTTTCCTATCTTGATGAGTCTAAAATTCTGAATGTAAATTAATATCTATAATATCTTATCTCTAACAACTTAAAACATCTGTCTAGACCAAAAAACATCTTAACTCCTAAACAACGAAGCTTAATTAGAAAACTAAACTATCTAATCTTCAACCCCATCAGAGACTTGAGAAACAATAAAATTAATTACCTGAGTAAAGAAGAAGTGCAGGTTAGCAGCTTCCAAAGTGAAAAAAATGACAGAGACAGTTTGCTGCCTGAACAGTCGCCCAAAACTCTTTATAATGTTAGAGCATCATCTTCAGCCTTCTGGCCCAATATATCTGACAGACATATTTGTGAGGAACTGTTGAGGACTTGCTTACCCTGTCTTGGCAGCGTTTGGCTGTTGATTCTGCCTGCATCCAAGCTTGCCCATTTTTAGGCAGAATTCTGTCTGTGGCCGGAGTGAGAACATTTTGCCCAGTGGCTGGTTTGCCACTTTTGAAGCCATCTCCATAAGGAGGTTCTTTGATGCTCATCATCCCCCTTGAGGTAGGCTGGGTGTTGCCAGGAGTTAACCTGTCTTATTGTCCAAGAATCTGTAAAATAATAACCACATCTTTAAATGCTATATTTTGTAGGTCTTTGAGGCTTTTGAAGACCTTATCTAACTATTTTACCTCATCTATCTATAGAATCGTATCTATCTGTTAAACCTAAAATATATATTCTTGTGATGAAAATAGACTAGTAATTGACATGACCATGATTTAATCAACTAACAATTAACTTTATTACTTAATTATCCTAAACAGCCTTCAATAGCACTTTCAAAGTATTGAAGTAAATATTGTATTATAATAGAGTAGTATGAGTACAATACCTCATATTAGAGTAGAAATATATATATATATATAAAATGTGTGTGAAAAATAATCTTAAATTTGAATTCTATACAAATGTATCAAAATTAAACTTATTTTGCATCAATATACAATTTCCCTTAAGGGTGGTTGCATAGGTTTTTGGTTGCTTTCTTGGGCTATCGATGTTTATTTTCATTGGGAGTTATAAGTTATTATTGGTCTTATTCAGAGAAAAAATGAGGTTGGACTCAGGGATGTCTCTCTTTTCCTTTATCTTTCTTTCTGAGGTTTGGAGATAGAGGTTGAAAAGAAAGAAGGGGGAGGATAGAAATATATAGGGATGACAGGACAAAAAAGTAGATTAGTGAATCTACTCCTCAACTTAAGGCCTTAATTGTTACTCACAAGGTTATTTTTTAACTCACCAGACTGCTTTCTTACAGATCCCAGGACCACCAGCCCAGAGATGGCTCCACCCACACTGGGTTGGGCCTCCCATCAATCGCTAATTAAGAACATGCCCTGCAGGCTTGCCTACAGCCTGACCTTCTGGAGGCATCTCTCATCATAGGCTCCCTCCACTCTAGTGACTCTAGCTTGTGTCAAATTGACATAGAACTAGCCAGCATTCAGTGATGGAGTGTTTGCCCGGCTTTCTCAGTTCCTACTACCATCACCGACAAATGTGTTGCTTCTGGACTGGGCCCGCTGACTGTTCTTGGGTAAACCTGACATTTGTGGTGCCCTTAAATCCCTCTTAATTGGAATTGGCTGCCTGACATTTGCCTCCTTATTGAGACTGAGCCTTAGAAAACCCCTGAACATGGCCGTGCTCATTTGAACTGGCCAAAGTAGTTACGGCTTCTGCTGTTTTATAGACCGTGTCCACGGTACTTCGGCAAATGAAAAGCAAAATCAAATATGCTTCATTAGAGGTATGATAACAAGGTAAGGATGAAATATTAATTATCCCCCCCAGGCCTTCAGGCTACACCCCTTGTTAGTAAAGCAAACATAGCTATAAAAAAGAGTACTTTTCTTGCCTGTAGCACAGACTTTCAGCTCTTACTTTAATTGGAGTTGTGCATTTGAATATTCATAAGCATACATCACAAGCTCACAAACCAAGATGGTTTTCTGTGTAGGATACCCACCAGAAACAAGGTCGCCATTTATTCGGAAGAAAACAAAACAAAACAATATGGCGTGTGGGATGGGATGAGGTTATGGTAACACAATTTTCCTGACCCTAGTGGGCTGCGTTCTGACACATGGCCTGGTAAGACAAAATATTTTAAATCAGCAGAGTCCTAGAAAATCCAGGACATATGGCTGCCTTAGCTTTGGAACTAAAATATAATCTTTTCAGTGAATTAAACAGTATTATTCCAGTATATTTGTAAATCCTTGACTTTTAAATTCAGTCATTTCCTGGCAAAGTATACATGCCCTTCCATGTATGTTTGCAGCCTCCTCTGTGGATGTTATTATCTCTCATAGCCGTCTCTAACCATTAGAAACTGTGTTGTTGTGTGCAAGAGCTCTTTCCATGTGTGAGTTCTTCTCCCTCCAACACGCTTCCCTCTTCCCTTAGGTAATTCTTCCAGACTCTCCTTGGATACCAACCCACCAGAATTGTATCTCAAACAGTTTATCTCTGCTTTTTGTCAAAGTGCTTGGTACCTGTGCAGGCACAAATTTAAAATGAATCAAGTAACAGTTGGATGAATGAGCCAGAAGAATAGTAGAAGGCTGTTATGATTATATGGTATTGAAGGAACTAAGACTTAACATGCTTGTGTGTTTGCATCCCAGAAATAAATCCACACACCTATGGACAATTGATTTTTGACAAAGATGTCAAATCTATACGATGGAAAAAGGACAGCATCTTCAATAAACGGTGCTTGTCTAACTGGAAGTCTACATGTAGAAAAGTGCAAGTAGATTCATATTTATCACCCTGCACAAAACTCAAGTCCAAGTGGATTAAAGACCTCAACACAAAACCAAAGACACTAAATCTGTTAGAAGAAAAAGTGGGGAAGAGGCTGAAACTCATTGGCACAGGAGACAACTTCCTGAACAGAACACCAACAGCCCAGGCCTTAAGGTCAGCAATTAATAAATTGGACCTCATGAGGCTGAGAAGCTTCTGTAAGGCAGGAGACACTGTCAATAGAACAAAGCAACAGCCTACAGACTGGGGAAAGATCTTCACCAACCCTACATCTGACAAAGGACTAATATAAAAATATATAAAGAGCTCAAGAAATTAAACACCACCAAACCAAATAACCCAATTAAGAAATGGGGCTCAGAATTAAGCAGATAATTCTCAATAGAGGAATACTGAATGGCTAAGAAACACTTAAAGAAATGGCAATGACCTTAGTCATCAGAGGAATGCAAATCAAAGTGACTCTGAGATTCCAGCTTATACTCATTAGAATGACTAAGATCAAAAACTCAAGTGACAGCACACACTGGCAAGGATGTGGAGAAAGGGGAACACTTCTTCATTGCTGGTGGGAGTGCAAACTTGTACAACCATTTTGGAAATCAATCTGGCACTTTCTCAGAAAACTGGGAATAGGGCTACCTCAAGACCCAGCTATCCCACTCCTTGGAATATACCCAGAAGATGCTCCACCACATAACAAGGACATATGATCAACCATGTTCATAGCTTTATTCATAATAGCCAGAATCTGGAAACTGCCTATGTTTCCTTCAACTGAAGAATGGATAAAGAAACTGTGGTACATTTACACTATGGAATACTACTCAGCTATTAAAATCCAGGAAATCCTGAAATTTGCAGGCAAATGAATGGAACTGGAAATAATCATCCTGAGTGAGTTAACCCAGACACAGAAAGATACACATGGTATATAGTCACTTATAACTGGACACTCGCCCAACAGAGACACTAGTCCCCTGAATGTCTTCACTTAGCAGGAGATTGGGATAGATGCCAAGACTTCCTATTCAGACTCCAGGTGAGAGAGGTATGGGAGAATGGAGAAATAGGAGGATCCAGAGGTTCCTAGAAACCTACAAGAAGACCATCAAGGCTGGTGAATCTGGACCAGGGTGGCGGTGGGGTCTGCTCAAACTAGCCAAGGACAATGTATACAGTAAACCTAGAACCCGTATTCAGATCTAGCCAATGGACAGCACATTCTCCACAGTTGTGTGGAGAGCAGAGACTGACTCTGACATGAACTCTGGTGCCCCCTATTTGACCACTTCCCTTTGGTGGGGAGGCCTGGTGACACTCAGAGGAAGAGTAAGCAGGCTACCAGGATGAGACCTGACAGGCTGTGATCATATGGTGGGGGAGGAGGTCCCCTTCTGTCACAGACCTAGGGGAGGGGAATAGGGCGAAAGAGGGAGGGAGGAGGGAAAGGGAAGGTACAAGTGATGGGATAACAATTGAGATGTAATCTGAATAAATTACTTAAATAAAAAAATGAATATTAAAACTTATTCATGTTACAGATGGGACCACTGGATTAAGACTTACTTGAGTGCTTGTGTGGTTATAGCCTTCAGCAGCCTTTTACACTGAGATAGATTTTTACCCTCCCACAACCTTTCTGCCACAACCATCACCATCATCTATGGCTCAACCCCAAATTCTCGCATTATACACTTTCAGCATCATTATCCAAAATTGGAGAATTTCAGGTAGAATCATCTGTGAACATATCCAAGGTAAAAGTAAGCTATT
Source organism: Acomys minous (assembly GCF_964271855.1). Taxonomy (NCBI): domain Eukaryota; kingdom Metazoa; phylum Chordata; class Mammalia; order Rodentia; family Muridae; genus Acomys; species Acomys minous. The sequence continues at coordinate 1,281,536 of NC_140501.1, read as the reverse complement.
ACAGGGTGTTGATATCACCCCTAGACCTTGTTTGCTATTTTTCTGCTCATTTTACTGCACTTAACCCAGTGTAGATGGGACTGAACTATAATCAGCTGTAATTTATTGGGGCTATGGAGGGACAGAGAGGCACCTGCAGTGTAAGATGGTGAGTGAGAGGTAAGGTGGAGAAGCATGCATGCACGTTTTCTAGATAGTACACACATAAAAAGCATCTATCCTAATAATTTGTAATTTAGCTGGAATGTTTTGTGGCCTGGGCAACAGAGTAATGGATCAAATTTATTTGGGGGTGGTAAACATTTTAGTCACTGGCAGATGCAAAAAAAAAAAAAAGGCTGTGTTAAGAAACACAACAAGCAGAAAATTGAGAGTTGTGTATAGCCATCTACTAGAGCTGTGTTAATATGCTACAACATTATTTTTATTCTGCAGCATTTCCCCTGTGAGTTATCCAAAGGCAGCCCTGACCTTTTACTGAAATCTGGGGAGAGCACAAATTCTGTGTGGCTTGCTATTTTCACCTCTATAGAAGAAGACGAGTTGCTGGCAGATGTCAGTTTCATGAAGGGCACAGAGAATGCTTGCTGTTAAAATTCCCTAAGATGTTGCTGAGAGGAAAACATGGCCTGTTTATGGGATGTGGTGTCCTTTGCATCTTGACATCTTGTTTCTGTAGGAAGAGGTGGATCATTTTGCCAAAGCCTGTTAGTAGGTCAAAATAAATCAAGGGTGACATTAGACCAAAACTTACCGTCATCTTTTCCACCAGACTTGATTGAGTTATGCATGTGTGGGTACATACACACACACACACACACACACACACACACACACACACACACACACACTGGAAAGGGGTAAAATAATTCCCTTATTTTTAGAGTGAGCTACGTAAAAGTTCATGCATCTGGGACACTGCCCCAAACCCTTTCTTTCTCATCTGTTATTTTCCCTCTTGTCTTTAACTCTTGCCTGTAGGATCACGCTAATGTAGGACATACACCCACTTCTCCTTTGAAGGTTCATCTTCTGTAGCACCAGTTCCTTGATATTTGTTAGGCTGAGTGGTTATTGTAGGCAATTAGCTTGTTTCCTGGCTCATGAATGCTTCCAGATGTGAGGCAGGAGATGCACCGTGCTCGTTACCAAGGGTCAGAACAGTTAGTGGGGGCTGCTGCTGCTGCTGTCCTTGTCAGCTGACTGTCATGACTGAGAGCTGGGCTTTGCTGTACTCTCCAACCTATGATGAGAACAGGCTAGACTGTATTAATCTGTACATATTTTGTACATTTTGCACTTTATAGAGATCAACCTAGGCATTTGGGATAGGGATGTTATTTTCAGGATATCTTCACAGTGTGCGTGCACGTGTGTGTGTGTGTGTGTGTGTGTGTGTGTGTGTGTGTGTGTTGGTAAGTGTGGCAGAAGCCAGGTAATTAATTCTAAAATTAGCATTGTTTATTCCTCTTACCACCTACATAGGAAGAAAAAGTCAAGCATGCCCCCTTCCTCTCCCATCTGAATCCAGGGAAGGGCATGTTTTTCAGATTCCTGCTGTGGTTTTCTGTGGCTATATGACTGAGATCCAGCTGATGGAAAGTGCCAGAAGACACATTTACCCTGTTAGGTGTGTCCCATGTCACCTGTCCCTCGTGCATGGCGTTCCATGGTCTTTACCCTCAGGCCTGACAAATTGGGGGTAAAATGACAGCTTGAGGAACCAGACACTGAAGACGATGGGGCCACAGACAGCAGAAACTTGGGTCCCCGAGGTGCTGCATGGAGGAGATTGACCCCCTGACTATAAATAGCCTTTAGATGAACAACATTAACATAGTCTCCTGAGAGTTTCCATTTTACCTTTTCTACCCTTATTAAGTTTTCCTTCATGAAAACCCCGCCCCAGCGTGTGCTCCAAGTCAGTGCATATCGCAATTATTTTGATTCACTACGGTGAGTTTACATCTTGTTAAAACAAATGAAGGCCCATGAATTTGCAAACGCTCTGAGATGCAGTAACTGTCAGTCATGAGAAGGCTTCCCCCTAGGCAAAGCCCCTTCCCAAACACTGAGGAGGAATGCTGACCCTGATGGAGTCTCTGCGAGACCGAGATACTTGGGGACATGCTTAAACATGGGCATCCAAGGAAAGTATGTGTGCCGTGTACGTGAAGTTTAGAAACCAAAAAGGATGACCTCACTACAGCTGAGCTGCTTCGAGTCAGCAGTTTCATACAAAGGAGGAGGAGTCAGACCTCAAGCTCATGGAGGAGAGCCGAGTTTAGTTTCTTGCTTTGAGGAAATGTGCAAAGACAGAGGAACAGCTTTCTTCACCTAAGGTGTCACTCAGGGGTTCTTTACACGGAGACATAACGAGGTCTCTGAGGTAGACCTCAGCCCTCTCAAGCTGCCTATGTGGAAACGGTCACTCGGATGAGGCAAGGCAAGGCTGCTGAAGTGAGGCGTGTTTGCTGACACATGAGAACCAGCCACCATTACCTGTGCTTGGCAGAGACTCCAGGGAGCAGAGGATCTGCGCTCAGGTCCTCATGCTGCTGGGGCAAGTTCTTTAGTGCCCGAGCCACATTCTCTCTCTCTCTCTCTCTCTCTCTCTCTCCCTCTCTCTCTCTCTCACATGAAAGACTCTTTCAGTATCACATTTTAAAAGCCTCTTCTCTTTGTTTGACCTGCAGCTAAGGAAGAGTGTGAGAAAATTCAGTCTCCTTTATTGAAGGGTAGCAAGCATCCTGCCCTTCTCAGATATTTCTCCTGGATATTTTGCACTGAAATCACATTACTATTGTCTGAAAACCTTTATTCTACCAGGACTCATTTTTTTCCTCCTTATTTCTGTTTTTCTCAGTGGCTGTGGTATCATCTGTCATTTCTGCTGGTGGCTGCCCTTGTATCTGGCTTCTGCATGGTGAGGCTGCACAGCATAGATTTTTCCATTGTGCTGCACTCAACAATTTTTAAGAAGACAAATTAACTAAAAAGCTCTGAAAACTAAAGAGAACTATGGGGTGTTAATGTATGCATATTTTCTTTTAAACATGTTGACTTATTTTACTTTAAAAATCAGAAATGGCTCTGTCCCCAAGGTAAATATACAGCATTTAAAAAACCTCCTTCTCAGCCTGTCTTCTCAGCTGCTCTAATGGCAGAGAATCTCCAGCACATTTAGCATTCCAGCATTTAAAGGGCTCTCAAGGGTCAGCTCCTTGGAAGCTCCTTATTCTTAAATTTGCAAAAGAAGCAGGCAGGGCAGGATGCCACTCTCCCAGCTCCCTGGCCTTCCTTTCAGGGGTTTGATTAACTCTTTGGTTCATCTCAGCATAGGGGAAACTCAAGTGTCTGCTTAGCAAGAGTGGCAGGGGGCATTCGAATGAGGGCTGCTGTTGCCAAGACTGGACCAGCAAAGCTCGTTTTTTTAGAGCACGTTCTTGAAGCCCATTTGGTCAGAGGAGGCCATTTGAGCAGTCTCCGGCCTGGGCTCCGGATTGTTTCTGAGTGTGCTTCCCTTTGGGAGACCTGGAATGTGAAGTCAGGGAGCCCCCTTCTGGAGGAGGACAGCTGAGGGGGAATGTGAGGAAGCTAGGAAGAAGGGTGGGGAGGCAAGAGCACATTAAGCGGAAAGAATTTGGAAAAGGCAGCCAGGAGAAAGACAAGCTTCCTATCTGAACTCATATTGGGGAAAATCAACACAAGATTTTAAAATAAAACACACAGAACACACACACACATGTATGTGTATATATATACATTTGTGTCTATACACATTATATATATACTATATATCCACAGGAAAGATGTATGTATGTATGTATGTATGTATGTATGTATGTATGTATGTACGTACAAGAGGCAGGGCTGGACTGGTTCTCTCGTTGCTAAGATAAGCAGTTTTGAAGGTGGGCATGGGGAGGGTAGAGCAGGCTGAGTGTGTGCCCTGTGGGGGTGGGAAAGAGCATTGCAGTCCACCCCACTGTGGCCTCCATTTCCGTTGCATTCTGCAGCACTTCCCAAGGCCAGCAGCAAAGACAAGCTAAGTGGATATAATCTGTGAATGTCTCCAGTGCTGACCTTTGTTGAGTGCTGCAAGCAGCTGTGATGGGCTGCTGGGGCTCCACCTTCTCTCCCCTCTGTGTGGCAGGACCTAGGGATTTGCTTCTTATGAACAGAATCCAGTAGCTGCTACTCCTGGGGCATGATTTAGAGACTGGGCCTTCCTGCTGGTTCAAGTTCCTCCTCACTCTCCTGCTCTCAGAAGACAGGCTGTTCTACAGAGATGGCCTCCTGTCAATGACTACCAGCAACCACCAGCAAACAGTCAGGGGAGACCAGAGGTGCCTCCACCTATAGCCTGCTAAACAGGATGACCTGAGTCTATCCTTTCAGTGAGCTTGAGGAGACTCTCTTTCCTGCTAAGTCCTGAGAAGTGACACAGCTCACTCTCACCTTGACTTTCGCTTGTGCAACGACTACAGCAGAGGACCCAGAGAAACCAGGCCCTGCTTTTTGATTGACAGATGTGAGATACGAGATTTGTACTGTAGCAATACAGAGCCATTCCTATGGAAAGGCACCTGTTGCTTTGCCCCACACGTCCGCGTGGCTTCCGAGTCCAGCAGGGATGAGTCTTGGAAGTTATCCATTTTTTCTCTCCTCCCACTCTTGTAGCCAGAGCCTGTTCCAACAAAACCTTTAAGTCCTGGGAAGTTACAGGAGCTCTGCCATGTACAGAGTGCCTTCCAAGCTATTTGTCCCCCTTACCCATCTGTGGTTCTCCCAGCTCCCACAGCTGTGCGCCATACACCACACACTTATATAAAGCCTCATATAGCTGTATACCAGGCACCTTCAGCCACAGCACCTTAAAAAAACCTGAAACAGGGTATATTATGTACAATCAAAGACTTTATTTCTCTCACCTAACAAAAAGCCTGACAAGGATAATTTAGAAGCATTGGCAAGTAGGGAGCAAGTGTTTGGGGGCTCTCATGGCCATACAGACCCTGTTATACTAACTTGGCTAACATTTAAATTGCAAATGTAGCCTCATATCATTGTACACAGTGAGCCTGTCTATGTGCCTTTAAGACTTTATTTATAGACAATCAAATTTGAATAATTTTTTTGTGAGCGTCATTCTTTAGGTTTTCATGTAATTATTTATAAAAATATTTGTTATAGTTATACAAAATATTTGTTCTGGTTGATTTTGTCAACATGATGGGATCTGGGATAAAGCATGCCTCTAGGCAGATGTGTGAAGCTATTTCCAGAAACTAACTGAGGGGAGAAGACCTTGGCAGGGGTAGTACCTTCTAAGAGGTGGTCCAGATAGGAAGATGTGAGGGAAGAAGCAGTCTCATCTGCCTTTACCTTTTGATGTTGTGCCTGCTGCTGCTGCTGGTGATGATGATGGTGGTGGGTGATGAAGATGGTGGTGGTGATGATGATGGTGGTGATGATGATGATGGTGGTGATGATGGTGGTGGTGATGATGATGGTGATGATGATGATGGTGGTGATGATTATTTCAGTTTCCAGTTTTTCCTATAAGAAAGTTCCATTCTTTCAACCTCAGATTGGGACTGCTGAGGCATTTAGCTTAGTGGGCTGAGCAGCTGCTGGTTCTCAGGCTCTTCAGCTGGTCAAGGGCCATTGTCAGACTGCATCACGTAGGCCGTTCTGGTGAGTATCCTTTTATGACACACACACCCTGTGCCTCCTGTTACTCTGCAGGACCTGCTGAGTGCACCACTCACTCCAGCGGTGGTGTGAAAGCAGGCAGCAGCCTGTATGTCCTCTCTTCTGAATTAGTCTACTGTTCTGTTTTCATATTCTTATTTCTGGTATACAGTTGGCCTTCATGGATATATTGTGGTTGCTGTTACTCCAGTCACTGTATCAGCATTTCCAGAAAAAGAACAAAAAAGGAGAGAAGGGTAGTGCCTTTGGCGCGCTACACTACATCTCAGTAGTGAGGAAACACCAACTTTTAAAACTCATTAGACCTTGGGCTTCTCCTAGAAGGAATGGAAAGAGTGGACGGACCTTGTGTGACAAGGAGCAGCACGTCCCGAAGCTCGATTCCTCCTCTGCGCTCTGGCCTGGTCAGCTTCAGCTGTTGATGTGACAGAGCTTACTCACTTGAGAAAGGAATTCTAGCTGAGGGGTTCCCAGCTCAGATTTGTCCCTGGGCGATTGTCTAGGTTGTTAGCTAACACAGCAAGTGCCACTCTGAGCGGGCTGCACTCCATGGGCGGTGTAAGAAAGTTAGTTGTGGAAAAGTCACTAGTTTTCCAGGCATTGTTTTCTATTTCTTCAAGCACGCTGCTCTGTGAAGTAGTGGGCAAGATTACAGACTTTGAAATCAGACTGAGTTGGTTCTAGTGTTGTGTCTGCCACTCTCAGACTGAGCAAACATGGACAAGTTGCTTGGTCTTCATAAGCACACATTAGTCTTACTGTAAAATGGAATTGGAGCAATCGGTTTCCTGCTTCATTTTCATCATAAAATGATGTGACATAGGTGGCAGCTCTAGCATAGGACTTAGCATGAACTAAAAAAAATTTCCCAGAACAAATTTTCCATTATGAGTTTGCATAAACTCATATTTTTTCAAAAAGATTTGTTGATTTTTATTTCTCTCTGTCTCTCACTATCTTTATATATATGTGTTTTATTCATGACTCAGAAGTAAAGGCCAGGGTATTACTAATTATTCTGTAATAAATCAGTCAGCCACTTACAGTAAAAACGAAGTTTAGGGTGCTTATTGGGTAGGGTGTTTACTGGGAAAGCTTGATGATTTGAGTTCAGATGCCTACTGCACATGTTAAAAAGCTGGACATGCCAACACACAGCTGTAATCACAACACTGAGAGGTGAAACAGGAGATTCCCGGGGGCTTGCTTGATGACTATCTAATTTGTCATTGAGTTCCAGGCTCAGTGAGTAGCCCTATCTCAAAAATAAGGCGATGCTGGGTGGTGGCACACTCCTTTAATCCCAGCATCGGGGAGGCAGAAGCAGGCGAATCTCTGAGTTCAAGGCCAGCCTAGTTTAGGAGAAAGTTCTGTGACAGCTAGGCCTACACAGAGAAACTCTGTCTCAAAACACCCAATGGGGGAAAAAGTGTCTAGAGATTGAGGAAGACACTCAACACCAGATTCTGACACACACACACACACACACACACACACACACACACACACACACACACACACACAAACACACACAGACACTCAGCACAAAGCCTGTGGTGCTGAGCTTCCTAAGGAACATCTGTCCCCCAAACGCAATTTTTCAAAGCTCTTGTATCTACTTACCATCTGGTTTCTGCCAGTCAAAGATAATTTTAAGACAATGTGATGTTACAGATTTCTCTGGGTCTTGCACGCCACTTTGCCATAAATTTAGGAGTAAGTAACACATGTGGGAATTGGTCGCTATTTGAGGTTTCTAAGGAGTTAAATGAAGACTGAATACTGGGTAAAGCCGAGTGTGGTATGGGACCAGAACAGCACCAAAGGTCTCCTCCTTTGAATCAGAAATAACGAGTTTGTGTTAGCGCTAACTGAACTTGAAAGGGACCAATAGAGTGATTCCTTAGTGAAAGAAGGTGGTCTCCATGCGTGGTGACAGCGTCAGGAAAGAGAAACCACCAAGAAAATGGCTCTTCTTGAACTAGGCAGCTTATACAGGAATCCGCATCAGCCTTAGGAACTCAAGGTGAGGAGGAGGTGCGGGAGCATCTGATGTAGTAGCCGACAGCACCCAGTCTCTCATGCTCCAATTTCAGTAATGGCTGCTCCTGGGAGAAGTAAGGCCCCGCCCACACCGGGCTTCTGCTTAGGATGGGAACAGAGAAGTATATCAGACGTGACACGCTGGGGGTAGAGGCTGGCAGAGGAAGGTGTCACGCAACGCCAGAACTGATGCTGGCCTAAGAAGGGTCTCTGTGAAGTCTTTCTGAGATTGTGGCATCAAAAGACAACCCTAAAAAAAAAAAAAAAAAAAAAAAGACAAACCTAAACTCAAGGAGAAGTGAGCCACCTCAAGGAGTACGGCTGGGTGCCCCAAAGAGCGAACCGTGGGACAGAAATGTCTATCCTCTTTCCCTCCAAGAAGAGCAAGATCAGGATGACATGAACAGAGTGTATGAGCTGAGCTGTGGCAGTCGCCATGAGGACAGTGTCCTGCAGGCTATGGTCATGACGTACAGCTTTATTGTGCAGCAAAGTGCACGCTACTGGGGGTTGATCAGTCAGGATGTGTTTTTTGTTTTTGTTTGTTTTTTTTTTTTTTTTAGCATTTTATTAATTTAAAAAATTTTTTAAATTAATTTATTCTTGTTACATCTCAATGGTTATCCCATCCCTTGTATCCTCCCATTCTTCCCTCCTTCCCATTTTCCCCTTATTCCCCTCCCCTATGACTGTTCCTGAGGGGGATTTCCTCCCCCTGTATATGCTCATAGGGCATCAAGTCTCTTCTTGGTAACCTGCTGTCCTTCCTCTGAGTGCCACCAGGTCTCCCCGTCCAGGGGACGTGGTCAAATATGAGGCACCAGAGTTCGTGTGAAAGTCAGTCACCACTCTCCACTCAACTGTGGAGAATGTTCTGTCCATTGGCTAGATCTGGGTAGGGGTTTAAAGTTTACCACCTGTATTGTCCTTGGCTGGTGCCTTAGTTTGAGCAAGACTCCTGGACCCAAATCTGCCTATCATAATGTTCTTCTTGTAGGTTTCTAGGACCCTCTGGATCCTTCTACTTTGCTATTCTCCCATGCTTCTCTCATCTAGAGTCCCAATAGGGTGTCCTCCCCTCTGTCCCAGTTTCCTGGTAAGTGAAGGCTTTCATGGGACATGCCCCTTGGGCTAGTATGCAGATACAAGTGAGTATATACCATTTGAGTCTTTCTGCTTCCGGGTTGACTCACTCAGTCAGGATGTGATTGTGTCTGGCTTTAACTAGTTCACCGTTCTGCTCTGTTAGGGTAGGCATGGTGGAAGCACAGTGGGTGGTAGGGGTGGGGCTCCTGCCAGCCTAGGTTCCTTTCCCCTCTTTTATTTGAAGGAAGGGGCGTGAAGATGATGAACTTTGGTGTCTCCTGACTGAGGTAAGTATTGTCTGGTATTCTCAAGCAGATGACAAGCCCCTGCTGTGGCTCCTGGCGTGAATCACCACAGGTGTTTCCTCAATGCTCCTTGCATTCCTGTGGGCACAGGCAAGGCTTAGCCGTTCTCCGGCACCCCAGTGATGTGTTGCACAGTAGCAAAAGCTGTCTTCCTATGAAAAGGGCGTTTGTTTTACAGTCACACCAACTCCCCATTCCATGGGTTCCGGAATTTGTTCCTTCTTATCTGGAGGCGTAATCTCACGATCCTGTTATTTCCTGTGGTGAAACTCTAAGGGTAACCCTTCTAGGTTTGTCTACCCATGAAGCTGTAGAAAATTTGGGTTTTATAGCCCCATTCCCCTATAAAAATATTTTACTACAGTATTTGTACAAAGACAAACATATTAACTTATATTAGTGTGTTTTGTCTTGCAAAGAATTATCTGATGTTAAAACAAATTCGTTTATTGGCTCCTAAAATTATCATAAGCCATAACCCTACTTCTATTACCTAAGGGCATCATGGAGTTTCCTTATTTCTTCTTTTTTTTTAATTTTAATTTTTAATTTAATCACTTTACATCCCGATTGTAGCCCCTCCCTCATCGTCTCCCAGTCCCTTATCCCCTCATTCCCCTCATGCCCTCATCCCCTCATACACTCATCCCTTCATCCCCTCATCCCCTCATCCCCTTATCCCCCATCCCTTCATCCCCTCATCCCCTCATCCCCTCATCCCCTCATTCCCTCATGCCCTCATCCCCTCATCCCCTAATCCCCTCATCCCCCATCCCTTCATCCCCTCATCCCCTCATTCCCTCATCCCCTCATCCCCTCATCCCCTCATCCCCTCATGCCCTCATCCCCTCATCCCCTCATCCCCTCATCCCCTCATCCCCCATCCCTTCATCCCCTCATCCCCTCATCCCCTCATCCCCTCATTCCCTCATCCCCTCATCCCCTCATCCCCCATCCTTTCATCCCCTCATCCCCTCATCCCCTCATTCCCTCATGCCCTCATCCCCTCATCCCCTCATCCCCTCATCCCCCATCCCTTCATCCCCTCATCCCCTCATTCCCTCATCCCCTCATCCCCTCATCCCCTCATCCCCTCATGCCCTCATCCCCTCATCCCCTCATCCCCTCATCCCCCATCCCTTCATCCCCTCATCCCCTCATCCCCTCATCCCCTCATCCCCTCATTCCCTCATCCCCTCATCCCCTCATTCCCTCATCCCCTCATCCCCTCATCCCCTCATCCCCTCATGCCCTCATCCCCTCATCCCCTCATCCCCCATCCCTTCATCCCCTCATCCCCTCATCCCCTCATTCCCTCATCCCCTCATCCCCTCATCCCCTCATGCCCTCATCCCCTCATCCCCTCATCCCCTCATCCCCTCATCCCCTCATCCCCCATCCCTTCATCCCCTCATCCCCTCATTCCCTCATCCCCTCATCCCCTCATCCCCTCATCCCCTCATCCCCCATCCCTTCATCCCCTCATCCCCTCATCCCCCATCCCTTCATCCCCTCATCCCCTCATCCCCTCATCCCCTCATCCCCTCATGCCCTCATCCCCTCATCCCCTCATCCCCTCATCCCACATCCCTTCATCCCCTCATCCCCTCATTCCCTCATCCCCTCATCCCCTCATCCCCTCATCCCCTCATCCCCTCATGCCCTCATCCCCTCATCCCCTCATCCCCTCATCCCCTCATGCCCTCATCCCCTCATCCCCTCATTCCCTCATCCCCTCATGCCCTCATCCCCTCATCCCCTCATCCCCTCATGCCCTCATCCCCTCATGCCCTCATCCCCTCATCCCCTCATCCCCTCATCTCCTCATCCCCTCATGCCCTCATCCCCTCATCCCCTCATCCCTTCATCCCCTAATCCCCTCATGCCCTCATCCCCTCATGCCCTCATCCCCTCATCCCCTCATCCCCTCATCCCCTCATCCCCCATCCCCTATTCCCCTCATCCCCTCATCCCCTCATGCCCTCATCCCCTCATCCCCTCATCCCTTCATCCCCTCATCCCCTCATCCCCATCCCTTCATCCCCTCATCCCCTCATGCCCTCATCCCCTCATCCCCTCATCCCCTCATCCCCCATCCCTTCATCCCCTCATCCCCTCATTCCCTCATCCCCTCATCCCCTCATGCCCTCATCCCCTCATCCCCTCATCCCCTCATCCCCTCATCCCCTCATGCCCTCATCCCCTCATCCCCTCATCCCCTCATCCCCTCATCCCCTCATCCCCTCATGCCCTCATGCCCTCATGCCCTCATGCCCTCATCCCCTCATCCCCTCATCCCCTCATCCCCTCATGCCCTCATGCCCTCATCCCCCATCCCCTCATCCCCTCATCCCCTCATCCCCTCATCCCCTCATCCCCTCATCCCCTCATGCCCTCATCCCCTCATCCCCTCATCCCCTCATGCCCTCATGCCCTCATCCCCTCATCCCCTCATCCCCTCATGCCTTCATGCCCTCATGCCCTCATCCCCTCATCCCCTCATGCCCTCATCCCCTCATCCCCTCATCCCCTCATGCCCTCATGCCCTCATCCCCTCATGCCCTCATCCCCTCATCCCCTCATCCCCTCATCCCCTCATCACCCATTCCCTCATGCCCTCATGCCCTCATGCCCTCATGCCCTCATCCCCTCATCCCCTCATCCCCTCATGCCCTCATCCCCTCATCCCCTCATCCCCTCATCCCCTCATGCCCTCATCCCCTCATCCCCTCATCCCCCATCCCTTCATCCCCTCATCCCCTCATCCCCTCATTCCCTCATCCCCTCATCCCCTCATCCCCTCATCCCCCATCCCTTCATCCCCTCATCCCCTCATTCCCTCATCCCTCATCCCCTCATCCCCTCATCCCCTCATCCCCTCATGCCCTCATCCCCTCATGCCCTCATGCCCTCATCCCCTCATCCCCTCATTCCCTCATCCCCTCATGCCCTCATCCCCTCATCCCCTCATGACCTCGTGCCCTCATCCCCTCATCCCCTCATCCCCTCATGCCCTCATGCCCTCATCCCCTCATCCCCTCATGCCCTCATCCCCTCATCCCCTCATCCCCTCATGCCCTCATGCCCTCATCCCCTCATGCCCTCATCCCCTCATCCCCTCATCCCCTCATCCCCTCATCACCCATCCCCTCATGCCCTCATCCCCTCATCCCCTCATCCCCTCATCCCCTCATGCCCTCATGCCCTCATCCCCTCATCCCCTCATGCCCTCATCCCCTTATCCCCTCATCCCCTCATCCCCTCATCCCCTCATGCCCTCATGACCTCATCCCCTCATCCCCTCATGCCCTCATGCCCTCATGCCCTCATCCCCTCATGCCCTCATGCCCTCATCCCCTCATCCCCTCATGCCCTCATCCCCTCATCCCCTCATCCCCCATCCCCTCATGCCCTCATGCCCTCATGCCCTCATGCCCTCATCCCCTCATCCCCTCATCCCCTCATCCCCTCATCCCCTCATCCCCTCATGCCCTCATCCCCTCATCCCCTCATCGCCTCATGCCCTCATGCCCTCATGCCCTCATCCCCTCATCCCCTCATCCCCTCATCCCCTCATGCCCTCATCCCCTCATCCCCTCATCCCCTCATGCCCTCATCCCCTCATCCCCTCATCCCCTCATTCCCTCATCCACTCATCCCCTCATCCCCTCATCCCCTCATCCCCTCATCCCCTCATCCCCTCATGCCCTCATCCCCTCATCCCCTCATTCCCTCATGCCCTCATCCCCTCATGCCCTCATCCCCTCATCCCCTCATCCCCTCATGCCCTCATCCCCTCATCCCCTCATCCCCTCATCTCCTCATCCCCTCATCCCCTCATCCCCTATCCCCTCATCCCCTCATGCCCTCATCCCCTCATCCCCTCATCCCCTCATCCCCTCATCCACTCATCCCCTCATCCCCTCATGCCCTCATCCCCCATCCCCTCATCCCCTCATCCCCTCATCCCCTCATCCCCTCATCTCCTCATCCCCTCATCCCCTCATCCCCTCATCCCCTCATCTCCTCATCCCCTCATCCCCTCATCCCCTCATCCCCTCATGCCCTCATCCCCTCATGCCCTCATCCCCTCATGCCCTCATCCCCTCATCCCCTCATCCCCTCATGCCCTCATCCCCTCATCCCCTCATGCCCTCATCCCCTCATCCCCTCATCCCCCATCCCCTCATGCCCTCATGCCCTCATGCCCTCATCCCCTCATCCCCTCATCCCCTCATCCCCTCATCCCCTCATCCCCTCATGCCCTCATCCCCTCATCCCCTCATCGCCTCATGCCCTCATGCCCTCATGCCCTCATCCCCTCATCCCCTCATCCCCTCATCCCCTCATCCCCTCATGCCCTCATCCCCTCATCCCCTCATCTCCTCATGCCCTCATCCCCTCATCCCCTCATCCCCTCATTCCCTCATCCACTCATCCCCTCATCCCCTCATCCCCTCATCCCCTCATCCCCTCATCCCCTCATGCCCTCATCCCCTCATCCCCTCATCCCCTCATTCCCTCATGCCCTCATCCCCTCATGCCCTCATCCCCTCATCCCCTCATCCCCTCATGCCCTCATCCCCTCATCCCCTCATCCCCTCATCTCCTCATCCCCTCATCCCCTCATCCCCTCATCCCCTCATCCACTCATCCCCTCATCCCCTCATCCCCTCATCCCCTCATCCCCTCATCCCCTCATCCCCTCATCCCCTCATGCCCTCATCCCGTCATCCCCTCATCCCCTCATCCCCTCATGCCCTCATCCCTCATGCCCTCATCCCTCATCCCCTCATCCCCTCATCTCCTCATCCCCTCATCCCCTCATGCCCTCATCCCCTCATGCCCTCATCCCCTCATCCCCTCATCCCCTCATCTCCTCATCCCCTCATCCCCTCATCTCCTCATCCCCTCATGCCCTCATCCCCTCATCCACTCATCCCCTCATCCCCTCATCTCCTCATCCCCTCATCCCCTCATCCCCTCATCCCCTCATCCCCTCATCCCCTCATCCCCTCATGCCCTCATGCCCTCATGCCCTCATCCCCTCATCCCCTCATCCCCTCATCCCCTCATCTCCTCATCCCCTCATCCCCTCATCCCCTCATCTCCTCATCCCCTCATCCCCTCATCCCCTCATCTCCTCATCCCCTCATCCCCTCATCCCCTCATCTCCTCATCCCCTCATCCCCTCATCCCCTCATGCCCTCATCCCCTCATCCCCTCATCCCCTCATCCCCTCATCCCCTCATCCACTCATCCCCTCATCCCCTCATGCCCTCATCCCCCATCCCCTCATCCCCTCATCCCCTCATCCCCTCATCTCCTCATCCCCTCATCCCCTCATCCCCTCATCCCCTCATCCCCTCATCTCCTCATCCCCTCATCCCCTCATCCCCTCATCCCCTCATCCCCTCATCCCCTCATCTCCTCATCCCCTCATCCCCTCATCCCCTCATCCCCTCATCCCCTCATCCCCTCATCCCCTCATCCCCTCATCCCCTCATGCCCTCATCCCCTCATCCCCTCATCCCCTCATCTCCTCATCCCCTCATCTCCTCATCCCCTCATCCCCTCATCCCCTCATGCCCTCATCCCCTCATCCCCTCATCCCCTCATCCCCTCATGCCCTCATCCCGTCATCCCCTCATCCCCTCATTCCCTCATGCCCTCATCCCCTCATGCCCTCATCCCCTCATCCCCTCATCCCCTCATCCCCTCATCTCCTCATCCCCTCATCCCCTCATCTCCTCATCCCCTCATCCCCTCATCCCCTCATCCCCTCATCCCCTCATGCCCTCATCCCCTCATCCCCTCATCCCCTCATCCCCTCATCTCCTCATCCCCTCATCCCCTCATCTCCTCATCCCCTCATGCCCTCATCCCCTCATCCACTCATCCCCTCATCCCCTCATCTCCTCATCCCCTCATCCCCTCATCCCCTCATCCCCTCATCCCCTCATCCCCTCATGCCCTCATGCCCTCATCCCCTCATCCCCTCATCCCCTCATCCCCTCATCTCCTCATCCCCTCATCCCCTCATCCCCTCATCTCCTCATCCCCTCATCCCCTCATCCCCTCATCTCCTCATCCCCTCATCCCCTCATCCCCTCATCTCCTCATCCCCTCATCCCCTCATCCCCTCATGCCCTCATCCCCTCATGTCCTCATCCCCTCATCCCCTCATCCCCTCATCTCCTCATCCCCTCATCCCCTCATCCCCTCATCCCCTCATCCCCTCATCTCCTCATCCCCTCATCCCCTCATCCCCTCATCCCCTCATCCACTCATCCCCTCATCCCCTCATCCCCTCATCCCCTCATCCCCTCATGCCCTCATCCCGTCATCCCCTCATCCCCTCATTCCCTCATGCCCTCATCCCCTCATGCCCTCATCCCCTCATCCCCTCATCCCCTCATGTCCTCATCCCCTCATCCCCTCATCCCCTCATCTCCTCATCCCCTCATCCCCTCATCCCCTCATCCCCTCATCCCCTCATGCCCTCATCCCCTCATCCCCTCATCCCCTCATCCCCTCATCTCCTCATCCCCTCATCCCCTCATCCCCTCATCCCCTCATCCCCTCATCTCCTCATCCCCTCATCCCCTCATCCCCTCATCCCCTCATCCCCTCATCCCCTCATCTCCTCTTCCCCTCATCCCCTCATCCCCTCATCCCCTCATCCCCTCATCCCCTCATCCCCTCATCTCCTCATCCCCTCATCCCCTCATCCCCTCATGCCCTCATCCCCTCATCCCCTCATCCCCTCATCCCCTCATCCCCTCATCCCCTCATCCCCTCATGCCCTCATCCCCTCATCCCCTCATCCCCTCATCCCCTCATCCCCTCATCCCCTCATCCCCTCATGCCCTCATCCCCTATCCCCTCATCCCCTCATGCCCTCATCCCCTCATCCCCTCATCCCCTCATCCCCTCATCCCCTCATCCACTCATCCCCTCATCCCCTCATGCCCTCATCCCCCATCCCCTCATCCCCTCATCCCCTCATCCCCTCATCCCCTCATCTCCTCATCCCCTCATCCCCTCATCCCCTCATCTCCTCCTCCCCTCATCCCCTCATCCCCTCATCCCCTCATGCCCTCATCCCCTCATCCCCTCATCTACTCATCCCCCATCCCCTCATCCCCTCATCTACTCATCCCCTCATCCCCTCATCCCCTCATCCCCTCATCCCCATCCCCTCATGCCCTCATCCCCTCATCTACTCATCCCCTCATCCCCTCATCCCCTCATCCCCTCATCCCCCATCCCCTCATCCCCTCATCCCCTCATCCCCTCATGCCCTCATCCCCTCATGCCCTCATCCCCTCATCCCCTCATCCCCTCATCCCCTCATCCCCTCATCCCCTCATGCCCTCATCCCCTCATGCCCTCATGCCCTCATCCCCTCATCCCCTCATCCCCTCATCCCCTCATGCCCTCATGCCCTCATCCCCTCATCCCCTCATCCCCTCATCCCCTCATCCCCTCATCCCCTCATCCCCTCATCCCCTCATGCCCTCATCCCCTCATCCCCTCATGCCCTCATCCCCTCATCCCCTCATCCCCTCATGCCCTCATCCCCTCATCCCCTCATCCACTCATCCCCTCATCCCCTCATCCCCTCATCTACTCATCCCCTCATCCCCTCATCCCCTCATCCCCTCATCCCCTCATGCCCTCATCCCCTCATCCCCTCATCCACTCATCCCCTCATCCCCTCATGCCCTCATCCCCTCATCCCCCCATCCCCTCATCCCCTCATGCCCTCATCCCCTCATGCCCTCATCCCCTCATCTACTCATCCCCTCATCCCCTCATCCCCTCATGCCCTCATCCCCTCATCCCCTCATCCCCTCATGCCCTCATCCCCTCATGCCCTCATCCCCTCATCCCCTCCCCTAGTCCTCAGAAAGGAGAGCCCTCCTCCCTTATCATCTGACCCAGCCTATCAAGCCTCATCTGGAGTGCCTATATATTCTTCCTCTGTGGCCTGGCAAGGCTGCACCACCAATGGGGAAGTGATCAATGGACTAGAGTCCATGTCAGAAGTAGCCCCTACTCCCTACATTATGGGACCCACAAGGAGCCCGTGCTGGCTAGACTGCATCTGAGCAGAGGACTTAGGTCCTCACCATGCATGGTCCTTGCTTGGTGCATCAGTCTTGCTGTACTCCCCCCAGCCCCACCCAGGTTTGTTGACTCCATTGGTCCCCTTGTGGAGCTCCTGTCCCCTCTAGGTCCTT
Organism: Acomys minous; assembly: GCF_964271855.1. NCBI lineage: Eukaryota > Metazoa > Chordata > Mammalia > Rodentia > Muridae > Acomys > Acomys minous. The sequence continues at coordinate 1,264,138 of NC_140501.1, read as the reverse complement.
TCATGCCCCAGCTTTTCCATTAGACTCCCTGTGTTCTACCCTGAAGTTTGGCTGTGAGTCTCAGCATCTGCTTTGATCTCCTGCTGGATGGAGTCTCTCAGAGGACCTCTATGGTAGGCTCCCTTCCTGTTCCTTCTTTCCAACTGCTTCCTGTGTCTATTCTATTTGCGCTTCTGAATGAGAATTAAACATCCTCCCTAGGGGCCTCCTTGGTATTTAACTTCTTTAGGTTTGTGTGGTCTGTATATTTGTAGTATGGTTAACCTGCATTATGTGGCTAATATCCAATTATAAGTGAGAGTATATATACCATGAGTGTCTTTCTGGGTCTGGGTTAACTCACTCAGGGTTTTCTAGTTCCATCCATTTGCCTGTGAACTTACAATTTCCTTGTCTTTAGTAGCTGAGAAGTATTCCATGGTGTAAATGTACCATAGTTTCTTTATCCATTCTTTGGTTGAAGGATATCTAGGCTGTTTCCAGATTCTGGCTATTATGAATGAACACAGTTGAGCAAATGTCCTTGCAGTATGGTGGAGCATTTTTCAGGTATATGGCCAGGAGTGGTTTAACTTGGTCTTGATGTGGAACTATTCCCAATTTTCTGAAAGTGCCAGATTGATTTCCAAAGTGGTTGTACAAGTTTGCACTCTCACCAGCAATGGAGGAGTGTTTCCCTTTCTCTACATCCTCACCAGCATGTGCTGTCATTTGAGTTTTTGATCTTAGCCATTTTGATGGGTGTAAGATCTCAGAGTCACTTTTATTTGCATTTTCCTGATGACTAAGGACATTGAACATTTCTGTAAGTGTAATGATGGAGTTTCAAAAATGGTTTTCCAACCTGGAGGGTAGACCCAGGGAAAGCACAAAGAAAATGCAGAAAGTTTTCATGACTCACTGTGGTTTATAACCATGCCCTCATTTCTCACCAATCTTTTCTGGAATACATCAGTCAGTGACCTGTTGGACTGCAGCAATAGTAGGCCCTAGACCACAGCATAGCTGATGCCATGATGGAGCTACTGTTCAGGCCTTGGAACCCATCATATAGACAAAACAAAACCAAAGTCCTAATCCATCAAAGCCCACAGTTGTGGGAAGGTCCTTAAATGTGCTACCCTTGCCTTTAGGGTTCTGCTTCTGGCTAACTGTTCTTGCTAACTGGTTTTCAAATACTCAGTGTAGTTTCTGTCTAGCTAATAAAGACTTTCTATTGGTTTGAACCCATGTTCGAATGGCCGTCTCTGGTGGATATGTCACAACACAGGATTTGAGGGCAGAGGCTGCCACTTAAGCTATGTTCTTGTATCTGATGATGAAGCGAAAGACACAGAGATAAGAGTGCGAATCAGATGATTATGTTATAGTAGTTGAAATTGATGTCACTGAAGGAAAACAGCAATTATTTCTTTCATATCTATTTTCATACAAAATGTAATAAAATATGTGACAGAAAATTTCATTTTAGAGGCTCTGAGTTCTTTATCTATGCTGTAGATTCCTCCATTTCTTTTAGATATTTGCTGAAATATTTTTATCAGCTAGGACAGTTATGGCCATAACATATAAAAAATGGCAATATCTTCCCACCACAAGGTACCTCAAAGTCCCTGGTTCCCATTTATCTCTCTGCCCCATCAGTAGTTGGACCTCCATGTGGACAAGACTATGGCTCACTCTTATTCAGTGCTATTTATTACTAACACCTATGTGTTACCTAAGTATCTATGTCTTGGTTGGTTCTGATGGATGGAAAAAATATATTTATTAAAGTAGATTCCTTTGATGTAAGCTTCTGGCAGTTGCAGCTTTTTACCACATGGCAAGGTTTAATGGTCAAGATTGGTTAATATATAAGACTCAGGGAAGACCTGATGCAATTGCCCTAATTACTCTCTAGTGTATGCGGTAGACTGTTACCTGGCTGAAGATTGTTCTTCAGACTAGAGTAGACACAACTGTTTCCTTTTTCTTTATAATGTCTGAAAATATTTTGACATTTGTAGATGAGGAAAACCAAATACTCCATATATCATTTTATGAATGTGTCCTCAGAAATCAATAGACCAGAGAGATTATTACTGATCAATCAGAGAATAGCAAGTTTTAAGAAGAAAAGTACAAGAAGTTACTGGAAGTGAGGTCACACTGCAGGACTTTATGGCATCAAGTCTTGCTTTATGACTTTATGATACTCCAGGTAGTATTTCTTGAGGTGAATTGACAAATAAGTGGCACTGGCCAGAGCGGAAAGTGGAGTTGTAATGACAGTGAAGGACTGAGGTTGCCGTGTAGCTAATGGATGAGCTCCTTTATCCCTCTCAGGGCTGATAGGTCATCTTTGCCATTAGCAGATGGAACAAGAGTTAAAATGCATGTGGCATTTCTAAAGTGCCATTTCTTGTCAAAACTCTAACACCATAACGACATTACAGGAAATGTGGGAGGCCATCTTTCTTGTTTGCTTGTACGCATGTGTAGCCGTAGGGCTGCTGTCAGCCACGTTTGAGATTATAGGCCTGCAATCTAGTGAACGCTTGGTGTTTGAGACACTCAGGGTCCCCACTGGCTTTGCTGTAGGGAGGAAGGATGAATTCTTCTTTTTCATTGATGTGTTTCTGACTGTCTGGAGCCACTGATGTAAGATGTGTGCAGAGAAATTTCATGATTATAGAAATGGTTTCCTTTAAATTTCAACTACATGTCAAAGTGTCGTGTCATGAAGTCCTTTACACAAAGTGATGGAAACAAAGTCACTTCAGAGTAATGATGTGGCATGGAATAAAGATAAAGTATTTTTTATATCTTTTACTTTGTGATAATTATATCATTTTCTCCCTTTCTCCCTCCAAATCCTCCTGTATATCCCTCCTAGCTTTCTTTCAAATTCATGTCCTCTTCTTCATTAATTGTTGTTATATATATATATATATATATATATATATATATATATATATATATATATGTATATGTGTGTGTGTGTTCTGTGTGTCTATGTGTGTGTATGTTTTCATAGCAGAAAAAAAAAGACAATAGACATGTAGACATGTTAAGTGGACAGGAGAAATCCCAGGAGGCTTCAAGCATATACTCAGAACTACAGGAGAAATAGTCTACCCACAAATAAAGTCTTATAAAATGTTCCCTTTGACTATGAAGAACTTAACACATATCAAGATTCAGAAGAGTATGAAGTTAGATTTGAAGCATCACAAGCTTAATGATGGTACCAGACACCTGTCGACTTGAACCAAAGTCCAGCGCTCCTATTTTACTTAAGAGCCACCTTCACTCGTAATTGCCAAAATCAAGGATGAGTAAGATGGACAGAAGTTAAGCACTGTGTCCTGTGGAAGTGTGTGTGTGTGTGTGTGTGTGTGTAGAAGGACCTGGAGCAGACAAGAACTCCACAAGAAGACCAGCAGAGTCAGCTAACCTAGGCCCATAGAGGCTTACAGAGATGGAAACACCAACCAAAGAGCATGCATGGACTGGACCTAGGCCTCCTACACATATGTAACCCATGGGCAGCTTGATCTTCAGTGGGGCTCCTATTAAGTGGAGTGGGTGCTGTCTCTGACATGGACTCTGTTGCCTACTTTTCAATCACTTTCCCCTAATGAGGCTGCCTTGCCTGGCCTCAGTGGATGAGGATGAGCTCATTCCCAATGCAACCCAATGTGAGGTGGTGGGGGAAGTTCCCATTTTCTGAGGAGAAGGGGAGAGGGCACAGGGGAAAGAAGCTGGGAGGGCGAGGACCAGGAGGAGAGGAGGGAGGGGCTATGATCGAGATGTAAAGTAAACGTATAGAATAAAAGAGAAGAAAAAGAAGAAGCAATGTGTAATGTCTAGGATAGTGTGAGACAGTAACTGAAACGGCAAATACGTGCTAAGTGCATCTCACTTTGTGTACTGTGCCACATCTCTGCTTATCAAGTATTCCAAGAAGCTTTTCATCTCAGTGTTTACCTGGCCTTATGCACACTGGCCCAGTACTGATGGATATTTGGGCAGGTGCTTTTGGACATGAATTTCTTACGTGGCAATACCTGGAACTGGTGTGTTTGCTTCCACATCACAGTGCATTTCGAAGCCTGACCAGCCCCTTGCCTTGTGTCATGACACCATCTGTTTAACATTGGTTATTGCAGATGCATAGATGAAGATGACAGAAGATGTTGCCTCATCTGCATGAGGATGAGAAAAGCCATGTCTTAAAAACCCATTGGAAATCTACTGCAGGGAACGGGTTATGTCCCAGCAGCTAAAAGGAGCAATTTGGCTATAGTTGATGTAGCATTTGCCTTGAGCAGTCTCTGTGCCAAGGCTGACATATTTTGCAAATATACATATACATGACTTAAAAGTGGATAAAAAGAGACTGTAACGAAAGCTACATCCTTGTGTGCTGATATCTCTGTCTTACCTAACTTACCCCTTGCTGTATTTTAAATATGAAGTGCTGTCCCACAAAGACCCATATGTTGAAAGCTTGGTGCTCTTAGAAGGTGATTGGATTTTGAAAGGCACCAGCTTCATCAATGGAAAAACTCATTGATAATGAGTTCATAGCTGAATAAGCTGTTAGGTGGTACATGCCCCCACCCCCACCCCACCCGTGACTTACTTCTCTCAACTAGACTGAGGATGGAGATGTCTGTGATCAAGCCTCAGTGGTAATTGCTATGCCATGGGCTACTTTCCAAGACCCAAAGTGGCATGTGCTTAAAGCAATTTTAGAACATTCTTATACATTGTTTTTTTTCTTCTTTTTCCTTCTCATCTGGGTACGGTATGTTCTTAAGCCTGTGCTTATGATCATACATTGCCTAGATATTTTTGTAAGATAGCTTGTCTGGAACAAGCTGTTTTACATGATTTTTTATGGCTGCTTGGTACTGAACTGCATAGTTTCTGCAGGTTCCTAGTGACTCTGTGCCATCACGTTGAACAAAGTGCCCAGTTGGTACCTTCTTGCTCCTGCCACTCTGACTGTAGATCTTCCTGAAGGACCCACAGAGAGTCTGGCTCCCTCCTTAATCATGCTCTGCTCTGCTCTGTTCTGCTCTTCCTGGTCCCTTCTAGAAACACGCTCATAGCCTTGTATTATGCGGTCTCTATCTCCCATTATTATCTATTATGTGGGTATATGCTAAAAAAATTCATAATACTTTCTTACAATCTTAATAGAGTGTTGGAAAGAAAGGGACAGAAAAGTCTACATTCAGCTTGCTCTCTTGAGCGGGACCCTCTCACGCCACAGGGATGGCCCTCACACCTGGGGCTTGGGATGGCCCTCACATCTGGGGCTTGGGGTGGCCCTCACACCTGGGGCTTGGGGTGGCCCTCACACCTGGGGCTTGGGGTGGCCCTCACACCTGGGGCTTGGGGTGGCCCTCACACCTGGGGCATGGGGTGGCCCTCACACCTGGGGCTTGGGTGGCCCTCACACCTGGGGCATGGGGTGGCCCTCACACCTGGGGCTTGGGGTGGCCCTCACACCTGGGGCATGGGGTGGCCCTCACACCTGGGGCTTGGGCACAGTGCTTTGACATGTAGGTTATTTGGTGACAAGCATGAGATGACGAGCATGGAAGTTCTCCCTCTTTGTCTGTGCCACTGCGTCACACTTTATTTTTTTGTCTGTGCCACTGCGTCACACTTTATTTTTTTGTCTGTGCCACTGCGTCACACTTTATTTTTTTGTCTGTGCCACTGCGTCACACTTTATTTTTTTGTCTGTGCCACTGCGTCACACTTTATTTTTTTGTCTGTGCCACTGCGTCACACTTCATTTTTTTGTCTGTGCCACTGCGTCACACTTCATTTTTTTGTCTGTGCCACTGCGTCACACTTTATTTTTTGTCTGTGCCACTGTGTCACACTTTATTTTTTTGTCTGTGCCACTGCGTCACACTTTATTTTTTTGTCTGTGCCACTGTGTCACACTTTATTTTTTTGTCTGTGCCACTGCGTCACACTTTATTTTTTTGTCTGTGCCACTGCGTCACACTTTATTTTTTTGTCTGTGCCACTGCGTCACACTTTATTTTTATCACCCTATCCTCATCATGTTACACATCATTTATACTAACTGTATTATACATGCACCCCATATGTGCTGGGGTTTTCTACACACCAGGAATTTCTAAATCTTTTACTTGCTACTCACCTCAAACTCCTTGCTATTCTCTGAAGTTCAGGGTTATCCATTATTCACTTTGAAGTTCTATCCCCACCACTGGCATGAAAATGTTCAGGAAACGCATTTGTGAAATAAGAAAAAGTCCAAAGAAACAGTCCAATACACTTTATTTCACTTCTCATCATTGCTGTTTTTGTGATGTCTTTGTTTCTACCCCAAACTCATTAGAAGACCTTTCTTCTGTTAAAAATTTATTTATTTACTTTACAGTCCCTGGTGGCAGCTGTCCTGCCTTCCCTCCTCTTCCCCTAGTCCCTCCCTCTCCCCTCCCTTCCCCCTAATCTCCAGGCCTCCCTTCCTACTCAGAAAAGGGTAGTCCTCCTATGGGTACCAACTAACCTTGGCATATCCAGGTACAGTAGCACTAAGCACACCTTCTATCCTGGCTAGACAAGGCAGCCCAGTTAGGAGAGTGTCATTCTGCGTCCAGCAGTCGCCTGGGTCCACGTTGTTGTCCGTTGGGCTGGGCTAGGTGCTGTTTGCTTCTGAACAAGAAGAGGGGAAACTTGAGATCAAAGGTCCCAGACGTGGTGGTGCACGCCTCTAATCCCAGCAGTCGGGAGGCAGAGGCAGGCGGATCTCTGTGAGTTCGAGGCCAGCCTGGTCTACAAAGCAGGTCCAGGACAGCCAGGGCTGTTACACAGAGAAACCCTGTCTCAAAAAACCAAAAAACAAACCAAAACACAAGGTCCCATTTTTCTCTCAGGAGCGGCTTAGATCACTGAGGCAAGGCCTGGAGCTAGGTGAAGTTCCCAGTCTCACCCAGAGAGGTGGAAATAAATTTTTCCACTGGTTGTTGCAGCCAGCTCTTTTAAAATAAGGTTGCTGATACGAGACTGCAGTGGGAACTCAGGAGTTCCAAAAGCCTGTGCTGACACCAAAAGTGTTACAGCCCTTTGTTAAGATGCCATGCTAAGCAGAGGATGCAGGTAGACACCTGAAACCAACCAGAAGGCAGGCGTGATGAGATGCAGGCCTGGTGTGTGTTTTCCCAGCAGTCAGCACTGATCTCACTGCGATGAGCGATGAGCGGGCTTCACTGCCCTACCAGCAGTCAAGCTTCCCTCCCCCACAACACCCAGTGTTGTGATTCTTCCCCAGCAGAATAAATGAGTCTCAGACAGCCCGTGAAGTGAGAGAGCAAGGCTTCATTTTCATGAATCGGGGACATTATAAACCGTTGACTGTGGAGAGGGGTTTGAGGGTGAATGTGTTTGATTCCTGGGCCTAGGGGTACTAGGGATACTTAACCTACATGTAACAAAACAGCCCAATCCTAAGAGGGAAAAGCAGTACTTAATTATCCTATGGGTGGGGGAGAATCTCCAGGTTCAGTTTAAGGCCACTGATTGAAAGCCAAGACATCAAGGTATCTTATTTAGCGTAGGGTGTGTATCTCCAGGGATCCCCAAGTGCTTGATGAACAGGTTTCTTATCAGGAAACGGTGGGCCTGTAGTCTTCCCTGAGGGCCATATGCTGCCACTCTTTAAGGGATCCAGGGAACCTCCCCTGAGACAGGGAGTCTGTAGTCTGTCATCCTATACCAAGCTCAGAGGCTTTCTGGAAACCCCAGAGATCAACCTTATAGCAGAGTCCCACAGGGGAAAGGGATCCAAAGGCAGGCAACGCAGTCAGAGACAGCGCCTGCTCCTGTTACGCACGTGTAGAGGGCCCAGGTCTGTTCCATGCATGCTCTCTGTTTAATGGTTCTGTCTTTGTGAGCCCCTATGGGCCCAGGCTGTTTGAGTCTGTAGGCTTTCTTGTGTTGTCCTTGACCTCTCTGACTCCTTCAATCCCCCCCCCCCCCCGAATCCCTCAAGCTCCTCCTAATGTTTGTCGACGGATCTCTGCACCTGTTTCCATCAGCTTCCTGGTGAAGCCTCTCGTGACAGTTATGCTAGGTACCTGTCTACGAGTATAGCAGAGTTATCGTTGTGTCAGGGCGTGGGTCTCAAGTTGGGTCAGTCATTAGTTAGCCTTTCCCTCAATTTCTGCTCCATGGGTTGAAGGTTTTGTGGCGGCGTTGGTGTCCCAATCCCTGTGTTGGTAGTCTTTTCTGGCTCCTGGAGATGGCCAGTTCAAGATCCATATCCCCCATTGCTAGGAGTCTTAGCTAGGGTCACCTTCATATTCCTGCTGGTTTCCGTTGTCCTAGGTTTCTAGTTCTCCAAGAGATGCCCCCCCACCTTCTATTGCAGTTCTCTCCCCATTACTCTCTCCTTCCATCCTCCCACCAACTAACTCCCTCCTGCCCTCCCCCCACCTCGTTTCCTCCCTCTATCCACCCCCCCCCCCCCCGTGTCTATTCTAGTTCCCCGACTCAGTGAGATTTAAGTGTCCCCACTTCAGCCTTCCTTGTTACTTTTGTTTGTTTGTTTGTGGGACATCTAGGTTGTTTCCAGTTTCTGGCTATAAGAGCTTCTGGCTAATATAGTTTCTATTCCCAGCTAGGTCTTGAGGTAGAACTATTCCCAATTACCGGAGAAGCCTCCAGAATGGTTTCCACAGAGGTTGTAGACGTTTACACTCCCACCAGCAATGGAGGAGTGCTTTCCTTGCTCCACACCCTTGCCAGCATGTGCTGTACCTTGAGTATTTATTTGATCTTAGCCATAGATGGAACCTCAGCATCGTTTTGATTTTCATTTCCTTGATGACTAAGGAAGTTAAACATTTCTTTAAGTGCTTCATTAGAGATTTTTCTGCTGAGAATTCTCTGTTTATACCTCTACTCCATTTTTTAAATTGGGTTATTTGGTTTGTTCATATCTAGTATCTTAAATTCTTTAAAAATTTTGGATATCAGTCATCTGTTGGATGTAGGGTTGGTGAAGATCTTTTCCCAGTCTGTGAGCTGCTGTTTTGTCCTTATGACAGTATCCTTTGCCTTACAGAAGATTTTCAGTTTTATGAGCTCCCATTTATTAATTGTTGATCTGATTGCCCTAGTTTTTGGTAGAACACCTTTCTTAATATTTTACTATATTGTAGACAGATTTGTTTTATGTATATTCTGGAACCTAGGCAAATTGGATGTAAACTAAAGGCCAGATACCATTCCTCTAGGTAATAGCTGATCATTCAGAAGTATTCTTTCTCTCATCTGCAGACTCTTGCAAAAGAATATTTTCAATTTGCCTTCCTAGATTCTAGGTCAGCTTGAAGGTCTACATATGATTCTAGTGTCATATGCAGCTATGTTCATCGATTATCAATGGTTATGATAATAGATCTTCCTATTTATAACATCACTATTGCAACCAAAATTATCTAAGAAGCCATAAGGTAGCAATTGTACTATACTGTTTTTGCAGTACTTCACCCAGAAGCTTAGCTGATTAATGGGTGAAGTATTACAATTACTCTTTCAGAATTCATGTAGAAGGCACTCGGATAGTCATTGATGAAGAAGAATTTCATGACTCTGGCTGATCCTAAGTTGTGTGTGTGTGTGTGTGAGTGTGTGTATTTGAGTGTGTGTGTGTGTATTTGTGTGTGTGTGTGTGTGTGTGTGTGTGTGTGTGTGTGTTGCTGTTTTGAGACAGGGCCTTGGGCTGGGCTGGACTGTTCTGTGATTGTCCTGCTTCTGCCTCACAAGTGAGGGCCACATGCTGATACTACCACACTAAGCCTACTTCTTCACATTTTCCATGATGGGGCTTCACTACACTGAGTGAAGGAAATTGTGAGTGTGGAAACAGAGCCTTCAAGTAGTCGTAGAAAGGCCACATTGATTGTCCATGGATCATCTTGGGGGCAAAAGTACAATATCTCTGTGTGTATCCAGTAAAGCTGTGTGTGTGGCAGGCTGCACAGCCCCGCCCCTTACTGCTGCAGTCCCTGCTAGTGCTGAAGCTCCTCATTTTGATGGCACCTCATCACCTCAGCATCTCAGATGGCCTTATCTCAGCTGCGTCAAGCTTTTGCTCCTGGGTCATAAAGTGTCATTATTATTTTGCCACCATTTAGCTCTGCATCCATTGCTCTGGCCAGGTCTGCCATATCTCTCTCTCTCTCTCTCTCTCTCTCTCTCTCTCTTTCTCTCTCCTATACCTGGCAGAGTGCTGTTCACCAGGTTTATCCCTCAGGCTCACTCTAATCATGCATCACATTGCGCACACATTTCACCCTCCCCACCCTGTGCCTTGGCTCACTTGATGAACTCTTTCCATCCAATAGCACCGAGTTTGATATGGAGTAGGGGGCTTTCTTTGTACGGATGAAATTTGGTGATTTAGTCAATCTGTTAAAAATTCTAGTTTTATGCTCCCTAGCAGTAGGTCTTGTATTTTTTTTTTCCCTGTCAGTATTTTCACATAGCAAAATGCAGTAGGCGGGTCACGTGACACACCCCCATCAAAGGAGAACAAGTCAGAAAACAAGGCATATACTGTCTGGTGACATGTGATTCTCCTCCACTCTCAGAGTCTGTGGCAGGGGCTGTGTGTGCTTTTGTATTGTTCATTCACTTTGAAGAGTATTAGCAAGGCTTTCCTGATATCCTCATAGCGTGAAGGGGACAACAACGACAGCTACATGCTCTGGGCATTTGATGTATGCGGCACTCTTTACAAGTGTGGTGCTATGTCCTCAACCCTTCTATTTGTTATAGGGACAGCCACCTGTGGTCCCAGGTTCTCCCTGTCCTCCTCAGAGACATCTCTGGACTCGTTTGCATTTTGGCAGTGAGGATTAGAAAGGGAGGGGAAACTGAAGCTGTCCGCGTCACCCTAGGTGCACCTCAAGTCTGCATGCTTGCCCCAGGCCCGTCCTGACGCGTTGGGCTCTCTATGTTGAGTGCAGTCTTTCCACTCAAGTTCTCCTAGAAACAATCAACACTTGAACCACAGCCATCTGCCCCTACCTGCACATGTTATAAGTTGTCTAATCAGATCTCCCGTGCAGCGTTCCCTGTCTTTTCTTTTGTGAGAAAGACAAGGCTCAGCCTTGGGAGACCCTGAGTCCCGCCAGTCTGAGGCACTCAGTGACCCTGGGTAACACTGCCTTGAACGTTCCTTCCTGGTAGTTTCATTTCACAAAGCCGGACTTTCACGTGACACCACCTTTTTTTCTTTTATCATTTATCTTAAAACTCTTAAAAGGAGGCGTAGAGAATATAGAGTAGACATTAAAAGTAATTGGATCCAGGGTTAGTTAGCAGTGACAGAGACTTGGCTAGCACAAAGCAGCCCGTGTTTCTCTGACTCTTACTTTGTCAGCCCTGTAGACAACTCATCAGACCAGGGTCACTCCTGCTGTTAACTTTTAGTAGGTTATTGGAGGAGTTTAGAGTTAGTGGCACCCTGTCATAGTAATTAAACTAATTTGATTTTTTTCCCTTCAAATCAGTGGAATTAGAGATACAGTTTACTATACAGTGCTTGCCAAGCATGCATAAGGCCCTAAATTTGATACCTAGCTTTGCAAAAAGGGAGAAAAAAAAACCCCACAGATTTTTTGGCTTTCCAATATCATTAAAATGAGAGAGAAATAGAAACATATACATATTCTATTCAGAAAATGGCTTTAGTTAAATGCATTTCACAACTAAAATAGATTTGCACTTAATTCGTCCCAAGCCAGGAGCAGAACCATCCATCTGTGGTGTACGAAATCTATCCTCATCATGGTAAACATGCACAATAGTTGCCAAGCAGTTCTTAAGTGAAGGCTTTTCGTTGAGGGATGCCACACAAATGGGGAATTATCTGTGTTAACAGAGAATAGATTCATGAATATTCATGACCTGGACATATTTATTTGCCCACAATTTTTTTTCAATAACCAGAATGTTATTAAGCAGAATATTTACCCTATTTCCTTAAGCTACTGTTTTCTTAAAGGGAACCCCTGTCTTGATTAGTAACACCAAAGAAATATCTGCTTGGCTTTGCAATCCCTAACAATAGGATCATTATACATGCAATGGTTACAGTCCTTCTGCTGGGTTTGTCATACTTTTCAGACAGGGTCTCAGGGTTAGTGTACAGCTCAGGCTTGCTTTGAATTTGTCAGGTAGGTGAGGATCACCTTGAATTTCTGATTCTGTTATCTCTACCTCCAAGATGTGTTTAGCTTTTTGGGACAGTGTCTCACTCCATAGGCCGTGCTAACCCTGAGCTTACCATTCTCCTGCCTCGTGTCGTTAAATTGATTTTTGTAATGTCATCAATACAATCAAATGCAGTACATTTTGTTGCTATGTTTCATTATACAAAGGACACAATTTTGAAATCCAGCGTGATCAAAGGAGCTTGCCACTCATCTCTGCACATGTGCACATCTTTCTTCTTGGCATGTTCCCAGAAGTGGAATTTCTGGACCCTAGGAATGCATGTGTTTAACCTTAGTAGATGCTACCCATGAGTTTTCCAGAAAGTTCACACTCTGAATTCCACACTATGAGATGATTCCGTACTCATTTTGCCAATACTTTACATTCTTAGTCATTCCAATTTTTCTTCTTTCAGATCTGCATGTTTTCATGACATTATTCAGTTGATTTTATTTTCTAAAGACTAATGAGATCAAATACTTTTTTCATGTTTGTTGCCAGTTTGGATACTATCTATTGAGAAGTGCCCACTTAAATCTTTTATCTAATTTCCCACTCTGTCTCCCTTTATAACAGTACTTCACTTGGGACTTAGAGGATTTACCAGTTAGATGCATTGACGTGACTCCTCCTACTTATATCTGTTTATTTATTTACCTGTAGTTCAGGTTTGATACATAGTAATCCCTCATTTTAATATATTTGAGGTCATTGTTACTTTTTATCTATGAGTAGTGGTATAAGCACTCGTTTGAAAAATCTCAGTGTTCTCATAAGCATATATGTTCCATTATCTCTTCTGGAACTTTAAATATTTCCCCTCCACACTTGGTTATATAGGTTAACAGGATTGAGTTTTGCTTGTGGTACGATGTAGGAGTTAAGAATGATTCTATTTCTTCCATACAGAGAGCCAAATTGATCTGGCACATAGAGTATCTTACTTTCCACATGGACCGATGATAACAACGACAATTTAAAAGATAATATTTAGTGGGAACTTACCACAAACCATACAAAGTTATGCTCAACAAAGCAAATACTAGGTGGTTGGCTATGTTTAGAAGCCACCTTGGAACTGTATTAATATTCTTCATAAAAATCAATCCCCATGTAGCTGGGGAAAGGACCTAGTGCCTCTTTTTTGAAAACTAACATGGCTGTTTGACTCACGGCATTTAGCATCCTTGTGATCATGACATGAGGTAGGATGCATTCCTCAACTATAGTATACTTCATTGCCTTCTGTGATGCCTCTCATATGAACCCAAGATGAACGTTTCTTTTCATGCTTCAAACAGACCCAGCTTAGTGATCTTTGTACCGTACTGTGCAAAATGAAACGATTTATTGTTTTGTATAAAACTGGACTAAAAATTTTAAATTCTAGTTTGCTTGTTAGCTCAAGAGAGTGTATCCACTTCTCCTTTATTATTCAATTTGAAATTGCTATTGGGTAATGCATATAAATTCTCTAGTATATTATTAGAACAGGCTATTAAATTAGGAATTTATGGGCAACGCACCCATCTTTTGCATATGGATATTATGTAAAACTGTGGTCATACATTTCATTTGCTCAACACAGTGTGACTAACATGGGTACAGTTTGCCTATGAGCATCTTAAAACTAGTTACGGACTAGTGGATCAAAGCAGAGAATGAAACAACAGATAAATTGTTGCTTTTCATTATAGACAATAAATGGAAATGCATGTGACAAACATTATACTGATCATAGTTATCTCTGCTGCTTTATATATTTAAATGCCTCTGGAGCTTTACATTGAATTTAAAGTGAGAAACATTTTCTGTTTTTGAGTAATATGTCTCAGGGCAGGAAGGCGGCATATAAGGTATGACATTTTGTCACAGAATGGGTGGTTTAGCCTTACTCGAAGCAAACTCAGAGACACATGATGAAAACAAGTGGGCTGTGGCTCTTCCCATCCAAGTGACTCTTCAGTGATCTCAGGGGACTGGCTCCTTTGAGCAGGACCAGGACATGAACTGCAAAAAGACCAACAAAAAGTTCAAATGAAGCAGGTGGTGGGAACGCTCCTGTCTCTTAGCAGCTATGAGGAGCTGGTTACACCTGAATGCACATGCAGAGGCTAATTTGATCCACGTGTTCTGCTGTCTCTGCAGGAACAGACATCCACTTGGAACAGAAAACATGGCACCATCTTGAGCTTGGCCCATTTATACAATACTCTCCTCTCTACTTAGAAGTCTCCTTCCCCCCACCTCCGTCAAAAAAAAAAGTTAACCAAAACTTGATTGTGTCCAATAAGCACTTGCTATCTCTATGTCTTATTTCATCCTGACCAAAGGATTTCCGACTTTCTGATTCCTTTAAAGCCTTTGTGTGTGTGTGTGTGTGTGTGTGTGTGTGTGTGTGTGTGTGTGTGTGTGTTGTGGTGTGTGTGTGTCTGAAACTCCTTTTATTCTTGCCTCCTTAAAATTCTGATCTTGACGAAATTTCTATTTGGATCTGTAGTTCTCTCCTTAAATGACTTTCCAGTCATTAAAAAGAAATAAATGAAACCAACCATCATGACCATCACTGTCAACAAAATGACTCATAAGAAGTTTATTCCCCAAATGTACCTCTGCTTTTCTTTTTCCTTACTTCTAACTCTTTATGCATCTCCGTGCAGAGCACAACTCTATGTGTGTGCTCTCATCACAGACTTGTGCTCTGAAGGCGGTTATCCTGTTAGGTTTTGGAAATTTCTATTCCAATCACTTGTTGCTCTGTAGCGCCTTGATTTTGTGCCCTGGTCCTTCTAGTGTTTCACGTGTAATTATTGTAGATGTCACTGAAACATTATGGTTAATTGAATAATCTGATAGATACATAATTTTAAAGACCTATCCACAATGAAATTGTAGCCTTCCTTCTATCGGGGGGCAAAGGGTATGCTTTAATGACGTATGACTTTAAAGGTAGGCATGCATTCTGGAAAACGTCACTAGGTGATTTGATCCTTGCTTGAACATCATCACCTACACCAGCATAGATTCACTCTTCTCCTACTACACAATGTAAATCACACCACGAGTCCCACGCCGCGATGAATAAAGGAGGGGAGTGTAAATCAAGCATGTGAAGGGCAGAGTTGTACATGGGTGGCAGAGGTCTTCCTTGTCTTGCACAAGGCCCTGGTTGTGACATGCTGAGCCTCAAACAAAGCGTCTTTAAGCACAAGGCAGAACAGTGCAATCAAGAGCTATGATGATAGATGACGCAATCAAGAGCTATGACGAGAGATGATGCAATCAAGGGCTATGACAAGGGATGACGAGGGTTCAGTTGGTAAGGCACCTGCCCTGTGAGCATGAGGACCTGAGTTAAATTCCCAGCACTCATGTCCAGAAGCTGGGTGTGGTAACACAAGCTTGTAACTACAATGCTGCGGAGGAAACAATAAACAAGTGGGGTGCCTGGCGCTCACTGGCCAGTCAGGCTGGCCTAATTAGTGTGAGGCTAGGGAGAAACTTAGATGATGCCTGAGGAAGGACATCTGAGATTGACCTCTGGCCTCTATATGCACATGTACACATATGCACACACACAGGTACAGGCATGCGTGTACACACAGACACATGCACACAGTGCCCACATTCACACAAACACACTATATGCACATGTACACATATGTATACACACACACACACACACAGGTACAGGCATGCGCATACACACACACATGCACATAGTGCCCACATTCACACAAACACATTCCCACACATGAAGACACATGATGAGTAGATGAGACTATTGCTGAAAAATAAAACTCAACATGACAGATTTGTAGCTTTTTGTGTAAGTAGAAGGAAGCGTGTCTATGATAAAGATTAGTATAAGAAATATGCACATCATCAGCACGGTCATCTATCATTATCAAGTTTAATGTATATGTAACTTGCTTAGACATCTTTTTATGCCACTGTCATCACAGTAGCCTTGTTGACACCAGCACCACCACAAGCATGAAAGGCTGTTGTGCCATGTCACTAGGCAATAGGAATTTTCCATCTGTACTTTGATTTTTTTTTTTGAGGGGGCAGCTTCATATGAGCCATTCCTTGTTGACAGTGACAGTCATATGCCACATGATTACACTGCTCCTGAGTAAGAAAAGAGTAACAGGAATATCGTTTCCCAGGAATGAATGGGAGTCAGGTGCAGAGTTACCCAGGGTGCTTTGCTTCCTGTGTTGAAATGCTGTTATGATGACAGAACCTTCAGATAAGGCTTGCAAGACAATGAACCGCTGTTCCCAAGAATCATAGAGGGAAAAAAACCAGGAAGCTTTTGGCATTCTAATGCGCTTTTCTAAAAAAAAATATATCTGATTACACAGACGCGTTTTGCAAAAACATGAATTCTGTCTGTGCATTTCACCAAAGGAGGACCAAAGCAAATGCTGATGGGCATGTATTTAGTCACAATCACAAATCTAAGAAGGAAGCAGTCATAATTGAGCAATAAAAGCAATATCCATCGCAGAAACATTTAAATGACAGGGAAGCAGGGCTCCTGCAAGCGTCTTTATGTTCTGCTCTCATGGAAAAAAAAAAAAAGGGACACTAATGTTCTTTCATTAAATTCGTTGCTACTGAGACCAAAATTACCCTCCCACTTTGGTTGACGTCCCTGATTGTAACATGGTCCAGCTGCAGCCAAAATACATTATGGTTTCCAAGCAGACTTCCTACGGTCTGTTCAGAGCAGCAACTGAACAGCAGGAAGCTACTTTGCTTGTGGACATTGTGGAACATCGGAAACCCTGATTCTCAGAGGCAAAGGAGAATCAGTTAAACGACAACACAATGCTGCCCCACAGCTACCACCTTCACAGGCTTGGAGAGCCATAGCCATGCCCTATATGAAGTTAGATTGTTAGGCCTGCCTTCAGCCCACCCACAGCCAGCATGCTGCTCATCTGGCCGGGTAGTTAGCTATTAGCAAGTGGGGGCTGTGATGTTCTTCTTGGGATGGTGAGAATCTTATGAAAACGTTAGATCTTGGGGGCTAGGGGAGGAAACAATGCCTGAATATACACGGCAGAGCAGGAAATGGCAAGTGAAATAGAGCAATGGTATCTAATCTTGGTAATTAGTCATTAGCATTGTGGGGGAGCCTAGGTGAAGGCCGAGAAGTTGCAACCCAGGACAAAAATGTCGATAATGCTGTACTCTCCATAGAAGAACCCCCGGGTCCAGCTGTGGCTACAGCACAGAGTGGGTGAGATTGGTTTGGAGTGAAGTGGCATGTCAACCTGCCCAAGGGTCCTCACCCCTCCTGGCAGTCGGATTAGTGAGGGTGTCTGAAAAAAAATGCAGGCAGGCAGCCTCTTTGTGGGCTCCTTGACACTTCCTTTGGGATACCACAAAACTCTCTCTCACTCAAAACCCTCTTGTTGCTTCTCTCTGTATTCGCTGGGATTCTGTATAGAAAGAGAGCGGAGAGAACGAATATTAATGGTAGTGACCCACTGAGGCGGGTGAACTGCGTCGTCGGCAGTCGGCTGCCAGCTGTTGCCTCTGAGATCCCTTCCTCACTCTTCTCTGTTCTTTATTTTCTCAGCACATCCTGCACGCTGGGCTGCTAAGGCTCTGGTATCGACAGCTTTGCCTGGAATGATTAATGGGAGGTGCTAGTGGGAAGTAAGAGGGTGGGAAACAGGGAAAAGCCAGGGAGATTGCCCTCAAGTCTCCATCTTAGGTGACCATCCTGACAGCAGCCGCACGGTCTCCATGGCTCCACTATCTTAGGTGACCATCCTGACAGCAGCCGCACGGTCTCCATGGCTCCACTATCTTAGGTGACCATCCTGACAGCAGCCGCACGGGCTCCATGGCTCCACTATCTTAGGTGACCATCCTGACAGCAGCCGCACGGGCTCCATGGCTCCACTAGGCTCTGGGGTCTGTTGGGAGTCAGCCGCATGGTCTCCATGGCTCCACTAGGCTCTGGGGTCTGTTGGGAGTCTGAAGGAAACCCGTTGTTCCAGTGCAGCCCAGCCAAGGCCAGGTTCTGGGCACATCAAAACTGTTTTGTTTCTGAGGCTGAGGCGGCAGAGGCTCCCTGCTGCAGAGTTTCTGGCTTGCCTCACCGATCTTCTTTTTCTTGAAGATCTATTTTCTCGGTTGGCCTTACTTAGAGGACTACTCATACTGACTAGATCACCAGTACTTGTTTTTCACACGTGTATCCAGGACTTTCTCTTAAAAATGATGTCCATCTACTCTCTTGGGAGTAAAATGAGAGGGGTGGGGTGGAAAGATAACAAATGCTCAAATAACAGATGTTCTACTGAGCAGGTATGGTTTTATGGATACATAAGAGAATATATCAGCAACAGCAATTTCACCTGGATTCACAAACATCCTATCACACCCCGCCCACAGAAGAGATTGTTTTTTACAGGGCAAGACTTAGGGGGAAAGAAATGGTGAAGACGATTCTTTGAAGAATAGCTGTCCAGGCAAAGGAAGGGCTGAAGGGTGTGGCCTTCTGTGTTTGGGGATTACAGTTTGTGGCTGGAGTCGGGAGCTGGGAGTCACAGCAAGAGCTGGGGATGATGGCAGTGGCTTCCTACTGAAGGATCTTCAAGTGACATGTGTAGCTGTCATCTTTTCTTTACACTTCCAGTCCACATTTCACCTTCTGCAAGTTTCCCTTTCAAGCCCACTCAGCCGAATACGGATCTTACCACAGTCTTTCAGATTACAAGATGGCATATGGCCCAGTTAGCCACTAACATCAGACATCTGCATGATGTCCTTTCTCCTGGTCACACAATACCTGCAGCCAACTGTTACTCCTTTTGCCTCTCAAATTTGGAAGACTTTAATTTCTTAACTCCCACATTTGGCCATCCCAACCAGGTCTTACCTAATATTTGCACAGAACTTCCAGTCACATCTTCCTTTAAGCCATGATATGCCTTGCAGGGTGCAGATACGTCTACCTTCTGTCCTTCTAGGGACCCTTCTGTATCCTGCTGCGCTCAGATGAGGTAACACTGTTTAGCAGGAGTCGCAAGGCCTTCTGAGAGTGGCTGCCTGGCTTGCCTTTCTAGAGTAAGGCCTTGCACTTTATCTTATAACCTTACTAAACCCCTTTTATTTACTGAAAAGGCTCGTGGCCTTTATTCAGGCCATTCTTTCTGTTCTGAGCTGTTTCCTGAGAAGGCTGTCAGAATCCAAATGGTATCACCCGTGTCAAATCCTAGTGAAAACAGGGATACAGGGATGGTTCTTAAACAAAGCTTGTCTGGTATGATAGTAAGAAGTTCAAGGCACCACGGAGAAGGGCTTACAGATACTAAATGGTTCCCTGCCGTAAAAGTTCAAGAATTCTTTGAATATGGAACTGGGTATGATAGCAGCTCCCTACTTTCATCAAAGAATACTAGGAATTTGGCAGATTCCAAGAATCTGGAAGATGTTGTGTGTGAAAGTGGTATTGGGGTCATCCCATGAGCACACTCAGATGTTGCTGGCTCCCACTTTCACCCCCAGCAGAGTGGGGGGGGCCCTTGCAGGAAGCAGACCTCTCCCAGTCTGCATCAAAACACTGATCATCTTCTATAAACACTATGCTGATTGGAGTCCCCACTGTCTGCCAATTGGTACCATCCTGAAATAACAAGCAAGGGTTTCCTGTGAGTCAACCGCATTCACTTCACTTCAGATGCTGCCTGAAGGGTCTAAATTCAGAACCATTAATTAATTCATTCCCAGTGTCAGGGCAAAGGAGCCCAAGCCCTCCCATTTCCTCTCCTTGATGCTCGCTGGGTGATATCACATGGGTTTTCTTCTTAATTTAGCAATGTCATATTTGACAAGCATCTAGCACACCCTCACCCTTCTGTGTTTCCTTGAACAGAAGAGAGAAAACAAGAGATCAAGGCATGGATGCATCAGCCTGGCGGGTAAATGGCAAAGGTTACTGTGCGTTATATTTACATCTGTAGTTTTCCTAGGAAAGATAATTGGGAAATTAAGTTGCACGGTTAGGAAGTCAGCAGTCCTTCTGTTTTTGTCTAGTCCTATAGTCTTGTAAAAGTTCAGGGATTCAATACCTTCAGGCACTAATAATTAATTTAGAGAAAGTTGGAAGATGCTGCATATCAACTGCCTTTTTTTTAATGAGATAAGTCAAAGGGGCAAAGAGAAAGGAGTTTCTTGTGGTAATTGGCTGTTAGAATCGCCACATTGCCTTTTTAACACATTCCTTCTAAAAGAGTTAGCTTTCAGATTATGTAAGAATTCCTGGCAATAACCGGTATTTAGTAGATTCAGTGGGGTTGAAAAAATGACCAGATGAAGTTGGGATGGAAAAGTGTCACTGGGGAATGGAGAAGAGATGGGGGGGGGGGGGAGGGGGGACAAAATGGGAGGTGGGTTTGATCAAATCACATTATATGCATGCATGAACCACTCCAACAATAAGAAAGTCATCTTAGAAAGCTGAGAATAGCCATACTCAACTGTGCCTGGAGAAAACAGAGAAAACCTTTGTGTTTGACTGTTCCTAGGATTATTTTGCTCTCAAACTCCTGCAGATGGGAGTTCGCCAAAATGTGGCTGAAGTTGTGTTATGGACTAGGAGTGTGGGTGATGGTTTTACCGGAAAATTTTCTGTGTGAGATTTCTCTGGCAACTGCGTTTAGTCAAAGGTCTGGAGTCAGGATTTGCGTTTCCAGCACGCTTCCAGATGAACTCTATGCTACTGGTCCAGGGGCCACACTCAGACTCAGAATTCTCATCACGTTTCCCATCTCTGGTTGCAGAGGAGGCTCCGTGTAAGATGCTGCAAGAAGATACTGACATTTCCGTTCCACCTGAGACCAATTAAATGAGAAAGTAGACACAGGCTTCTGGGTGTGCTTGGAGTTCCCCAAGGGCAGTTACAACACAATCAGCATTGGACCCACTGGAAGAAATGACCTGCAAGGCCTGCACTCCACGCATGATTTCTGGTACAGCAGCAGTGCAGCTAGGGAGCTTGTTAGAGACACAGAACCTCAGGCTCACCTTGCTCACGGAATCAGAGCCCTGATTGTAAGTAGGCCCTCAGGTGATTCCAAGAACACATTAAAGTTCCACAGAAGGGGATGGTTAAGGAACCCCACAGGGAGGAACGGAATTCATATCTGCAATTCCCTCTCTTGTTTCCCTCTTATTGGGAATAGATATTTTTCCTCATAACCTGATTATTTTTCCCTCTCCCTACTGCTGCTCCCAGTTTCCCTCCAACCTCCCTCCCATCCAGATCCACGTTCTTTCTGTCTCTCCTAAGAAAACAAGCAAGCTTCTAAGGGGTAATAATAAATAAAATAAACAAAAAGTAACACATTGGAATTGGGTAAAACAAAGAGAAGGAAAAGAGCTCAAGAGAAGACACAAGAAACAGAGAGCCATCCGTTTGCACACTCAGTAATCCCAAAAGAACACTAACTGGGAGCAACAGAGCTATAGTGCATTTGCAGAAGACCTGGTGCGTGCCCTGTGCATGCTTCAGCCTCTGTGAGTTCATGTAAGCTTTTCTCATGTTGTTTCAGAGGACCTTGCTTTCTTGGTGTCCTCCATCCCCTGAGGGGAAGAATTTGATGGACACATCGCATTAAGGGCTGAGTGTTCCAAGGTCTCTCACTCTCTCCATAATGTCCGGCTGTGGGTCTCTGTATTTGTTCCCACCTGCTTCTCTGATGATGGCCAAACAAGGCACTGATTTGTGCGTATAAAAGAATGTCATTAAGAGTGGTTTTGTTGTTGTTGTTGTTGTTGTTGTTGTTGCCTGTTTTTCTGAAGAACTATAGTTGTTTTACCCAGGGTCCCTGGGCTGGCTAGTGCCAGGTTTTTGGCCACCCAAGCTGTGTCAGGTATGGGTTCCATGTTGTGTGTGGGCCTTAAGTCAACATCTCAATTAGAGTCAACCCAATCTCAACACCAGAAGCTTTATTTGGTGACTATAGATGGCCGGTTGGAGTCTCCTCCATTATTTGGCAATTTCATTTAGATCACTTTCATATATGTATATATTAAAAAAATAATTCTACTGTATTAGGTTTTCATACTACCTCTCAGATGGCCCATAATTTTAGGCTTTAGGTGTCTCTTCCTGTGCTCCCTTCTGTGTCCCTCCCTTCTCTCTCCCTCCCCCCATCCTTCTTTTCCAGCCCCCTCCTCATCCATCCATAACTATCTATTTGGTTTTCCTTTCCTGGGAGATCTATCTGTCTCCCATAATCTACATGCCCTCTGTGGTTACGTGGATTGTAGCTTGGCTATCGTTGCCTTAACAGCTAGTATACAAACATCTTTCTGGGTCTCAGATATCTCACTCAGGAAGACTTTTTTTTTTTTAATAGTTCCATTCATTTGCCTGAGAATTTTTACAATTTATTTCTTTTTTTTAATGGTAGAGTAATACTTCACTGTGTAAATATATATCTTCTTTATCTATTCTTCTCTAAGGCATCTTTTTGAGGAACATCTAGGCTGCTTCCAACTTCTACGTACTATGCACAGAGCATCATTGAACACGACTGAGCAAAGTGTCTCTGTGGTAGGACAGAGCATCCTTTGGGTGTGTGCCCAGCAGTGGTGTAGCTGGGAACTGAGACGGACCAGCTCCCATCTTCTTAAGGAGCTGCTACACTGATTTCCATAGTGGCTGTGTATGCTTGCTCCCCAATCAGCAATGGATGCGTGTTTCCCTTACTCCGCATCCTCACCAATATGAGCTGTCATTTGTTTCGTTGCTCTTAGCTGTTTTGACAAGTGTAAGAAGAAATCTCAAAGTAGTTTTGATTTGCATTTCTCTGATGGCTAAGGCTGTCAAAAATTTCCTTAAGTTTTTTTTGGCCATTTGAGTTTCCTCTTTTGAGACTGTCTATTTAGATCTGTATGCATTTTTAAATTGAGTTATTTGTTTCCTTGATATCTAGTTTTTTAAAAAAATATTTTGGATATTAGCTTTATATTGGGTATGTAGTTGATAAAAATGTTTTTTTCATTCTGTGGGCTCCCACTTTGTCCAAAAACTGTGTCTGCTGCTGTACAGAAGGTTTTCAGTTTCATGAAACTCCATTTATTAATTATTGATCTTAGTGCCTGGCGCTAACAGTATTCTGTATAGAAAATCTTTTCCAGTGCCAAAGAGTCAAGATTAGTCTCCACCTTCTCTTCTATCAAGTCAGAGTTTCTGGTTTTGTGTTGAGGTCTTTGATACATTTGGAGCTGAATTTTGTGCAGGATGATAAGTACAAATCTATGTGGGTTTTTCACATTCACTGAAGACACTTTTCCTAGTGTGCTTTTCTGTTTCCTTATCAAATATTCTAGGCAAAACCCCAGCACACTGAGGATTGAAAGACTGTCCTTTTAATTTAATTCTTGTTATCTTGTTAAGAAACATACTGACCATGATAGAATAAAGAAATCAGCAAGTCATCTTAAGTGGAAGGGGAAGTTTGAAGGTTACCGTTGGCCTGTGCAGAACAGACATGGTGTGCCGATCCACACTGCCCCCTCCCAGTGCAGAGATGCTTCCTTCACTTCCCACAAAGCACCCTGCTTCAGGAAGATTGTTACTGAATTCAGAAACCAACCAGCTCACAATGGTATTAGTTTTTTACTGAAGGACAAGTGAATGTTGTAATGATTTTTGAGAAATGATTGAGAATGCAGGGATGAGATTCACATTTGTGATTTGGGAGTTAGAATGCATCCACAGATAAAACTTAAAAAGAGATTCTAGAGACATCCTTTTGCCAGGGCAATCTACATTTTATCTTCTTTTTGTTTCCAATGTAAAATCACTAGTGTGGCTTAATGAAATGTACCTAAAATTTAAAAGTTTGGATTCTCTCAGAAGCCAGAGTTTTCCTGGTGTGGTCATGGAGGTGGCCGTGAGGCCTGTCTTGTATCACCTGAGTCCTCTATTAAACATTTCCCCTCTCACTGGGGGCAAAAATTGAGCTGACGAGCAACTCAGAAGTTAATTTATGGTTAGGACATAGCCTGGTCATTTGTTCAAGTACAAAACATCCATAAACTCAACATTGTCCTGCATCTCTTTCTCTTCACATATAGATGTACGGGGTTTCTGTAACAATCTAAGATGCAGCCTATCCTGAGCCAGGTGAATTGTATCAACACTCCTCAGATCTAGAGGCTCAGCAGATGCCGGAGGCAGGTTACCTCCTGGCTTTCCTGCGATGGTGGGCAACACATCCCAGTGAAACTAGAACTAAAAGCCATTGTTCCTTGGCCAGCTTTGGATGTGGCTGGACTCAGTGGCTTTGAGGATATGTGGGGCAAGACTCATGCTGAGTCGGGAGTTGGCAACTTCTTTCCCATTACAACATTTAGCCCTGAACCTGGCTGTCAAGTGTTTGTGGCGAGAGTTATTGCGGCAATAAGTGTTGTAGCAGCAGTCAGCACTCACCGTGTGACTGTGGTTTAGCCTTTCTGCACCAGGAGGGGACTTTCCAGTAGGCTTGACGGTAAGTGCTGTCTGCCCATTGTTTCCGCAGGCAGAAGGTGAGCAGACGTGAGGAGGACCAGAGAGCATAGCAATTGTGCACTCTTATCTGGGCTGAGAATCTTTAATCCAAAAATCAGAAACTTCAAATGCTTGGAAATCTAATCCATGGTGAGTGCTAGTCATGAATGGAAAATTCCACATCTGACTTCACGTGACAGGTTGATTCAAAACGCAGGCCCACTAAGGATACTGTACTGAGTTGATTTTAGGCTGTATGTATTTGGGTATATGTGAAAGAGGTAAATTTGTACAGGTAGACTGATGTTCCATCCTCATAATTGCTTATGAATAATACATGTGCAAGGATTCTACAGTCTCAGCAACTGAAAAATATGGAATCCTGCCACTGAAAAGCGTTTTGGATAAAAGATACTGGGTCTGTACACAACCTGGATTTGTTTGGTTTTTTTGGAGTGAGGATCTTTTATAACCCAGGCTTTGACCTTACTACGTGGCTGGAGATTACCTGGAATTTCTGGTTTTCCTGCCTCCACCTCCCGAGTGCTGGGATCGGAGGTCTGCACCATCACACTGAGCTTTCTGTATTGCTGAGGATCTGTTTGGTTTTTTTGGAGCGAGGATCTTTTATAACCCAGGCTTTGACCTTACTACGTGGCTGGAGATTACCTGGAATTTCTGGTTTTCCTGCCTCCACCTCCCGAGTGCTGGGATCGGAGGTCTGCACCATCACACTGAGCTTTCTGTATTGCTGAGGATCAAACACATGAGGCAGGTGCGCTACAAACAAAATAAATGCCCTATCCCTGCAGTTCTATGTGGTCTATGTACATCAGATATGTGATGGATTTGGACAATCAGTTGTGCAATCAATGTGGCTGTTGGTGGAGAAGCAGAGCAGTCTGTGTGACGATGGTGATGCTCATTTCCTTGTCTTAAAAGGAAGATATTCATCCCGAGCAGACAACATGCAAAGACAAGACAGTATCATGCCTAACTTAAAAATACAATAATGATTTATTAATAGCTTAGCTCTGTTCACTTTGGGGAGGAGATACATAAGTCATGGGTTTAAAAAATGCACAAATAAAAAGGTGCAACCTTCTGCAGAGTGCGTCTATTGAAATTGGGTCCTAATGTTGTAAATGTTGCTCATGACCCTAGTTGCTTGTAATCACTTATTAATTCAGATGCAAGCCTATCCTATATATTTATAGCGGAGAGAAGAATTGATATATTGACCTAGAAGCCATTCAAACTCTGAAATTGATGGGCCATTTTTGGAATATATATCAGCACTGCTCTTATAAATCAGAAAGAAAAAAGAACTCCACAAAGCAATGAAAATACAGGCTTAAACACCAGCAGTGGCCCAGTAATCCAGCAGCCAGTCGATTGAGAGCCAGCTGGATCTTCCTACCCAAACCTTCACCTTCAGACAAGCACTTTTTAGATTTTACTTTCAATTAAGTTGACTGCAGTGGGGGAGGGGAAAATCTTCCAGTTGCATTACACAGCACTCACTTCTTTTCCTATAGATTTCCCCCTCTTATCCTTCCAGGAACATTGATTTTTCCGCTCGGGTTTCAGAAAGAGCTCCTCTC
The DNA here is from genome assembly GCF_964271855.1 of Acomys minous. Classification (NCBI taxonomy): domain Eukaryota; kingdom Metazoa; phylum Chordata; class Mammalia; order Rodentia; family Muridae; genus Acomys; species Acomys minous. The sequence continues at coordinate 1,237,741 of NC_140501.1, read as the reverse complement.
CCAGGCATCTTCATTTAGGCTGCTGACCAAAGCATTATTCATACTTTCCCAGTGACCTGCAGCTGCTAGGTGCTCCATCCTCCGAGTGACACGAGCCATGGAAACTTTCAGAGGAGACGTGATTTTAGACTGATGCTTTCCAAGAAGAGAAAGCCTTCAACTCCCCCCGGCCCCCACATGCTAGCTTCTTTCATGGCGACATGGTAGACAGTGCTGTCTTGGAGTTTCACTATCTCCCACTAACAGGTAAGCGGCTCCTCACACTGGCAAAGCTCTTTCCTGAAGCTCTGCTACAATACTGCTCAACATCCTTCTCAGCTGAATTCTGGAGATGGAGAAATGGTCTCAGAGAGAACATGGACTCCTCCGTGTCCCCTACAACTGCTTCACATGGGATTGGCTCCATCTAGAAGTACTGAGATTTTTATGAAGGTAATTATAGTGGGAGCCATATTGGAAACACACTGTGGGCAAGAGAGATAAGTGTGCATGGTCAGGAACAATAAGGATGGTTAGCGTTGCTAAGATGGCACGTTAGAGGCTGTGTCCTCTGAACTGTGAGCCAAAAAAAAAAAAAAAAAAAAAAAGCATTTTTTCCTCTCTTTAGATGGCTCTGCCAGGTGTTTGGCTACAGAAAGGAGGGAAGAAATTAATGTAATCTTGCAGTCATTTTATTTGACCTGGTATTTACTTTTTCACCTGACATAGGCATAGGACGGGATCCATGGAGATCCCCTACTACCCAGATGGACCATCCTATGGCGCCATAGCTACACCTGTGCCTGTTGTTCCCCTCCTGGGTGATTTGCTGTCTGTGAGTTAGCACAGGATTGTGTCCCACTGGGGGTGTTTGGAATAAATAAGAACTGCAGCTCATTTCAGACCGTGTCCCAGACAAAGGTATGCTGCTGTCTTCACTCTGGCATTTTACCATAGCCTCAGGCCAAGCAGTCTCTGGACCTCAAAGGTGTGAGCTAAAAGGAGAACAAATCAGTTTCAGGTTGAAAGAGAAAGAAAGAAAGAAAGAAAGAAAGAAAGAAAGAAAGAAAGAAAAATTTCCACAATCCTTATTACTTTGTTTTTGATGAATGCCAGAGGTACTATTTGTTTTTATCCCAGAATGAGTTTATAACATTTCTAGTGAAATATTCCCCCCCCTTTGGTTTGAAGAGCAGCTCTGAGAGCCACAGCGCAGGGTGTGGAGGGGGTCCAGGCACACACCATAATGTGGGTAACCGTGAACCTCAGTTCCATCTGTGCTTTGGGGAGTCAGCTCCTCAGCACGGCTTGCCGTCTCACTTACACAGACACCCTTTGTTCACTGCTGACTATGGTGTGTGGATTCTTGGTAGAAAATTTGAATTTTGTTCCCACACTGTGTTACGATGATGATGACAATATGTGGACTTTGCAGCCAATGTATCTGTCACCTGTTGATTTGTGTGTGTAGACCCTGGGTCAGTCCCCATTATGCATTCATAGGTTTGCTCTGGAGAAACCTTCCCTGAGGACCACTTAAAACAACATCACCTGCTTTTATAACTGGCTTCCTTAAAAATCCAATATCTTCGGAAAGATGTGATCAATAAGCAGATGGCCCAAGCCCATACACACGCCAAGAAACGAGGCGTCTAATTAACAGTTAGTAAAGGGTGTGAGGCCATTGCAGAAGGGAAGTAGAGACCCTGCCTGGGCTGGGAAAGCCCTAGATGGGGGAATCAGGGCTGCTGCTGCGAAGGCTATTGGCAGAGAGAACAGAGCTAAGCCATTTAGGCTTACTCATTGCATCCCCTTCAAATGTGGCTGCTTCCTGCTGCAAACTAACTTTATCTTCACTTGAGATTAAAGGCATACCGGGATCTAAGCTTTTCTTTACCTGATACTTGCTCTACACCAGGCTGGCCTTGAACTCAGATCTGCTTGTCTCTGTCTCCTGGATTAAAGGCGTGTTTGTATTCCAGCTGGATCACAGAGACCTAGAAGGTCTTTAGATGTGATCTCTTGCCAGACCAGCCATGATCTGAATTAACATTCCTCTACACCTTTGCATACCAGTGTTTATTGCAGCACTATTTATAACAGCTAAGACATGGAACCAACTCAGATATTCATCAATAGATAAATTGATAAAGAAAAATTGACTTATACACAAAATGGCATTTTATCCATCTGTAAAGAGGAACAATAGTATGCTGTTGACAGGAAAGTGGATACCAGTGGAGTTTATTAACTAATCCTCAGAATGACTTCTCTCTACAACAGTAATCATCAGTTACAGAGACGGAAAATAGTAAAGGCACAGGATGAGGGAGTCAGGAAGAAAGGCTGGAGACGCAGTGTGACCAGCTGCCTGTGCCCTAGTGTCCACGCCCTCCCCACATGATGAGTTCCGTCGCCTCACACCTGTGAGCCAGAACAAAGTCCTCCTTCCTCAAGACGCCTTTGTCAGCGGAACAGTGAAAGGACAGACACATTGTCTCAGTGGCCAGCCAGGCATTAGCAAGCTCAGGAGTGATCATCAAACTAGGAATGATAGTGTTATAGTGGAGGTCACTGTATATATATATAATGTTTAAGAAACAGAGTGACCAATTATCATTTTGAGAAAGGAACACAATAACATTATATAATCCCTATTGCAGGCTAGCTTTTTTTTTTTTAACTAGGCTTCAAAAAAATGACAGTGACATAGAGCCACTTGCCCATGAAGAAAGACTGCAAAACAATTTCAATTCTCACTGCTAAACACACAGTCCATGGATGATTTTTTTTTTGGAATGGGTTACATAAAACATTGGGGCAAAACTATAAAAGACCATCGATGTTTTAGGGGGCAGGAAACGTCTCTTTAGCAAGCCCAATAAAACACAGAATTTAAATCAGGTGAACTGGTTCTATGTAGAAAACAAAAAGACGCAGAAGCGCTGCTTAAGGATGGCACTGGGATGGTCACTAGATTTGGGGATTCAGATCATTGGATTCCTTTAAACTGAAGAGAGTTCTAATAGATAAAATACACATAACGTGCAATTTGACAAGCATCTAAGCCACCCCGGTCCCTGTTTTCTTGAGCAGAAGTGGAAAAACAGGACATCACGGTGTTGCTTCACCAGACTTGTGGTGGTGGAGGAGGAGGGGGCTGGAGTGCGATGTGTCGTATTTAGATCACAGTTTTCCTAGTGAAGACAACGGGAAGTAAGTGGTCGGGCTGGGCGCGAGAGGTCCTCCTCCTCCTCCTCCTCCTTCTTCCTGTTTGTGGACTGTAGCTCCTCCTAGGTGAGGCAAAAGCTGTGTGAAGACACTCATGGGGGATACGCACAAATAGTGATGTAAGGGCACATGAGATTGCCCTTCCGCATCCGTCTCCCCATCTAATCATTCATTCAGCAACTTTTTGTCAAGTACCCAGCATGCACCAAAACTGATGGACAAAATAAGCACAGTGCCTGGACATGCTGTGTCTTACTGCCTATGACAGTTAATTTCGTTTACCATTTTCATGAGATCTAGAAAAGGCTGGGAGATGCATTTGGAGCATGCATTTGGAGGAGCATCTTTTTTTCTTTTCTTTTCTTTCTTTTTTCCCGCTTTGGTGTTTGTTTGTTTGTTGTGTTGTGTTGTGTTTTAGACAGGGTTTCTCTGTGTAGCCTTGGCTGTCCTGGACTCACTTTGTAGACCAGGCTGGCCTCGAACTCACAGTGATCCGCCTGCCTCTGCCTCCCTGAGTGCTGAGATTACAGGTGTGAGCCACCTGTACCTGGCTGGCTTCTGGGAGTATCTTAATCAGGCCAAGTGAACTAAGCACAAGCACTCACTGTTTTCTGCTTTTGACTATAGATGTGATGTGACCAGATGCTTTAACCACCTGCTGCTATGACCTTCCACCACAATGAACTGTAACTTCACACTGTAAACCTGAGAAACAACCCTTCCTTCCTTAACTTGCCTTTGTCTGGGTATTTTATCATCACAATAGCAAAAAGCAGTGAAGACAACAATGCCCCATGAAGGCGACCATGAACATGGAGGAGGCACACAAGCGATTTGATATTCAGATTATTTTACTTCTTCACATGGCGGGTGGAAGGCTTGAGAAGAGACATTGTCTTTTCTGATACTCTCCAACTCACTCTTTATCCATAGATGGCTCACACTGCCACATGCCCCAAGGAATCCAGTTTGCAAACCACCAATGTAGTCCAAATGCGGAGCTGTGTTGGGAAGCAGGATAGCTCGTGCTAAGCAATACCATTTAGCTCTTTTCTTTGGTGTTCTCTTTTCCAGTCCTAACAGACTCCATGACACGGAATCTTTGAAAGTAGCTCATTAGGACTGTTTCCAGCTTGAACAAAGAACTGTGAAATAAAACCAACACAAAACTTGAGCGCATGTATGTTTCATGGCCTCTCCAGGCCAGAAGGACCCTGGGTGTTCTCCAGCCCAGCCCAGCTGAGGAGTAGAGCTATGGGAAGATGGCTTTTGCAGCTGCATCCTGGCACAGGCTGACGCAGCATCCAGCCTGTCACCTGCATCTTTGTTTCTCCCATCCCTGGAGAGATTAACGTAGATGTTTTCCTAACTCAGGTTTTTCTATTGGGGACTTGAAAGTCTCACCAAGTAAATTGAATGCTAGGGTTTCAGGACACTTCCCTTTATAAAATCTGCCTCTTTACTTGCAGTCACCCTGCAGAGGAGCAGAATGAAGGAAGGGGACAAGATAATGAGAGAAAGAAGTCTTACCAATAATTTTGGCATATTTTTGGAGTGGTGCCAGAGAGTCATTTTATAGAAGTGCTCTCTTCGGGTTTATGCTGCATGAAAGAGAAGAGTGGTCCTCCAAATCCACTCCCAGCCTGAGGTAGTTGCTAAACCCGACAGTAATCTTAGCCAAGGAAATGAAAGGCTGCTGGTTGGCCCACTGAGGCTCCTTGAAGGGCGAATAGGTAGTTGGTTAATGATTCAGAGGACGCTTCAAGTCGGCCCAGACTCAGTCTATTTAACAGACTTGTCAAACCCTCAAATAAATGAAGTGAAGAAATGTCCTTTTCTGCCTTTAAATTTTAAGGTAAAGGTATTGAAGTTCATCACAGAGAGTGGATCTGATATTCACCCAAGATCCATAGAGGGGAACCAGTAAATATAGGGCTTGAAAAGTCAACCGTAGTCAAGACTCATGGTCTTTGTTAGGGCCTGCTGTCCCTGGCACAAAATCTTAGCATTTGAGAGGTGGAGGCAGGAAGTTCAAGGAGTTCAAGGTTATTCTTATCTACACATCAACGTCAAGGCCATCCTGGCTTATGTTGAGACCCTGAAAAGGTCTTAACAAACAACAACAAAGAAGTCTTAGATCTATTCTGGTATTTTCAAAACTGGATTTCTTGTCACACTAGGGTACTGTGAGCCCTCTTTGGGGTCTGGGATGAGTTGGGGTTGCGTGCTAATGTTCTAGGCCTACTGTCTTAAAGCATCACAAATGAGGTAGCTCTGAACAACAGACATTTGCTCCCTCAGATTCTGCTATCTATAAGTTGAGATGTAAGGTGGTGACAGGTTAGGCTCCTTGGGAGTTGGTCCTCCTTGATTCTCGCAGCTACAAGTGTTCCTTGGCTGATGGCAGCATCCTTCAAGCCTGTGTGTCCTTCCCTACATATCTGTGTCTTCATAGAGCATTTTGCTCCCTGTGTCTCTTCTTACAAGGAGACCAGTTTTATTAATGTGCCCTACTCACATATGGGCTCCTAACTAAACACCTCTGTAACACGGTACTTCCAAAGATCCCATTCACATGCGCCAGAGGCTAGGAGTTCACATCTTGTTACTCGTGGGAGAGTCCAGTCTGTAATAATAGGTTAAGAAAAGAGTTTCCCTTATTTTCACCCCAACTTCAAGTAGTAATATGATGTTTTTGCTTAGTTCAAATTTTGGGAGCCATTGGATAGCTTTGTGAGGAAACCCAGTTAGCCACGTCTAATAATGAAAGACAGGCAGGCATGTCTGGCTTAGAAACCACAATTTTGTAAGGCTTTTTAATCTTTACTTTCATTCTGTGTGCCCTTATTGTATTCAGCATGTCAAGGTATAGTCAGAGAGCTACTGATCACAGGCATTGGCTTGGAAACCACTAGGAAACCATCATACGTCCTTCCTGTCCCATCCTAGTGCCATGGAGCCCCTTTGAGCTGCCATATGGACATTGTCTGTGTGGTCTGTTCTCTTTCAGGGGGTCTACAGTATTCCACCACTCAGCACTTCCAGTGTTCTTGGACCTGACAGTTCCCTTAATTAAAGGCAGTAGGTGGCACGATGACAGGATTGTCACCATGGCTGGCTCCCTGAGGACCAGGGAACATGGGTGGCCCTGCTTCTCTATCTGTATCACCCAACCCTGCGTATTCCGTTGGATAAAGCCTAAAAGGTGCAACACTTGTTTTTACTGACCTGTCTTGTGTGTGCTTCAGTCACTCAGGAGGCTCCTGCTGGCTGCACTGAATGCACAGGGAGCTGTGGCTCTGAATATGATGGCGTTGTCTTTGTTTCACCACAGAATATGAGTGACGACGTTTTCCTGAGTGTCCGTTTCAGACTTTCTGGGAAGGGCCCAGTGTTTAGTGGGCGTGAAGCTCTATTACCCAATGGACTGAGCCCATAAAATTCTGTTTTTTCCTTCTTTCCACCCTGATGCCAACCCCTGCTCTGGCCATGAGTGCCTGCTCTGCCTCACCATGTGATGCTCACCCAGCCGGGTCAGCACACTAAAAGGAACATCTGGCTCTGGGAGTTGACTTTAAATGGTTACTAGGGACAGAGGTTTTGCCAACCAAGTATGGACTGAATATTCCACATAGGCTTTGCAAAATGCCCCCAACAGAGTGCACCATTCCAAACACATACAAGGAACAAGTTTAAACATGGTAACCAGGTCACAGTAAATTCTTTTGCAAATACAATATTTATTTTGCTTTATATACAAAAATTAAATACTGAACAAACATAAAACCAAATAAAAATCCTTCTTGGCTGCACTAACTTGAATCACTCATTATTTCATAGTCGCAAGTAATCACATAAGCAATAGGTGATCTGTGTAGAAAGGTTGTGATGTTTGGCTTTTTGAAGAACTTTAAATGGAGAAAACGGCATGATAAAGCAAGCTAAGTGTCAGAGGTTTTTACATACTCAATCTTTTAAAATAATCTGAATATCAAATCTGCAAACAATAATGACAACTGTAGGAGGGCCCCTGCCCAACCAGGGTCATCAATGCTTCCTAGTCATTTGGTTTCTAATATTCCCTGAGGACATAGACCATTGATATATGGGGGAAATACAGTTACGTCGTGGTATTCCCAAAACGGATTTCAGAGTGAGACTTCCCCACCCTTCTATTATTTCTGTAGATAATTCTGGTAGCAGGGAAGTTATTTTGAATCTAGCAACGGTGGCGAGAACCATCCCCTGATGCTCTTATTGATTCATAGCTAAATGGCCACAGCCGGGTGACCCATGACGTCCATGAGAACCTCTCAAATCAAACTTCTGAATTGAGTCTAATACTTTATTCTGTTTCTGAACTCAGTTATTCAAAGGGTTTATAAAGATTTCAAAATATGTTTTGTCTCATTATATCCCTAAAGTAATACACTTACAGGTTTGTTTTACACCAATTAGCATCTGGGACCAATTCTTTTACCTGGGACCTACATACATAACTTTCTTAGAAGAAGGCAACACTTTCATCAGAGCACTTGAAGACAGAAACCAAGTTGCTCTGATTTTCGAACAGCTCATGCATATTTTTTTTTTAAAAAATAACACGAGAAAAAGAATACACTTAAAAAAATTCAGAATCTGTAGTTTTGAAGCTGCTACCATTTTAGCATGAACTCAATGCTGACCTTTTTCAGATCAATCATAAAGAACTTCTCCCCAGGGAGGTACGTCTATTGGAAGTGGGAAAAAAGTGACCTGTAGTGCCTGTAGTATATACATATGGGCCACTGGGTTCGGCACTCTTTGGGAGGGGTAGCAATAACATACAAGAGTGCAGATGAATACATCTTAGCTTACAGAGACAGAATATGTGAAGATTTGACACACATCTGCTATGGATGTAACTGCTAATGTTATCAATACTGTATTATACACATTTTCTTTCTTTTCTTGTGGTTTTTTGGAATTCAAACACAGGGCTTTGCACGTGTCGGCCAAGTGATCTTTCACTGACCTATATCCCTAGTGCTCCCCATAAATTTTAATACATGACAACAACCTACAGCATCATACTCTTTGACAGAACAGTCCTATAAATAGACAAAAAAAATTAATTTAGGAAATCCTATGCCCAGGTGAAATCCAGTGTATAGCAATCACAGTTTGTTCCCTGAATGGGGAAGGAAACTGCTAGGCAACATTTTTACCCCCTTCGTGACCCCCTTGGCTCCCGTCTAGACATCCAGAAGGTCATCTCCACTCTCGTCACTCTCCACGGTCAGCTGCCTGGTCCACCACTTCTTAACTTCGGAGCCGCAGGACGCTGTGTCTGGCATAGGGTTCATCTTGCACACCACGGACTTCATTGTTGTCCTTCCTCCGAAGCGCAGGTTCACAGACGACACCGAGTGGCTTATGGGTTTGGGGGCTGTGGAATTAAGAAGAGTTCTGTTGTCAGCTGCTTGCTGTTCCAGCGTGCGTTAGCCATCCCTGGGGAAAATCATGATTCTCTGGGCAGCGGTGCTTTTGGCTCCTGAATCCTCTCTCCAGATGTTAAGTAAAGACTCTTTCGAGTAGTTTTTAAAGTTATTCTCATGAGCTGCTAATAATAGCTCTTGGGAAAATATGCTGCCGGTTCCTTTTACTTTAAGAAAAAAGTAGAAAAGACAAATGGCCCAAATTTGTGTAAAATGGAAGTGTTGCTGTGCATGTATAACCTAGACTTCACTAGGAAGACAAAGGAAAGGAGTGGCAGTGTAGTTCGCAGTAAGGACAGACGGGTGGGCTTGGCAGGTGTGGAGAGCACATGTGGCTTTGGCTTTCTGTTGCCTTGGTCTTGTGTCCCATATGTATCTGTGGGCATGAAGTCACTGGCAAGCGCATGTCTCTGAGCCTGAATTTTCCTCAGTTTAAAGTAAAGAGAACGCAGGTGTCCTTACTGTAGTGCTGGGAGGCCCAAGGTGGTTTAGTGAGATGACCGTGTGGTGCTTGGTGCCTCCTTAAAATGTTCTTTTTATTGCCCTTTGCTCCCTCACACTCAACATGTTCCTGACACACTCAGTGAGTTTGTCTCTGTGTTTGCCGCCACTTTTGACATCAGGCTACATAGACAAGCACTACTGTTGACATTTTTGACAGCATTTCTCTGTCACCCACTTATGTGAACACCAAGGAGGGGGACACTCTCCCCAGGTCATCTCTCTTATCTGCCCTATGGTGTTGGACTGGGCGTGTAGACCATGACCTTATCACGTGTGTCCAGCCTGCAGTAAAATTCTGTATGCTGTCACCTCCCTCCAGACAGCTGCCACAGGCAAGTGGCTCTTAGCTCTGTCTCTACATTCGTCTCCCTAAAGCCCAGGTTGCAAATGTCACCTGCTGCTCATAAGTCTTTAAGGCCTCCCTCCTGATTGCCCATAGGATGAAACGAAGAGTTCCCAGCCTGAGGCCACAGCACCTGCTCAGTCTTGATCCCTGCCACCGCTAGTTTTGCTTAGACAAGTTATATGTCCCCTCTGAGCCCTCGGCAGGTTCTTCCTTACTTTAAGATGCATGACACACCCTTAGCTCCGGAGTGTAAACACTTCTGTCGGCTGCTTTGTGAACAGACCTGTGGCAGAAGACGCTTCAGGGCCCCCTATTCTCACTTGTCTGGGCTGAAGCTGAGCCCTGTGCATAAAGGACAGGATGAGACTCTAATTCACCATCAGCTCACAACTCAAGAGAGGGGACACCTGGCTGCGGGGAGGGAGAACCGTGCCTCCCGCCCTTTGCCGAGTGTCCCTTCATGAGGTCATCTGGCTTTCTGGTGCCTCGCGTTCCTTCGGAAGAAAACTCTTACTAAATCAGTAAGATGTGGGAAACTAAGAACGGTGAGGACTGAATACAGAAAGCCAGGCAACACCCTTGGAGTACCGACTGGTGCACAGCGGTCAGTGCTACATGGAGAGTTGTCATCATCACTGCTGTCACTGAGGGAAAGCAGGGGTCGGGTAGTTTCTGCTACGCAGCATGTGTTGGGACAAAGAGGGACCTGAGCCTTTCCTGGGAACTCCATTGGCATTTTGTGAAGACCATATCTCCCCACTCCTTCTTAGATTAGTTTGGCCCATGTTTGAGATGCGTTGACTGCACCCAGGAAGCCCTTGGGAACCTCTTCATCCTCTCTTTCAGGAGCTTGGCTGTAACCGCTTAACAAGTGCTGTCTTCTCAGCAATGGCAGCTGCAAGTGAGGGCCGATGTAGTTATGTTTAGAGAAGTTACTTTGAGGAGCATGTTTCTGATAAGGGGATACATTTTATTGTTTCACCATCTATAGTAATCAGGTATACATCCTGTTTGGGCCCCAGGATGTCTCCCAGAGGCCCGGGTGTTGGGGGCTTGGTCCCAGCTTGTTCTGGTGGCACCTAGCAGGAGGAGGTCTTGCGTCCTGGGATCATGCCCTGGAAGAAGATTGTGGGACACCAATCTCATTCCCTGGTTGTAGTAAGGTGAGTGGCTCCCTCGGCATCCACCCTCACTATGCTCTGCAGCCTTATTATAGCCCCAGTAGCGGCAGACAACTGACTGTGGGCAGGAACCTCCAACTAAGTGAGCCAATAAACCTTTCTTCCTTTTAAGTGGATTTTCTGCAGGTATACGTTATTGTAACAGAAAGCTGACTAATACAGACCTGCATATTAAAATGAAATATAATGCCCCAAATAAACTAAGCAATAAAATTCCTCTTAAACATCCCCAACAGGTAGAGAAACGATTGGTATACTTACCTGAGGGCAGACGCCATTGCCCAAACTTCCTTTGGGGTTTCCCGGGATCTGCTGCATCCTGCCTATTCCCTCCTCTGTCTGACAGAGTGGGGCTCAGGAGCTGCTGCTGACTGCTTGTCTACACGGAAGAATGATTAGTCAGTTGTAGGTCCTTCTCACATATCTAATTTATCACAAATATTTGCGCAGCTTTGTTGGGAATACTATGGTAATTATCACATTTACAGCATACAGTGATGAAATCAGGGTAACTTCCACTTCTGGCTGTTCACATGTCTGTCATTTCTGTGTGTTTGAAACCATGTTCCCCTTTTGGCAATTTTGAAATATCTCAGACACTTGTGGAGATTCCACGTGACAGTTATCTTCACTGTCAGATTGATGGGACTGAGCATCACTGGGGAGACGCAGCAGCGGCCTTGCTCGCCTGAGGTCATTTCTGGGAAGGTTTAACTGAGGCCAGGAAGCCCACACTGAGTATGGACAGCCATTAGTAAAAGGATAAGTAGGGCAGCTGCACTCATCCGTGCTACACAACTGTGCGTGCGACGTGACCAAACTGCCTTGTGCTCTTACCACCATGCATGCCCTATTGCGATGGACCACACCCTCGAATTGTGCACCCAAATAAACCTTTTTTCCCCTTACGATGCTCTTGCAAAGAATTTTGTCCTAGAAAGGAGAAAACAACTAGCATGCTATAGCAACCCTGCTTTTCTTAGAACAGCGGACCTGGAAACCTGAGTGGGGCCAGTGGGCAGCATGTTAAGTGAAATAAGCTAAGTACAGAAAGACAAACACCACGTGTTGTCACTCGTTTTGAAAAATGATCGTGTAGAACAGCTGTGGCTCTTTCTTTAATGTTGTTCTCCTCGCCTCTCTGTGTGGAGGTAGGGCCACGTTATGTTACAAGAAAGACACGTGTATGTTTGAAAACCGAGTGGGAAGAATTACAGGCATTCAGTGTCCAAAAAAAAAAAAGAGGGGGGAGGGAGAAAATTAAATGTGAAGATGGGTCAGATCTGCGGCAAGGCCACTGTGGGTCTGTCTGTCTTTCTTTCTTTCTTTCTTTCTTTCTTTCTTTCTTTCTTTCTTTCTTTCTTTCTTAAACTGTTTTGCTTACTGTCCCCATAGACGCCTATGGAGAAGGAGGCAAGAGATACCTGGTTTCTTGTAAGGAGGCAGGAAGCTCACACAAAACTACCGTGGCACAACAGGTCTTTCTGGAACCTGTACTGGGCTGTGGCGCCCTGTGCTTCACTTCGCTCCTTTCCTCTGCTGTGTTTCTGTGCTTTACGGACTCCATGCGATTAGCGTCAAATCATTATTACAGCCACATAAAGGAGCAGGACCCCCCTGCCAGCCGCTTCTCCCAGATGCTAGAAATTCTGGGCTTTTGTTTGTTTGTTTGTTTGTTTAATAGGCATACAGAGTAACTTTGAAAATGAAGCTAGCTGTGTTTTAATAGACAGCAGCTCCTTGAGTCATTTTTTTCCCCTGAATTTTATGTGTTCCTCTACTGCCCAACTAAGAAAGAAAAAAATCTCCAATGCATTTGATTATTGAACAGGGTTGAAAGCTAATTGCATGCTTTTTCTAGCTTTACTCAAGTTTATTTTCTTTTTAAATTTTTATTAAATATTTTTACACATGCATTTGTATTATTACACATCCATACAATAAACTATGCTCAGCAAGAGGAACCATGAAAAATCACGAACTACATAAATGTTACATTCATAGTGTTTTGGCTACTTGTATTTGACAGTCTTAAAGAAAACATCTTTCCCATCTCGGTGAGTCTAAAATTCTTAATGTAAATCAATATCTATCATATCTCATCATTATCAACTTAAAATATCTATCTAAATCTAAAAATATCTTAACCTGTAAAAAACTAAGCTTCATTGCAAAACTAAACTATCTGGTCTTCAACCCCACCAGAGACTTGATAAGGAATACAGGGAGTGCAGGTTAGCAGTTTCCCAAATGAGAAGATGACAGAGACAGTTTGCTGCCTGAACAGTTACCCAAAATTCTCTATAACGTTGGAGCATCATCTTCAGCTTTCTGGCCCAATATATCTGACAGACATATTTGTAAGGCGGGAACTACTGAGGACTTGCTTATTCTGTCTTGGCAGAGTTTGGCCATTGACTCTGCCTGCATTTTTTGGCAGAATTCTGTCTGTGGTAGAAACAAGGACATTTTGCCCAGTGTCTTGTTTGCTACATTTAAAGCCATCTCCACAAGGAGGTTCTTTGATGCTCATCATCTTCTTTGAGGTGGGCTGGGTGTTGCCTGGAGTTAACCTGGCTCATTGTAAATCTATCTTTGAAATAATAAAAACATCTTTAAATGCCATATTCTATATATATCTGAGGTTTTTGAAGACCTATCCAGCTATTTTACCTTAACTATCTATTGAATCATATCTATCTGTTACACCTAGGGTGTATATTGTGACAAAAATAGATTAGTAATTGATATGACCATGATTTCATGACCTAACAATTAACTTGTATAACTTATTTATCCTAAACAGCCTGCAATAGCACTTTCAAAGTACTGGAAGTAAGCCTTGTATTATAATTGAGTTGTATGGGTACAATACTGCATATTAGAGTAGAATATATATATAATGTGTGTAAAGAATAAACTTAAATTTGAGTTATATACCAATGTAGCAAATTTCTATGGTGCACTGCAGGGAAGAAAATACTAAGGGCAGGAGTTCATGTAAATCATGATCTTTTAAAGCACATAATATTTCTATGCTCAAGTTCAGCTATTATGATAATATTAAACTATTAGAAGAAGCAAGGAAAAATACACAGGATATTAACCATTTTTAGTATATGTATTCTGTAGTTTGGACTTTGAATGGGCCATAAGTTGACAGCTTGGTTTCTAGACACTAACGGGAGGTGATAAAGTGTTTAGGAGACGGAGTCTAGTGAGAAGGAGTTGGGTTATCGTAGGAAATGAGGGCTGTTCTTAAAGAGAACATTGTGGTCACATCATCTTCCTATCTCTCTTGTTCCCTGGCCACCACTTTCCCACACACTCTCACCGTGATGTACCACTTCACCACAGGCCTGAACGGTGCATTAACCACCCCTGGACTGAAAAAATCTGAAACTGAGGGCCAAGTAAACATCTCCTGCTTCTAAGGTGATTATCTCAGGTATTTTGTTTAGTAACAGGAAGTTGACTAACACACCATACAAACTATAATCTTACCAAGCAATCTCAGCTGAATTCCAAGTGACAAAGATAAAAACATCTTCTGCAACAAAGGTGATATGAGAAATAGTGCCGCTTTGTTTGGAATGTCTTTGTGACCAGCGTAACTCCCACAGAATATCCTTGGATGAAAAATACCCTTATCTCCTACCTCGGGTTGCGTATTGTGGTCCTGGCTGTTGGCATTGGTGTCCTCGCTTGGCTGGGTGGTCTCGATGCTGGGAGGATTCAGGAACCTGCTCAGCTCTTGCTGCTGGCTCTCCCTCAGGCTGTGGATGATGCTGCATGACTGCTGCTGTTTCTAAAGAAGATGCTGTGCTCTCGTAAGCGGGAAAAGGTACCCGGCCTCTTTGCCCTATTTCCACAAAGTCACAGTTCCTTCTTCTCTCTTTAAACACCCAGGGGGATCGCTGACCTCTTAGAAAACTTCAAGGATCTTGAACCAGTTTTGAGGATGTTGGACTGATATACAAGTCTTAGAGATCGCCTTTCACATTTTTACAATTGGATTAGTTATGCTCACCCATGCCTGTTTATGTCATTTAAAATGACCAATGTGGGTGTTCTATTTTCCCTTCTTATTTAATTCTATCTCATTTAATCAGTGCAGACCCCCCACCCCCACCCTGCCACACTGAAAGTCCTAAGCACCAGAGAGTGTTGAAGAGATGAGGAGAAAACTTTGACTACTGTCTAGTCCATGACATTGTAGGTCAGCCTGCTAGGTCAATCCAGCAGCAACCTTTTTTTCCTGGCCAAGGCTTCCCTCTTAAGATCTGAGCAAGACATTGGTGATCTATGAAATCAGAGCTATGGTGGTCTTGCTATGGTTGGGTTGCAGTGGACAGCTTGCCTTGCTCTAGAAGGCTGGACGAAGTGTTTCCTTTCTTTGGGGGACTTTTTACTGTAACAGAAATACATATTTTTTGTAGTGGGTGTTGTTGTTCTGAAAGTCAGGATCAAACAAATCTTACCTAACGTTAAAAGCATCACAGGAAGTACATACTGAGTAATTTGCCTTTCTTTGTATGTGAAGTATAAGTCAAAAGCATTTATAAAGGTTAATTACCAAATAGAAGTCCTCACTGGAAACACAGTGTATGCTAATGGAGTGTATATTCGTTAATCTCTGAGAGTCTCACCAAACTTACAATTCAGAAGGCATCAGGCACATCATTAAAATTCCATGAGAGGTGGTCTTTAGAGACCAAACAACAGGATAAACCATATGTTAAAAATTTTCACAGCAATTTAAAAGTAGTTTTGTAAATTCTGCCTCAGTAGATATTTTTGGGATTTCGTACAGTTGAGTTTAATAAATGGAGATTATAAATATTTTAATACCCACAAATTGCTTTTTAAGCCTTCATGTTATACAAATTTGATTCAATTGAAATGTGTGGAGGAGCCTGCTGAGGAGAATGAGTTGAAGCCGGAACAGAGTTAAGGCTGCAGCAGCATCTGACACCCTACATGGATGAGGAAGATGCATTTAAGGGGATTCAGGCTCTTTTCTCTGTCACTTTCTCTCTAAGTATGTGTGTGTGTGTGTGTGTGTGTGTGTGTGTGTGTGTTGGGCAGTTTTAACTGTCAGCTGGAGAAAACCCAGAGTGACTTGAGCGACGGGGCCCTCTGGGCATGCTTGTGGAGAGTTTCTTGGTTGCCGGCGTGTGAGGACCCATAATTGGGTGGGGCCACTCTCTGAGCAAGGGGTTGTGGACTATATACAATGTAGAAAGTGGGATAAACACTGGCATTCACCTATCCTTTCCAGTTCCTGATTGTGGATGTGACATGATTATAGAACACACAGGTTGTGACTGAACTCCTGCCATCTTGACTTTCCTCCACACTGGGCTGTACCCTTGGACCGTGAGCCAGGGTAAGCCTTTCTCATTTAAGTTTGCTTTTGCCCAATTTCTTCTAATCACTGTAACAGGAAAGGAAGCCCAGACCCCGTGCTTGTGGTTCACTCACAGCCCGGATGCGTTTCAAGCACTTCTTCAGCCACATGCGGATGGTCTGCTTGGCCACCTCCTCCTCGATGGTGTACTCCAGCTGCTCCCTGGCCAGCAGCTCCTCCAGCTGCAGGCTCTTCCTGATGTCTACAGAGCGGTAGGACAGCATGCTGGAAGGCAGGAACAGCAGTACCACCAGTCAGACCCGTCTGGTGTTTCAATACTCAGGCACTTCAAAATGCAGAGGACACCTCTTTCCGGACAATCAGTGTAGTGTCCAGTGCCATGCACAGTGGCTGAAGGGCCGGTTGTGTTAGCTCTGTGTCTTCCTTCTCTTCGGTAAATGCTGAGGTCAGTCTTGGAGCCCACCATAATGAACACCTGGCAAGTTAGTGTCGGCGAGACACTTAGAACAGTGAATGCATCTAAGTGCCTGTGTGCCTCAGAAGACGCAGGTTACGTGGTATCAACTGCTCTAGCTGTATTAACATACTCTGGAATGTTCTGTGCAGACAGAGAGTATTCATTCCACTACTTCCTTGTGGTTGGCTCTGCTTGGTGATGGTTAATATCCCTGCCTGCGAGTTATGCATGTACCACTCCACTTCCCTCTCTATTTCATTTATCCCTCTGTACCTTCCTTATTAATTTTGGGAGACACAAAGCCAGAGCTGAATAATCACTTTCATTTAGTCCTTGGCTCAACTGGTCCAGACAGTGGTAAGTAAAACTAACAGTTTTTGTTGCAGAAGGGCAGGCAGGTAATTCCTAGCACGGACTGAGGGCTCTATAACCAAAGAGGAACACAGAGCTATCTGGTAGGGCTGTACGCTCTAGTTTACTCTCAGCACCCTGGATTGTCATATCCTCTCTACTGTGAACCTGAGGTCACCATCAGAGTTCCAGTCACAGAACAGTGGCTCGAGGCCATGGGCTTTTTCTTCTTTGCTAAATATCCTCCCATTGTGGAGGAAAAATAACCTCTGCATTGTGTTTCATAAAATGCTTCTAAGTCCTCCAGACTCATGAGAGATTTCATTATCATGTAACTTCTGTGGAACGTGGAGGGCCACCACCACCACCACCGGCTTTGCCTGGGTCCCTTGTGATCAGATGCACCAGTATGCTCCAGAGAGGTCACATCCTACCTTGTTATTAATAACAAGAGGCGAAGTGGTAACTTTAGAGGGACTTTCCCCAGCGCCTTCCTTTGCTGCTTTTACCCTTTTTCTTCTTTTAGCCACAAGTGGAGTTTTATCTACCTGAATGACCCCCAAATTTATGACATATCCAACATTGAACATGCCAGGTACATGCAACATGAGTGAAATAGTTAGTGAGTCAAGGGTTGTAGACAGTTTCTGGTCCCTCTGGCAGAGAACATTGCAAAGGGTTCCTTAAAATAATGTTTAACACACTGTTATGGAAAAAAATCAACTACATTGAAGTAATATTTCAATTGGTTTCTTTGATATGTGGCATAATTTTTCTATTTCACCCCATTAAATAATATGCAGTTGAGGTCAAAAGACACTGTAACTTGAAAGGATGTGTGGAGCCAAAATGATATTTTAAGATTTCTGTCATGAGCTTCAGGATGTAATCCTATGTGTAGAGTTCACTGCAGACCTAGTTAAGATGGGGCTTAATCCAAGATAATTGGTTGCAAGAAGCCACTGAGTGACACAGGAGAGGGTTGGACTGATTCTCACAACAACACAAGGGTCAATTCTGCCCTTGACTTCATGTTTTTTGATTCTGGAACCCTGAGTAATAAACCACTGTTAATAAACTGCCGCTGGAACTTCAGTGCAGCGGCTCTAGGAAGCTGACACAGATGCTCCTCAGAGAGACTGACTTTGAGCCTTCTCTCTGTCTGGTGCACATATAACATTCAGAAAATATAGTGCTTTAAGCAACAGGGGTAATTATCACAGAGCAGGTGGGACAGATTCTTCCAGCCTCATCTGAGTGAGAAGATCTGGATTTTTAGCTCCACAATGGCCATGGAACCAGGTGACCCTAAGCAAGTCACTTAACTCTTACAGGATAACACATCCCCACCCCCAAATCAAGAGGCAGAACCACGCCCTCCAGGTCTTCACTATCCCTTCTCTTCTGCAGTGGCAGGTGGCAGGCCACTGCGTCCCACCCTTGTGTGAGGCACTGATCATTATGGGGAAATGAGGAAGCCTATACTTCATGCCTAGGCTGTGTGCCTCTGCATTATAATCACGACAGTATGACAACTCAAGTTTTGAACATCCTTGTTAACTGAACTAATGGGCCTCTGCGTGTCACACCTTTCATTTCCGGTCTCAGTGAACCTCTGTGACTCTGGGCTGTCAAACCAGCTTTATACCTCAGGACATCATGGAAGGTGACGTCGCCACCGTTGTGCAGCCTCTCCATCTCATAGCACATGTGCTTGAAGAGGAGCTTGTCTTTATCGAGGTCCACTTCCAGCCTCCCACGCAGAAGCCGCAGTAGGAACTTCACTCTGAAGGTGGGGATCACACCCTGGATGGGACAACACGAGGGCCGGCAAAGGAAGCTGTTAGGAGGCCAGCAGGCATTATACTAGGCAGGGAGCCTTTTCAAACAGGGAAATGCATGTAACAGAATGAATTTATGATCCAGGACTGGGTGGCTCAGGCTTATAATCCCAATGCCAAGGAGGCTGAGGCAAGGGCTTACTGGGATAGATAGCAAAAGACAGGAAGAAAGCCTCTGGTGTTTTTGAAAGCTAGGCAGAATGATGTGGGCTAAGCATGTGGTATGAAGTACCAAGCAGTAACTTTCTGCTCCTCTGGTCTTGTGCGTTATCATAATGTTGACCTCAGAGGAGGGGAGGGTGAGGAATCCCCACGTCGCTTTCCCTGGAGCCAGCCCTTAGTGCTTTTGCTCAGCTGTCTGCCCACCTGTCCACATGCGCCCTTGTTGCATATCTTCCTACAAGTAGGCAACGCACACGTGCACAACCCTCCTCACTTAACTTGGGTCTCAGGACTTAATGTCTGTTATTTTGCTCCCATCGAAAGGTAGCTAGCTCCTTTGTAGGTTTTCTCAATGAGTAGAACAACTTAGACAAGACAGTGAGGCTTCAGCTTTCTCCTCCTTCTGGGATTAAAACAAATCTGAACACTGAAGCTCTAAAAGGTACCACTGTACTCCATGTGACAGAGCCTAGTACATCAACTCTCACTGTATCTTTGAGTGAATTTGGTGGCCTCAGCTTCTCGCTAGTCATTAGCATCTCAGTGTTAATTGGGGTGTGGTCTTTCCTGTGCAGATCAGGTGAGATAAAGGTCCTGTGGGTAACAGTTACAGAGACAAATATAGATATAGATAAGACAAAATATCTAGGCTAGGTATACCTGCCCTCCACTGGTTACTATTTTGGAGTTCACGGGAGCCTGGAGCCCAGCTCGGGGACAGGGAGTATTAGCGGAGGCAGAGAGGAAAGCAGAGAGAATAGGCCACACAGTGTCTGCAGACCTTGACTTTTGTCATCTATGCCAGCTCCTTGCCTTTGCACTCTCAACTCTCCCTGAACTATTTTTGAATCTTCTCAGGCCGGAACTTTGTTTGCTAAAACTTTCTTCATTTCTTTTTTTATTTTTTATTTTTTTTATTAATTTATTCTTGTTACATCTCAATGGTTATCCCATCCCTTGTATCCTCCCATTCTTCCTTCCCTCCCATTTTCCCCTTATTCCCCTCCCCTATGGCTGTTCCTGAGGGGGATTTCCTCCCCCTGTATATGCTCATAGGGTATCTAGTCTCTTCTTGGTAACCTGCTGTCCTTCCTCTGAGTGCCACAGCATGGGAGAATAGCAAAGTAGAAGGATTCAGAGGGTACTAGAAACCTACAAGTAGAACATTATGATAGGCAGATTTGGGCCCAGGGGTCCCGCACAAATTAAGGCACCAGCCAAGGACAATACAGGCAGTAAACTTTAAACACCCAGATCTAGCCAATGGGCAGAACATTCTCCACAGTTGAGTGGAGAGTGGGGTATGACTTTCTCATGTACTCTGGTGCCTCACATTTGACCATGACCCCTGGAGGGGGAAGACCTGGTTGCACTCAGAGGAAGGATAGCTTTCTTCATTTCTTGATGTCAGCACAGACTTCACCCAAATCTTCATGACCATTTCAGCCAATGGCCCACTCCAAGCCCACCCACTCTCTACCTTCCTCAGCAAGTTCATGACTTCTGGAACTCATACAAGTTGAGTATCTCCTACCGAAAATGTTAGGACCAAATTTTGGACTTTATGGACTTTGGAATGTTTACATTCCCACAATGGGTGATACTGAGGATAAGGCTCAAGTCTAAGCATAAAATTCATTAATGTGTGCTTTTTAAAAAATTTTTAATCTTTTTAAAACAAGTCCTTATGTATCCCAGGCTGACCTTAAACTTAAGGCTGTCAAACTCTTGAACATTCAACTTCTGCCTCCCATGTATGAGGATTGTAGGCAGGTACCATTTTCACACACGCCTTACACACATATTCTGGAAGTAATTTTCTTTTTACAGTATTATTAGTGTGCCTTGGTTTTGCCCGTGAGTTGTCATGTGAAGTTAGGTATGATTCTTTCCATTTGTAGTGCTGCACTGGTACTAAAAAGAATTCAATATCTGAAGCATTATTTTTGGATTAGGGATGCTAACTTGTGTCACTAGTACTATTTCACCTCTAACGGGCCACCCCCTCATTTAGAACATAAGCTCTGTGGTCACAAGAACCTTGCCATTTGGGAGTTGCTTTATCTCAGCGCGTAGACCTGTGCTTGGCTTCGGGAGGGTAAAGATGGATAAAAGGTCAAAGAAGAGAGGAACAAGGGAAGAACATGCAGGATTCTGAGGAGAAGGGGGAAGAAAGGGGAAAGGAAAAGAGGTAGCTGAGAACAAGGATGATGTTGCCTTTGCTTTAGCTAGTTCTTGGAAATACCAGGTAAGCTTTATTTACATAGATTATACCCTTTCCCCTTACCCCCTGCCAGGTCCCTCTGGCACACAGGCAGCATTAGTGAGCTGTGCTCTCTACCCTGAGCTCCACTGACCAGGTCACTGCTCTTCCTGTCTTCTGAGGGAGGCCTGCTGGGCCCAGGAACATCCAGGTGGCCAACTGGCACCAGGGACAACCAGATGGCTAAAGGCCAGCATAATTAACAAGAGCCAGGACAATATGCCACCAACACATTTGATGCACATGATTTTTCATAAGATAACTTTAAATTCCTCATGTATGTTTGAGTGTCATATCATTAAGGCTCTTAGTGCTGACCCTTCTCTTTGATTGTTCTTAGCCTTTGCTTGAAGTGATTTGGCAGTAAATGTATGTTTGCTATTCATCTGGGCTTAAAAGAAAGCAGGGCAGTTTTATCCAACTTTTACCTAACTTACTGTTATGTCTTTCCTCCTTTTTATATTGTTGCATTGTTAAAATGTGACTTACTTGCCAGAATAACATCATTTAATTTAAAGTCTAGTGTTGAGATTGAGATTTTCATTCTTTAGTATCATCTCTTTTTATTAAAAAAGCTAACAGAGACGGCTCTGCCTGCCTCCTCGAGGAGTCCTGCAGGGATCAGGAACATCCAGCCAACACCAGGGACAGCCACATGGCTAAAGGCCAGAGTAAAAAAAAACACAATAAACAAGAACAGGACAGCATGGGACCAAAAGAACCCAGCTATCCTACTACAGCAAACCCTAGATGTCCTAACATAGCCAAGCACAAGAAGATGTCCTTAAATCCAATATTATAGAGATAATGGAAGCCTTTAAGTAGGAAATAAATTCCTTAAGGAAATACAGAAAATACAATAAAACAGGCAAAGGAAATGAATAAAGCTCTTCAAGACCTGAAAACAAAAATAGAAGCAATGAAGAGAACACAAATTGAAGGAATCCTGGGCATTGAAAACCTAGAGAACAGAATCTACAGATGCAAGCATCATCAACAGAATGCAAGCGATGGAAGAAAGAATCTCACGCATTGAAGAATCAATTGAACAAATCAATACATCAGTCAAAGGAGATATTAAATCTAAAAAGTTCCCAACACAAAACATAGAGTAAATCTGGGATGCTATGAAAAGACTGAACCTAAAAATAATAGGAATAGAAGAATGTGAAGAGTCACAGCTGCAAGGGCCAAAAATAATTTTCAACAAAATAATAGAAAACAATTTCCCCAACCTAAAGAAAGAGATGCCTATAAACATACAAGAAACATACAGAACACCAATTGGATTGGACTAGGAAAAAAAATCCTCCTTCCACATAATAATCAAAACACTAAATGTACAGAATAAAGAAAGAACAAGAGAGAAAAAAGCGAAGTAACTTACAAAGGCAGACCTATCAGAATTATACCCAACTTCTCAACAGAGATGCTAATACATAGAAGGGTCTGGGCAGATGACTTATAGACTCTAAGACACCACAGATGCCAACCTAGACCTACTATACCCAGCAAAACTCTCCATCACCATAGATGGAGAAAACAAGACATCCCAAGGCAAAAGCAAATTTAAGCAATATCTATCTACAAATCCAGCCCTGCAGAAAACAATAGAAGGGAAAACTCCAACTCAAGAATGTTAACTACATGTAAGAAAACACAGATGATAAATAATTTCATACCAGCAAAAACAAAAGAAGGGAGTACACACAAGCACATGTACAAATGTAGGCTCCTGGGACGGCCAGGCACCACAGGACCACAAGTGCTTGTCCGCTGGAATGGAAAAAGGACAAAGCTCTGGGTCCGAGTGAGTGATGAATGAGGTATTACTACAAGATCTTTGGTTCAACCAGGGGTACAGGAGGAAAAGATTTATCTTCAATACGTGTTACTGTTCGTTTAGCTGGGCTGCTGGCACCAGGCCAGGTAGCAACAAGGGCCCATCCTGACTGGGCAGTTTGAGAACAGCTCACTCCCACAGATGAAACCTGCAGCGGGTGGAGCAGCGTGAGAGACAGCAGCAGAAATTCGCACTGACATGCCTATGAACAGCAGAAGCTCGGGTGGTAGTGACCATGGTAGTTCTATGGCAACAGCCTGGCTGGAAGTCAAGTCCAAGGGTCCGTCCATGAATCTCTGGGGAGAAGGGAGGCCCTTCTTCTCCAAGTGCAACAGCTCAGAATAAACGTCCAGTCTTAGATGTCCTTCGGTGAAGTAGATGGTGCTCGCCACTTTATGTCATGTGAAACAAAGACTTATAAACCTTGGGCTGTGGGGAGGGGCTTTGAGGGTGAGTGTGTCTCATTGGCTAGAACTTAAGACACTGCCAATGCTCTATTTACATGCAGAAAGACAACAGGTGACAAGGTCATGTGACTGATAATCTGTAGCCACCTAGGGTTTGTGTTACATGCTTCTGAGGCAGGCACAAAAACAAGAGAGAGCTTTGTTCCACACTTTCTGATCTCAGGATGAGATTTTGAATCTCAAGTTGGAGATTTTGAGAGTTTGAACGTGCTCCATCTTGGCAGTTCCATGCCAGTTCCTCCAGAGGCATGGTGCATGAACCCCACACACTAACACCACCAACATAAAAATAACAGGAATTAAAAATCATTGGTCATTAATATCTCTCAGTATCAAAGGACTCAATTACCTAATTAAGCACATCCACACACAGGCTAACAAAATGGATGTGAAAACAGGATTCAACATTCTACAGCATACAAGAAACATACCTTAGCAAAAAAAAGATAGATATTGCCTCAGGGTAAAGGGCTAGAAAAAAAGTTTTCCAAGCAGATGGACCCAAGAAGCAAGATGGAGTAGTCATTCTAATATCTAATAAAATATAAGTTCAACCATAATTCATCAAAAGAGATGAGGAAGGATACTTCATACTTGTTAAAGGAAAAAATCCACCAAAATGACATTTCAATTCTGAACATCTACTTCCCAAACGCAAAGGCACCCATATTTATAAAAGGAATATCATTAAAGCTTAAATCACACATGAACCCCATACATTAACAGTGGGAAACTTCAACATCCTACTGTCAACCAATGAACAGGCCATTCAGAGAGAAATTAAACAGAAAAATAATGAAACTAATGGGCCATCATTATGGGAAAGATTTTCACCAACCCTACAACTGACAGAGAGATAATATCCAAAATATATAAGGTACTCAAGAAATTAAACAGCAACAAACCAAATAACCCAATTAAAAATGGGTTGCAGAGCTAACCAGAGAATTCTCAACAGTGGAATCGCTAATGGCCGAGAAGCACTTAAAGAAATGTTCTTAGTCATCAGGGAAATGTGAATTAAAAAGACGCTGAGATTACATCTTTCACTCATCAGAATGGCTAAGATCAAAAACTGAAGTGCAGTATATTTTGGCGAGGATGTGGAGAAAGGGGAACACTCCTCCTCCATTGCTGTCAGGAATGCAAACTTGTACAACCACCACGGAAATCATTCCTCAAGACTCCGTACCTCTCTTGGGCATATGTACAAAAGATGCTGGCCCACATTACAAGGACGCTTGCTCAACTATGTTCATAGCAGCTTTACTTGTAATACCCAGAAACTGCAAACAACCTAGATGTCCCTCAACTGAAGAATGGATAAAGACAAGGGGGTACATTTACCCAAGGGAATACTACTCAGCTATTAAAGACAAAGGCATCATGCAATTTGGATGGAACTAGAAAAGATCATCCTGAGTGAGGTAGCCCAGTCCCAGAAAGACACATATGTGTCCTCACTTATAAGTAGATATTATCCATAAAGTACAGCGTAACCATGCTACAGTCCACAAACCCAAAGAAGCTATGTAACAAAAAGGCCCCATGGGCAGACATTTGAATCTCACTCAGAAGGGGATATAAAATATACATCCGCAGTGGAAGGAGGGACCTGAGTGGGAGAGAGGTGAGGAGAGGGACAGGAGAGAACTGAAATTGGCATGTGAGGGTGCAGCTCTGGGATGGGCCAGAAACCTAGAACAAGGGAAAACCCCAGGAATCTATGAGGGTGACCCTAGCTAAGATTCCTAGCAACAGCACATATGGAACTTGAAATGGCCACTTCCTGTAATCAGGCAAAACTTCCGACGGAGGGACGGAAACACCAACCCATCCATAAAACCTTCAACTCAAAGTTTGCCCTGCCTACAAGATGTGCAGGGATAAAGATTGAGCAGAAATTGAAGGAATGGCCAAATAATGACTGACCCATCTTGAGACCAATCCTATGAGAGAGCGCCAACACATGATACTATTAACCACATTCTGCTATACTTGCAGATAGTAGCGTAACTGTCTTCTGAGCGGCTTCACGCAGTAACTGATGAAAACAGATGGAGAGACCAACAGCCAAACATTAGGCGGTGCTCTGGGAATCTGGCTGAAGGTGAGGATGAAGGCCTGAAGAAGCCAGAGAGGTCAAGAACACCATAAGAAAACCTACAGAATCAACTAACCCGGGCCCATAGGTACTCACAGAGACTGAACCACCAACCAAAGAGCATGCATGGGATGGATCTAGGCTCCCTATATGTCTGTATCAGATGTGCAGCTTGGTTTTCACGTAGGTCCTTCAGTAACTGGAGCAGGGGCAGTCTCTGACTCTGTTGCTTGCCTTTGGATACCTTTATCCTAACTGAGATGCCCTAATCCTACTACATTTTGATATGCCAAGGTGGACTGAGGTATATTCAAGGCCTCTCCTTCTGTGAGGAGAAAGGGGGAGAGGAACGGGGGAAGGGCAGGTGAGGAGGGACTGGGAGGAGAAGAGGGAAGGGAAGCTTCAGTTGGGAAGTAAAGTAAATAAAGTATTTAATTAATGAAAAGATATTTGTACACCAACTTAGAAGTAGTTCAAAATAACCAGGTCTCCATACAATTAGTAAATTTTGGTAGTAGTGATGATTGAACCCAGGGCATTTTGCATTCTCAAAAAACACTCAACCACTGAGCTGCACTCCAGACATCACTTGCTATTCCTATGTGTGTTTCATCTAGACGGCTGCTTAAGTTTGAGGTGATGGTAACTCTGTAGCAGGCTTTCCCTCAGGGAGCTGCAGTTTCCCTCATCTGCTCAAGCCTTGAAAAATCCTTCATTCTCTTCCCTTCCTGACCTTTTGGAAGTCCAAAGACCAGGCTGTTCGTGGTTGGAAAGGCCATGAGGAGAGACCAGTCTGTGCCCTGCCCATGGGTTCTCCACTGATTCCTCACCGACATCTTCCTGCGGTGCAGCAGTGACAATTCCAAACTTAGTCCATGTCAATTCTTAGAACCAAGACCCTTGAAGTATGTCATTTGTTCTCTTTGAGATGGATCAGGAAACAATGGCCCACTCCCTCACCCCTAGTTTGAGGCCGATCTTCAACATCCAACACTCCTGCTTCCATTTCCTAATGCTGGGAGCACAGCCATGCACTACCACACCCAGTTTTATGTGGTGCTGAGCTCAAACCCAGGATCCTATGCATGCCTGGTAACCCAGTGAGCCACACCCACAGCTCCTACCTCTCTTTTATCATCTACCATGTTCCATATGATCTGAAAGTGGCGAAGGTCATTGTAACTTAAAAGCTGGTCCTCTTCAGTGGAATAGAACAAGGAGAAATTCTCCACAATTATGGCTAGGAAGAAAAAAAAAATCAGATGTTAGACAAGTATGCTAATCTGTCTTTTTTTTTTTTTTTAGAAAAAGTAAAACATCTATTATAAATAATAAATGTTATGACTCACACTATAAAACCAGTTTTTGAAAGTGCTTTCAGTACAGTTTCCAAGCTGTCTCTCCCTTGAACTAAGCTATTTATTCAGCACTTGCCTTTCCAAAACATGAGAGTCATGGGCTCAAAGGCACTCTGTGCAGACACTCATGCCAGCTGGCTCTTACTCTTATGTAAGAGTTCCAGGGCATTTTTAAGGGTCATGTTGGGTCTGGATGGCCCTACAGCTGGGTGAACAAAATGTATCTTTTAAAAAAACAAACTGATATTTCGAGGCTATAAAACTAGCCATCCTGATTTCTGTTCAGCCCAATCCTTGGGAAGAGCTCTTTGGGAATTAATCAGTATAATAAGCAAGACGACTCTTGAAAGTGCAATCAACTGCCATTTCCCTTGCCTTTCAAAGGTCTTCTCAGATTCTGGGTTGAGAGGCAACAATTTATCATTAATGCCATGAAACACCCACCCCAAGCAATCCAGGATAATTACTCATAATTGTACATAATTATCTAAGTACCTGAGTTAGAAGGGATGGGAAAAAAAGCCAATTCCACTACATCTCTTACCTACAAGCAGATTCAGCATGATGTAGGCGATGATGACATAGAAAGAGCAGAAGTACATGAGTGCCCCTGCGTAGTTGCCGCAGTCTGTTGCCCAGTATGTAAACTCATCTGGAGTACAAAATGGAGGCTGAACCTGTGGGGCAGCGGGAGACATGGAGGGGAGGGTGGACAGAGAGTGAGGGGAACGAAGGGCACAGATTTCTTCCGATTGTGGTGCTCAGTAAACGCTCTCTTGACGGTGTGGGACACAGTTAATTTAAAGCCACCATGCAAAAGCCACACATGTCAGACACACACACAACTGGCAGCAGGACTCCACAAGAGTATTTCATAGCTGCTATGCTTTCGGTCCTGTAGATACCCCAGTTCAGTGCCATTGATGGAAGCAAAATGTAGGTAAATGGGTTTCCTCTGGGAGAGAACCTCCGCGCCCTCACCTACGTCCTTAGGGTCAAACTTTAGGAAGTCAAACAAAGAGGAACTTTTTGTTGTTGTTGACTTAAGCGACGGACTAACCTGTATGGAGGTAGGACTGACTGCACATACAAAATCCACATTCAAGCTGTGTAAGGACTAACCCCCATTCCTAAGGCACCAACATGTGTAAAGTTCAGACTACAGAAAGCCTTTGCATTCTGCAGGCAGGGACCATTGAAATTCAAACCCTTCCTTCATACTGTTCTGGGTTCTCTCCACCAGAACTAGCCCTGGTCTCATGTATTCTCACATAATCTTCTGGGACTCCTCTGTAGGATTCATTTAATTCTGCCTTTGGTTGTACCTGACCGGATAAACGCCAAGTGTCAGGGATAGACTAACAACAAAGACACAGCCCTGTCCCCCGAATGCTGAGCAGAGCTTAACATCCCAGTTTCCAGCATAAGGGCCGTTAGCTCCACGTGGCAATTTTCATTCAAGTCTTATTAATTCACATTAAGCAGAGATAAACGGGATGTAAATTAGTTATTCAGAGGCACTAGTTATACTAACTCAGCCCTGAGTCGGACTCAGCTAGCAGCCTCCTGCCTGGACAGCACATGCCCCCTACTGACTGTCCGCAGAGCATCATTGGTGTCCATGAGATGAAGGGAGGGGAAAGAAAGAAAGAAAGAAAGAAAGAAGCTTGACTCTACAGTTCTCTAGAATGATCATGCACATCCAAACAAAAACCACAGAGTTCTATAGAATATATATATATATATATCCCGCAGTCTCAAATGTGAGTAACAATGCCTGAAGAAGCGAGCATTAACACCATGACCAGAAGATGATAAGAACTTATTGGACAAAAAGCATGATACCAAAGGGAAGCGCAGAGCAGAGGACATGACATATGTGCCTTGGGAACCTTTGAACCTGAGGAAGCCCTTGTGCGTGTGGCCCAGAACAAACCAGGAGAGCATCTGATGAGTAAGTTAAATAAATATCCTTGTTTTTATGGCTAAGCTATGAAGACAGCTTAGAAAGAACAGTGCTCATTATTAGGTATGATAGCTTAAATGAAATGTTTTGCTTTTTTAATATTCATATCCTGGATTGTTAAAAAAGTACAACATGCAGACTAGAAGACAGCCAGAGTATTCTTTCTATTAGCACAAGGCCTTGATGCTAACGCGTGCACACGAGTGTGCGCCGAGGCGCTGCTGGTCACGAGGTATGCACACGCGTGTGCACCGAGGTGCCGCTAGTCACGAGGGGATGTTTACCATGCAGTCATGCATGATCTTGTTCCAGTCTTCTCCTGTGACAATCCGGAACAGTACAGTGATGGCCTTGCCGGCTGAAGAAAAATTGGCGTGCCTAGTTTCAGAAAAGGAAACAGAACGGAGATTGCGTGAGTTGTCATTGTCGTAAAGCAGTATGGGTGGTCACCACCAAGACAGGTGGCTTTTGCAAACCTGGTTGCCAAGTTACTGTTACCAAAGCTTAAACATTCTTCCTGCCATACATGCTTTCCTGCGAGAACAGCTGCCTGACGAGCCAACCATCATCACAGGCTCACCAGCCTACTGGCTCTCAGCTTTAACAACTGAGTCGTTACTTTGGCTACTAAGAAGTGATTCCTTTACTTGGGTCATAGAAGGAGACTCAGCCACATGCCAAACAAATCCTTGGCCAGAAAGGCATTTGTATGTGTTTTGCTGTATTAGAAACTTTAAGAAAACAACAGCAGATGCCTCTGTAAAGTGGAAAATGAGCCTTCGAAAATGCTTTTCTCACAGCACAGAGATTTGGTAAGTTTCTAAGTTTCTATACTTTGCTGAAAAAAGGTCATCTAACAACTGTTTTATCCGCCCCCCCCCCAGCAAAATAATATAACATTTCAGAGAAATACATGGATACAAAAACTGAAATGGGGGGTGTGTGGCTGTTCCTGACAATGGGCAGAATTACAAAACCTTTCTGTTTTGTTTCTGCGTTTTCTAAGGGCTCTAAAATAAACATGCTTATCTTTGTCAACTGTAAAATGCAGTTTAAAGTACATGCTTTATTTTATTTCCCAACAGGTTGCTTCCCTTCCATACCACCCCTAAGTCTTTAATAGTCAGGAATACAAACAAGAAGTCCGTGGTCGTGATTTTATTATAAAGAAGTCTGGGAAGCGAATGGGGGGCAAACCCACGCCGACCTGTTGATGTTTTCTCCGTACTTCACCGTCCCGAAGAGAACGACCCCCGCGAAGGCGTAGCACAGCAGCAACAGGAACATCCCCACGATGATGAAGAAGCTCTTGTACATGCTGACAACCACCGTCAGGAGGAGCATCTTTAACGTCACCTGCAGAGGAGGACGGTGGCGGCAGTGTCAGGGCAGATGGGGAGAGGGAGAGAGGAAGAGGGAGAAAACTCACTTCAAGCTGTGGAGGACCTGGCTGATGAGTAATAAACACATAAGCAGGTTGGCTACACAGTGATTCCCAAGTACATCATCTGAAAGTTGGTTCCTGTTAGATATTAAATCTAAATATTATTCAAAAAACCATCTGGCATTGAGAAATCTTATTCACACTTCAAACAGTTCAGTCATTCCGGAGAAATTAATTGAATTAACAACACAAGCTTCTTAGCCTTCTATTTCCTCTTGTTTTGCTACCAGACCTCTATAAGGTCAACATATTATTGACCTATAGCAAGAAAATTTATTCCCTCCCCTCAGTCTGCCTAAAAACCAAATGTAATCATGGTTTAACATAAATTACCACCAATTATTAAATCTACCAGTTACACAGATATGTGAATTCATATGTGAAATATTGTTAGTGATAGAAAGGAAACAATATCCCCTAAAAATGGAGAACATGGGTACCATGTGTGCATAAATGCTAGCAAGAAATAGAAATCAGACTAGAATAATGGACATAATATCATAATCAATGATTAGTCTTCCCTGTAATAATGGTAATTAAAAACATAAACCAAGGCACGTTAGGGATGACATTGGCTTTTGGCTTCAGAGTTAAAATGTTTTCTTTGATTTATGATTGAGTTTACTCAGCAAACATGATGAATAAAAATAACAACAAGATATATAGTCTAAGATAATTAAGTTACTGATTCAATGTAATGTCTAATATTTATTTGTCCTGACTTAGGATGTTTAGTACTTTGTTTACTATAACAACCAGGTTGGCTGAGGACCGGTGGCGTCAGTGATTTAATGCTTATGTGACATTTGAAAGCATTCTGCATGACAGACTTACATGCTTTCCGCAGATGGAGAAAAACCTAAAGACAATCACACAGGCTCCCATCATGTAGGTATATGCATTCTGAAATTCAAACAGAAGACAGTTTTTTACAATTTGCGCAAAAGATCTTGTTACGGTTGCATTTCTCATTTAAGTCTTCTGTGAAGTCTAGTGAATAATTAGTTTAATAAGATGTAAAAATTCCTATAAGAAACTTGTCTGAAATAAAGATGCTGAAAAGGTCACTGCAAAAACTCATGAATAAATATTAGATTTAAAAATCAAATCTCACACAAAACTTTGGGTTTTGTTTTGCTCAACTGAATTCTGTATTTTGAAACTCATTTCACATAAAGCAGTGGCCAGCCCTTTGGAGGACGGGGCAAGAAAAGCACAGGGTAATCGTGCAATGGGAGGAAGTTGGAAGAGACAGGAAAAAGGTGCCGTGGCAAAGAAGAGTCAGATGTTGGAAAAGAGTGCTTGAAAGGGTCGGGGACGTAGCTCAGCTGGTAGAAGTCTTGCCTGGCGTGTATGAGGCCCAGGGTTCAACATCCCAACTGCACAGACCCAGTGGTGGTGATGTCTGTACCCACAGCTCTTGGGAAGTGGAAGCAGGGAGAATAGAAATTCAAGGTCATCCTTGGCTGCATAGTGACTCCAAGACAAACCTGGGCTGCCCGGGTCCTTATTTCAACAACATAAATGCTTGAAGACAGCCTTTTTTTGAGTTCAGGTTTTTTGGTTCGGTCACAAATCAATTCATTTTAGAAAAGTACCCCTCCCCTCACCAAGCTCAGGATTGCATCAGTTTGCTCTTCAAGTGTGTGCACAGGGCCGGAGATCACTTTGTTCTTTATGATTCACAAGGGTTCTTTTGAGAAACAAAGATGCCACCGGCCACAGCATAACAACGGTGACATTCAGCTGATGCCAAAGGATGAGCATTCTCCAGGAGCTGCCTAGCCAAGTGACAACAGTCCCAGATGGGTCCCCGGGAAGGGGGTCCACTGAGCTCCTTGGTGAGGCACAAGGACAAGAATGTGGGCACACAACATTGTTGGATGGAAAACAAGGACTGTGCCTTCCTTCCTGGCAAAATATGGCAAAGAACGATTGCTTTTCTCCGACCAGAGGATCGTCTCAGGGGAAGAACAGAAACAGAGAAGAGGGAAGATTTTTCTTTTTTTTTAAGTGGCTTAGAATTTCCTCTGTGGGGAATATTTGAGATCAGGAAGCCTATTGTATTTTTTTTTTTAATTTAGAATGAGTAGCATTTAGTCAAAGGCTTGTCTAGATAAAGTAAACACAATTATAACATGTTTTTCTGCCTCTTCTTCTTTCTGTGTCACTTCAGGATTTATTGTAGGCACCTTAAGTCTTTACGTTCTAGAAGTCATGACAACCACAGCCCATAGGATGGTGACTGGATGATTTTCACACGGGCTCCAAAGTCCTGAGAAGATTCCTCTAAGCCTTGTGCTGTATTATATGCTATGGCTCCTTCTCCTTTGACCACAGGACTTCACCTCTGTCCAGTTCCAAGGGCGCACGAAATGCTCTGTAGACGGAACCCAGTTGCTTGGGGGTGCTTCCCAGGACCTCTCTGATGAGATCACTGCCCATTCCCCACTTCGGTCACGGGGCTAGGGATCCCCTTCATCTTTCCCAGCACACGCACAGTCCTCACTGGTTTGTGAGCTCCTTATAAAGGTCTGTCTAGTTTTTCAGGCTATAAAGTTTATGAGGACAGTAAATGTCTTTGTTTTGCCTATTACTTTGCTCATCACTCTATTCAAAACCATTTATTGTCGGAGAAAGTGAATGCAAGTGCTTGAGGGTTTGCACAGCTTCCAGTGCTGAAGGCAACCGCTGGTTTAGGAAGGCCGTTCAGCATGTGCGTGAATACCTACCGGGGAGCCATTCTAGAGCAAGCCCGTTCTGATGGGCAGATGGGTTCTATGAATACTGGGTACTTCCTGCCAGGCCTCCATTATTAAAGAGGATGGGAGAATGGGGAAGACTGATAACAGCAACCACTGGGACTGTAGAAGATCAGTGAGAAGACAGCACGTGTAGGCTGCGGTACGGCTTAGAGTTTGTGTACAGTGTAAGCCAGCATCACATGTTTTCATTAGGCAACACCACTGCAGACTAGCCAAGTCTTCCCACAGCTGTAGATTTCGGGCTCCATCTCAGACACATGGAGATTGATGGGTTCAGAGAACTGGTATTAGATGTCTGTGAGGGAATAGTGAGTCCACAGGGGTTACATTATAAGTCTTGCTTGTGATAGGGTGCGGTGGATACCACTCTTATCTCAGGGTGCAGGGTCCGAGTCTTCTGGGTGTTTTTTGTTTTGTTTTGTTTTTTTGTTTTTGTTTTTGTTTTTTTTGTTTTTTTTCGAGACAGTGTTTCTCTGTGTAGCCTTGGCTGTCCTGGACTCACTTTGCAGAGTCTTCTGATTCCAGTCTGCTGTGTGAATTTAGACAGGTGCCTTCACTTCTGCTTTCACTGTTCTCCCTTGGTAAGATCAAGAGTTAAGTGAGACTGTCTTTAGCAGCCTTCTTTGAAATTACAGAATTTACTTATGTGGAAAGTGTAGGTGTGTGCACATATACACATATATGTGCATGCATTCGTAAGCATGGCCTAGGGCTCTCGTGATCAAAGCTGGGATTTAGGGAGTTCAGTATAATACCCAAGAGAAGCCGATGTGGAGTGAGGCAACTGGAGACAGGCTTGAACTATCAACTAAAATTAAGTTTAACGCTGTGCCTACCAGCAGAGCAAAGTGGAGCACCACCCACACAACACCAAGAGATGTCACCAAGAGATCATATCGGTTTCTTCTGCTCTGCCAGAACCCCGCTGGTGACATTGCTATGATCTTCATTGTGACCTACAGAAAACAAGCAAGGAGGACGCAGGCTGAGTGATTAAATCAGTTAGTCTGAGTCTTGTTATATATAATTAAGAATACAGTCAATAAAAGAGTAAACCACAAAGATACATTTTTAAAAAGCCAAGCAGGCCACATGTCTGTGTTCATCCCACTCTTTCCCAGAGATCGATAGCTAAGTGCTCACTGTAGGTCGTTTTTCTACCTTGAGTGAAAAACTGTATTTTGGGAAACATCAGCCAGTTTACAGCAAAATGATAATCTTACTTGAATTTCAAAAACTATTGCATGGCAAATAGATGTGATGTGGGGACGACCTTTAGCGATAACCTTGGCTGGGCTGTTGGCATGTTTACAACTGTGTTGTAATCTGAATCCCTGAATCACAGTGACTCGTGTCCTGGGCTCCAAACGTTCAAAGCCTGTCACTAGGCATGCCTAATGCTCAGACGCCACAAAGGTCAGGAATGCTTTCGCAGTTAGGAAAACTGGGAAATGTAAAGTCTTTGTTGAAGTTAAGCAGAACAGCCAGAAAGGAGATGCCCTAAAAGAATGTGCCCTGCGCATGAAACCCGTCCCGCAAAGGCTTCAAAAACAAGGGAGCATGGACTGGAAGTAGGTGCCAGCCAAGGGGGCACTGATTTCCTTCTTACTAGCTTCCCCCTCCGCGCCCCCCCCCCCAGAGCAGCAGACTCGTTACTGTACCTCTAAGACAAAGATGAAGGTGAAGACAACTGACATTGTTGCCAAAGGAACGGTCACAGGGTCCTCAACATCCCACTGCAAACAGCAGAGCGGAAGTTACTGCCACGTCCTCCAGACAGACTTTTGCCTCTCGGCTACTCATCTCAGCACACGCATCAATCTTAACTTCGTCACTACTGAAGACCAAAGGCTGCAAGCGGCAATGTCTGCAATGCTCCTGGAAGCACCAAGGATGAGAAACCCACCCCGGAATTCTCAGGGTGAAACAATACCTTCACGGACAGCAACACAGACTGGGCCAGAACCAGCAAGGCGATCGTCCTCTTAAAAAATGGATGCTGGGTTATGTCATACATTTTAGCTCTAAAACCATCATTATCTGAAAAAGGAACGGGGAGGGTACTTTAGACATGGGCCAGATTTACTTTCTTGTCTTTCATGCCCATTAATGGTCATCTTCAATCCCATTATAGCTTCCCCTATTGTGAAGGGCTTTGTAGGAATGGCTGGCCCTGGACATTAAAATGACAGCACATAGAGCCATCTGTGTCGGAAGGAGAGGCACACCACTCAGTTTCTGGCAGCTTAGTTCATTTCCCTCACATATCTAAAAGGCAAGCACAAATATATTTTATTTAAAAATCCAGTTGTTTTTTTTTTTCATTAAGGCTTATTCGGAGTATGCTGAAGCACATCCTTTGGCTGACTGATTTTTAATAGCCTTACAGAGAGATCAGCAGTTTGGAGTCTGTTTCTATATTAACTTATGCACAACCCCCTAGTGGCTTCACGATTATTATTTTAATTTAAATCGGAGGCTCTTAGGGAACCAGGAGCGCCAGTGCCCAACATGAATGAAAACCCAGAGCATCTTTGATACCAGGCCGAGGTGGGAGATGAAGAGGCTGCGCAATCTTCAGTCTGCTCTTGAGATCTTCCCATCTTCTCTGATCTACCGTCAGCAGGGCTGTCCCCTTGGAAACAAAGGAGACAGTGGAGGGAAAAGGAAAGGAGTGATATAGATGGGATGGCTTTACAGGCAGGACCAGCGAGGGGACCTGAAAGGAGGGCAGTCTGCGAGAGCCACAGTGGCCGGAGCGATGTGCTCAGAGTGAGGTGGGTGCACACCCGAGGCACTCAGCGGCCTCCAGTGGTGTGTTGTTGAAGGCCTGCCACATCTGGCCTTGAGACAGTTTCAAGAACGTTTTCTGCATATTACGTTCTCCAGAGAGGATGCTAACTGTGGCTATTTTAGCTTTATAGCAGTCTGCAGTGCTGCTGTTGGACGAGGGCATTTGTCCTCCTCACATCTTTGCTTTTTGAACACTTCAATATGTGCAATTATAAAACTCCTCTTAGGAGATACGAAGTCATAGAATTTTTCTTTTTTAAAAAATGAATGCTATGTTAATTTTCTAAATGGTTAATAAGGTGGACTACTTGATAAAATACATATAAATTAATTATTTTGCACTGTACTATTCTGCATTGGATTTATTATAAAATATTACAGAGGCAGATATATAGTTTAAGAAACTAGGGTTGAGGGGAAAGTTGTTCCCTTCCCCACTGCCTTCTTCCAGGGAACATCCCTCTAGCTTGGCTTTTAGGATTGCGTGCCAATTAAAAATTAGAAAAAAAATGTTCTTGAACACTTATATAGCCAAAAATTGTATCTGATGTGCATTTACTTACGCAGTTTTTCCTCTGTCTTTAAAACAAGTTTTATTATCCTTATTTATTTAATTTATTATGTGTCGTGTGCATGCACATGCACACAGTGCACACGCCACAGCACACATTTCAAGGTCAGAAACACTGTAAGAGTCTGTTCCCTCTTCCCACCGTGTGGACTCAGGGGACCGAACTCAGATTATCAGCATGGTAGGAAACGCCTTCACTGGAGCCAGCGCACCTGCCCACTTTAAAACAAACAAACAAAAAAAGATTTATTTTATTTTATGTGTTTTGCCTACATGTTGTACGTATGCAAGTCACATGTGTGCAGTGTGTACGGAATTTAGAAGGTGTTGAATCCCTAAAACTGGGGTTACGGGCATACACATGCGCATGCGCACGCGCGCACACACACACACACACACACACACACACACACACACACACGATTTACATAATTAGAATATTTTATCTCCAACCAACAAATCAAGTTTGTGTTATCTGTTAAAATGGCTACTAATTTCTGCCTCCCTCTTGGCATCTGTTTGGACTGACACAGGCCCCGCCCCCAACAAGCTATCACTTCCTGACTGGTGCTTGAGGGGAACAACCCTCAGTAACTCATAGCATTTCAAGACAGACAGTTAATTGCACAGTCGCCTCCTGTTATTGACTGTTGCATGCTGGGTCACCCATATTGCCGACTTGTGCGCTGTCCTGCAGCTCAGTCCTCTTGCATCCTGGGCCCTATCAGGGACCTCTAGCCATCCTGGGCTGGCAGTGCCTCATCTCTAGTAAATGTGCTGATTATCTTCTTCCCAATGTCTGGAATTCCCAGTGTATGCTCCATCACACGGCTCAAAGGCACCTGAGAAGACATATCTATCTTCTTTTTGCCTGGTATTAGGCAGAACATGCTGGAGGGCTACAGTATCTCGTTTACGAACGCGTTTAAGAGAGTATAATAGAAGGGCCCGGGCGATCGCTGCTGCTCTGAGCCCATGTTTCTGAGGGCTGCGGTAGTATTGGGTCTAAAGCGGGGGTTTGAATTGCAGTCTTTGAAAGCCTGAATGAAGTGAAATGCTCTTTAGGCACACATCAAAGGTGGCAATTGACTAAGTCAGTGGCACCACACACGTTGAGCCCCGGGGACAGGGAATGATGTATTCTCACACGCAGCCATGCAAACCAAAGACCTCTGGGAGGAACACATGGGAATCGGCCCTCACTGGGCACAACTGAACAGCAGGCACTTTACCAGCAAGTGGATCTTTGCAGTTTAGAGGTTTTTATGCTTTTGCGCTCAAAGAATCACAGACCCTGCAGTAATGGAGAGCCTGAATTTGGCCCCGAGTGTTTACTCTGTGCACTGATGGCTGTCTCATCCACACACTCATCTCAAGAGCTGGCAGAAGCTTCTTCCGTATAGTGAGTGCTCAAATCCTGTGCACATTTCAGTAGATTCCTCCAGACAGAACCTCCCCCAGGAGACGGGTTATCCAGCCAAGGAACAGCAATAGCCAAGGGACATGAGCAAGACGTTCTTCCTTAGACTCGTGCTCCATAGGAAGCCCAATCGCCATGTCTCTGCCCATGGGCTTTGTATTCATCATGAGAATGGCCAGGATCCAGAGTGCTTCCTGAGTTCAGGAAGCATGTAACGTGAATATGGATTTAGAAAAAAAACCTTTCTAGTCTATAAACTGGCCTTTACATTTTATGTAGTTTCTATTTACCCTGTCAAAATTCTGAATTCATCCAGAGTGACAGAGAAACATGCAACTTGTGTTTTTTTAAAAAGCAGTGTGGACTGCAGTCAGAATGCAACGTCAAGGTATCACATTTTAATAACTTCGCTGTACATCCTTCCCACCTGAACGGAAGCAGATGTGCTTCTCAACTGTGGGCGAATTCCTTTTACCAGAAGGGGCAAATCTAGCAAATCTAGCAAGAGAATGGACCCAAACCGCAGCAGCGAGGCAGCTTGCAAAAGAGTTATACAGGTTAGTTACATGAGTCACATTGTAGTTTAATGTGGCTCCATGCCGTGTGTGAGAAAAAAATTAGCTTAAAGCAAGGGCAAGAACAAAATAAGTCTGTGCTATTAATCTGAGAAGGCTTACCTTGTTTTCATTGAAGTTAGCAATAACCACACCGACAAAAAGGGTAAGGCCAATCATGCAGCCCAGGAATACAAACACGTGAATATAGATGCCATGGATCTGCGTAAATGAAAGATGTTATCTACCAGAGCTATGAAAACCACCCTGGCTATAGTTTTTTAAATGCCACGTGGCTGCTTACCGGCCCCACACGATGAATAATGACATCCCTCACTTCTACCCAGCCTTTCAAGGACAGAACTTCAAACAATGCCAGCATGGCGTTTCCCACATTGTCAAAGTTAAAGTTCCGAGGATTCGCCCTGTGATTAGGAAAGAGGGATTCTGGATGAGGTCCAATGTACCCAGCAGAGACTAGTACCTACAGTCCCCCCCCCTCTGTGTCTCCGTCCCTTCCTCCCTCCCTCCCTTCCTCCCTCCCTCCCTTCTTTCTTTCTTCCTCCTTCCTTCCTCCTTCCTTTCTTTCTTCCTTCCTTCCTTCCTTCCTTCCTTCCTTCCTTCCTTCCTTCCTTCCTTCCTTCCTAGACAGGGGTGTCTTTGTTGTAGCCCTGGCTGCCCTAGAACTCTCTCTGTAGACCAGGCTGGCTTCAGACGCACAGAGATCTGCCTGCCTCTGCCGGGATTAAAGGCACGCGCCACCACTGCTCGGCACGACAGACTTTTCTAATTCTAGGTAGAAAGAGAGAGTCGTTCGCCTGGGAGAAGGTTGGGCCACGCAGTATTCCTTTGCTAAGTTATAGCAGTGCGTTAGTACGCTATAATTTATTCTTTATGTTCTCTATGCCATGATGGGTGTTCGGAGTGATGGCATACCTCTCTGCTTGGTCTTACAACACCCCAAACTGGAAGCTAAATAACATTAGAGGTTGCCGTGATGGGGCACTGGGTTCTGGACACGTATTTTGAAATAGTTATAATTCTCTGAACAGTAAGTGTGATGACAGCAGAGCGTACTGACTTACGTTAACTGTCCTTGTGAGTGGTGATGTGCCAAGATGCCCCCGAGGCTGGAGACACTCCTCGGTGCAGTGTTCTCCATCACACCCTCTTAGGTACTTTCTTTTCATTTACACCGAGTGTTCTCAACAGTCCCTTCTGCGGCACCTAATGCACAGTCTGCTGTCTACCACATCACTGATTCGTGACAACCTTAAACACTAGGCCCCGTCATTGCTTATTTTCTTTTTGGGAAGAGATGCCCAATTCATTGTTTTCTAATACACTTATTACTTTTGCTTTTCGGTTGTGAAAGTGTTTCTTCTTACTACCTTGTGGGTCTTAGCTAACTTGTTTTCATGGTTAGTAGAATACATTGTTAGTGCTTTCCTTTTATTTTCTCTGTGAAAGGCTATTTTAAGTAATTAAGTTGGGAATGATTCTTGCTACACATTCTGAGGCTGATGGAGAATACAGAGCTGAGCTGTTGAACACAGTCAGCCCGCCGCCCCCTTCTGGGATATGTTTTCATCAATTCTTTTCCCTATGTTACTTCATCTATCACAATTCAACCTTCATGAAGTCAGCACTCTAGAGAGGCATTTTGTTTCAATATTTCCATCTATTTTTTATGCTTACTTAACTATAGGGACAATCCTGAGATGTGTCTTTTTAATACATGGGGATATAATGAGAAAGCCAAAGACTGCAGCTGACTTGGCCCTCAGGGACTGAGACTGATTGGCACAGGCATTTGGTATCAGTGTAGGAGCTCCACTTGGATACTCATATTTTAGAATTCTGATTTATATTTTTTGTATGAAAGTACAAATATGCTACCTTGGATTTTTTTCAATAATGTTTCCTCTGGGAGGGTTTCAATTACATTTTCTGTCTCTTAGAGTAGACGGTGGCTGTAAGGACTATGCGCACTCAAAGTTTGCTTGCATAAGGTCTTAAGAAAATAAAATCAAGGGAGCCAGCTCTCAGTCAGATCCTATGTCAATCTTTCTTACTCATCTGTTTTCTTTATGTAAAAGTGCTTCTGCAGCTAAATTTGCAGCCACTTAAACTGCTTTCATGTCCCGCATATTTTAGAAGTTAGATAATGCGAAGAAAAATATTTTAGGCTAAATCAAGAAAAACAGGACATGCAGTTGAAAGAGTATATCACATTTTGAAAACTAAGACTTTCCCCAGTTTAATCGTACGAGGTTTTTGTTTTCACTGTGCTATCAAAACTGCCAAGTTTTAAGTTCGATCTGTAACTCCAGAGGCCTTCAGTAAATCCCAAACGTAACCCATCACTGTCAATTCACGCGCTGCCCTTGCTTAAAGCAGACGGCCGGTTAAAACATCTTTTCTGGCTAATTTTTCTAAAGTTTGCTGTCTTGTATATCTAAGACTAAGACTGGCTCTGACCTCAGGATTTGGTTAATCTTTTCCCTCCTGAAGAGCCTGATCCAGCCCCCTCCCTCCCCCTCCCCCCCAGAGACGGCACTATAGAAACTGTGATGCAGGCTGCCCCTGGCCTCTTCCTGTTGTCCCACACCTACCATCCTCCTCTGGCCCCTCCTTCTTTCCTACCCAGCAGCCCTCTGTTCTTCCCTCCTCTCCCTACTCACCTACCCCTGACTCCTTCCTTACTTCCTGCCCACCTGCCTTGGCCTCCTTCCTGCTTCCTAGCCGCCCGCCCGTCCCTGTTCCTCCTCTCTTCTTGCTCTTGCCACTCCCCTTTCCCTAGCCACCTGCTCCCTTGCCCCTTCCAGTTCCTCACACATTTCCTGCTCTCTGTCCTTTAGAAAGCCAACGTGCTTTCTCTTCTTAGCCTTTGGTCTGACACTAGGCA
This sequence comes from Acomys minous, assembly GCF_964271855.1. Classification (NCBI taxonomy): domain Eukaryota; kingdom Metazoa; phylum Chordata; class Mammalia; order Rodentia; family Muridae; genus Acomys; species Acomys minous. Next base: position 1,196,385 of record NC_140501.1, on the reverse strand, counting down.
TTTTGGTTCAGGGCCCTCAGTGGGCCAGTCACTGCACTTGGACCATTTGTAGAAAACAAAAGTGAATATTGCAGAAAGGAAAAGAATCCTGATGCTGGGACTCTTCTTTGTACTGATCACGTCTCAAACTCTTTTATGTTGAATTATTTGATATCGAGCCTCCACAAAAATCTGATGTCCTTCTGCCTAGAAGTATTTAGCATAGTGTTAAATTGCCTGAAGAGTGAGCTTTGGCAAGCCAGAGGAGAGCTGTTTTCCATTTCAGGCTTTTAAGGGACAAAAGCCACAACTTAGAGCTGAGCAAATGACAAGCATTCTTAGTGACTATAAGCACTAAATACAATCAGTAAAGAACAGTATCCTCATCCATGTATGCTCCCTCCTATATTCTAGAACTGTGCTTAAAATAAAGTGCATGGCATTCATGGTATAGTGTATGCTTAATCCTTTTTGCTGAGGTCATTTTTATCTCATCATGCCTGGATGAATCAGAAGAAAATGAACATATTTATGTAAAGAGAGACTATGGTGTTAGTTCGATTCCTGCACTAGACAGTGCATATTTATGTCTTAATTTTAATTACCAAAGCATTTCACTAGGCATACTCCCAAATATAAATTATTTTCTTAATTATAATTTAGCTGGTATGAAATTAAAATTTTTTTCAGCTTTTAGCTCTGCTTAAAGAAGGAAAGTTTAAAAGTGTCATAACTGCTGTTGGCATTTATTAGACTGAAGATTTTTGTTTCACAATGACACCAAGCCATAATCCAGGACAAATGGACGAAGACTTGTATAATGATGTTTAAGTGACACCCTTATATTTATTTGGGGGTTTCAAATGTTGCTGAATTTGACCTTGTCTCCCAGTAATTGCAATATTACATGTCAATTAAAGTTGTTTTTTTTAAATTCACATACAGTAGGTTTTATGGACAAGTTGACTGGCACATGGCACAAATGGGGACAGGATTGCTTGTCTGTAGACCCTGCCTTCCAGTGAGCTCTGCCTCCCATCCTGACATCTTGAGAGGCTGCAAACCTGTTTGATCACTTTGTCATATGGTTGGACCCTTCCCTTTGGGGAAGTGGCTCACACCCCAGTCACCTCCGTTATTGTCACTTCAAGGTCACTAAGGCAACACTAGGGATACCCTCCATGTCCCAGATCCTCGTGGAGTCCTCGTTAGTTTGTTTCATCTTCCCATGCCTTTCTTTTCTCTACCAAGGGAAGAGGGAAACAACCATATGTATGGCCTTTATCCACAACTTTCTTCTCCTTCTGCCTGTGACTAACTTTGGTGTTCCCTTGTGTGTGTACCCTCATATGATGTGGCACACTCTCTCCTCTTGAGACCGCTAGCAACAAGCTAGCTTTTCATTGGTGGCTATCAACTGGTCAACCTGCCTTTTTATATTTCTAATTTGCTATTGGCCCCCTGCACTTTGAAAGAAGAATGCTCAATTGAACAGTTTCTGCTGTGAGTCTCAGCTCCTGCACCCAGGAACACACCAGGGCTTCCTTCAATGGAGCCTTCCTCTCCCTAGTACACAGCCCCTTGCAGCAGGGTTCCATCTAAGATGGCCCATACCTGGTGGCCCTAAGCAAGGACCACACTGCCCTTTCAGGTAGATGAAACAGTCTGCTTTGCTAAGTGTGGAGAGTCAGTGTTGCCCTGAAGCCTCTTACCGCTCTGCAAAGCTCTGCTACTAAAGGTCCTCCTATGGGGCCTCGTGTAACTTGGGTGGGGACCGACTTGGCCTTCCTCTATAGTGAGAAGTGGGGACACCGTAGCTCTCTGCCCCTGACTCTCTCAGGACGTTATGCTTGTGTGAACAGCGGGATGAAGGGTGATGAAGTCTTAGGAAGCTCTGGGGAGTTGCTGTTGTAGAATAGAGATCAGCTTTGAAGCTTTAGCCCAAATCCCAGAATGGCAGGGGGCAGAAATCCCATTTGATGTCCTGATATAAATAAGTTATTTATGGTATAATGAATTTTCGTCTCACCAAAATAAACCTTTTATGCCTCTTCAAATTTTTATTTTAATGTAAATGAGGCCACCTTTCTAAGTGAGTACTGAGATAAGGCTTCCCTGTGAGGTAAGCCCCTCGTCTCGGTTCTCAAGCCCCACATCCTAAATTAACTGTTTTCCACAGATGTTAAAAAAAAATCCAACCCAATGGCAATCATATTCAATTTCTCATAAAAGTGAATTTTATATTAAAGAAATGCCAAAGCAAGATAAAAATGAGTCAGGGCTATAGCTGGGTGAAACGTTATTCCTCTGAAAGAAAGTCTGTTGTGGAAAAAAAAAAAACATGGTCTTCTGTGTCTCACTCATTAGCCTAAGATGTAAAAAGAAAGTTTAAAAGGTAATTAAATGGTCAAGTAAAGTAGATAGAAGACAAAGTTTATCAATGAAGCAGAAAAATTCTACGCGTAACCATTAATAAATCAGACGAGGAAGAAGGTATACAGCAGGTCCCACCTTGGGTTGGAAATACTTTAAAAACTCTTTTACTTTAAAGAAAGAATTGGGTTTAATCAACGATGCTGCTGAGAATCCCTCTCTAGTGTTTCCACGATGGAAACACTGTCAGTGTGTCAGTGTGCATAGGTTTTGTAATGAAAGTAACTTTATAATTTAGACTTGTCAGCAGCTATTATGAGGACATCAGCCTCTCTTAAAGATATAAGATCAGGATGAGGTCAGCTTCAGTGTGCCTGGACAGCTTTATTTTTTAAAGCCTCATTAATTTTTAAAGCTATTTGAATCCAGGTATGTACTTCAATTCATTTTTTAAAGTATTATTTCATTAGTTTCACAAAGAAACATGGGAGTCTACATACCACTTGGTTCCTACTGGTCTTTAAAAAAAAATGCTATAACCCAACGGGTTTTCCTATGTTATTTAAATTAATTTAATATTTTACACATAAATATTTTAGTCTGATGCCAAGTTATGCTGATGAATAAGTGTAGCATTTCCTCAGGGTGTAGTTCTGATGAGCTTACCAAACACGGGGCACCCAAAATCCAGGCTTTTTCTCTCCGGGTCTTAGTTTTAAATTCAAGTTCTTGGATACACTAACATTAATTCTGAAGATGCCATTACAGTCTTCCTAAAGTGGGGAAAAGAAATAAAATGGGGAACCTGGTCAGAAAGTGAACTCAGAGAAAAGATAAGATTCATTTCTTGTGCATGTACGCTAATGGAGCCTTTGAGGTGAAAGCTCCCCCAAAGAAGTCACACAGGTGGCCAATAAAGATGCTCACTAACACAAGCCACCAGGGAAACCCAACTCAAAGCCACCATGAGGTATTATTCCATACTCACTTGAAACTCTTGCAGTAAAAAGTTAGAAAAACAAGTGCCAATAAGGCTGTGGAGAAAAGGAGCCTTCACGCTCGGAGCCAACCCACCCCACAGCACTAGGAATGGGCAGTGTGGTGCAGCCACTGCTGGGAATCATCTCTCCTTCCCCTCAGTGCTTGAACTGACCAGTGGGTGCTGGGCTTTAGACATGATTTGAGTAGTTCCCGGAGTGTGCAATGAGAAAAAGAAGGTTCTAGAGCGCTAAGAGCCAGTGAAAGGTGGTTAGATCAGTGTGGGTACTATTCGCACAGACAAACATCTAGTTCTCACAACAAAAACAGTACGTTGCTATAGATGAGCAAGGCTGGCACTTCCCTGGTCCCTGGCTTGCTGTCTCACTACTCTGATATCTCTTACACACACTGTCACTGTGTCACCTGCCATTCTGTAACTAGTCCAAAGGGGCATTAGCAAAGGTTAACCAGATGGAACAGAGGCCCAATTGTGGCCTCTGCCTCCACATCTGTTAGTTAAGTAAACCTTTTCCCTTCTTTAAAAAGGCCATGGGCAAAGGACTATTATATCTGTGATCCAGAAATAATCTGTTACATGGATGACTACACTGGCAATGTTCATAATAGCCAGACGGTAGAAGCACAAATTCTCATCACTGGACACACAGGAGTGAGTTATGGTACAGCCATCACACGGTCGACTAGCCATGGAAAGGGACGGAGGACTGGTGAGCGGTATACATAGATAGAAGGCCACTGTAAACACAGATATGCTAGGTTAAAGAAGACAGCCACAGGAGGCGGGGTGTGGTGGCACACGCCTTTAATCCCAGCACTCCAGAGGCAGAGGCAGGTGGATCACTGTGAGTTCAAGGCCAGCCTGGTCTACAAAAGCGAGTCTGGGACAACCAAGGCTATCACAGAGAAACCCTGTCTCAAAAAACAAAACAAAACAAAACCCCAGAAAAAACAAACAAATAAACAAACACCCAAAACAACAACAACAGCAAAGAAGACAGCCACAAAAGACAGTGCATTATATGGTCCCCTTCAGGATGGGAAACTACTGAGGAAATAGTGGTCATTTATACTGGAGGTGGAGCCGGGGGTAAAGGAAAGAGCAGTCCGCCTGTACAGGGAGGCTTTCTGTAGTGATACAGGAGTGAGCACACTCTCCAGGGGTGGAGCACTCCACCAGTCACAAGCCACTCAGTGGCATACGCCAGTAGGGTGAGGTATGCAACATTTGAATTGTGTCTTAATTAAAGAAGCTGCTAAAAAGGTTTATAAAGGGAAAAGCATTGTGAGACGTTTTGATTCCTTTTCCGTCCACTCTCCCTTTGGTTATTTTAGGCTAGGGTTATATTTTGACCCCAAACCTGAGTTGGGTAAAGTTTTTAGCCATAATCCAACTATAAAACACATCTCTTCATGGCTCTCCATTTACGTCCGTGGGTAAGCACCCCAGCCACCTGTACCCCACTGGGATTGTCTCTGTTTTCCTTATTCCTCGAGGACCGGTTCCCCACTGTGTGTGCGCATGCTTCTCTGTGTGTAGAGACCACAGGGTGACATCTAGTGTCTTCTTCAAACACTCTTCGTCTTAGTTTTTGAGACATAAACTCTCACAGAACAAGGGACTAAGCAAGCAGGCTCTTCTGTCTGTCCAGAAAGCCCTAGGCATCCTCTTATTTCTGCTTCCTCTGTCCTGGGATTATCAGCACAGGTTTTCTCTGCCTAGCACTTACGTGAGAGTTAGGGTTTGAAGCCAGGCCCTCATTTTCATGGCAAGCACTTTACCGACCAAGGCATTTCCCCAGTGCACCACATCTCTATTTTTATCTCAGTTAGTTTAGTTAATGACAAGATTACTCTCTTTCTAGATTGTCAGTGAAATTCTTAAGAAAGAAAAAAAAAAGGACTACTTTTGACCCAATTAACAAAAGTATGAATAATAGGAATAAAATTTTACCTGTAATTTCCCTGAGACACACACTGTTGAGTTTCTGCTGTATATTCTAGTCTTTTCCCTATGCATACATGAGGTCACACAGTTTTTTTAATCTTTTCATCCTCTTCAGCTTAAAATATACCAAAGTTATCTTTTCATAATCGCATCTATTCATCTACATCATTATTTTTAAGGCTGCATTGTAGTATATTATATAGAGGCCTCACAATGCCTTTGGCCTTACTGCCCCTTCTAGTTTTGTCTTTCTGAGCCCTCCTTTCATCACGCAAGGCATCCTGGTAGCCTAGTTAAAAGCACAGCATGTGAGGCCAGGATGCCTCTAGGTGAATCACAGTTTTCCTACATAGTACATGGGTGACCTGTTGCATAGCAGTTTCCTCCAAATTAAAACATTCCCTTGAGGAGGGAGAAGGTGCCCCCATGAGACTCAGGAGACAAACAAAATAAAAACAGAAACTTGGAATATTTTCCAAAGCCCCTCCCCTGCAGTACAAAAATGAGTAAACTGTATAGCGTGTGTGTGTGTGTGTGTGTGTGTGTGTGTGTGTGTAGATTGGCTATCAGAGATTTCTCAGACTCTTGAGCTGCCCGCAAGCTGTGCAGAGAGCTCCAGGGCTGTACTGTTTTTTTATTTTTCTGTTGATGTGGGCTTTGTGGAGGTGCAGCTGCTTGTGAGTCATTCCTGCTCCTTATCAGGAAGCCCTCATCCACGCCCCTGATAGTGACCCTGGTAAAAACTCACTGGTTCACCAAGCTGGACACTGGTGCAATCATTACTTTGGTCTGTCATGAGTTTCCCTGTCCAGGGTGAAAAGATGTGTGTGTGTGTGTGTGTGTGTGCGCGCGCGCGCGCGCGCACGCACGCGCGTGCTGCATCTCTCACACTACACCTTCCACAGATGATTTGACCACTCTGTACTTGCTTTCTTCATTCATGCTATATAGCTAAGAGAAGCAGTGTGAGGAGCAGCATTGCATACCTCGTAAGTACGAAGCAGGGCTTGATTCTGCTTCCTGGCTTTTTGTTTCTCATCAAAGAACTTCCCTATTCATCACCACCATCTGTCAACCAGGACCTTGTAAATCTCTAACTGACTTTTCTTACCTTATTATTATTTTTTTTCATAAGCATGGAAGGGAAATGAGGTTTACTACCTGAGACTAGGGTGAGCACTTCGCGCAAGGTCTTCCTCATGGATTCCTTCTGTGTGAGAAGTGTTTCTAAACCAGGGAACAGACTGAGAAGGAAGGGCTGACTAGAACAGGCCACCGCATCTGCTACCGTGAGGCTGGAATCTGGAAGCCCTGGTCTCAGGCCTCACGCTCCTGTTTAGACTGCCTCTGTTCAGGGATCTCTGGGCAGGCTCGGCATCCTTCCTCATTGCACTTTCCCTCTTGGCTTAGATCCTTTCCACTCCCCTAACCTTGCTGGTGTGGCTACTCCCACTCGGAAGCACAGTTTCCTACACAGAAAAAGAATGGCACATGACTTACACTACTCATTTTCTCTGTAACTGCTGGCTTTATATTATGGTCACTTGAACATGAGACACATTCTGATCAGACAGGAAGTGCTACAGAACCACAGCGATTGACTTGGCTTTCCAGTGCTGTTTTATATTACCTGTCACAAGGCCTTAGATGTAACCAAGATTTAGAAACTACCTATCCAAAGTGTTCCTCGGAGTTTGCTTACACGGCTTTGGTGACTACACTCTGGGTTCTGCCCTTTCTACACTGATCTGAAGGCATCATCTGTCAAGTTTCCAGAACAGGAGCAGAGGAGGAAGTGTTTGTGTAACTGTAAGAAAAATCAGTTGTCCCTGATTAGAAACAATCCAAGCCTCATTTCCTATAATCCCTCTTTAAGTGAGCTATAAAGTCCAAATGTTGGTGTAGCCAGTTTCCCTTTGTCCTTTTAGAATTATGGGCTAGGCTGGTAAGATGGCCCATATAGAAATACATTTGCCAGAGGAACTGAGTTCTATCACTGGGATTCACTGCACAAGGAGAGAATTGACTTCTAACAGGCGTCCTCTGATGTCCTTACCAAGCCATGGCCTATGTGCACCAGTCTCTCTGTCTCTCTCATACACACTCTAGCAATAACAAAGTAACGTATAAAAATAAAAACTAAGTAATACAAGGGTTTTTTGTTTGTTTGTTTTTTTAATAAAGGATGGACTGGAATTCTGAGACAGAACTGGTGCTTTCTTTGCCCACATGGTGTTCTTGGATTTGGTCACTTACTCTAGAATCAGTAAAGATGTAGGGAGAGAGGCACTTCTTAGGATGCCAGTTCCACCCACCCTTATGGATGCTGCTGCTGCCTCAGAAAGCTTGGGCTTTCTACAGACCAAGAGGACAAAGGCGACTTCTGTGTGTTCGCTCGTCTACCACCCACCCCTCCCCCACGAGTCATCAGCCCTCAGCTCAGGCTGGGTATGGGCACACAATGGAGCATCGCGATGCTCCGAGGCCATCATTAAGACAGTGAGTCACCCAGGATACCTATGAAATGCTGTTATTATCTTTCTGGCTTCTGTTCAGTGTGAGTCTAAAATAACTCTTGATCCTTACACAAGTCTGTGGACAATATATCCCTTTTTTAAAAAATTAATTTATTCATTTGCTGCTATGGTACATCATGACCTTCATCCCATGTTCCTTGTAATGTCTTCTCAGGCTCATGGATGTTTCTGGAATGTCACTTTCCCTCCGGCACATCTGAAGTCCTCTTATGTCGGCATACCTTATAACATATTTTGCCTGGACAAGACTCCTGTTATGCTTGTAATAACTAGAGAGCTTAAAGTTTTTTATCATGTACTACCCATATTAGCCATATTTTCTAAAAATGTATAATGCCAAAATTTAGTTCTACTTGGCCTTTGAGAGATACACGTGTTAATGGAAGGGAAACGTAGTTTTATTTGGGTGGGAGAGAAAATAATTTGCTAGTTTGTACATCATCAGTATTTGGCTTGTTTCTTTAAATTTTTTATTATGTTTCTTTTTTAGCATATACATTTATATTACTACACCTGCATAAAATAAACTACATACAGCAAGAAGAACCATGAGACAATCAGGAATTATATAAACGTTGCATTCATAGTGATTAGGCCATTTGTATTTGGCAAACTTGAAGTAAACATCTTTCCTATCTTGTTGGGTCTAAATTTCTGAATGGAGATTAATATCTATCATATCTCATCTCTATTAACTTAAAACATCTATCTTGATCTAAAAACATCCTAACCCCTAACCTACTAAGCTTAATTGAAAGACTAAACTATCAGGTCTTCAACCCCATCAGAGACTTGAGAAGGGATAAAACTTAAATACCTGAGTGAACCCAGAGTTAGCAGCTTCCAAAATTAAAAAAATAATTTAAGACAGTTTATTGCCTGATCAGTCACCCAACACTCTCTATAAGGTTGAAGCATCATCTTCAGCCTTCTGGCCCAATATATCTGACAGACATATTTGCGAGGATCTACTTGTAATATTAAAATGAAAATCTAGAGAGTGGGGCATGGGAAGACAGAGTAGAGGTGAACTAACATTATCAATCTGTGTCCCTTTATTTTCCATTAGAACACACGAAACTGCATCCCCTAGCCTTCCTTCTGGAATGGCAAGGCTGTGGTCTTTCCTTGGTAATATGGGTTGAAGCCACAGGGCCCAAAGTCCTTTATGAAAGTGATGGTCCCCTGCTCTTATCTGCCACCTAAATGAAGAGCTAGTGAAGGGTAGGTTCACCAGACAGAAGGGACTCAAGTACCCCTTTTGTCATTTGGAGAAGAACCGTGTAGCTTATCCAAAATGCAATACACACATGTCATTATACAATGATACCAGGATAGGAGGCTATTACAGCTATTTTCCGTTTACTGGCAATGACTGAAGAAAGAGAAACCAATGCCGTAGAGATGTTTGGAAAGATCAGGTCTTTGTTGGGGGCCTTGTAGGTTGTCATAAAAGGGACACCTCTGGGTAGTTACAAGTGAATGTGTATACACTGAGTTTCTTATGGAGAGGAGGCCAAGAGTGGGACAGGAACAGAAAGGGCATGGGTGTCTCTGAGTGGGGGCTGTCTTGAGTAGACTGACTGTTATTTGCTGGTGAGTCTTACATGACCAGAGAGGAGGAGGAATTTCTGAGGCTCTTAGCTGTAATGCTTAAGTCCTGGGTGAGTACACCCATTGTCAGCAGTGGGGTAGTGTCTGACGCTGCTCGGGAAGGAAGGGAGCTCCTGAGGTAGGTTTAGAATCTCACAGACCTTCCACCAGGAAGAGGTATCCTGGCTGCTTGCAGCAAGAAGGAACTGTGGGAAGAGAAGTCAAGACAGTTGGGAAGATCTTACCCTTCTGATAATGTTGGGATCATTGCACTTGGCTAGCTTTCCAGCAAAGAGCTGAACCCCAAAGCTTGCAAAGACAAGCATTAATGTCAGCAACAGAATGGAGACCTGAAAGAAATTGATGAAAAAGTAAATCTCTTGGTGAATGTAAGTATTAGGTTTAAGCAGTGATTTTTAAAAATTGTATTTAGATCATATTGTATAAAATAATGTGGCTTTGCTTTTTATTTTTTGCTTGTCAATGATATTTTCTAACTTCATTCGTCTTCTTGAGATGGCAAAAGGAGAAAACTAACAACAGGTTTTAAAAATTTAAAATAAAATCATATGGCTCTTGTATAAAAGAATGAAATAAGGCATTTTTGTATGATTTTCAAAATCAGCACCTTTTTATTTAAGAACAACAAGGGAAATGTTAAAATAATTAATTTGTACTCCATTTTCCTCAAATGGAGTCACTTCTTTACTACCTGAGCATAAATTAGAGCTATGGAGGCTTTGCTTCCTTATGAGCATCAAGGACACTGTGATGGGGAGGCCTGTACACCATGATTCAATCTATTAACTGTCTTGGGCTCCCTCTGCTGGCTACTGTCTTTGTCTCAGCAGAGAAAAGAGGTTAAATCTGCAGCAACCACAGAACTGTACTGGATGGATGATCTAAACAGATGTCTTATGTAATCTAAAGCTGCAGAGAGGCCTCCTCAGGAGAAGGACTCCCTTTCAAACCCTACGGTGGCCCAAAGACTTGTGCATGTTGACTTTCTCGTGTGGTTGACAGTCTTTTCCTGCTTATGAATCCACATGAAAAGCCACATTGTCACATCAAAGGAAATGGGCCTTTAAAGTACGAGCAACTGTGCACCTCTGGCAACACCACAACATAACTCATCAGATGATTTCATATCAACTAAAACTGCTGCTGAGCTAACACTACTGCTTCTAGAAAATAAGCTCTGTCAGTCGTTCCCTTTTCCTCGCACATAAGCAGGACTCATCCATAATCAAGAGAATTGTGTGATTGCTCTTCTGGAAGGCAAAGATCTTTCTGAATTAGACTATGAGCAATGAATCTCTCACTTGTTGTTTTATCTCCAGCCCTGTTCTTAGAAGACACTAATGTGATGCTTGCCCATCTGAAGGCACGTTTCCCCTTGAATCATATTTGTAAGTTTTATATGCTGTTTATTGAGGCTGTTGAAAATAAGCCATATCTATAGGCTTGTTTTTCAGTGCCGTTTTGTTAACAGTTCTAAGATGGATGGACAAATTTTATTTTCTGTGTTCAATGGGAGACACAGAGACCAAATGCATTAATTACCAGTCTCATTCATGAGGTGGATGAGATTGAATCTTCTCACCATTAGTGTTTAGATAGAAAAAGGAAATCCCAGAGCATAAAGTGAGGCCAGGTGTGAAATAAAAGAGTGGATCCTAGCTTTCTGGGTTTGCCATACATTGCACCTACAAGTGTTTGTAGACTAAAGTAACTCAGAGAAGCTGTGGTGAAGTTTCTGAATGAATTTTCTCATCTCCTTTCCAATCCTCTGGCAATGAACAAAACTATGTACGCTTGCCCTTGCTCTGCGAGCCTCACTTTATCCGCCCTCTCCCCCCCCCCCCCCCACCACGACATGGCAGGACTGGACTGTTGTGCGCAAGAGGCAGCTTCACATACCAGAAAAATTTCCTTGAAGCCACTGAAAAGCTCTCGAACAACTTTTCTCATCTGGGGCACGAGCTTGAATATCCGCAGAGGTCTTAAGCACCGCAGAACCATCAGGAGCTGGGCCCCTGACTCAGCAGGGACATTTTGAGGCATCCAACAAAGAAATAGCAAGCTCACCTAGAGGTAAAAACAATCTCTGGAATTTATGCTGCCTCCTCTGCTGTGCACATTTCCTGAGAGCTCATAGGCCGTGCCCTTCCATTCATCAAAGTTATAGTTGGGACAGACACACGTAGGCACACATACAATCTGCTGACACTAAAGAATGGGTATATCTCAGTCCTGAAGAGGCTCCAAAGGAAGGCCTCTGGTGTATACGGTAGTGAGTGCCCACTCTGTGCCTTTGTATCGCCCCTTCCACATTCCACCGTGAGATTTATCTTACTTTGAACTTTGCTCTACTCATACACCATGACCAGGATTCCTTTGATCAAGAATATTACTACTTTATTGATGACTATCAACATGCAACCTGCAACTCAAAGGAATTCTCCTTTTTCCTGGATTGAATTTATGAAGTTTATGAGTCCATTCCTATAATTTCTCAATTTAGTTGAACAGAACACTTGAATGGCTAACAGTGATAGCCAGAACTGGGAAGAATTTGATAACAAGGGGTTTGATAACATAATTTACTTGACTCAAATATTTTTGCATTATAAGAGCTATAAGAATTATGGGATGAAAACTGACTTGATGCTTTAGATTTTATTAATGAAGTCTCACTGATACATAAATTAAAATTGTGGCTGTTATATTTAATTATATCTTTAGATACTATAATACTCATGTAAATTATTTGTTTAGATTTTGTGTGCATACCCTTTATTTACATATAACAGATTACTACAGTTTATCAAAGAATTTAGTTATGACAACTAGACCTCAATTATCCCACTCTTGAACCAAGGATATAGAAAAATGACGATATTTTTATATTTAAGAAAGTATAAAAACTTACAAGGTAGATAAATATGTCCATGACGCCACCAAAGTCCCTGATGACAGCAGTTGGAGTGAAAAACAAGCCATCTGCCATGATCTTCAGATTAAGCTCAATGCTCATGAATATCACAAACACATATTCAGCAATCTGAAATGGGCAAATGGCACCTTGGTTGTGACAAAACAGCAAAGGCAGGGCAGTATTTTATTACTGAGCTAGGAGCTGAGATTTGTCCCCAGTACCTGTAAAGTGGGTGCATGCATGACTCTCCGGAACGGGGATTCGAACATCATGGAAATGCAAGAGCAGATGGTCACAGTGATCATGACCCAGTCCAGGTAGGTGACCAGTCCCAGCAGATCACTGCCAAAGAACAAGTGTAGTTGAAAACTGTAGATGCACCACCCATGTCTGCCAGGGCCAGGGACCATAGCTTCAGTGACTCTATCAACAATACTGGTGTTTCTCACTGAACCTTTATCTGCCCTCCAACTCTAGGGTTCTAAGCACACAAGACCATACTGTCTTTTTTTTTTTAATGTGGGTGCTGGGATTTAAGCAGGTCCTGTGTTTGCATTACCCCCTGAACCAACTCCCCATACTGAGATTTCATATTTTAATGGAGCAGAAAATATTATATTTGCAGTTCAAATACACAGGAAAGACAGAACTTGTCATGCTTACTAAAGTTGGTGGTACTTGGTATTTTTTACTGCTCCCGTGACAGGATCTGTTTTGGATCTGTAAGAGAGAACAGCATATAAAATCCATCAACGCAACAAGAGTGTTAGTAATCTCAAGCATTGCTCCACCCGAACTTCTCCTTACGCCTTCTACAAATGGCTATCATGAAATGTGCTAACTACACATCACTGTGGAAGGCTAAACACCGGATAAAAGAGCAATAAAGAGAATTCTCAAGTTCTGAGTCTTGGATTTGAGACTCCAAGGATTTATGGCACGACTTATCACAAAGTTAAACCTTGGCTTTCCTTTAAAAACACTGATCTAAGATGCACGTGTTACTAGTTTAAGGATGTTCTTCATAATTATTTAGTTAGATACTCCATCAATTACAGGGAGCTCCACTGTGGTCCCGTGGAAGAAGCACTTCAGGGGAGGTGGATTCCTAAGGCTTAGTTTTAGGGTTCCTGTGAGCGACTGTCAGTGAGGCCCCAGCAGTCTTGGTATGTGTGTTCCCAATTACAACAAGGTCTTCATCAGCCCATTCAGCTGTGTTGCTGACAAAAGGAGAATTATACCACAGTAAATGAAGTGGAGAATTAGTAATTAGATGTTAACACGCAGGCAGCCTACAGGGTAATTCAAGATGAAAACCCCACTTGGGCACTGATCAGCTTCCACGTCTTTCCTCATTGGCTGAACCTTAGTGAAGCTTTACAACTTTTACTCTCTACTTTAAATGGTGAACACCTTTCTGGAACAGTAGAGGAGCAGCTGAGTGGTGGGCAGGAGGGAGTCAGTCACACACTAGCTGGCGTCCTTGGGTAAGACCTTCAACCTCCGCAGACATGAATGTCTTCCTTGCTGTGTGGGGAGCTGTATTAGTGACTTCTTTATTGCTGTGAGAAAATAACTGATCCCAACTTAAGAAATGGAGGGTTTGTTCTGGCTCACAGTTTGAAGGTACAGCCCATAGTGGGTGGTAACCAGAGCTTGAGACAGCGTATCATATTGCACCTGCCGTCAAGAGGCAGCTGATGATGAGTACAAGAGCTCCCTTAAGCTCACAAATTATGCCACCCACAGAGTGGACCTTTCTACCTCAAATACCCAACTAGAAACTGCCTGTCTCATAGATGTGCCCAGAGGCTTCTTTCCATGGTGACTTTAAAAGCCACCAAGCTGACCACTGATATTATTCACCACGGGAGGGCACACATGGTGCCACATGATGTTGGGACAGTTAATCCTGCCTTCATGGAGATACTGTCATTGTGGGATGAGGTAAGCGTGGGATATTGGTTTGTGACGTGGCTATAGGGGAGGGGCTGGAAGTCCCAGGTAGAGATGTGAATAGTGTTGTGTCCTTCTGAGTCCTGTGGGAGTCGGGATCCATGTCCAGCCTCTCTGTTTGCCGTGCAGTCTTCCACGTCACTTGTTTTCACACGGGCTTCCTCTTTCTGGGTTTGTGCCCAAGCCCCTCTTCTTACATTGGTACCAACCTGAAGACCACATTTTAATTTAGCCATCTCTTTAAAGTTCCTATCTCCAAACATTACCACATTTTGAGATACTGGAGGTTAAGACTTCAACATATGGCTTTTTCTTTTGCTAGAAAATTTAACATTCAACAGATAATGGCATTGTACGATAATATCAACAAAGGACATTAAAGTACCCAAATGAAGGCACAAAGGAAAACACATAAAGAAAGTGTAGAAAGTTTTATATTTTCCCCAGGTCTTTCATATATGCAGGTGTGTGTGTGTGTGTGTGTGTGTGTGTGTGTGTGTGTGTGTGTGTGATTCACTTGTGTGTTTATGCAGGTGGAAGCCAGCGGTCACCTTCAGGTGTCATTTTTTAGGATCCAGCCACCTTGTAGTTTGATGTAGAGCCTTTCTGGGACCTGAGGCTCACCCATTAGTCTTAGACTGCTGGGCAGTGAACCCCCAAGGAGCTGTTTATCTGCCTCACCCCAATGTTGGTGTTACAACCCCCCACACCATCATGCCCAGTGTTTTACATGATGCTGCAGATCAAATTTCGGTTCACAGACTCAGGCTGCTAGAACTTCATCCACTGAGCTACTCCCCAGTCCCATGCCAGGACTCTTAATATTTGTGATATGTACTTAAAGTTACAATAGACAAAATTCCTTTTAACCATTGATTGACTATAGTTGGCAGGTACCCACAAATACAGCATTATCCAAATGCAGCACTGTCCATCTTGAGGTTCTTACCCACTCCTTCCACGCTGGTGGGCTAGAGACAGTGGCTAGTGGGTTTTCTCTTCATAATAACTAGTAATCCAAACAATAGATAACATTTTCATTCCATTTTGTTCTAAAGATTTTTATCAAAAACTGCCTTTCTGAGAGAAGCTTTGAACAATATTCTTCACAACCTCATTTGTATTTCTTCTGTGTAAGGCTTTCAAAGGAAAACTGAGTCTTAGTAACAACCAGCACACACAACTGTCAAAAATGTGCTAACACACACAGCTGTTAATGCTTTATCAATGGGAGCCAGCCATTTAAAGCCTTTGTTTTCTACCTGGTCAGGCGCAGCAAAGAGGAACAGGACGATTAACTAGCTTATGGGTTATTTTGTACCCCATGAGGACCACACTGTCCTCTTATCCTTCTTGTGACAAACTCCCTGCTGTTCACAGGACTCAGGACAAGTACCAGGTCCAAGTGTGGAAAGTGGCCCATACTTACGCATTGAAGCGCGCTCGAACCACCACGCGACAGAAGTTTCTGAACCTGTGTTCCCGCCCCACGATGAAGAGCGGCTTGTCGAAGTACGGGTGGTTCTCTCGCAGCTCCTCTTCTTGTACCTTCCTTCAAGGGGACATTTATGGAATGAGATAACGGCCAAGGGAAAAAGCCACGCCCAAGTGAGAGCCTCGGGCCATAGCCAGACCCAGTGAGAGACACAGCCAGACCCAGTGAGAGACACAGCCAGACCCAGTGAGAGCCTCAGGACACAGCCAGACCCAGTGAGAGCCTCAGGACACAGCCAGACCCAGTGAGAGCCTCAGGACATAGCCAGACCCAGTGAGAGCCTCAGGACATAGCCAGACCCAGTGAGAGCCTCAGGACACAGCCAGACCCAGTGAGAGCCTCAGGACATAGCCAGACCCAGTGAGAGCCTCAGGACATAGCCAGACCCAGTGAGAGCCTCAGGACACAGCCAGACCCAGTGAGAGCCTCAGGACATAGCCAGACCCAATGAGAGACTCGGGCCACAGCCAGACCCAGTGAGAGCCTCAGGACACAGCCAGACCCAGTGAGAGCCTCGGAACACAATACCTTTTCATCTCTGCTTGCTCCTTCTTCTCCTGAATCATCTTTATTTCACTGTCTTCTCTTTGCGCATTTCTGTATCGCACTGTATTCGAATGCTAGAAATGAAAGATATATGTACAGTGGAGGATTTTTAAAGGCCTAAAAGACTGTATTTTAAATTAAAACATTGCTATTTATATATGTACACTATATGCAGGCTATGACACATACAGTATCTATAACCTTTATATATAAGACATTTCATATGAATATAGTTTAACAGTCATGAGCATGGTGACAAGTGAACTTTCCATCTAAAACATAAGTGCTTATTGAAATTTCATGATGTGCCAGGCCCTTTCATACTGCTGTGCTTATGAGACCAGGGAGATGATTTAAAACAATTAAATTGTAATAAATAAGAATGTTAGAGGATGTATAATATTGAGGTTGTAGTTCTGTAGGCTCAATTTTCTTAATAAATATACTTTATTATGAACTTATTAACTGAGAGTACTTCACTTGTAACCCAGCTAACCTAAACAATAGGAAAAGGAGATTAAAGAATACAATAACCAAACCCTAAGGATGTCAGTTCCGAGGAACAATTCTCCTGGTGTAATCAGCAGGATTTCTTCTGCTGGAACCTGGAACAAGCAGAACCCGGAACCTCAGCTGGAGCCAGGAGCCCTGAAGCCTTCCCTTGAGCGGTTCATTCAAGGAACATCTCACAGTGGAGTGATGAACAGCCCAAACTATATCAAGTCTCCAAAGGCCCTACCTCTTGCTTTTGGCTCATTTTTATACCTCCTCTCAGAATTTGTTCAAGGATTTTTTTCAGCTGTTTAAGAACCAATCTCCCCCACATGGTGGTTCAACTTCTAATGGGATAAACATCACGTGCTCTCTCACAAGTCTTTTTCTCATCCCCCACATGTGATCTAAACAAAAAACATGTTTATCTCTCCTTCGTGGCTCAGTTGGTGGGGGTTCTTTCTTAGCATGCAGAGGCCCCAGGTTCCATCCCCAGAAATGCGAAGTTCAGCAAAGTGGTACACTGCCAGAGGCTCAGAAGTTCAAGGTAATCCTTGGCTACCCAGTGAGTTTTTATACCCATCTGTGCTACATCAGTCCCCTTGTGGAGTGTTTCCTAACACACGTCTCCAAAGCCATTGTTTCTACTGGGCTCTTAAGTAGACTGTACACTTCTATTGGGCCACTCAAAGAAAAGAACCAGCAGTCAATAAGCACTGCTTAATATTAGCTCTCAGTAATAATGGTATCAATTTCTCCAATGGAAAGACATAGAATAACAGGTTAAATTACACAAACAGAACCCACAGAGCCAGGCTAGTGGTAAGTGGGTGTCTATGTCTTAAGGGCTGACCACTTGGATTGGGTAGGTGTCATTCCTGGAGAAGACAGACTCTCCCTCTCTCCATTGTCGTCATTAGCTGCCTAGTGTTCTTCATCTGGAGGTGGGGCTTTGTGAGGCTTCCCCCATCCGCACTGGCGTGTCAACTGGTGCTGTGTTTCCGGTTGTGTTTATGCCACCTTACTGGTGAGATTTCACTGGTGTGGTGTCCCTGCCCTATCCAGAAGATACAACTTCACAGCTCACATCTCAGTCCTCTGTCTCCTACAGTCTTTCTCTCCCTGTGCTGCAATGTTCCCTGCACCATGGGTGTAGGAGCTGTGTTGCAGGCACATTAGTTGGGGCCCGGAGCTCACAACTGGTGGTTCTTTGAATTCTGTGTCAGTCTTCTTGACTGAGGCATGCACTCTGTGAGAGATGTCTGTGGTTTTTGCAGTTCATGATCTATTTCGTACTTGGCCATAAAATTTGCTTTCTGAATTTCCTGATTCCCTCTAACAGGGAAACATTTAAAGATGATGGAAAACTCAGGCATGGGAACCAAGCAATCAATTAAATCCACATTCATAGCTGACTTTCCCAAATCCAGAGCATGGCTTAGAACTTACATCTTGAGTGAGGGTTTCAAGAGATTTACCCCTGCTGATCCTCTGGCTGTTGGATCCATGTCTTAGTGACCTAGAACAACCATAGTCAACTTGTAAAAACATCTTAAGACAAAGTTTTCAGTTGTAATTAATAATCATGAGTAAAAGATTAACTTTCCTAATATATCAGAAACAAGCTTTCTTTGTAAAGCAAAAGCTTAAAGTCTATCCACAGGTCTTTGATCTCATCTAACAAGATTTCAGATTTTTTGTTCTTTCTGATCTTAAAAGTGAGACTTTGGCTATCAGCAAGGAAAGAATCTTTGAAGTGAAGATTTTTAAATCTTTGAATCAGATAGGGAGTTTCTTTATTGTTAACCACCAGCAGCTAGAACCCAGGTCCTTGCCAACAAGGGTAGAGGCCTGGGCTTTGTACTGAGACACTCGTGTAATGTCTTTCTCAGATACCTTTGGAGTTCATCTTCCTGGAGTGTTTACCTGCGCTCCTGGCGGATGTGATGCTGCACGCTGAGGATCGACCTCTCCTTTGCTGGCTGCCCCTCGAATGATCCGCTCAGCATGCGCTGTCGAGTGCAAGCTCTTGCAAAAGAAAGAAACTCTAGGTAAACGCATGGTTTGTGCACTCGGGATGAATAATACATCACTGCTCATAGCCCTTATTAATTTTAAGAAAACACCAACGACAAGGCAAAAATATATCCAATAACACAGAGAGGAAAATGACCTTAAGGCTTTGTGTCAGAAACACAAAGCAGAAGTTCCTCAGCCAAGAGGATCTGGAGGGTAAACAGGAAGCACCCCAACCCCCTTTCCTCTTGGTTAGCTTTCTATAAGGGTTCTGTCTGGAGCAGGGCCAGTCATTGCGTTGATTTCAAACTTAAACATGGAGGTCTCTGTGAGCCCTTAGGAAGGTCTGGTTTTTGCTTTTGTTTTTCTCCAGTGGGACCCCTGGAATGATGGCACGCATCTTCAAAAGATGTTTGGATCCACTTAGTGCTGCCTATATATGCAATGGGTGTTGGGTCATTTATCGGAGCACCGGTAGCTTTTTTGGGTCCATATCTCTGAACAAAGCTTGCTGTCCTTCTCCAGCAGCCATGATCTATTGCCAATAGCTTCTCAGCTGGGGGCAGGGCTTCATGAAGGCCCTCAGCTAGGGGCGGGGCTACATAAGGTCTTCAGCTGGGGCGGGGCTACATAAGGTCTTCAGCTGGGGTGGGGCTTCATGAGGCCCTCAGCTAGGGGCGGGGCTACATAAGGTCTTCAGCTGGGGTGGGGCTTCATGAGGCCCTTCTCCATCTGTGCTGGTATTGTGGCTGGCTTGCTACTAAGTAGGTCATGTGCATGCAAGAATTCGTCTGTGCAACAGCCCTGTCACGTCCTGAAAACACTGTTCTACTAAAGGTATCCACTGTTTCTGGCTCTTATATTTTTCTGCCCCCTCATTCACAATGCTCCCTAAAATTGATGGGGCTGAGGAGACAGCTCAGTGGTTAAAGCAGTTGCTACTTAAACATGAGAAGGGAAGCCAGATACCAGAACTCACATAAATGCCAGCCAAGCAGGCATAGCAACCCAACAGGTGGAGATATGGAATCTCCCACCCGCATGTACACGCATATGTAAGTAAATGTACCTGCACACACTTTTTACTCATACACATTCACAAACCTCAGTGCACATACAACCATACACACACCATAAAAATGCTTTCCTTACAGAGGAAGATAATCATAGTGTATATCCTTGAAAAAAAAAAAGGCACACAAATCCAATGCATGTAAATGCATTACCAATGCAAAGACCCATGGATTCCTGCTGTTACTTTAGTAAGGAGCAGGGACCACTGTGGGGATCTAGTGGAGTTGACATATTAGCACACAGGAGGATCTGTGGAGTGGTAGGGGGAAGTTGTACTCATTTCTAGATTACTGCATGAAGAGATGTGTTTCTAGGTTCAGCTAAATTAGCAAAAGTTAAGCAAAGTCTTCAATACCTGTGGTGGGTTTTTGAAAAATAGACTGAGAAACATAGAGATGTTTTGAGAATTGAAGTAAATGATACTCTCCCTTAGATGTCTAGACCCCAGCAATCTGTGTAAACTACCAGAATTGAACCTTCAGTCACAGTCACTTTTATCACGATATTCATCCCCAAAGTTACTGGGATCTATGGGCCTAAAATATGAAACACATCTAATCTAATTATAACATGTCTGTTTGAAAGTGAGGGCCTTTCCTGTAACGGAAACAGAAAAATGCAATAGTCTTGGTCTTAGCATTATAAGCACTGTGGGGTTATGTGTCCAACAGCTTAGGCTAAAAATGGCTGGACATACCTGCTGCGAAGTGTGTTGCCACTGTGGCCTGTTTGCTCTGGGCCCTGGCAGCATCTGCAAAGCATGCTGTGTCCTCACTTACTCAACAGAGCATTCAAGTTACCATGAAGTCCATGGTGACCCTTCACTGTGGCCCTTTTCTCATTTCTCTCAACAATATGGCTAAAAGGGTGGGGAGAAAGTTGGCCCCTTATTCTGTTTTTGTCTTTTGGCTCATTTTTTCTCTTTAGATCTAAGGAATTCAGAAAACAGTATCAGAAAAGGCTGGAGGTTTTTTTTGTTTTGTTTTGTTTTGTTTTTGTTTTTGTCTTTAAATCACACGCGTGTAGTGGAATTTTTAACTCAGAACGTGGCTTCTCAGGCAAGAGATCACATCCAAAGCCCTTCTAGGGCTGTTAGGGCTGTAGGTTCTGGCTAGCCGACTTCTGAGTTCAAGGCCAGCCTAGGCTAGTGCAAGTTTCAGGTAAAGCAAAGTTTAGGTCTAGGTGTGGTGGTGCAGGCCTTTAACCCCAGAACCCCCAGAGGCATGCAGAGCTCTGAGTTCCAGTTAGTTCTGTGCAGTCAGTGAGCTGAGAGGCAAAGCAGCGGTGTTGAGTTTGTGGCAGTTCAGTGCCTGGAATTCAGAGGCAGTTTTTACCGGGAGAGTTTTACAGAGACAGGTTGAAGAGAGAACAAGCCAGACACAGGTGAAGACAGGACAAGCCAGAGAATGAGAAGGCGCCAGAAGATTAGACCATATTGCCAAAGTTTGTATGAGGCCAAGCAGAGCAATTCAGTTTGAATTATTCAGCTTGAAGAGGGGTTGGAGCCAAAAGAGCTGAATTGAACCAGCCAGCAAGGAGTCAGAACTAGAAAGGATGAGCTTCTTCAGCAGTGAGTCTTGGAGGCTGAAAATACTCTAGGCCTAGATTAGACTGTACGGGGGCTAGAAGCTTCCAGGAACAGGCCTAGGTTAGCAGACAGGGGCAGTACGCCTCCCAGATGACCACTGTATCAGGTAAATAAAAGCTACTTTTACACACATGGAAACTATGGTCTCTGGATGACTCAGACACTGAGCATGGGTGTTGGATTTCAGTTCCATCTTGCAATCAGAAAACCTTTCCTCAGATGGATTAGAGTAGTCAAACATTTGCTTAATTTCCCCTATGTTCAGAGGAGTATTTACTGAGCAGGAATGAAATGCCCAGTAACTATAAATTTTCTCATTAACAAGGAGCTTAACTTACAATACACGAAGTCAAGAGATCCTCTGGAGACCAGCATAGGCCTGGCCAGCTTCCGGCTCTTCAGTGCTATGTCTCCATCTGAGACTTTGGGATGACCTTGGGAAGAGCTCCCTGCTCACCTTTTCCCTGGGGGCAAGGTTCCTACACAATCTGAGCACAGTAAAACCAGGCTCACAGGACCCATGTTACCCTCCCCCCCATCTACCCCATATTGAGGGGTCACCTTCAGCACTCCAGTGTCTCTGTATTGTTCCCCCTAACTCTCTCTTTGGTTGTCTCCCTAATTGTGTCTCCTCCACATCTGCGTAAAAATCAAAATCAACCCCTTCTAATCCCCATCGTCACTCTCTTGTTGAGCCTATTGTTTGGCTAAATGGTCTGATATCACGTTCTTTTCCCTGGGCATCCCAGTGGCATCTGAATTAAGAAATTATAGGTAAAGCCAATCTTTATTAGCTCAAAACCAAGATCTAATACTGTTTTAGCAAACTGTAAAATGCACATTTGAGTAAAGGCATTGGTTAGGGCAGATTACAGTAAGTGTGTTTGAAGGTATCTGAAGAAATATCCTCCCACTCGAGTATAATGTCAGGAGTCTATTGAAATGAAAAAACAAGCTCTCTTCAAGGCAAGTGCGTCTGTGGCTTACCCTTTCTAGTCTCCCCTTTTACCAGAAAGGATTCCATTTCCTCACGCTATTCTCTTTGGTTACTCAGATCTATACACAGACCCCAATCTCAAAGCTCCAAGTGAGCAGCGAGGTTGTATTTAAAGTATTATTTATTTGTTATCTTTTTAGTCCTTGAACAAAGAAAGTGCTGTATAAATACCTGATCAACGAACCTTGAAATGCTGCAAAGATCAAGTTTCTAAAATTTATTTGACCCACTCACACTTGGAAAGAATGAAATTCACTACAAATGAAATAGAATGCCTTTATAGGCACTTTTCATCTTAACTTTATTTCAAGTTGGAATACTGCATCGCTTAAGATAAGTAAGCCGCACACCTAGAATAGACCAGACACCAAACAGGAATAAGAAAAAAAAAAAAAAAGAAAGAAAAAAGAAAAAGAAAAACCAGCTCAGATATTGCTTCTCATAAGTAGAAAATTTGTTTTTTTATCTGTGTCATCTGTGCAAACAGGTGGATAAGCATGAAAGTGGGTATGAATCTGCGACCCACAAGAGCTAAACTCATTTTAGTTTCTCAACCCGAGAGCGGGGCCATCACCGGGAACTCAATTCCCATGGGTCACACCTTGCAGGAACCTGTTGGTGAGCAAAGGACTCAAGAATGTTTACCCCGACCTGACAAATGGATGCATGCACACTTCTATAAGGGGATGCCTATCCTTAAGTGACAAGCTGTAATTTTCCATTTCCAGTTCTCACTAATCTTGGTGTGTGTTCAGCTCATTGAAGGGCACAAGGAGAACAGTCTCAGGGAGAAAATGTCTATTTACTTGCTGACCAGAGAAAGGCAGAGCTGATCATATCGAGGAAGCTCTTTATCTTTAGGCACAGTTTCTACTTGAGGAAACACTAGGCTGAGCGGAGGTGCCAGTGTCTCCAGAATCTTCCCTGCATCTTTTCCTACGGGAAAGTCTGAGAAAGCTGTATGAGCGTCTGTGAAAACTGGTGGAAATCTGTGCAAACAAGGACTTTCTCAGAAAGTCCATCTTATGGCTCAATATTAACAACAACAAAAAACCCCAAGCCTGCCTGCTTGGCTTCTGGAAGTGAGAGGCACTAGGCTCTGTCCAGTGAAAAAATAATGAAGTCTTTTGTCTTGTGTGAGTGAGGAGACCCTCCTTTATGCAGGCATATGTAATCTCTTTATTCCTGTCCCCTGGAGGAGAATTACAGAGAGGCATTTTCCTTTTCCCAGTTGGGGTTAATGTTATGCCCTCTCTACCTTTGAAAGTAAAACAAGATGAGGACCCCTGATGATGACTCAAATGTGGGAATATTCCTCAGCAAACACACTTTCCCAGTTGCAAAAATATTACCCCTGGTTTCTTGCCAAGCCTTTGAAAAAAACATATGAAAGATTGATTCTTGCCCCCTTCCCCACATTGCCCCCGTGGTGTGGAATTTCAATTGCCCCGTACATGACAGACACGTATATAATCTTTTCTAGGAGCAGAGAACTGTGTCATAAGAAATTGTCTCTATTTTTCTTGACATTCCTCCATCAAAAACATTTTTAAATTGGCCCACAGATGATGGGTGTAAGAGAGAGTTTTGGAGTTTTATTAGCCTTTAAACACTACTAGTTGTTTATAGACAGAGTAGCAGGGGGCCCTCTGTTTCTTTCTTTGTTTCTATGTCTTCTTTCTTAATGTCCCAGAACAAGGGTGTGGGAAAAGCCTGTGCATTCCGTAATGAAAGAGAGGCCGAAAGGAGTCTTCGGATGATTTTCACTCATTATAGAAAAGTTAGATTACAAGAGAACATCTGTGGTAAATGTAATTACCACCCAAGAAACCTCAATGCGACTGCACAGAGCATTGAAGTTGAGCGGTTTTATTCAGATTCTGAGCTCCACCAGGTAATGTACTTTAAAGTATTTTCAGATGTTGGTTAATGTGATGTGACCTCATCATCAGACACCGAGGAAGCAGTCCTCCAGTGGCAGTTACATAAACTCATGAGTGGCTCAGAAAGCAAGAGAAGAGAGACCAGGCATTTCCTGGAAATGGCTCTTACCTGACAACACCGGGTGACAATCTGATCATCCAAGGTGGAGAGAGCCGCAGATGGTAATGGGTTAGCCCCTGGTGATGGGCTCTTGCTGAGGTGAGGACGAAGCTGCATTTTTATCAGAGTGAGCGCCGCCCCCCCTTTAATATCCTTCCTGCTCGGAAGGATTCAGCCCTGTCCAGCTTGGAAGGCTAGCACTCCTCAGTGGCAGTAGGCTAGGTCTCCTCACTTCTGCAGCATTCACAAAGGCGTCCTTACAGATAGGTAAATGCATGGTGACTCAATGCCTCATCATAGATTGGAAAGAAACCTTCAATGTCTTTATCTTACAAATGCTCCATAAACAGACAAACAAACTCAACTCATGGGAAAACCATGCGTGCAGTGGCCCTGTTGGAGGCCAGCAAATAAAATATATAAACCCTAAACTACATATCAGAGTTCAAATTTTGTAACCCAATTACTGACTCAGAAACATATGCTTTATAATGTAATGATGTAACTTTATTTGTGTGTGTGTGTTGCACACATATAAGTCCTCTGTCACTGTCTGCTTTACTGCCTTGAGACAAAGTCTTTCCCTGAAAAATAATGAAGTATAAATAAAAATATTTTGATGAAAAATAATGAACTCTTTCACTGATGCTCATTTGGGGTAGGCTGTTTGTTCAGTAAACTCACGGGATACCCCTGTCCCTGCCTCTCCAGCACTTGGGTTATAAGCATGCTAAGCTGTGCCTGGATAGTCATATGGGTGCTCAGGAGTTGAATCTATGCCCTCATACTCTCAAGCAAGCACTCTTACTGAGCCAGTCACTGAACTTTTTATAATTTAATAAAAATTAAAATTTGGAAATCTAATAAAACCTGACAATTTCAACTTTTCCATAGATATGAATTTTAATTTTCTGTAGTATTACTTTATACTCTGGAGATAAAATGATTAAAGCAAGATCCTATTAAAACAACCTCTGACATCCAAGCTCTACCTCTTCCAGATGTTGTACAGCTGGAACCATCCTGTGAGAGTCAGTTCAGCCTTTTCAGACCAACTTCCTTCCCATGTAGTATACAACTATATTTCCTTCATATCTTGTAAAAGTTTCTGCTTTTTAGGTAGTGAATAATATTCCACTGCTGGGATACACCCCAGTTTATTTTCTATTAAATCTTGTTTTAGCTTATTTATTGTTGTTACCATGTGTGTACGTACGCACAGTGTTTGTGTTTTTGTGTGTTGGCACCGGTGCGTGTGTGGAGGTCAGAGGACACCTCCAGCAGTTGGTTCACTCCCCTTTGGGGTCTGGGGCTCAAAACTGATGCGAAGTTGCACAGGAAGAGTCTTTGCCCACTGAGCTATCTCACTGTTCGGGTCCGTTCACACGTGGATTAACATCTCAGCTGCTGCCAAGTTTGAGAGTTATGAATAAAGATGCCTAAATGTCCGTGTTTACTACGGATATTTATATTGATGTATGTCGCTGTATGCATATGAGGAAAATAGGATTATGAGTAGCAAGATTTAATTAGAGTGGCCTTTCCTCATGGTACTCTGATAATCTCTTAGATTCAGCCTTGTTACAGTCATGTTTGCACTTGCTCAGCGATAGTTACACATCAGACGGTGACTCATTAAAAACAGTGCTGTATTTTGGTGAACAAAGGTAAGACACCCTTTAATAAAATGTTTTTATAGTGCATTCTTTTTTAAAAATACAGTCAGGTTTTTTACTAAAAGTGACTGTTTTATTGAAAGACATTCTACAACAGACTTAAGTTCACAGGCAGAATTAAGAGAATGTTGCTACAATAAGGGAAATACCCTCTTTACTCATATTTAAAAAATTTTGTCTGTCTTTATAAGAGCATTACAGAATACCACAGCCATGGAACATGTTTCTGAGTTCATTTTTTAAAAAGTCAATTAACTGCCTAAAAGACTAACAGAAATCAGGACATTACCCCCATGTATATTTTTGATGCTAACGAACTTCTAAGCATAAAATGTGGTATATTTTTTGTTTTTTTGTAAAATTTATTTTTATTCATATGTGTGTATGAGTGTGTGTGTGTGTGGTATGTTTCACATGTGTGTAGTGTCTGAGGACACCAGAGTTGTGAGATGCCCTGTATCTGGAGCAAAGGCCATGGATAGCCACCCCTGATGGGTGCTGGAAACTTGCACCTTTGGAGCACCACCAAGTGCTCTTAGTCAGTGAACCATCTCTCAGCCCCAAATACAGTGCAGTTTAGAGCCAGGTATTTTTATAAGAAAAAAATGTGATGCTGTAGATAATTTAATCTTTGTTTTTGCTCTAGAATACATTCTCTTAATTGAACTTGCGGTAACCTGCTCTTCCACCATGAGGGTATATTCCTGGAGGCCTAGTAGATTCCTGAAAAAAAGATAGGTGTGTGTGTGTGTGTGTGTGTGTGTGTGTGTGTGTGTGTGTGTATTTCTTCTTTTGCTACATGCCCAGCAGTGTCATGTTACTTCAACCCCATGTAACCTGCTTCTGTGTTTATGCCCTTGTCCCTCCTTGGTGTCATGCATGACCCTTACGGTTTGGGGCTAACAGTAACTCTGACGAGCCCAGTGACATGGAGATTGCCAGCCTGCTATCAGCTGAGACATACATGAGGTGCCATCTATGGCGTGGACATGACACACAAAGAGCACACTCATGCCCAGGCAGGATGAAGCTGGGCAGCAAGGCAGCCCATCATGCTGCTCAGAACAACAGGGACCAAAATAGCTTATAATAATAATAATAATAAAAAATGCTTCTTTCTGGAGTTTCCACTTTATTTTTGACTGATATTCCAAATGAAAACCATGTGACCATGAAAGGAAAAAAAAGTATGTATCACTTTGAACTCTTTGCTATTTTTGTTTTATACAAATATACATACATACTTCATATTTTATCATTTTATTTATAGTTTCTGAATAGGCTTAACTCACATCCATGTCCTGGGTTTCTTTATCTACAAATAGTGCCCTATAATTAGTCTGCAGGTCTAGTGTCCAGAAACGCTAAGGCAAAACTGGAAACAGGCATTCTTAGTGGGACCACAAAGGCAAGTGTTTATGTCATTAATTCCCAGCACTGTTCTCTTAAAACTTTGGCTTATTCTTGCCAAAAGTTGGCCATAAAATAATTATTTCTGTCTCAGGAGATTGAACCAAACTGAGTGCCTCAAGGATTTCTGTCTCTGCCTTCTCATTCTCAGGGTCATTTGGGGTCCCTCTCTCCCTTGGCCAACCCCAGTGTTAAGGAGTGATTGAAGCTACAGAGACTGGGGCTCAGTGGGTGGATAGGATGGATACAGCCACACACACACACACACACACACACACACACACAGACACACACACACGTGCACGCACACACAGACACACACACACGTGCACGCACACACACACACACACACACACGTGCACACACACACACACAGACACACACACACACACACACACACGTGCACGCACACACACATGCATACACACACACACACACATGTGCACGCACACACACACACACAGACACACACACACACACACGCATACACACACACACACACATGTGCACGCACACACACACACACACAGACACACACACACACACGTGCACGCACACACACACACACAGACACACACGCATACACACACACACACACACACACACACGTGCACGCACACACACACACACAGACACACACGCATACACACACACACACACACACAGACACACACACACACACGTGCACGCACACACGCACACAGACACACACACACACACACACACACACACACACACACACACACACAGAGTTCCTCTCTGCAGCGCTATACACACTGCCTTGCTAGTCATGCCCAGAATGTTACAGGAACAAAAGAAGAAATACCACGACCTCATCCAAATTTGTGAATGGGAGGGCTGACCAACAAGGCAGTGCTTTGAGCTGGGCGGCGGTGGCATACACTTTTAATCCCGGCACCTGGGAGGTAGAAGCAGGTGGATCTCTGAGTTTGAGGTCAGTCAGCCTGGCTTACAGGGCAACTTTCAGGACAGTCAGGGCTATACAGAGAAACCTTGTCTTGAAGGACAAACAAACAAAACAAGATAACAACAACAACAACAACAACAAAAGATGGTGCTTTGAAAAGCAGAAATTGCTGAAGAGGAAAAAGAAAAAAAATACTACCGTTCCATAGCATGTAGTAGAAGCCACAGAAGTCCTGGATGGGTGGCTAGCTAAGGGGACCTCTTAGTAAAAAGACTCTTTCTTAGGGGGCTGGGGAGGTGGCACAGACCTGGGTTCAATGCCCAACCTCCTCACGGTGGCTCACAAACAACTCCAGGGGACCCCAAACCCTCCTCTGGCCTCCATGGGCACCAGGGACACACATGATGCACAAACCTTCACGTTAGCAAAACACACATACAACATAAAATAAAATACTTACAAATGTAAATGATGTGCTCAGAGTGAAAACCGGGGACAAAAGGCAGTGACAATATTACACTTTGAACACCACTTCATCTTAGGTCTAGCTAAAAAGACTAAAGAGTGTTCTTTAGACTTTCAGTAATATTTATTTTCATAAGTGCACAGCCATTAATCAAATATGAGGGCACAAATATCCAAGCTGATATTTGCCAAGGTTATAAAGATACTGTCTTTCCTGGCAAACCACAAATGGTCTGTACTGTTTAATGATTTTTGGTGTGCTGTTATTTCTGTATTCCTTGATGCTTTTGAGAATAAGAGTGCATTTTTACTTGATTTGGAGGCTTTGAATTAAAGCAAGCCTCAACAGAAGTAGCAGCACTTTAAAAACGCATGATAATTTTTTCCCTCCCCTCTCTGATGCTAAGAAAGGTCACAGGAATTTTTAAGGAAGTGATCTGAGCTGGATGGCAGCATCCAAGTTAGAACATATTTTGAGATGTTGGTTCAGTGAGAACTGTGGCCATAGTAGCACTTTGATTATCAGGCCTGCAAACCCAGACCCTCCACCCAAAACTTAACAGGGTTATGGAGGGGAGGTTGCTACACTAAAGTCTGCATTCTTAGCTCCAGGGTCTTTCCCTCAGATCATTTTTTCAAACTATAGACTGCAGGATCAGCCTCTCTGGTCATGAAAACACAAGACAGCATAGCCTCTGGGACACATTAAAAGCAGTCCTATGAGGGAGATTTACAGCTCTAAGTGCCTACATTAAATGTTCAGAAAGAGCACAAATAAATGACTTAATAATGGCACCCAAAAATTTGGAAAAACAAGAAAGAACAAGCCAAATCCAAATCCCATAGATGGCAATAAATAATAATAATTTTTAAAACACAGAGCAGAAACTAATAGAAATAGAAACAAAGAAAACAGCATGGAGAATCAGGGAGTCTAAAAGCTGGTTCTTTCAGAAGATAAAAAAAATTGAAAGGCCCTTTCCAATGACCCAAAATAAAGAGAGAGGGCCCAAATTAATATAACCAGAAATGTACAGGAAACATCACAACATACATTAAATAAATTAAAAATATTACAAGGGAATACTCTAAAAGCCTGTACTCCATTAAGTTAGAACATCTAAGAGAAATGAACAAATTTCACTCAAATCACTCAAATTAAGCCAAAAAGGATCAACTCTAAATAGACTCATAAGTAAGGAAGAGTTTGAAATAGTAATAAAAAGCTTTCCAACTAAAAGAGGACCAGACCCAGATAGATTCATAACAGAATTATACCAGAATTTCAAAAAATATCCATAGCTAATCCTTCTTAAATTATTAAAAGAAAAGAAACAGAAAGAGCACCCAAATTAGATAAAAACACAGCAACAAAAGAAAACTACTGAACAATATCTCTGACAAACAGATTAAAAAATCCTCAATAAAAGATTTGCAAACTAAATAAAGACATACATCAATATGATTATCCATCACGACCAAGTTAGCCTTATCACAGAGGGGCAACAGTGGCTCAACGAACACAAGCCAATAAATGTAGTAAATGACAGAAATTGACTTTGAAACAAAAGTCCCAAGATTATCTCAATAGATGCAGAAAAATCCTTTGACAAAAAGTCTACTGGGCTATGCTCAGAGCACTTCAAGACTAAGCTCTTGATCACTGGTCTCCGGCTAACCAAATCCCCTCCCTTTCTTGGCTTGCATGAGTGCGTGCATGTGTGTGTGTGTGTGTGTGTGTGTGTGTGTGTGTGTGTGCGCGCGCGCGCGTGCATGCGTGTATATGTAGTGGTGTCTGTAAACACATGAATACACATCTGCGTATGAGTTTATGTGCAAGTGTATGCATGTGGAGGACAGAGGCCGATGTCTGCTATTTTCCTCAGTCATTCTCCACTGTCCATTTTGAGACACAGTCTCTGAACCTGGAGTCCTCTGACTGGGCCTGGCTAGGCTGCCAGTAAGGTCAGCCTGTTCCCTCAGCACTTGGACTACAGGCTCATGATGCTAAGGATAGCTTTTTATAGAGGATCTGATTGTGAGAAGCACGGATTGTTAAGGACTGGAGTGAAACAGTGTCCTCTGGACACAGCAGGACCTCTGTTCTTATGCACTTAGAGAAGCAAGAAAAAATTTTAAGAGCAACGAAGATAAATTATTTTTGTAAAGATCAAACTTCTGTTAAAAAAAAACCCTTATTTTCAAGCTGCAGCCCTTTATTTCCAGTAGTTAATGAATTCATAAAGTGACATACAGCCAAGGCCCTTTTGTCTTATGCTTTTCTGGGATGTAGCGAAATACTTTTGGCTTTTCTTATCCCCAAATTATTGAGAAGAGGCCATATTTCCTGAGTTTAAAGATTATTTTTCACACATCATATACTTAGTTCAAATAAAACCCCTCAATTTCCATATATTAAAAAGAAATGCCCTGTTCATTGGCTAGATCTGAGTAGGGGTTCGATGTTTATTGCTTGTATTGTCCTTGGTTGGTGCAGTAGTTTGAGCAGACACCCCTGGGCCCAGATTCACCCATCATGATGTTCTTCTTGTAGGTTTCTAGGACCCTCTGGGTCCCTCTATTTCCCCATCTTCTATATTTCTCTTACCTAAAGTCCCAGTAGGATGTCCTCACATCTATCCCAATCTCCTGGTAAGTGAAGACGTTCATGGGACATCCCTTTTGAGCTAGTGTCCAATTATAAGTGAGTATCTACCATGTGAGTCTTTCTGCTTCTGTGTTAACTCACTCAGTATAATCATTTCTAGATCCATCCATTTGTCCACACATTTCTGGATTTCCTTGTTTTTAATAGCTGACATGAACTCTGGTGCCCTATATTTGATCACTTCCCTTGGGTGGGGAGGCCTGGTGGCACTCCAGGAAGAATAAGCAGGCCACCAAGATGAGACTTGATAGCCTTTGATCATATAGTGGTGGAGGAGGTCCCCTTCAGTCATAGACCTAGGGGAGGGGAATAAGGTGAAAGTGGGAGGGAGGGAGGAACGGGAGGATACAAGTGATGAGATAACAATTTAGATGTAATCTGAATAAATTAATAAAAAAGGTGCAAGTGCCAGTTTATAAAAAAAAAAAGAAAGAAAACTGTTAAAATTTCCCCTTGCAGCATTGTTTGTATATGTGACTGATTAGAATTTTGTGAAAACATGATTTATTCCATTCATCTAATTCATTCATTTTTGTGACACTGTGTATCCATTAAGTCACTTTTCATTGTTAAACTGATCAGATCTCAGAAAAATGTGACTTTTAAAAAATTCAAATGACATGTTCACATATATCTTATGACATGATGTTTCAGAAAGGCCTAACTGTAAATGAAATGATTTCCTGGGAGACTGAGACATTTGTCACCTAGATAAATAGTAGAGTATTGGCCCATAGGACCCATGAGAAACGCCATATCCTTTTGTTTGGCTTCCTCAAGACTTAATCCTAGACCAGTGCACACCATGATTCCCAGGGGGCGTCTCAGAAGACTAGTACACGTTAGTTACTTCTCACATTGCAATCTGAGGATGGCGGGATGCATTTTGGCTCACATGTAGAGAGTCTAGTTCACCTTGACAGGTAAGTCCTGGTGGCCAAGGCTCGAGGGAGCTGGTCACACTATATGTGCAGCCAGTAAACAGAGAGAGATGAATGCCGGTGTTCAGCCAGCTTCCCCCTTTCATACAGTTCAAGACCAGCCCATAGAAGTGAGCTGCTCAAACATAGGCTGGGTCTCCTTACCTCAGGCATTCTAACCTAGAACTTAACTCACAGACACACTGAGAGGTGTGCCTCTTAGACGACTCTAGATCATGTCAAGTTGACAACCAACGTTAACCATGACAAAGCGAAAAGGAGGTGAGGTCTATGACCCCTTCCTTATGCCTCCATCCCCTTTCCAGCCTTGAGGTACTGAACTATACGGAACAGAGTAATTCAGCAGGTAATCTGGCCATGGCTTGCTTGCTAGGCCTTGGACTTGGCTTGCTGGCTGCTACCCAAGACACAGAGTCACTAACTGGACACAGTTGGCTCATTGTGTAGCCCCAGTAAAGAAGCCGAGCTGAACACCTGAGCACAGCCATGGTCATCCTGCATCCCAAGCACAGCAGACTTGATAAAGGGACATTGTAACAGGAGAGAAATGACAGGGAGGTTCTGCATTAGACTCAAAGTGGGTTGTGTACTGTCACTGGATGGGTGTTTCTTTTCTAGTAAGTGTGTCAGCATTTCTGAGGTCCATGCTACGAAATTACTGGTGTAGCTACAGCTTGACCAAGTATCTTGGAGGTTATGAGCTGCCCAAACCAGCCTCATGGCATACTCCAAGGGTAACACTGAGGTGAGTGACCACCTAGTCAGAGCATCAGCCACTTTGGGACTCAAGTTGTCTCTTTCCATGAGACCTTCTGTGCTTATCTAATTAGACTGAGAATGCTTAAGCCCCAGCAACATTTACTCTTAATTCAAGAAACCACTGCAATACAGGCGTGTCTGCACCTAAATGTCATCCATGGAGAGAACACAGTGGAATGTCTTCATGAGATAGGACTCTTTTCTCTCTCTCTTTCTCTCTCTCTTTCTCTCTCTCTCTCTCTCTCTCTCTCTCTCTCTCTCTCTCTCTCTCTCTCTCTCTCACACACACACACAATTTTCAGGTTCTGTTATAAACTTAATAGTTTCTTACCTTGCATATAACTAGCTGCATTTCCTCATCATGGCTTCCCAAGCCATAATAATATACATTATAGAAAGATGCTTTCATGTCCATTTTTAGTAATGGACTCAGGAGAAGAGTCTGATTCCTTCCACTTAGCACACATTTCTATGGTACTTGGACATATGAAGGTGGCTATTGGCTTTGTCAGCCGTACCACTTTTATCATTTACATGTACACATAATATAGGTAACCATCATGATGTTCTAAACGCATATATACTTTGTGCGAACCATATCATTCCCTATGTATAGTCTGATACACTTAAGTGGTCAGATTGATTTCCTTATTGACACCTCATGTCAAGGCATATTTTAGAGAGAAACACTAAAATAATATGCTTTCACGATCATTTGAAGGTTGCTATATGGGGTTGGAGAGATGCGTGAGCACTTAAGAGCTCTTGTTGCTCTTGAAAAGGATCCAGGTTCAGTTCCCAGCACCCACATGGAAGCTTACAACCAGCTGTAACTCCAGTCCAAGGGGATCTGATGCCCTCTTCTGGCCTCGATAGGCACTGCGTAGACATATCCTGCAGGGCTTTCAAACCTTAACAGATCCTTAGGGAATGGATGAAGAGATCATAATTGCTTTTTTAAAGATTTGCACTTTTGCTATGTTCCCTTAAGATTTTTTCCTTTAGTTACTATAAAAATATGAACAGTAAAGAATAATGATAGTATCTTTTCACCTTTTCTTGTAAATGCTTTCACATATAGTATATTTAAATGCATTAAATAATAAACATGGCACGTTATAATATCATAGTATTAGCTGTGTCATTGACATCATTTGAAAGCATGAAGATGTGTGTTCCTAAAATTGAGCAGAAAGCAAATATTGCTGTCGTTGAGAAAAGCTCCTTTTCCCCTTAGTGTAACCCCATATGTGTTAAAGGATGCTTCAAGTTTATTGGTATTACCTTAAGATTTTTGTTACTGCAGTCTCCTTTTCCAGAAGGTTCCTCGCCCTGATGCTGAAAACAGACTTGCGGAGCTGAAAAGTGCAAGGACCACATTAGTTTTGGGTTGTAAAGGAACGCTATAGTCACAATTCATGAGACAGAAGTCACTATGCAAACACTGGTTCTCGTTCCCTCTATGACTTCTATGTCACACGTTAGCTTTCTCTTAACATCTCTTCCTCCCATCTGATTCATCACCACCACCACCCCCACCCCTCCCGCCACATATACAATTTTAAATCTAGGCTGCACATATGACAAAACTGGCAATTGTTTTCTGAGGTTGGCTTATTTCACTTAACATAATGTTTAAGGTTCTTTTGTAGTTTTATGTTTTATCTGTGTCCCTGTACAGACTCTAACTAACTATGAGGCTACATGCCACGGCTATGGTATAGTATATGGTGTGTACATTGCTGGTAATGTCACTGTCAATCATCTGAATAAGTGCTCCAGTTTCCAAAGAATTTGATGTTGAAACTAACACTTGGAACATGTAATTATCATTGTTTAGTGGGGTGTTTTCCAATCCACACTGTGTTACTGCATGTCCCTGGCTGTGATCCAATACTAATCTGAACATGAGTTCAGGAGGTGTTTTATCTTTCAGGCTTAGGGACAGATGACAGGAAGGAAAGGTCAAAGTGTGCCTCTAGGTGATGGTAACAAAGTCATCCCAGAGAAAAGGAGAAGGAAAAACATCCTGGAGGGCACACAGCTCTGTCCTGATCATTGATTGCATATTAGACAGTGAACCACTTTACAGTTGACCAAGTAGTCAAAAGAAGAAGAGGAAGAGGAGAGAGAGAGAGAGAGAGAGAGAGAGAGAGAGAGAGAGAGAGAGAGAGAGAGAGAGAGAGAGAGAGAATATCCAGGTTAGATTCCCAAGAACTCAGAGTGAGGGACTTTGAGTGGTCAGCACTGGGAGCCCCCAGTAAATTATCTTATCTAATCACTTGGCACATGTACCAGTAACCACTGGTAACAAAAGATAGAAGCCAGGTTCTTGGAGTCTGGAACTGAACATCTCAGGAAGGCAGTCCAGGCTAGAACATATGAGCTCGCATGTACAAACCAGTCTATAAATAAGCACTATGTAAATCAAGATGTCTGGGAAGGGACAGAGTCACAAACCCATCTTTACAGCCCCCCCTCTGTCTCTCTGTGTCTCTCTCTCTGTCTGTGTCTCTCTTTGTCTGTCTGTCTGTCTGTCTGTCTGTCTGTCTGTCTGTCTGTCTGTCTCTCTCTCTCTCTCTCTCTCTCTCTCTCTCTCTCTCTCTCTTTCTCTCTGTGTGTGTGTGTGTGTGTGTATGTGTAGTCAGAGGTTAATATTTATCAAGTGTCTTCCTTTATCACTCCTCTTCCACTAAAGCTAGAGGTCCCTGACTGGCTAGAGTAGCTAGCCAGTGAACCCAGGGGTTCTCTTGTCTCTGTACCCCAGAGCTGGGCTTACAGGTCCTTACTGCCACACCCAAATTTTCGTGTGGGCAATAAGTATCTGAGCTCAGGTCCCCACGTTGCAGAGCAAGCACTTTACTCACCTGGTCATCGCTCTGACCCCCACGAACTAGTCCTTGCTATCACTTCCAACCACTTAGATACCATCCTAATGTTCAATGTAGTTTTTGTGTTGCTCAGAGAAAATCTGAAATGAAGTACAGGACTACGGAACACACTTACTTTCCCACCTACATCCATGAAATGTTTATCTTTTTGTAATAAAAAACTGAATTGTTTTTTAATTGACTAGAACTCCTAGGAAAATTAATCACATGTTGATAGAGATTAGAGTGAATGACATTTATTTAGAAGGTGTATTTCATAGTAGCATAAAAAAGGGAATGTACTTTCCTACATCTGTTATTCCCTAAAGAAATGGCACTGGGACAGTTTTGTAATCTCTTTGAGCTTTTAGCACATGTCAAGAGAGCACTACTCAGGAGTCACAGGTGGAGGGCCTAGCAGGAGAGCAGTTCTGCTTTGACCACTAAAGTAGTCAGGAGTCAGAAGTCAGGCCCAGGATAGAAGAGGGCATCAGAGGCCGATTGTGCGCAAGGGAGGCAGACCCTGTGATGCTCAAGGCCTTACTTGTCTTTTGCATAAGGCAACAACCAGGATTCAATCACCTGTGAACTGCTTTCAGGGGAGCAGCTGATACCAGACACACATCTATCAGCGATGAGCTTGAGCTGATTAAGGAAAACACAGTGGCCATGTATTCAAGGCTGCTCTTGAGAATGGTACTACAGTTAACAGCAGACGCAGTAGGATGCTTTCTGTTTTAATATAAAACCTACAGATTAAGCATTACTACGTTGTGACAGATGTGCACTTGATATGCTAGATATCTTCCTATTTATATTTAAGCCACTCTTTTCGTAGTCAATAAATGTCTGTAGCTATCAACTGTTTTGGGTCCTTGCCTGCAGTAGTAAAGCTTTCTATTTTTCCTTTAGAATAGATATTCTTAGACTGTGTTGGTCACGAAGAACTCATAGCTACACTGCTCTGCAGTGCCCTCTTCTGGCATCAATAGATACTGCTAGTCATCTGAAATAACTACGCAGAGCCATTTCAAAATATGTAATTTCAGACCATAAATTGCAAATCGCAACAGTAAAAGGAGCCAGCAACAGCTTATACTGCATCTGAGTGCATCTAATATGTAAAAAATAAGAAACGTGGCGGGGACCCATTTGGATGGAGCTTGCACTGGAAACAAATGATTAGTTGAAAATATTTTTATGCTTTACAGTTTTATTTGCAAACCTAATGTGTAGTAATTCTTTGACTGAGTTAAGGGACAAAAACAAATCCACTAAATTTCAGTTTAAGTGTTAAAATAAACAGATTTTCTTTAACATTTAAAATTTTTTATTTCAAAGATAAATCTACATCTTGAGGTAGAGTTCTTGTCTAACTTGTATGAGATCTTAGGTTCAGCCCTCAGTAACATGCACATCTGCCTGCACGCATGTGTGCACACACACGCACGCACGCGCGCGCGCGCGCGCACACACACACACACACACACACACACACTGTTCCCTAAATTGTACACTTTAGAGCAGCACAGAACCCAAAAGCCATGAAATTCAACTCAATTTCTGCACAGTTACTGTAATTTGGATCGGAATGACACAGCAATGGGTGGGTGGCTTTTGCTGGTTTCTAGAAAGGTCTTTCAGTCAGAGAGTGGGACATGTCTCCTGCAGTCCCTGGTCATGTGGGCTCTGCTGAGGGCAAAGGGCAGGTTAGTTCTCAGGGTCCTCTGCTTCTCTGCTTCCCGCAAACCAGCGGCCTTCGCAGTTGTGTTCCAGTGTGACCTCCCTGGCAGGGCCATCTGGCGTCATGCTCTCTCACCAGGATGCACAGGGTGCCCCGTGTCTTCCCTTTGTGGCATCTGTAGCATTCATGTTCACTGTATGGACTCATCCCACTGGCAAACTTGCCATTCCGTTGTCTATCACTGAAACGACTCTTTAGTAGGGAGCTGTCCCTCCCGTGTCAGTTTTAGCTACCAGGATAGTCCTCGAGGAAAACAGTCAAGGCGAGTTCATGATTCTGGTTATTTTCATACCAGTTATTAACAGTTAACGAAATTTATACAATTCTTTAAAAAGTGACTAGCTGTTTAAAACATCACTATGAATTTAAGGTTAGGACATATTTGATGGGTTTTACTCTATTACAATCACTATTTTTAATGTTGTTACCAATTCCTTGATAGTTTAATACAATATATTTTGATTATACTCTTTCCCCTCCTCCAACTCCGTCCAGATGGCCCCTTCCTCTCTACTCACCAGTTCTATACCCTTTCTCTCGTCACAGGTTTCTCTCGTCACAGGTTTCTCTCGTCACAGGTCAGGGGGCAGCTGCTTGTTGGCCATCAGTCCTTTTCACGTGATTCTAGCAGCTGCTGGCACAGCTTCTTGGTTCGCAGCAACGACAAGTTGCTCTACATCTACGTGCACTTCCTTCTCAAAGTCAGCAATACTTTCTCCAAGCAGCCCTGATGTATTTATTGATAGATTTATTGATAATTTTTTGGGGCACATAGTCTAGATTTCAGTGATATTTATTGATACTGCGGCTGGTCATCATTCCGGGATTTACCTTGAGCTGATTCTCACAGTTTCAATTTAGATTTAGGGTACAGAAATTTTATTTACTTTTTTTGTATCATATCTACATTTTTTTCTTTTGATTTCAAGATTTGAATTTTGAAGGACTCAAGGGATGGCCAAATTCAACTATCTAGTAATTACTCGCTAGCTTTATTTCGTAGTTCACAGATAATCTCAGAACAGTGACAGACCCACAGACCCACGGCTGAGAGGACGAGAGGACGTTGGAAGCGCACTGGTCCTCTGGTTCCCGTTTGTCTCATATCAGCACAGCTGTGGAGGCTGTGGAGGGTCTATGCTTTAGCGCCACCCTCACGTTGTCTCAGCTTTCCCGTGTGAGCGCCTCCCACTGCCGCTTGGCTCTTCCTTTGGTGTCTGAGTCACTTGCAGGTGGTGTGTCTGTCAGAGGCACGCTTTTCAGAAGTCTCTTTGGAAAGAGCTCACGGGAACACTATTAAACAGTGCTCTGTGTGTACAATGACACCTTGATAACAGGTTTTCTGTCTCTTTCATCGAGAAATTTAGTTTTCCTGGGTGAAACAAAAAAAAGCCTGTCATTCCTGGCAGTCCTATGCGGTACTCTGGTTTCTTTTGATCTAAAGGGCTGTTGCTGAAATTTGTGACAATGATCTGATGTTCATTAGTTTAAGTCACTTGCTGCTTGGGGAGACGAATATCATGACACTTTTGAAGTTTAAAGTCTTGTAACATATGTGGTATAGATCACATGGTCCTTCCTGGCCAGTATTTCCAGAGCCATGGCATATGATTTCCATATTTGCTTAAAATGTTCTGTTTACAGTGTTTGTGTTTGTTCTAGTATCTTGCTGTGGCATTATCTACTATGAATGCCTAGGATAATAATGTGGACCTTACTTTTATTTTTCTTTGATTGAAAAAAAACATTTCCCCAGAGAATGGGGAGATGGCTCAGCAGGTAAACTGCTTGCTATGCAAACGTGAAGACCAGATGTTAGAATGCCAGCACCGCTTAAGAAGCCCAGTGGGTGTAGCAGACGGCCTGTTAGCTCAGCACTCCAGAGACAGCGCCAGCGCATCCTCAGAGCAAAGTGGCCTACATTAGACTAATCAGTGAGCTTTAAGTTTTGAGAGACTCTGCCTCAAAATGTAAGGCGGAGAATGTTCAAACAGACCTGGCATCAACCTCTGGTCTCCACACACATGTGCATATGCAAATGCACACATGCAAACACACATTGCATCACACACACACACACACACATATATATATATATACACACACAAAAGAAAAATTTAAGAACGTTTCTCCTCATCATGATCTTTTGGGTGTAATTTCACATATCTAATCTTTTATATTATTGCTTCTACTTATAATTCTTTCCTGAGATCAGCACTGAGTTCACTCCTGACTTCTTTTTAAACTTATTTATGCTGCTAATTTAACCTTGTGTGGTTTCAAATATCTTTTAACTCATTCTACCCCGGGTGCAAGTATTTATGGGTATGGATTTATGGCTGGCTTTCTTCTCATTTCTTTCTTATGCTTATAGGATGTTTGATTTTTTTAATTTTTACTTTATTTTATATTTTTATTCATTTATTCAGATTACAACTAAATTGTTCTCCTATCACTCATATCCTCCCATTCCTCCTACCCTCCCACCCCTACCCCATTGTCCAAGGGGAAGCTCCTCCCCCACTTTATGGTCGCAGGCTAACAAGTCTCATCTTGGTAGTCTGCCTATTCTTTCTTTGAGTGCCATCAGGACTCCCCACCAAGGGGAGGTGGTCAAATATGGGGACCCAGAGCTCATGTCAGAGTCAGTCTCTGCTCTCTACATAACTGTGGAGAATGTCCTGTTCGTTGGCTAGATCAGAGTAGGGGTTCGGCTTACTACTTGTACTGTCCTTGGTTAGTGCAATAGTTTGAGCAGAGCCCCCTGGGCCCTGATCCACCCATTATGATGTTCTTCTTGTAGGTTTCTAAGATCCTCTGGATCCTTCTATTTCCCCATCCTCCTTTTCTTGAATAATAGTCTTGTTCTCTAGTCATTAAATGAAGAACTGTATCAATGCCTATTATGTGCACATTTCTAAATGTCTATGTCTGTGTAGATTTTCTGTGCCTTGATCTATGCTGAAATATTACATAGATATTTTAAGCTTTATTTGAATTTAATCCTGATGGGTAAGAATTAGTATTTTCTTTTTAGATGAGAAATTTGAGAATAATAAAAATTTGGCTGTTTGCTTTCATGAACAATGCACAATTTATAATTATCATTAGAACTCTGAATTGTAGAGCTGTATAATTCAGATCTTTTCAGTACATTTTGACATGAACTGAAATGTCCCTAGAAAATGAAACAAGCTTTTCTAAACTATGCTGAAAAAAGAAATTGGTCTTCTTGCCCCTCTCTGTCTCTGTCTCTGCCTCTGCCTCTGCCTGCCTGCCTGCCTGCCTGCCTGCCTGTCTGTCTGTCTGTCTGTCTGTCTCTCTCTCTCTCTCTCTCTCTCTCTTTTGAGACAGGGTTTTTTCTATGTAGTCTCTGCTGTCCTGAGTTGCTTTGTAGACCAAGTTGGCCTCCAGAGATCCACCTGCCTCCCTGAGCGCTGGGATTACAGGTGTGTGCCACCATGCCTGGCTGTTGCAACTTCTTGCTTTTTGTGAAAGATAAGGTTTGCACACCTATGGCAATTTTTAAAAACTCAATTAAAATAAAGTTTATTAGAATCAAATTAAGATACAGTAAGCCATTAAAATACATTAATTAACAAATACTTATTTGGTGGTTGATACAGTGGTGGCTCCTTGATAATTAAATCTTTACCAGGAGAAGGCATGACTCTGGCTATATGACATAAGCATAATGAGAAGCCTAATATATGTAAATAATCAGACTTATTGTATTTTTATCATGTAAATGTAACTTTTATTTACTGGATGTGATTGTTGTCTCATGGGTTACTGCTGAATAAGCTCACGTCTTTCTATTCTTTCTGAACTCTGGCTGGCTGATTCACCTCAGTTGTTCTGACTCTCTGAAAAGGTGTAATAGAACGGACAGACAGAGGAAGCACCTGAACAGAAGGAACAGGATAGGAGTGGGGGTGCTGTGACAAATTTTCACTTGTCCCAAATCTTGCTGTAAAAACGTTAGAGCCAATAGCTGCACCTGTTCTGTGTGTGCAGCAAACGGACAGAGGAAGAACCTTGAGACCCTGAGAGATCTGTAGGCTTTCCAAGTCATCAGAACCACTGTGATTGGCCCTTACATCTTGCGTTTATGGGTTCCCTCAAATCAGGGCTCCACTGAGGTGTTCAGTTAACCAGAGGATTAATTCAATTAACTGAGTCACCTGAGAACAGCCGCAGACACATTAGGGAATGTTAGGTCCTCTGTTGCAATGAAGAGGCCAAAAGAACCAACGGTCGTCACTTCATTCTTGGGCCAGTTGATTGCAGAATGAAAGAACTGATACTAAACTTGAGAAGGGAACACAGCAAATACTAACTTAGTGACTAAAATTTGTTATTTTTTTAATCTGAAATGTTAGCAATAAATGTGCTTCTAATATGGAAAGTTTGGACAGCCTTGTCTCCTTCTTCTTCTTCTTCTTCTTCTTCTTCTTCTTCTTCTTCTTCTTCTTCTTCTTCTTCTTCTCCTCCTTCTTCTTCTTCTCCTTCTTCTTCTTCTTCTTCTTCTTCTTCTTCTTCTTCTTCTTCTTCTTCTTCTTCTTCTTCTTCTTCATTTTGAAGGCAGTAGCAGACCAGTAAGAAATGAGAGAGAGTGGGTACATGAACATCTGACCATGAGACAAAACCAAGTTCTGATGAATCGGGCTTGATGAGCATCATTTCTGCGGGGAAGGCATGGTGCAATTATTGTAATGAGGCACTCTATTGAATGGCTCCCACATAAAACATAGTAATTGGAGATAAGCAATTACTTAAAATTACATAGGTGGAAGGTGGTGCCTCATTTGACAAGATTTGAATCTTTCGTGCACCCATGAGCTGCACATTAATACTGAAGTGACTGTGACAGATCATGTGCACAGCAAGAGGGCTCTCTAAAGTAAACTTCTTATGGAGTTGACACTGTGCTTGGAAAACTGGAATTCTGAAAGGTGACTAACGTTGGTGGCTGTCAGACTAAAATAGTCGTGTCACAATTTATACAAAGGTGAATTCCATTATAACGCCACATTATGACGCTTCGGAATGTGGTGTAGAGTGTGGAAAGGGAGCTTTACATGGTGGGTCAAGAGGTTTGATCTTAGTTATTCCCACGTTATAAATTCTGAATCTTTTATAAATACCAGGTGTAAAAGCTAAAATATGTATAACACACACATTCACAGAGAGAGAGAGAGAGAGAGAGAGAGAGAGACAGAGAGAGAGAGACAGAGAGAGACAGAGAGAGAGAGAGACAGAGAGAGACACAGCAGAGAGAGAGAGAGACAGAGACAGACAGACAGACAGACAGACAGACACACACACACACACACACAGAGAGAGAGAGAGAGAGAGAGAGAGAGAGAGAGAGAGAGAGAGAGAAAGAGAGAGACAGAGACAGAGAGACACAGCAGAGAGAGAGACAGAGACAGACAGACAGACACACACACACAGAGAGAGAGAGAGAGAGAGAGAGAGAGAGAGAGAGAGAGAGAGAGGAGAGTCACTCTTTCCTGAGACTCTAGGATGCTCCATATAAGTTGATTCCTATTTTGTGTGAAACTCTTTTTATTTTCCTTGAGTTTCCTGTAAGCTGTAAAAATACAAAAATGGTAGATTCCACACCTATGTAATTCAATGTGCATAGCTGCTACTTGAAAT
Source organism: Acomys minous (assembly GCF_964271855.1). Classification (NCBI taxonomy): domain Eukaryota; kingdom Metazoa; phylum Chordata; class Mammalia; order Rodentia; family Muridae; genus Acomys; species Acomys minous. The sequence goes on along the minus strand of NC_140501.1, from coordinate 1,152,686 downwards.
GCATGTGTAGAATGAATTAATGCCACACTAAAAGATTACTTTTGATCTTTAAGCCTTCTTTGGTTTACATTTTCTTATTAATTGATCTATGCAATAACAATAGATGAGGTAAATATTATGAGGGATTTCTTCGTTGGAAGTGAGTCATATCAATGGACATCTGAGAATATCTTGCAAGGTTGGGAACTAAGTGACTTGTGACAGTGGTTTCATTCCCCAAGCAGTGGCTGAGGGTCACCAGAGATTTGGCCAAATCAGCACCTACCACCTTGTCTACAATGGCAAAGCAGTGGGTGGCAGTGCAGAGCATGCAGCAGCACTTGGCTCACTGAAACAAGTGGAAATGTTTACTACATGGTGTTAACTGGTGAGCCAAAAATAGATGCTGGTCGTGGGGAGGAGGGATGGCACAGCAGCTAGGGGCACTGGCATTTGCCACTAAAGTTGTTCGGATAAAAGGGTATACTGTGTGACACACTGTGACACACCACAGCTTCCACAGCAAGATGCTTGTGTGTGTGTATGTGCGTGTGTGCGTGTATGTGTGCGTGTGTGCGTGTATGTGTGCGTATGTGTGCGTGTGTGCGTGTGTGTGCATGTGCATGTGTGTGTGTGTGTGCGTGTGTATGTGCGTGTGTGCGTGTATGTGTGTGTGTGTGTGTTTGTTTTTCTTCGTGGGGAGGTTGTAAGGGCTGACAGTGAATGGCTGGGGAGATGACTGGGCAGCAAGATGCTTGTATGTGTGTGGGGGTGGGGGTGGTTTTTGTTTGTTTTTCTTTGTGGGGGGTTGCAAGAGCTGACAGTGGATATGGATAGTTGGGGAGATGATTGGGTTTGGGGTGCTTGATGTGGAATTTACAAAGAATCAATAAAAAGTTGAAAAAAAAAAGCACTGGCAGCTCTTCCAGAGGACTCGGGTTCAATCCCCCTGTACCCTCATGGCAGCTTACAACCATCTGTAACCAGGCCTGGGGGATGCAACTCTCTCTTCTGGCCTCCATGAGCACTGCATGCGAGTGGTCCATAGACATGCAAGCAGGCCAACCACCCATGTACAGAAAAACAAAACAAACAAATCAAAACAATATTCTAGGGAGTTTTGAAGCACAGATGGAGAGACAAACTGGATCTACATTTACATCCCATATAAACAGGCTGAGGCTGGGGAGACACGTGAGTGACTGTGATTCTAGCCCTGCATTCGTTGGGGACTTAAATCCAAGCAGCCCTGGGATCCTGGATTTCCGATGCATTTGAACTTCACATTCAAATAACAGGAATGTGACGACAGCAACAACTGTGACACAGGAAGTTTTGCCTAACAATTGATGAAAGATAAGACCTATAAGTAAAACTACGAAGTAGAAAAAAAATAAGTAGCTTGGAAAATTGTGGCACAATACACATTTTACCAGCAGCCGCAGTCCCTCGATGCCTGTTTGCCACAGGCTCACAGTTTGATCATATCCGCTCTTTACTCCCTGCACAAACTCCTCTGGGACCCTCTGTCCCTCTCTCAACTTAACGCACCCTTTCCTCCCCACCCCCCAACTTTTTATTGATTCTTTGTAAATTTTACATCACGAACTCCAAACCCACTCATCTCCCTGTGCCTTCCTTGTGCTTGTAACCTCCCCTCCCAAAGACACCGAAATTTAAAACAAGCAAACAACAAACATCTCGCTGTGGAGCTGTGGTGTGTCACACAACATACCCTTTTGCCTGAAGAGCTTTATTTGCAAATGTCAGTGCTCTTACCTGGCACACCATCTCTCGACCCCCTTCTATTTTTTTTAAACATATACAAAGTACTGAGTTCCAGTAGTGTTTTCCATATCCTCATGGTATAGGGATGCCCTACGCCATGGGCATGGGAAACCTACCAGAGGCCACATTTCTGAAGAAACAACCAACCAACAAACAAATAATCAACCACCCTCACCACCACAATGACAAAAAACTAACTCTCTCCAAACAGTGAACAACTGCCTGTAGCTCCTTTCTGACCCTTTATGAAAATACATCCAAGAAATATAAAACAGATTGCATATAACCTCCAAGTAAATAGAGTTTTACAAGAATATTGGTTAGGGATTTCCTCTCTTACTTTCCCACTGCCTCCAGAACACTTGGCATATAATGGTCCTCAGAGCTATTGAATAGAAGAACGTGCAACCAAGCACACCCATCGTTTTGAGCTTGACAATTTACAAAGATCAGTAAAAATGAGAAAAAAGTGCTTTGCTTTTTATATTGTGTATCTTTTTGTTTGCTTTTCATTATTATGAGTAAGTGGTCAATTAGTTACCTACAGAGGCAATTTTAAGCTATCAGAGACCTGCATATGATTTCTGTGTTTGGTGTTGTGAATACCAGCTCTTGTAGTTCCTCCTGGGCCACCCTGCCTGGTGTCCTTAAGATACAGCACAAGGTTGTGTCTTAGCTTCCTACTGTCTCTCCCTCCTCTCCTGGAGATAAGTCTTTTAGTAGTTGTTTTGTTTGTTTGTTCTGTTTTTTTGTTGTTGTTTTTTAGAGCTGCCAAGCTATTACTTGGTAGAATTATTTCAGAAGATCTACGTCCCTAAAGACCAAAGCAGCTTGTTCTCCACCTCTCTGCCTTTATTGATCGAATGAATGAGTAAATGTTCACTCTGGAAATTATAGATCGGGTTGCTACATACAGAGTTACTATAACAATTCATACGACAGTTTATAATCAATCAGAAAATTGCCAAAAAAGCTGCATGGCAATCAACAGGCTTTGTGAAGAAGAAATCTTCTAGAAGCATTTAATTGACTCATGAAAAATATATCATTTTTCAGATGTATTGGGCCAGAAGGCTGAAGATGATGCTCCAACGTTATAGAGAGCTTTGGGTGACTGCTTAGGAAGCAAACTGTCTCTGTCATCTTCTCATTTGGGAAGCTGCTAGCCTGCACTCACTGTATACTCAGGTAATCAATTTTATTCCTTCTCAAGTCTCTGATGGGGTTGAGGACCAGAGAGTTTAGTTTTACAATTGAGCTTAGGTGTTTAGGGATTAAGATGTTTTTAGGTCTAGATAGATGTCTTAAATTGATGATGACAAGATGTAATAGAATTGATTTACATTCAGAATTTTAGACACACCAAGATAGGAAAGATGTTTTCTTCAAGTCTGCCAAATACAAATAGCCAAAACACTAAGAATATAACATCTACATGATTCCTGATTGTCTCATGGAGGTAGATTAGTGTATATTGTGTGTAATAATATAAATGTAGATGTAAAGATATTTAATAAAAAAGAGAAGAGCGTAAGACACACAGTAGGCAATGGGACCAGCAATGACATTATCTACAGAACTCAAACTAAAAAGATCTCAGACCGTGGATGATGAGGGAAATAAGTCAGCCGAGCTAAACTACACTGTCATACCAGAAGGTTAAGTTTGTTTACATAAAGGTCATTTGTTTTTATTTTGTTTTGGTTCTGAGACAGGCTCCACTACATGGCCCACACTGCTCTTGAACACGTTATCTTTCTGCCCTAGCCTCCCAAGCACCGTGAACGGAGACGTGTTAAGTCAGTCTGTCTGTCTCACCCGCCAGCCTCTCTGGTGAGTGGGCTGTCAGTGTCTGGCTGGTCTCCGGTCACGAGTCTTATCTGGGTGGAAAGGCTGGAGACTTCTGCCATGCTAGGCGCTACCACCCACTTTTAACATATACGATCATATTGAATTCTCCTAAGAAGCAGAGGACATGAGAATTTATTCAACTTTACAGGTGGGGACTGGAACCCAAGGCATTTAACGCTCTGCCCTACTTTGCTCAGCTTCATCAAATACACAGACCTTATGTAGAGCGCTATATGCTTGAAGTCCCTTTCTTTGCTTTTCAACTGTGCTGAAAAGAGACCTCAGGGGACCCTGTTTAGTGCATGTCTAGTGCCCCCAAAGGTCAGAGGGTATCATATCTGCAATCAGAGATGGTCGTGAGCCTCCATGTGGGTACTGGGAACTTAAATGGGGTCCTATGCAAGACAAATAAGTTATCTGAATGACCAAGCCGTCTCTCCAGCTCCTGTTCCCACAACAGCTTTTACTTTAACCTCTTTAAGTTTCTTCCTAGTGCTGCCAGCATCTAAAGTTCACACCTTGCTTTCTTTTGAATTTTCACACCCAGAGGAACAGCGGGTAAGTGAATAGCAGGTACACCACATATTTCTGTAGAACTACTGAGTGAACATGGAAGACATGAAATAGAAAGCATAAACAAATCAAAGAAATTAATGTTTCTCATTTTATTCTCATTTTGTACTTGAGTGATAGATGTTGGGGCTCTGCAAGGTTCACTTATGTTCCTAGATCATGGCAGTTTGTGACTCAGGAAGTCAGAAGAGCCATCCAAGAGCAAGGCAGAGACAGCAAGGTGACACAGACCGAAGAGCAATGGTCAAGGACTGGGTTGAGGGATTCACTGCTGTTACAAGCTGGGTGAACTGGTTGTATCGCTGGGTTGCTAGGAGATCAAGTTCACATCTGTGTTACTAGGGAGCACTGTGCATAAGAAATCCTAGACTTTCACTTCAATATGGAGAGATATATGAGTAGGCACGTACATGATTAAAATATCAATGCCAGACCACTTTTTAATTCCCTTTTTGCTTGCAGGAAGTCCTCGCCATGGAGGCTTGCTCACAGTGCAGTTTCTATGTCTCATATTGCTCTGGCCAAAGGCTCCCAGAGATGAGAAATCCTAAATATTCATAAACAACTCCAGAAATGGAAGCTGATGTGGCAAAAAAATGGATCCAGAAAGGAAGAACTCTTAAGCAGAGCCAACATTTGACGGCTAGTCACATGACATCCTGATTAGCTTTTGTCAAATTGACATGAACCTAGACATACCTAGAAACTACCGTTGAGGAGTTGCACCCACCCATCACACTGGCCTGTGAGCATGTGTGTGAAGTATTTTCTTGGTTACTAACTGATGTAGTTAGCCTGGAATGCTGAAGTCTGCTGAATGTAAGGTGAATTTAAATTCAAATTTTAAACTTCTAACCTTGCTTCCTAGAAGTAGTTATTCATAGCTGACAGTAACAAACCCTGCCAAAGAGCCAATTTGATACATAACCAACAGAATCTGTCAGAGGGCTGAGATAACCACATATTTTATATGATTCAATAGTGTCATAACTCATACTTGTTATCTATACACTTGGCTACGCTCTGGTTGCACTCTTGCTATCTATACACCAGGTTGCACTCGGTTGCACTTGGGCCGCACTTTGGAAGACCCTCACTTACCTCACCTAGAACCAGTCAGCTTAAAGGTTAGCTGATAATACTTTGTCTAATTAGCCAAAAATGTAATATTGCCTTGTATAGTTAGATAAAATGCACTGCCTTGTCTTCTACACTTGGCTGGCTTTCTTTCTCTCTCTCTCTCTCTCTCTCTCTCTCTCTCTCTCTCTCTCTTTCTTTCTTACTTTCTTTCTTTCTTCTCACACTTGGTTTTCTTTTAAAAGACTGCAGTGAGAGTGGGTAGAAGCCCCAGTTCCTTACTGTGGCCCTGATCAATCAGCTTGGAAAAGGTGTTCAAATAAACCATCAATATCTAGCTGAGACTGGGGTCTGAAGGTTTGTGGGGCACTGCTTGGGCGGGCGCAGTGGGCAGCGCCATCCTTGGGCGGGTGGGCCTGGACAGTGTAAGAAAGCTATCCAGAGGGAGCAAGCCAGCCAGCAGTGTTCTTCCCCTGGTTTCTGCTTGAAGCTCCAGCCCTGAGTCTCTGCCTGACTTCCCTCTATGACGGATTATAACCTATAAGATGAAATAAATCTCTTGCCTCGTTTTCGGTAATGGTGTCACCACAGCAACAGAAAGCAAACTAGGATCCGTGGCAACATGGGCAGTGTTCTCTCCTAGGATCAGGTGACTAGACCTGGAGGTGGGTGTTCATTCCACTTCCCAAAGCTGAGCTTTAGCCCAGGCTAGAATAAATGTCACAGGATAGCAGCAGCCTCCCAACTATAGTTCAGCTACATAGGGCCGACCAGGCAGAGATGAGATAAGGGAAACACACTGTCATCTCTAACGGGCTTCGTTTAACAGACAGGATTTAAAATCTTGGAGATTTTCTAAGCTGAACAACATGGGTGGCGCCCAGGGTGCAGTGTCTCTGATAGGCTAAAAAGAAGCCACATCCACAAAAAGTTATGAAGGAAACGTGACATGGTGTTTTAAGCTCTAATAATCTAAACTAAGTAGTAGATGGAGAGGGGGCTTGGGTACAAAGGGGCTCCCCTCTTCTATCTGTCCAAATGCCAAGAGTTTTCATATTCTTTCCCCATCAAATGATGGAAATCCTATTCAGGAATTATGAGAGTTTCATATTCTCTTTTAAGGAAGAGGTCGATTTGCACTTTTCTGTGGGAAACTGTTTCCAGTGATTAGAAAGTATCTCCTGGTTTTGCCACACTGGGCACCTTGGGGATATCAGCTTTTTGGTTTTTTTCCCCTAGAGGCAAGTGGTCACAAGCCCATCATAGTCAGGGTATGGAGAAGGCCACTTCACCTCTGGCTTATAGTCACATTTGGAAATATAAGGGGACATACTTAATACCCTAAGACAATGCCGATCAGCTCTCTAGAAATACAAAGTGCAACCCCAGATTGGCCTGGGCTATGTTACTGTCTCTCGGTAGATTTTCCCTGCATCTACTTAGGCTGTTGCTTTTTACCTGTTTATGGTGTTGACTGGGAAGTATCGATACCACAGGCTCTCAGTTCAAACAAACACAACCAAGAACATACTAAAAGAAGTTAAAAGTACCACCCAGTCAATAGTGACTGTCATAGCCTAGGCAAGATGACTAAGCTAGAGACATGGCACATATCAGCTTTGCTGGGCAGAGGTGAAACAGCAGAGGCTGAGCACAAGAAAGCTGGCATTCACACACACACACACACACACACACACACACACACACACACACACACACCTTCATTAATTGCAAGTAAAACCACTTGTTTTTTATTCTCTGGAGACCTAGAAATTGACCTAACCCTAAGTAGTTTTTTTTTGTTTTGTTTTGTTTTGTTTTTTGTTTTTCCCTAACACATGCTTTAGAGAAATTCAGTAATGGAGACAGACAGTGGTTCTTACTTTTTGATCAATGTATTTGTTGTCTTCAACTGTGGGCCGCTTGGGGTTATCACATGAGGAGGAAGAGGTGGAAGGGAGAATTCTGAAGAGACAGCAGGTGTCCTGTTGCTGGCGGTCAATGAACTGCTTCATGAAGCTTTCCCTTTGTAAACGAAGCACACACACCAGGTGTTACTCAGGAAATGGAGCCTCCGGAGGTAGTATTCCACAGAGATAACGGAGCGGTGCAGAGGATCACAAAAAATAAGAGGTGTCATACCAAGGGCAGTGGTTAGATTTAATTACCAAAATATTTAACTTAGAGAAAGCTTCCTGAATCTTTGCAAACTTCTGTTTAAAAACAACGTCCCTGACAGCTTAAAAGCAAGGGTATCCGCTAACTGATGGTGCGACTTGAACCCACCACAGTAATGAGATGCTTTATTTCCCGCCTATGACTTGAAAGAATTAATTCATCTTTTTCAAACTGCTATTCATCATAAAAGTCCTTGAGAGATGATTTTATATTTAAAAACTCAAAAGGAAAAGATTTCATTTGATCTCCAAAACATGGCAAAAATTTTAAATAACAGTAATGCAACTAAGCAAAGTCAGTTAACTTAAATTCAGAAACAGAAATGCTGTCATGTGCTACATAGAGACACTTGGGTCACCAACGGGCTGCATGCAAATGGCAATCCCAAGAGATTGCCAGTGATGTAATAACTCATAATTTACATAATCTACATAATTTACATCAATAAGTCTTCTGATGTTGTCAGAGTCCTTAGTGAAAATGTCTAAAGAGCCATTGCTCAGTGACATGACTGGCTTTTTCTATTTGAATTTTAAGTGTTTTGGCACTGTACACAATCCCCACACTTTCATTATCCTGCACTGAGATATTTAAAGATAAATAAGTAAATACATAAAGATAGAAAAGTTTGTATGATTCTGATTCTTTCATTATCCTGCACTGAGATATTTAAAGATAAATAAGTAAATACATAAAGATAGAAAAGTTTGTATGATTCTGATTGTATTTGGAGCCTTTTGAGTTACTGTCAGAAGAATTTCGTTTAATTATTAAAACCAGGCAGTCTAACCCCTTCTGTATGTATTCCTTCAGCAGCAAGGGGAAGCTGGCAGGAACTGAACCTCTGTGGGTGTAAATGCTGTGGTTCTTTTAACCAGTGGGAGGCAGCTTACAGCGTGACCACAGGGCATCTGTGCAGAGGCTACTGCTACACAGATACCGCCCCCAGCTGGGTGCCCCACGTACTTGAAGACAAGCACGCAGACCTCAGTCTACCCTCTTTCACACTCCGAGCAAAGTCCATTCTGCCTAGGCCTGGGAGGTCTAATCACTGAGGAGGCCTCACCTGCCTCGTCTCCGTCTCCGAAGGCAAAAGCTACCCATCACAAAGGAAGGGAGGAGAGCAGGAAATGACAATTTCAAACACAACCCCAAAGCTACCCACATGCCAGTCTGAAAGAAGGACAGAGCCGGGACTAAAGCCATGTAGTGCAGATACACAGCCGAAGAAAGAATTCGATACCTGATCTTCGGAACTGTAAAATCTGAAGGGAGTTTTGAGATTTTCACCATCTGTGGTCTGTTTGGGAACTTCTCAAAGATTCTCAAGCGCAAAGGGAGTTTTTCTTTGGTGTCCGCATTTGCTTCACTTTGCTTTAACTAAAAGGGGGTGGGGAAAGAAAGAAAGGATCTTGTTCAAATGAATAGTTTTAGACATGTGAGAATAATATGTAATTACATATACAACCAGTAGATGGCAGAAAAGGCCCACCAAGCGCATGACACAGTTGTCAGTCCCTCTGCGTCCTAAAACCAAGTTCCAGGACAAAAAATTTACAGCAAACTAAACCAGTTAAAAAAAAATTTTTTTTCAGAGGAAGGTTTTTATTATTGTATTCTCAAAGGTAAGTCCACTTTGATCCTATACATTATCTTTTGCTTTTTACTTATGATTAAACATCATGTTTATTTTATACACAGACATGGTAGAATTAGCACGGATTTGCTTATCTGCTTAGCTTACCAAAGGGGATGTATTCATTTGTACACATTTGGCTTCAAGTAAGCTGAGGTTTGCCTGGAGTCAATATGGAACTAAAAGTCAATGTTGGCTAGAATTCAGTCCCTGTTTTCTTATCCCATTTTCCTCCCCCCAGGGCTGTTTTTTGTTTTTGTTTTGTTTTGTTTTGGTGTGTGTGTGTGTGTGTGTGGGTGTGTGTGTGTGTAGGTGTGTGTGTCTTTGCCTCTTAAGAAGACCACTCTGCGCATTGCATTTAACCTTTCAGTATCTTCTCTGTTTTCTATCCCTCTCCAAATTTTAACACTAATCCTACTAATTCACAAATAGATTAAGAGGGCACCAAAGCCATTTGCTCATGGCCCCTTAAATGTACTTTTACTTTAAAATGACAAAGTCCAGAAAGCTTAGATAATTGGAAGGGATGGACCAGACACATCTTACTGACACAAACAGCAATAGCTTGGTCAGGAGGAGTGGAAGTGAGGCATTCTGGGATGAGACCAGACCTCAATTCCAATAGTCGATGGCTTGGCTCTCTGTCTGGTCTGGAGGGAGTAGCAAGGTCAGGGGTCCTCATTCTTGCCTTTCCCATCTTTCACTGGATCTTATAACTTAATACTGTGAAACATGTATGGATTATCCTAGCTAGGCAGAATCTGTTTGATTTGGTGGGTAGCCTTTGATCTTAGGATGCAATCTTTTTAAGGGAAGGGACTATTGCTGTTTGCTGTTCTTCAGCACAGCAGTGTATGCAGAAGACATTGATATGATATGACGGCTGTCGTTGATGACGATGACGACGCAAAGCCCTCCACCCAGGACCACAAAACAGAAAGCACAGACATCTCCAGGGCATGAGAGTAATCACAAAGGAGACTGTACATGGATGAAGGAGCATGATAAAGTAACTGCTTCCCAACAAGCCACTGGTGGACAGCTGGTGAGTCTGGTCCACAGAAGAACAAGTTGCTGACTTGTTAAGGCAGACCAGCCAGCAAGGTACTCAGTGGTAACAGGCACTGATCAGATTGATAGCGGGGTCAGGTGCTTGCTTAGTTGTGTTTGCTGAGTCACTCACTGGTTTAGATACTTGTGTTGTCACTTCTAGAACCAAACCAAAGTGCCAGATTCTGTGCAAAATTTTGGGGCTATAAAAATAAAGGGTGCCTGCATTTTTCCTCACCCAGCTCACATTAAACCCAGTACTTAGAATAAACAATCACTGATAAAAGACCATGGTTACCATGGAAGAGATAACAACCAGAGTGCTTGGGAACCCAAGGCAAGAGTGAAGAGAGAAAAAGGAAGAATAAATCCTGGTGCTATTTCCCACTCTGATAGGCCTCTTAGGCAATAGAATGGTTGCACGTGGGTCAGGCTGCTACCGCTGAAGGTCTATGGGACTGACTGTGTATATTCTGCTAGTATGAGACACAATGGCAAAGGGTAGGCTAGTCAGAACATCTCATCCAAAGGAACATCTTGAGGTCTTCCTAAAACCCTCTCCATCTGTTGACTCCTTTCATCTTCACCAGGACCTCCCTGACTGAGCTTTTGCAAGCCCCATTAGGGTTTTTATGCCCCCAAGTTAGCTCCTTATCACCAACTTCTCCATTTTGTGGTTACAGAAATCTGTTTTTGTTGTTGTTGTTTTTGCTTTTGTTTTTTGTCTTATAACCAATCTGTTGTTACGCCAATACTTTAAAAACAAAAATAATCAAAACCTTCAATTTGGACTCAAAGTTTCATTTCCATCCTCTCTACCTGGCATTTTAGTTCTTTGGGTGTCTTTTAGACTCCCCAAAACCTGTGACCCCTCATTCCTGCTGTACCTTCTGCTGCTCCCCTCCCCTCCCCGCTTTCTTGAACTTCACGAAGTTCTACTTGCTCTTGGGATTTTAGTTGCTCACATAGGTCTTCAGAGGACCTTCCCCTTAGGAGTTCATAGCACGCTGGGCTGGGCCATCGCATGTTGCTGCTCACATGGTGTTCAACCCAGCACACACCTTAACAGTTTTCTAGGCTGCTGCAGAAGTTATCAAAAGATTGGGAGCCCCATTAGCATCAATGAATTAATTTCCAAATCAAGGCTCCCCCGAGCTCTGCTTCCTCTGAGGGACTCAAGGAAGACTCTTCCACTTCCTGGTTTCCCATGGTTCTCGGCAGGCTTGTGCATCACTCCTCCACCTCTACCCAGTGCCACGTCTTCTTGCCAGAGCCTGTCCCTGAATCTCCCTCATTCTTCTCCAATAAGGAATGAAGACATCAGAGTCAGGACCCACCCTCATCCAGAATGATTAGCCATTTACTTCTGCAAAGGCCCAGTTTCCAAGTAAAGTCTTGTTCTGGAGCTCAGTTGGTTTGGGGAGACGCTGTTAAACTCGCCATACATGTCACCATTTCAAGTAGTTTTGTCTCACATAAGCCGCAGCAAGCTCTCTCCCCAACAGGATGAGGCCCAGTGGGTGGGAAGCTGGTGGGGATTTTTTTTCCTCACATTCACCCTGTGTGTGTCCTGGCAAACTAGTTAGCTTGAAGTCAGCTAAGAAAATCGTCACTGAATAAATGGCACCAAGTGAGTGACAGACAACGTAGAAGCAAATGAAAGCCTGGTTGAGTTGACAGAGATGTAGATGGTATCTATTTGTTAGAGGGGAGCTTAACTTTTCTGATGTAGAGTGTAGGAACCTTCCATTTGCAGAATGGAATAACGTTAGACTCTGGAAGCATTAGCTGATCATGATGTTTGTCACTGACAAGCTGATGAATATTTGGATCATGTTTTGTCAGGGTCATGATGAGTATCTGTCAAATAATAGGTAATCAAGCTACACAATACAGTGATCAATACAGTAGGCTAATAATGTTTTTAAAGATCTGCTTGCTTCCAGGTTTTAAAATGGATCTTATGGAATTATGATTTGCATTAGGAATTTTAATATTCCTAAGAGCACTTAAGCTCCTTAGGGGCAAGATTCCACTTTTAAATTTTCTTTCATAGCACCTCCCAGAGAGTGAAAATAGAATAGGGTTGGAAACAAATTGAAGCTCAGCAGGAGTTCGTCATTGAGCCACAAACTACAAAGAGCAACAGCAAAGTGCTTGTGAATGACTCAGAAGGTTCTCTGTGGTTCTGCAAATCCTCCTTTTGAGTGGTAAGAACCATGGCTGCTGAGGTGGACAGGTGGTCAGGAGGGAGAAGGAGGCATGGCTGCCCAGGTGGACAGGTGGGTCAGGAGGGAGAAGGGGGCATGGCTGCTCAGGTGGACAGGTGGGTCAGGAGGGAGAAGGGGGCATGGCTGCTCAGGTGGACAGGTGGTCAGGAGGGAGAAGGAGGCATGGCTGCCCAGGTGGACAGGTGGGTCAGGAGGGAGAAGGGGGCATGGCTGCCCAGGTGGACAGGTGGGTCAGGAGGGAGAAGGAGGCATGGCTGCTCAGGTGGACAGGTGGTCAGGAGGGAGAAGGGGGCATGGCTGCTCAGGTGGACAGGTAGGTCAGGAGGGAGAAGGAGGCATGGCTGCCCAGGTGGACAGGTGGGTCAGGAGGGAGAAGGAGGCATGGCTGCCCAGGTGGACAGGTGGGTCAGGAGGGAGAAGGGGGCATGGCTGCTCAGGTGGACAGGTGGGTCAGGAGGGAGAAGGGGGCATGGCTGCTCAGGTGGACAGGTGGGTCAGGAGGGAGAAGGAGGCATGGCTGCCCAGGTGGACAGGTGGGTCAGGAGGGAGAAGGGGGCATGGCTGCCCAGGTGGACAGGTGGGTCAGGAGGGAGAAGGAACCATGGCTGCTCAGGTGGACAGGTGGTCAGGAGGGAGAAGGAGGCATGGCTGCTCAGGTGGACAGGTGGGTCAGGAGGGAGAAGGAGGCATGGCTGCTCAGGTGGACAGGTGGGTCAGGAGAGAGAAGGAGGCATGGCTGCCCAGGTGGACAGGTGGGTCAGGAGGGAGAAGGAGGCATGGCTGCCCAGGTGGACAGGTGGGTCAGGAGGGAGAAGGAACCATGGCTGCTCAGGTGGACAGGTGGTCAGGAGGGAGAAGGAGGCATGGCTGCCCAGGTGGACAGGTGGGTCAGGAGGGAGAAGGAGGCATGGCTGCCCAGGTGGACAGGTGGGTCAGGAGAGAGAAGGAGGCATGGCTGCCCAGGTGGACAGGTGGGTCAGGAGGGAGAAGGAGGCATGGCTGCTCAGGTGGACAGGTGGGTCAGGAGGGAGAAGGAACCATGGCTGCTCAGGTGGACAGGTGGTCAGGAGGGAGAAGGAGGCATGGCTGCCCAGGTGGACAGGTGGGTCAGGAGGGAGAAGGAGGCATGGCTGCTCAGGTGGACAGGTGGGTCAGGAGGGAGAAGGAGGCATGGCTGCTCAGGTGGACAGGTGGGTCAGGAGGGAGAAGGAGGCATGGCTGCTCAGGTGGACAGGTGGGTCAGGAGGGAGAAGGGGGCATGGCTGCTCAGGTGGACAGGTGGGTCAGGAGAGAGAAGCAGGAATGGCTCTTGCATAGGGGCAGTGAACTGCCTCTTATGAGCAGGAACAGCTTCTTTCCAGAAGTTCCCAGAGCTGCTTCTTTTCCTATTCCTGTCCATGGGCTTGTTCTGGAAGGAGTGTGTATGCCACAGCCATGCCCTCCTGTGTATTCATGACAATGACACTGTAAAGTCCTGACTGTAAACCCCCAAATGCCTATCAATAGAATGGTAAACCAGACCGTGGTCTATTTAAACACCTGAAACCAGTGAGGTGCAGCCTAATATAACATGTGGTTAAACAACATAACATATATTGGAAGGCAAGGATGTAAGGTCAATAAATAGACAACATTATTCTATATTATTAACTTTCAGTGATGTCAGTACATAAGGGGCAGGTGGGAAACAACGGCAAGGCAGGTGTAAGGTTAGAGGTTTCTAAGTTCCAGGTCTCTTGACCTTTTCAGTTTGTCTGTGTTATGTTTTCAAAATGCCAGCAAACAGTCTCATTCTATGTTATTTCCGTCCAGTGGAAAGCTTGGAAGTGGACAGATGGTACATTGGAACAAAAATCACATAACTCCTATTTCATTACCGTCACAACCTTTACCAGTCTGCCTCCCCTCAACCTATAAACTAAGACACGAACGTTACAAGAAAGAAAGGAAGGAAGGAAGGAAGAAAGAAAAAGAAAAGAAAATAGGAACAAGATAGGAAGTGGAGCTTGATGTGCTGCTGTGGGCAGAGCATGCTTGGGGCTGGGAAAATCAGAGTCACCAAGATCACATCAGATCAGATCAAAAGCAACTTCATGGTACCTTGAAGCCACTCACAACGTTACTTTAAGTTTGGTAAAGCGATATTCCCGTCTCTCACCCTGACCTCTCCTTCTCTTTCTCCCACACACACTTTCAAAAGGAAGCATGCCTTGACTCATGAATGACTAATACTATCAATAAAGGACGAGATATGAAGTAAGATCATTACACTATTCCCCTCCAAAGCAAGGAGTTTAAAATAAAGTAATTATAATTGTAAATGTCCATTAAAATGTAAAAGATCTGAAGTCTTCAGGGGAAGACGCAGTGTAGAGGACGCTGAGATTTTCCTCTCCGTGTTGAAGAACCTAATGTAAAGAAAGGCGCACAGGAGGGAGTTGATAATGGGTTCAACTGAGCACAGGCCTGCCTGCACCCCACAGATCAGATGATAGCTGTGTGACAGGCTCACTCGGCAAAAGAGAAATTACAATAAAAAAGGAAATATATTCCAAACCTTGAGCTTTAATATATATATATATATATTTGTGCTCCTCTGCAGCTCAGCATCTGTGGCGCGGAGATATCATTGCTATCGTGGCGAGGCTGAAAGTCTCTGCTTTCCTGGTCCTCTCAGGAGGGTTCAGGCATAATTGCGCTGCGTGACACACACCCTGTTCTGCCTCATCGCTTCCACCTTTCTTGTTTCAGGCTGGGCTTTCTTCTGCTAAGATATTCAAACATTATTCGACTGAATTTCCTTTCAGAGCGATGTGACAAATAGCTGAATCGGAGGGATGCATTAATGTTTGTTGTAATTCTTTTTGGTGTGATTTTTTTTTTCTAAAAGAAAATAACTTAGAAAATATCTAGACTTTTAAAAATATTCTCATATTCAAATCAAATCCTTGCTTGACAGGGTCTGTGTGTGCTAGTGCAACTGAAGAGTAGCAACTGTGAGCTCCTCAGGATATGAAAACCAACCACTCGAGCCAGGCGTGGTGGTGCACGCCTTTAATCCCAGCTCTTGGGAGGCAGAGGCAGGGGGATCGCTGTGAGTTCGAGGCCAGCTTGGTCTACAAAGTGAGTGCAGGACAGCCAAGGCTAACACAGAGAGACTGTCTAGGAGAAAAACAAAACAAAACAAAACAAAACAACAACAACAAAAGAAAACACTAACCACTCAGTGTTTACTGGAATGAAAGGGGTCCTTCTTCTTCGCTATGTGATTAATTAAGGCTGAGTTCTCTGCACGCCTTTTACCTGGTGGTGGTGGTGTCTGGCTTTTCTCCATCTATTCGGACAGTAATTCAGAATGCAGATCTTTATGAACCATATATCATCACTTTTCAAGGGAGCCTCTCTAATTTGTTTACACAGGTTTACAACCCACACTTATGGCTTCTTGGTTACAACAGACCAACAGACGGTACAGGTGCAGTAACAACCAAACTCTTAATATCCCATGTAAATGTGAGGACTATGCCTCTTTCCCTGTTCAGCGTAGTCAGGAGCACTCACAGGGACTTTGTACTTTTTCAGGCTAAGGGCGATGAATACATACACACGAGGCAGCAATACTGTACATGCCACATTTCCTTACTTTTACAAAATCTTTATAAGATCCAATACTCCAAGGTCTAGTGGGCTTTCTTTACATTGGTGCATAAATTCAAGGCATCCATATTAAATTGGAGGGCTCGTTTCTCAGTTGGTATATAGTTACACTTCTGTATGACAGCTGTTACCCAAGAATGTTCACAGTAATTTCAAAATATGAACTAATTAATTGCATGTGACATGTTTTTAAAATGAATATTGATTTTTAAATATGTCAATGTGTGTATGTGCCCATGCGTGTGGTTACCTTCAGAGGCCTGAAGGAGGCATCAGATTCCTTGAAGTAGGAGTTGCAGGCATTTGTGAGCAGCCAGGGTGCTGGGAGCTGAACTGGGGTCTCCGGTAAGAGTAGCAAGTGCCCTTAACTGCTGAGCCATTTCCCCAGCTCCGGTTTACAGGACAGCTGGCACCCCGAAATGCTCATGGCAATTTCATAATGTGAATTAATTAATTGAGTATCATAGTTTGCTTTTCTATCTCCTCAGAAGTTCTGGTTTGTGGTTCATCTGTCCATCCAACACGCCTGGTTAGGAAGTCGGGGCTGGGGTCCATGTTGGGAGCAGCTGGACCACCAGGGACTGAGGTGTGATTCCCCGTTGCTGGGTTAAGAGCTCAGCAGAGCACTTAGGAAAGGCTGTGGCACTGACATCACCTTATGGCACCTCTGAAATGTGCATGAAATGTTTACTTTCACGGTCTTCACACTGAACTTCAAATCTTATAAGCTTTAAATGTCCTTCAGAAGGTCACTTTGGACAACTATGTATAAAATATTTCTAGCAGCTTTCCTGGCTGGCAAGACGAAAAGGAGCTTCATGGGAGTAGACCGCCTGGCTACACTGACCGCATAGATTGCTCTTACTCTACCATTCACTAAAACACCCATTAATCCAATTAGTCATCTGTTAGAGCATTGCTGGAAAGTCAAGATAGGTTTTGTTCCTTACAAATCCCAATACCTCCATTTTACATTAGAGACACGGTTGTTTCCATTTGGGAATTGATTGAGTCATAGAAATATGCTTGTTATGATAAAACAGCACTCATTTGGCCACTTCAGATAAAAGTTACATCAGAATTTCATGCAATCTAGATACTTGGGTCATATTATTAGATGAATATTTTAATAACAGGGGAAAGCCAAGGTAAAGCCTTTATATGAACACACACACACACACACACACACACACACACACACACACCTCCCCCCACACCCATCCACACACACAATGTGCAGTCACACACAGAATGTGTAAAGGTATTTATACATTTGCCATCTCATTTCTTGATATAAAATATGTTGTGTCATGGTTTTTGTTAACTGGGCACAAACCCAGACACACCATAACTTGAAAGAGGGAGTGTTATCTGAGGAATTGTCTCACTGGGTTGCCCTGTGGGCTTGTCTGTGGGGGACATTTTAAAATTGCTAATTGGTATAGGAGGCCACATCCCACTGTGCAGAGCATCATGCCTGGGCTGTGTAAGAAAGACCACTGAGCAGGCCAGGGATTCATCTCTGGGATTTTGCTTTAACTTCCTGCGTTGGCTTCCCTCAGTGGTTGACTGTCACCAGTAAGATGAAACAAACCCTTTCCTTCCCAAGTTGCTTTTGGTCACATTTTTCTCACAGCAGCAGCCGAGATACAAACTAGGATTCATAGGCCATAGCATATCCAAGAAGCTGTCAAAGAAGAGGCTGTGGATTTGAGCTTTAGTGCAATGCTGTGGCCTTTGTGCCCTTGCCTTGTTGGCTCTGTTTCCGATTCAGTTCTTCCCAGGTGACTCTGTAGGATGTCACTTGTGCACAGACGATGCTCTTAAGACACTTTGGATTTCAGTGTTCTCAAATGAAGACCGAGAGTCCTCATCTTAGATACACGTGAGATAGCATGTTACGCAGGAGAAATGTGCTATTCAAAGCAAAGCTATCACTGTGCCAAAGTAGCCGTGGACTTTACAGGGTGACCTCATCTGAAAGGGGCTGAGTAAAGATGACTGCACACAGGCTCGCCACCTCTCTCCCCCGTCAATCCCTTCTTCATATTTCTTCCTCTTTGCTCAGGTGACTGCCTTATTTGTCAAGATTCCTGGTTGTAAACATGAAATCAAAGACGGAAAGAGAAAAGTCTTTCTCCTGACCATGTCTCCTTCACTCTTTTCCTTACCACTCCAAACTGACTTCTTGGAGAAGATGTCACGTGCCATCTGCTTTGCTCTATGCTCTGGTCTGGCCATATGCCTCAGGCTGGTTCTGTCCTTTTTTAAGGTTAACTTCAGGGATCGCGTAATTGCAGTTGAGACTCCTAGGTGAAGCTCCCTAAGCACCCCTACTGGCCTCTGTCTTGTCTTGTTCCTTTAAATCCCTCCACCAGGACTCTCTAAATTAAAAGAAACATAATTGTGCATCTCTGGTCCTCAGAGTAACCCTGGGACTGTCATTTACAAGGAGTGCCAGTCCTCTGAGAATGGCCTCAAATATCCCCCAATGCTGTGGCCTTTGTGCCCTAGCCTTGCTGGCTCGCTGTCCCCTTCAGTTCTTCCCACGTGACTCTACTGGATGTCACTTGCTTACAGCAGCTGCTCTTTCTACACTGTAAGTCTCAAAACTCCTTCCAAAAACCATCTCCTACAGGAATATGTCTCAGAGAAGCCATTGGAGGTGGGAGAGGAAACACAAGGGATGGACAAGGCCCTCATCACTTCGCATCATATTATTATTCAATCCTTACGATAGCTCCCAGGAGTAGAATTCAAAATCAGTGCCATTGTCACAGCATTTTGTGGGGGAGGGCACAGGTCTGAAGAGATGAAATCAGCTATTCCCAGTCACCCACAAACCTTCTGATTTCTGAACATGAACTTCCCCAAACTATCTTGGCCCCTTAAAACTATGTTCCCACAAAAACAGAGAGTCTGCTGTTTCTGTGACGCCATGCTTGCCAGTCCCTTTATTTAGAAATCCCCTCTGCTTTTCGAACAAAATTAATAATTTTTGGCATTTCTCCAAGCTTGTGAAGTCTAATCCGAATCAGGCACATCTTCCTCGGTGGTCTTAGATTCCACCCTGCTGGCCTGGGCTTTGCAAAGACCTGTGTGTGGCCCCATGGCTTCACATTAGCCTATCAGTGCTGAAGAGGCGACAAGCACAATGGTGATGGGAAGAGCAGAGGAGGCAACATCAGTGATGACCAGGCCATTGCGCTGTTTCCCATCATTCTGTTACCCTTCCCTGGATTTCCTTATAACGGAAGTCAGTCATACTGACCTGAGCCATCAGTCCTTCTGAAAGGTCAGAGGAAAAAAATGGCAAGTCACTGGATTTTCTTTCAGAAGAAATATCATCTAAAGCACTGACTCCTAACAAAGCATGTGCTTGCCCTGTTTAAACGTGAACTGAACAGGACCTATGTGTAACAGACCTTCATCTACTGAGCCTTCATATACTTTATATACCATCACTGAACAAGGTAACATTATTTTGAATTTCACATGTCATATTATTAGCTTATTATAGAAGATTCTTGGCCCATTTTTGAAAGCCTCTTATATTTAAAAAATATTTTAAGACTTATTTAACAATTACAAAAAGCACAAAGAATTTATGTATGCCCCCGATCCATCTTTTTCTTAGACTAGCATCTTATATAACCATGGAACACTTCCCAAAGTCAGAAGTTGGCCTTAGTTAAGTACCCTTACTTACAGCGAAGGAGTGATTTGGGATTGCCACATTTGTGCATGAAGGTCTCGCTCTTACAGGACTCAGCGCTCTTGCCCATGATTGTGTCTTCTGTCCTCACTGCTACATCAATTTTGCTTATTTATATTGATGCCCCCTGAAGATTACCAATTGGGTAGTTTCGTTAATTTTTGGATGTCTGACATTTTCTTGTGACAATGCCGATGCTCTGAAACTTTTTGGCAGAGTACTATGAAGATGTTGTACTCTCCTCAACATAACTGGAGGAATATGAGATAAATATGCCTTACTATAGGTGATATTAGCTGCTGTCACCTGAATAAGGTGATGTCTGCCAGGTTTCTTTACTAGAAGGTTACATTAGCCAGTTACTAACTCCAGCTGTCACTCAGAATAGAAATAAATCAATTTGGCTTTGTGTCTTTGAAGGTAGGGACAACAAAGAATTTCACGACATCTGTGAAGAGTGCTGTAATAATTTAAAAATATGTCTGATTGGGGTTTCTTTAAGATCATGAAAATATGGCTTCTCCTTAGAGTTTGTGCTCTAAATTTTGTGCCCACCAGGTTGTCTTGCTTGTAGCAACAGCTGGAGTGTCCCCCTGGGACTTTCTGCTTCTTGTTTGGTTATTTCTGTTTCCCCACACTTCTGACTTAGAATTATCCTATGAGAATAATCAGGGCCATCTTCCCTTTATTTATTTATTTTTAGACTTGTGGCTTTTTCATTCTTTCAGTGTTTTTGAAACTGGGTCTAACTATGAACATGAACTCTTAGGTCAATCCTCAGGGGGTAAGTCAGTAATAGACTATTTATTTTAATGTTCAAAGCCTTCCTCCTTTTGGCACTAGGGGGTCTGTAAGTAGCATTCTCAACCTTTCATACATATTTTCTTACCCACATATTCTCTCTCTCCCCCCTCTCTCTTTCTGTCTCTGTCTCTCTCCCTGCCTCCCTCTCTCTCTCTCTCCTTAGTTTCTTATATCACAAAATACTGGGACCAGATCTTAGCATTAGTTTTCCTCTTTGGTTACACAGATGCCTCTCATTAAAGGAGAAATATGTTTCAAGACTTTCAGTCAAGTTTGAAAGCACAGATAACAATCTATCTCTAATACATTGTGTTCTACACATACACACCCATGCAAAGTTTAATTTGTAAATTATGTACAATAAGAGACAAATGGTAATTTCTGATAATAAAATAGAATAATTATAATAATACACTATAATAAATATTACATACATGATGTCACTCAAAATATCTTATTACATTTTACCCTTTCAGTTAAAGGGAGCATTTTATGGATCTTCTTTGAATGTCTGAGTTGACAACATCACTACTAATGTTTGGGGCTGTGATTAAATATGCAAGGATTGCTTGAACATAGGCACTGAAGTTCCTTAATAGTTCATGGTTGTATGTGAAGACTGAATTTGCTGCTAAATGATTGATGAATGGGTAATGTACTGGACTAATGCATGACCCATGTCTGCAGCAGGATGCGGCAGAATAGAGTGAGATGGGCAGATATTTTACCATATTTCTTAGATATCAAACAATTTAGAGCTTTTGAGTTGTTAATCTTGGGATTTTTCATTTACTACTTTTGGTCTGCAGTTGGCTTTGAGTAACTGAAATTAAGCAAAGAGAGACTTTTGAGAGAGCACTGCTGTATTATTGCTATCATGTTTTCTTTTTCTCAGGAGAAACAGCATGAATATGTGCAATCAACCCCATGCACATGTATTTCTATTTAGCTTTGTTTATGTTTACTTACATGTGTACATTTATCTTGTAGAAATGTAGAAACATATACATATATGTATGCATCTATCTATATATCTATGAACCTATCTATATGCATCTGTCTGTCTGTCTATCACTCACCTATCTACTATATATCTATCATCTGGCTATAATCTCTCTATCATTTATCTATATATCTACCTACTATCTATCTATCTATCTATCTATCTATCTATCTATCTATCTATCTATCTATCATCTATGTATGGTCTCTATTATTTGTCTATCTACCTATCTATCTAAACTGTCACCCACCTACCTACCGTCTGTCTCCATTTAGTCTATATATCTATCAACATTTATCTACCATCATCATTTCTCTGTTGATCTATGACCTACAGTGTCTCTTAAAACAAACTGAGCTTACACTGTTACTCTACTTTAGTCCGGCATCACACTGGCATTTTGGACTCTCCTCTTTGCTTGTTTGTAACTTGTTTTTCTGTCTATCTTGATCTGCAGGAAGTTACCTGATTTGTTTCATCTTAGCATTCCTATAAAATTTTATCAATGATGATGTTCCTCAGACATAAACAAAGCACATCAGATCTGACTGGGTTTGGACCCCAGCAGTGCTCTTTCCCTTTAAGTAATTTCTTTTCATGCATCAATCACTCATTTCCAATTATCATTCCTCAGAGTGCCTTTGTCCACAGCGGAGTTGTTAAATTTTTCATCCTTTGATAAAAAGGTTTATTAGATGCACTATGAAAATTTACATTAATCAACATATTTTATGCAAAACAGAACAAAAATAGGGCTAACCCTGAACAAAATAACATGCATATTTCTCATTTCTGAGAAACACTGTAAGTCATTCTTTTATTAATATTAGAGTACGCAATATTCATGCATGAGAAAGTCAGGGATCAGCTTGCCTTACTATGACCAGTAATGAGCAAGTTAGCCTAGAATATGAAGAAGGGTCAACAATGAAAGCATCAGTCTTCCACTGCAATGACAGCAAAGGGGAAGTAAACGACTGGTCACTATTGGCAGATAGATTCTGTAGCGTCTGGTCCAGCTGTTTCTAGCACACATCTCATTCAGGTATAAGCAGGACTCAGTCTTGAACTGGGGAGGGACATGTCTCCTTTTTCATGGTTCCATGTTTTCTTCTTGTTGTTCTAACTCTTGCAGAATAGAGGCAAGGATAGAGGGGTAGGGGTAAGGGATCATATTAGGAAGCTACACACATGTCCCAGCATTCCTCTTGGTTTGGCCTGGGTCTAACACTGTTCAAAAAGTATGAACCTAGCTGATGGAGCAACATAGAGTTTCATCCCCCGCCGCAACCCTGCCTACGCTCCTCTGGAAAGTAGCATCTTTACAGTCTTCTCTGTCCAAAGACTTCCCAAGACAATGTCATCTTTTTCTTAGGTTGTTCCTCTAGGATTTTTTTTTCCATTTGGATCATCTCTTGCTCTGACTAAGCCTATACTTTACTAGCCCTTTGGATTCTCTTACCCAATTATCGTTTCTCATGACAGCTGCTGCGAACTCTTCTGAGCCATCTAAGGCAGGAGATAACTGGAAGGTTTGGCACTGCTAGGGCTAGGCTCAGAATGTTTCTCGTCAATTCACCAAGCGGTTGCTTCTGCTCTCGGTGGGCTCTCACCTTAGTCCCCAGGCTGCACATGGCAGGGTTATGATGCCACCATCCCTACCATTCTCCAGAAGGATGGCATCAATGTCTTTGAACAACAAGATACTTTGCTCTAATCCAGGGACTATACCAGGCATTCCAGCTCTGCACGCTTCCATACAACCAGCCCTTTATTTTCATAGGTCGCATGTCTCCACCTGTGGATGGCGTTCCTGATGCTTGTCTATATGGCGGTCCTGATGCTTGTCTATACAGCAGTCCTGATGCTTGTCTATATGGCGGTCCTGATGCTTGTCTATATGGCGGTCCTGATGCTTGTCTATATGGCAGTCCTGATGCTTGTCTATATGGCGGTCCTGATGCTTGTCTATATGGCGGTCCTGATGCTTGTCTATATGGCGGTCCTGATGCTTGTCTATATGGCGGTCCTGATGCTTGTCTATATGGCGGTCCTGATGCTTGTCTATATGGCGGTCCTGATGCTTGTCTATATGGCGGTCCTGATGCTTGTCTATATGGCGGTCCTGATGCTTGTCTATATGGCGGTCCTGATGCTTGTCTATACACCATCCCTTCTGATAGCCACTTCTCTCAACTAGAATGGTCATTCAGGCACAAGAAGGGGACGCTGGCCATTTAAGCAAAGTCAAGTCTGTGCCCTTTAGGTATCCTACCCACCCAAGGGAGCAAGGCAATTAATTCTAAGCTTTCCTATCATTGAGTAAGATAAAAATGACCCAATCAAAAATACACTGAACCACATGAGCATTCAACTAGACATGCAATTCATTTCTAGGACATTTAGAGTAAAACTCACAGGAAAGTGGTGAATTTTGAGAGCAAATTATGCAAATGGGAAGGAATGGGCTGCCTTTCCTGATTTTCATGTCCGTTTTCACCCACACTCAAATGAAAGCAAGCTGTCTCACAGCACCTATTATAACAACCTAGGTTTTCGTTAAGGAGAAAATTAAAAGGTTGATAAACTCACACTGTTCTGAGAAAGTGCTGCTCACATAGAACCCAGTCACAGCCGCTTTCATTCCAGAGCCTGGAACACCAGCCAGGGGACACTCATGGTTCAGCTTTATATCAGGAACTGGTTGTCACACCCTCCCCCATGGTGACTACTGTCATGTTGTCTGCACTGGGAACTGAGGTGAGGAAGTGTCATATTAAAGGTATTTTTTTAAAGTTCATACAGTATAAATAACAACAAAAGAGAACAGACACTGGCTATAAAATACAGACCTGGGACCAGTGAGCACAGCTAAATCAAGCCCTAGGGAATCCAGCTCCTAACTCCTTCTCAGATGTTAACATCACATCTGCCAAGACCTCATGAAAATCTAGACCTAAATTCCTACGGGGCCAGAAAGACAGCATAGATGCCAGTCAAGAGTGTAGAAAACAGTCATACAGACACTATAGAGGAGCACAGACCCACAACATCACATTGAAGAGGGGACATCACAGGTACAGATTCAGGCTGAGGAAACTAGGGACATGCAGGTAGAAAAGTCTACACAAATATTTCAAAATCTGAGCAACTTAAACGCGTGAAAGGCTCCTGACCCCATGCATTTTCACAAGGGATACTTAGCCTGTATCTCAAATTGTACTCCAGAGCAGTAAAGTTATTTGCATATTCTTATTTCCACTGAGCCTGATGCAGCATTTGTTTACAGCAAGGACTCAGACATTTGATGAATAAATGAGCGATCAGAAACTAGGAAGGCTTTGTGAAGAATGGAAAAATATTTGAACTAAGGAGAAGAAAGAAGTAGATGCTCGGAGTCTGCAGCCATCACACCCCGCCAGTGTGCATGTTTAGTTAATACTACTTAGGCCTGCTCAGGGTAAAATTCATCTTCATGCCTCAGAACAGGTAACACCACGGACGTGTGTGTGTGTGTGTGTGTGTGTGTGTGTGTGTGTGTGTGTGCGTGTGCACGCGTGTGTGTGTGTGTATGCATGCGCATGCATGCACTTATGAGTTAATGTCTGTCAGACACTTCACAAGCTAGTTGTTATGCTTTTGTCCTTAGATCCAGGACAACCTACTTTGCTATTGCCCATGACAGGAGCTGGGAAACAAAAGAATGCTGTCACCTTTCACCTTGTTACTGTCCTTGTTGTACCCTGTGGTCCAGGGCAGCAAGCTCTTAAAGTCTACTCTGCTCTTGACTACAGAGAAGAAAAAGAAAGAGCATCTTTGGAGCTCAAGAAGGTACTCTGTTGGGCAGAGGTGAAAGACCATATCCTCCAGTTCAGGCACATGTGCACTCTACATGTCATTCTTTACAAAACAAACAAAACAAAACAGAACCCTGAGATAATTTTGATTTGACAATCTTGCAGAGTAGTGTGGAAATTTGTATTAAATGCCATTTTTGAGGGGTGGAGAAATGGTTCCATTAGGAAATTGCCTTCTACACGAGCAAGAAGGTCTGAGTTCAGCTCTCTGGAATCCACGTAAAAAGCCAGGGATGGCAGCACGTCCATGTAACCCCAGAAGAGGGATGGAGGTATGTGCACGGAGCCAGAGTGATCCCCCAAATCCACTGGCCAGCCATCTTATCTAGGGTGATCCCCCAAACCCACCGGCCAGCCATGCCAAGTTCAGTGAAAGACTGTCTGAAAACTAAAAATAGAAAGCAACCGAGGAAAGACAGTCTTGGGCCTACACACACACACACATCACACACACACACACACACACACACACACACACACACCTTTTCTAACAAGTAACACACATACACTTTTCTGAACCATCACAATTGAAGACTGACATAATTGCTATTGGGAACGTGAAGAAATAGTCTATGATCTTAGGTGTGGAGTTTTACATTTGTTCATTGTCAAGTGACTTTACTAACCCAAAACAGGGGGTCTGGAATGGCAGGACATGAGACACAGCCGAGTTTAAGCAAAAGCATCATCTGAAGGTGATCTGGTTTCATCCAAAACACATGAAATGAAATTCTGGAACAATATAGGAATGTTCTTCAAAGGAAGGCTGATAATGGTAACCCTGGAATTGATTCAAGGCCTAGGAACGGTCCTAACTGCTCACAATACTGCTGCTCTCAGCTGGTCTAGACTTCCCTTGCTCCCAGCATCCAGCTATTGATCTTTCCAGTTTCTGAAAGTTTCATTTTGGTGTTGAAGACGGAAGCTTTGAAAATGTTAGTTTTCCAGGGCTGAAGATACAAACTCCCCAAACTTGTGTGGCGTAGCGTGCAGACTTTACTGTCTGAGAGTTCAGAGGCTAAGAATTTGAGATCAAGATGTCCCCAGGGTTAGCTCTTTCTATCTGTTCTAGGGCGCCGTCCCCAGAACCTGTGAGTTTCACCACACTTTGAGCGACTTGGTCAATACTATGTTTTGTGGATGCTTGACTCCCAGGTCTGTCTCCCTCATCACTGATATCATCTTCATATGTCTATGTCCCTTCTCTTCCTACAGGGACTCCAGTCACACTGGATTTGGGGTTAAGTTTACAGTCTCATCATAACTTAATGATATACACAAAGATGCTAATTTCAGGTAAATTTCATCATAGGCACTTAGGATTAGGGCTTCTATAGGTGTTCTTGAGGGCTTCAACTGAAATCCTGCAGGAGAACACCATTCTGACAGGTTCCTTTCCTGATTTAATCTGACTTCTTAAATCCACCTTTTTTGTTTGGTACAGGCTTTATTTTTCCCTTTATTCCTTTCTTCATTCCTTTGTTCTTTTTCTCCATCCTTTCTTTCTTCCCTTTTTTCATTATTTATACAGGGCCGCATATATCTCCTGAGTGCTGGGATTACAGGCATGTACCCCAATGCACAGTTTAAACCTCTATATTTCCAATTATCTTGATGTTAATGATAGACATTTTCAAATTCTAAGTTTCCACTACTACTTCTTGGCTTAACCTTTGGTCTAAGTAGTTCACAGTCTTAATGATTTTTTTTCCATCCAATCCTGTTGCTGTTTATGCTTTAGCATGGCAGACTCATTAGAAAAAAATGTCTAACACCAGTGATGCTGTTTTAGAAATATCAGATTAAAAGCAATATATAAGATTACCTTTGGAGATTATGTAAAGCTCCGGGCTATGATATGTAAATTAGAAAAAAAAGAGGCTCTTCAGTTAAAAGACTGAGAATGGATTTAGTAGAGTTTGGTGGTATTAATAAGCTTTGATAAAATGTGGTGCCTCCCACCTCTCAGCTACTAGCGATTGGTAGGTTCTTTAGAGTATTGATCCTCTATCACCTGGGCAGCTGAGTGCTTCTGAGAGCAGCAGGAAACCTAGCTACCGATTCTTCCTGCAGCTGAGTGTGTTCCCAGTGGGTCGACAAATGCCATTTTCATTGCATATTCCAATGAGAAAAAGTTGGGTGCATTGTAGTAAACAATGTTAATACAGGTCACATAGTTAAGAGCCTGCTGATAGATAACGGGGTGATCTGTTTGGAAAGGTGGAGTGTGAAGGGGATGAGAGAGGGTTGGTGACTCACACTTGCTTCCTTAGCTGTCGTTCAGGGCTTCTTTTCTATAGCCCAGTTACACCATCAAAGTCCAGAACCTGCTCATCTTAAATGAAAACATGAGTTGTGGTAAACACACACAAAAGAATTTATATCTTCCCACCTTTGAGTCTATACTTCAGTAGTGTTGGTCTATTCATACTGCTGTGCCACAGATTTCTAGAACTTTCCAATTTTGTAAAGTTGGAGCTCTGTCCCCACTGAACAACAGCCCCCTTTATCCATTTTCACTTTCTGGCAAGCAGCTTCCTATTGTGTGTCTATGGACTTGACTGCACGGATATTCATTTAACCCGTTTAAGTGGAATGGTGTACCACGTGACTTTTGGTGACAGGCTGCTTCATACATTGTGATGGTATCAGGGTATGTGTAGGAGCCTCCACTCTTTATGGCTGCTCTCCTTCATGCCTTCTTCTTACAGCCTCTTCTGTTACTTCCTCTGCCTTCAGATCCTGGCACACCCCATGCCTGTGATAGTGTCCTCGCTTTCATTAGCCATGTTTCCCATCTGCTGCCCAAACCTCGTATTCATCATCACTACTGACTCCAGTCTGTTCACTTGCCAACTTTCCCACCGTCTCACCACAAGCTCTTTAAAGGTAGGAATAGCTTCCTGGTAACCATACGTGTACGTGTGTGTGTGTGTGTGTGTGTGTGTGTGTGTGTGTGTGTGTGTGTATCCCTGTTGTTAACAGATTGAAGAGCTAATCTCTGCTCAACGACATCTAGTCATGTCACCCAGTCTCAACAGTGATGGCTCATGAGTCTGAGCGTTGATTATTTAGCTTCCTGTCTATACACCTGTAGAGTGAGAATATGCTGATATCCAGATTGGCTACACACCTTATCAATCCTATCGTTTGAGAGAACTGCTCCTCTGAGAGGCTGGAAGGATACTGGTTTAAAGTCATAGTTCTGTGGTGTCCCAACTCTAGTACTTAGAAATAACATGAGCTGGGGCAAAAAAATTTTTTTTGCTTCAGGATGGAATTTGGTAGGTGAGTATGATATGCCCTGCATCAGGAGTTTTCAGTAGGTAATGCTTATTTTTGTCCCAGTAACACCACTCATTTTAAAGTCACATTATCTTGAATTCACTCATGAGAGATTGGCAAAATAATGAATACAGGGTGACCTAAACACAGCTCTTAAGATGCAACTGTTAAAGATATTGTATAAATACGTACTTTACAAAAGGACAGAGTTTTGTACAATTCAACTGAGGACAGAAGGTAGAATGATTAAGTCCGTGACATTGCCTTTCTTCCCCTACAAGCTTGGGTGGCCTGGAAAAATTGTTTCCCTGGAGTATAATGAGAAACTTCTAACTTTTAAAAGAAGAGGGGACACATATTGAAAACAGTATTTTAGAAACTTTGAACTCTAGTTTATGGAAAGAAAGAAATTACTAGTTATAGAAAAATACAATAATTACATTGCTTTAAAACTTGATAAAGTTTCACTGAAGGTGTTAGGCAAAGCAGAGCTGCCTGACATAATGACTTATAGCTATTACTTATAAAGCCTACAAATTTTGCCTTGAAATAAAGCATACATCATGAAGGGTGTGTGTGTGTGTGTGTGTGTGTGTGTGTGTGTGTGTGTGTGTGTGTGTGTGTGATGCCTGCCTATCACTTCTGATTATTGCATATTGTCAGGTTTATCTTCCTTGAGTCTCTATCTGAATGTTACTGTTTCTACACAAGGTAAATGACTTTCTTATAAATTTTATAAACAGAGGAAAAACAGTGGCTCAGATATCTGTTTTTGGAAACTATAAAACAAAATATGTAACTAAAAAAAAAAAAAGATGCAACCAGTGCTTAGCTGAGTCCTGTCTAACGCAACAATTAGAAAATTTGCTATGACCCTGAATTTGGAATGTATGGGAGGCAACAAAACTATGAATGAAAAGTATAAGGGCATTCTACTCAGAATTCCATTGGGGGAATGGGGGAGGGAGGGAGGGAGGGAGAGGGAGGGCAGGAGAGGGAGAGGGAGGGAGGGTGGGAGAGGGAGGGAGGGAGAGGGAGGGCAGGAGAGGGAGAGGGAGAAGTGGCTGGAGAGTGACAGAAGCAGAGAAGTTCCAAGCAGAGAGACAACACAGCTCCCACAGAGAGCTGACAGCATAAGCTCCGCCCTTGTTATGAACCTGGAGGACAAGGAGCCTGAAAAGAGGGAAGAAGTCAGTTGTTTACCTCAAGCCATCAGGCAAATAGTAAACTTGAAGTTCACTGCCTTTTTGTTCTGTTTGGCATCCCAAAGGATTTAATGATGCCACCCATCTGTGGGAAGATCTACTTTTCTTAAGCTATGAATAAAAATGCTAAGCCTTATCAGACATACTCTTTTTTTCCTTTTTCTTTTTTTTTACATATACATTTATATGATTACACATATATACAATAAACTACCTGCAGCAAGAAGAACCACGAAACAATCAGGAATTATGTAAATGTTACATTCATAGTGTTTTCGCTATTTGTATTTGTCAACCTTGAAGAAAACATCTTTCCTTTTGGTGAGTCTAAAATTCTAAATGTACGTCAATATATATTGTGTCTCATCACTATTAACTTAAAACACCTATCTAGACCCAAAAACATCTTAACCCCTAAACAATTTGTTTAGCTTAATTGTAAAACTAAACTATCTGGTCTTCAACCCCTGTCAGAGACTTGAGAAGGAATAAAATTAATTACCTGAGTAAACAGGGGGTACAGGCCAGCAGTTTCCCTAATGGGAAGATGACAGAGATAGTTTGCTGCCTGAACAGTCACCCGTAACCCTACAACATTGAGGCATCATCTAGGATCTACCCAGAACATTGCTAACTATGTGGGCATCCTTCAACCCAGTTAGCAGGACACAACAATTCAACTATTACGCAAGATAAGGCTAAAGGGCTAAAGAAAGACACTGGCTTACAACACACACACACCGTAGTATCTTTGTTGTTGCTGCTTTAAAAACACCCCAGTTAACGAGAGTAAGGGCCTATGTGTCCACTCCTCACTGTGCTGTGGACCCCGCCAGACTCTTGAACCAGGATTTTGATGACATGTGTAGCTGAGGAGGAATTTTTTTTTTTAGATTTCAGAGCTTTGAATTTAATCTAAATAGACTATCTACTTCCGTTTTCATGATTCCTTCCCTGAGGCCTCTCAGTGGATTACAGTTTAATGAATTTTATATTGCTTAAAAGAACACCTTGCTCCGACTCTGTGTGAAACCATTAAAACTGTAGGACTTCTTTGTGGTTTCCGAAGTTTCCACTCCACCACATCCCCTCCTGTCATTGCACCACTGCGATTCAAGGTCATTCTTATCAGACGCCAGAGAACAGTTTGGCCAGCGTCTTTTTCCTCATGTTTCTATGTCATCTGACTTGTTCCCTTTCTCTGTCTGGCTGTCTCCCTGCCCCTGTTTCGCTGTCTTGTCTCTGTCTCTGTATGTGTGTCTCTCACACACATCACACACACACATACACACACACACACACACACACACACACACACACACACACACACTTGTCTTTTCTACCGAGCACCATATTCCCATTCAAACAACCTTATTTAAAATTTTATGTATAAAATTAATATACATACAATATAAAATAATATAATAATAATGTACAATATAAAGTAGTTATAATTCATCAGTAATACCACATATGAAACTTGAGGTCTTGTGAGTAGACTCATTGTAAGCCTGACTCACATTTGACATTTAAATGGCTTCAGCTTGAGTCAATACAGTGTAGTACAGGCTTCTGATCCTAACTGCACTGGTTCCCATCTGTGCTTTGAAATCTGTGGATTGTTCAACCCTCAGCTCCTTGTGTCTTTCCCCCTAATCTGTTAGATGGATATAGAAATATCTACACTGAAGCGGCTATTTTGAGCAGTAAATAAAGCTATAAAGCATTTGGCACTTAGTAGATGGTCAACAAATATTACCCTATTTACAAGAACTAACAGACTGGCAATAGACAGTAAAAGATTAAAACAAAACTTTGAACTGAAGAAAGAATTAGAAATGTGTAATTCTTTCCATAACTTGATGTGTTAGGAAAGTAAACTTGTAACATATCTTTTCTATTCTGCTCTCTATCTGGGGATATCCATAAAAATAGATTAAATAGTAAAAGCCACATTTCTGTACATGGAAACCCAGTAAATACTTTACTGGGTAATTTTACTGGCAAGTCCAAGAATCTGTCAAAGACTGGAGATTTTCAGGTATTTTCATGATTATAAACACATGTGTATGAAGGTTTATGCTCACATGTGCATAAACACGTGTGTAGTATTTTTTGCAAATGTGGAAACCTCAAAGGTTTCAGTGAACTCAAAGGGTCACTGAAAAAAATGAATATTTTAAAATGATACAATTAAGAAAGATTCACTCGTTTATAGTGTGTGTGTATGTGTGTGTGTGTGTGTGTGTGTGTGTGTGTGTGTGTGTGTGTGTGTGTACCTCTGTGGGTTGATATGCACTACATATTTGCAGGAGCCTGTAGGGGAGCGAAGAGTGTGTTGAATCCCTTTGATCTGGACTAACAGGTGTTTGAGCCTGGGCGCCTTTGTGAGAGCAGCAAGTGCTCATAACTACTTCGCTATCTCTGTGGTCCCATCTAAATGATGTAGTCTGAAAAACTAGTGAAAATGCAAAATATGATTGTGCAAAAAAGAAGAAAGCAAACCATGGACATTTTAACTTAGAATAATAATCTTTGCTCTGATGGATTTCAAACATGAAGTTGAAGGGATTTGGGGTTTGAAACCAATAGAAGAATTAATTAAATATGTAGTTTTGGTCCAGTTAGAGTAAACAATAGGCTAAAGCACTATTAAAATGCAATCATTTTATTTTCCTTGGAGTTTTTAAAAATGCCCCAAATTGGAGGTAAGCACAATCAAATTATCAGTCTGATGTACAGAATTTCTAAAAATCAAAAATCATGTTATTTTTAAGTTTACTTATTTATTAAAAGACAGGGATTTTTATAGGGTATGGTGACATCAAACCTACTGTGTAGCAAACATTATGGCCTCAAACTTCTGCCTCCTCTCATCTGGGATTGCAGGCCTACACCACCACACTGAATAAAATCCTTTTCATAATGAATATAAATATATTAAAACTGAAGAACCACATGTTACTAAAACTTTAAAGTTTTATGAGGAAAACTTTATGAGGAAAGTGAAACACCATTAGGTTTCTCTCTCTCTCTCTCTCTCTCTCTCTCTCTCTCTCTCTCTCTCTCTCTCTCTCTTTCTCTCTCTCCCTCCCTCTTGTGTGTGTGTGTGTACATGATCACACATGTGTGCATACATGTTGTAGGTACATTCATATGAACTTCATGGGTCAAGGTCAGCTGTCTTCCCCCACTGCTTTCTATC
This sequence comes from Acomys minous, assembly GCF_964271855.1. Lineage (NCBI taxonomy): Eukaryota > Metazoa > Chordata > Mammalia > Rodentia > Muridae > Acomys > Acomys minous. The sequence goes on along the minus strand of NC_140501.1, from coordinate 1,119,592 downwards.
TTATCATTGAGATAAGTTCTCTAACTAAACGTAGGGCTCACTGTTGGCTGGGCGGGCTGGGCAGCAGAAACCTTTGTGTGATTTCCTGGAGTCTGACCTCATGTACTCACACTTGCATAAGAGTAGTTACTAATTGAGCTTTTCCAACTCTCATGATTTTTAAATTGTTGTTTTTTCATTTGGTTTTATATTAAAAATAAATGAAAAGCCCAAAGTAACTTAGTGCTGGATATATGAATGTTAAAAAGAAAATTAAATATGTTGTACATATCTGTACAAAGTAAAACACTCAAAATGCCATTACTGGACAATGTATTTAGGTTTGGGTTTATACGTTCCAAAACTTTGCTATATATAATTTTTTTTTACTGCCTTCTAGCAGAAAGAGTATTTTGCAAATGTAGGCTGAAAGGACTTGGTATTTTACCTATACAGTGGTTGTTCAATCCAATACTAAATCTTTTTAGAATTAGGATCAGTTAGAGAAAACTGGATTGGTTTTCATTTCAAGTATACAATTTTGATGTGAGTGCATAAAATATATTCAAGATCTATGAATGATAAATATGACACACAGGAAAATCCACATATAAACACCAGATTTGGAAAGAGCAGTTTTTATTGGTTTTGTCAAATTATGTGGTTGATTAGTTTTCATGCTGAGCTCACACATAATATATTTTTCTAAAAAGGAGCCATGGAATGCATTTCACATCACTAGCATAGAATAACATCCCAACTCTCACTTGGAGAGTCCTTTCCCTGAACCACAAAGTGGAAGGATCAGAGAGAACTACCCTCACCACAGATTCATCTACAGGCATAGCTCAGGATGCTATGGAGCCTAAAACCTTCCTGGGTATGCTCAGAGCAGGGTCCGGGCTTCGAATATGCCTTTCAACCCTTGTGGATGCGCTTGGTGAAACCAGTGGCTTTGGAGAGGAGAATAATATAATGTTAAAGTTTAAAGGGACCATTGAAAAAATAAAAAAATATACAAACTTAATAGGTTATGTTGTTTCATGTTCTGCTGAGTAGGCAAGTTTTGAAAATCCTGAATGGGTAAGGTTTTCTTAAGAGTCTTTGGTCTCAGGGAAGCCAAGGAGGGACCAAGGGAGGATGCTTGAATCTCACTCAGAAGAAGAAATAAAATAGACATCTGAAGTAGATGGAGGGAGGGAACTGGGTAGGAGAGGGGGTGGGGAGGGTATCAGGGGTGGGATCAGGTGTGTGGAGAGAGCAGTAGAGAGAGGGAGGGCCAGGAAAGAGAATGGAAATCGACAGCGGTCGTCTCTGGCATAGGGCAGGCTTTGGGGGTGACCCTAGCTGAGAGTCCTAGCAGTGGTGGTTAAGGAGCCTGAAGTCTCCTCCTGTAGCCAGGTGGAACTTCCAGTGGGAAGAGATGGACACCAACCTACCCATAATAACTTTCAACTCAAAATTTGTGCTGCTCACAAGAAGTGTAGGGATTAAGATAGGGCAGAGATTGAGGAAATGGCAAACCAATGACTGGCCCAACTTGAGGCATATCACCCCATGGGAGAGAGTCAACCCCTGTCACTATTAATGATATGCTTGCAGATGGGAGCCTAGCATAACTGTCTTCTGAGAGGTTTCATCCAGCAGCTGATGGAAACAGATGCAGAGACCCACGGCCAAACATTAGGCAGAGAATGGGGGGTTTTGTGGAAGAGTGGGAGGAAGGAGAGAGGGAGCTGGAGGGGCCAAGGACACCCGCAAGAAAACCTACAGAGTAAACTAACCTGGGCCCATGGGGGCTCACAGACACTGAACCACCAACCAAAGAGCGACCATATGTTGAACCTAGGTCCCTTACACATATGTAGCAGATGTGCAGCTTGTTCTTCATGCATGTCCCCTAACAGTGGGCGAAGGGGCTGTCTCTGATTCTATTGCCTAACTCTGGATCCCTTTTCCCTGGCTGGGCTTCCTTGTCAGGCCAGGAAGAGGAGGTGATTAGTCCTACTGTAACTTGAGGTGCCTCCCCTTCTCTGAGAAGAGGGAGGAGGGATAGAGGGAAGGGTGCATGGGGGTGCGACTGGGAGGAAAGAAGAGAGGGGGATGGGATCAGGCTGTCAAATAGCAAATAAATATTTAAAAGATCCAGGAAAAAAGTCTTGGGTCTTATTGTTAAAACTTTACTTCATCTTGCAATGTAGGAATGTGTCCGAGGAAATCTTCTCCAAATGTCTCCATTTCCTTTATTTCTCAGTAAAGCCAAACATTCCAGACAAGTTCTCTTCATGCAAGAGAACTGTAGAGCTGGTTACCTGACTCAACTGCCACGGAGGACATTACCTCTGTACACTTTCCATTTTTAAACACCATGTCCTCTGCCCTTGACAATGGTTTCACATATATTTGATCATATATCTTATTTAATTTTGAATAATCACTTTGGGCATCCAAACTATATGCTCTTCTAGTGTCTAGAAGTCAGACAAGTTGCTTTTTTAATACTTTTTATGACAGACACCAAGAGCATTGCATATACATATACACTACGGCAATATGCCCTGGGGAATGTAATTTCCAAACAATCTTCATTTAATGGAAGAAAAATTATCTCAAAATCCAGTTTCTTAAACTATGCCTATCTTACTTTTACTCAAAATAATATTATAAAACTAGTCTTAGGATATTTGGACAGTAAAAGGAAAATACCCCCTGATATTAGATAGGATATTAAAAAAAAACATTATCAACTTACACTGCTTCAAATTTTTTAACTAGTTTTTTTCTTTGAAGATCCAAAGTCAGCGTTACTGTAAACGCAGGCTTTTGCATCCACTTTTTAACTCCCCCATGTCACTTACTTGTTTGAGCTTCTTCAGATCTTCATCGAGTTCTAAGTTGTCCAAAATAACAGCAACAAACAAACTCAGGAGGATCTATAAAATGGTTAAATAACAATGAAAATACCCACATACTATAGGCTTCAAAACCTCATATATACTATAGAATATCTACCTACAAGATATTTAATAAGTAGTTCATCAGTTGAAAATTATAAACATGCACTGTGAGTTATCGCATTGGTGCCTTAAGTTGTATGTCACAAACAGAAAAGGAAATACAAAAGTCACATAAACAATAAAAATATTAATTTACCCAGGAAGAAAATTTACTAAGGAAGCTATGATTATTTTAGTTTAACAACCCCGTCTCTGAAACTAACTTAAGAAAAATATCTGAATTAATGATTAAAAGCTTAATATCCAAAGGTGCTAATTGGATGGTTACTTATAATGATGACATCCTAGAAATGGTATCTAAACTTTTACTAAGTAGCTGATACAATTACAGAGAACTCAACTTCATGTTAAAGATTTCCATGGTGTCAAGGAGTCCCATAGTGTTGCTGTCAGCTGCAAATGGTGTGTGCTGTAGTCTCACACATTGACTATGGAACCAGAAGGCTACAGAAAAGAAGCAATGAAAGGCACTGTTGAATTTACCCTACGCTCTCTTGGATCAGTTGATCGGGTGGAGGCCAAACATGAGGGAAGCACCATGAGAAATCTCACCTGCTGATGAACTGAGACTTCCTGCCTCCAGTCAGCAATGAACCTTCCAACACTCTTGTGAGAGACCTGTCTTGGAGGCTTCTTCTAGGTAACTGCAGCTACAGACATCTTGGCTATAACCTAATAGACACTGAAGGACACCCACTCCAGTTCCCAACTGAGAGAAAATGTTCAAGATAATAAAGGTTTCTTTGTTAGTAAGTTCCCAGCATGTGTATGGTTTCTTTTATATAGCACTGGGTAACAACTCATGACTTTTTATGGTACCAAAAAATGTTTCCACTATAATAGTAAGAGTATATATGCTAAAAGTCCAGGAACATAGAAAAAGGAATTAAAGAGATTTTCAGACCAGGCAGTTTATCCTGGCAATAATATCTGACTTTGTGTAGCAATGATAAATTTCACCTTTTATATGTTTTGAGATATTTCACAAACTAAAAAGAGACATACGTCTTTTGGAGTAGGTAAATATGGGAAAGAAAGCAAACAAATGTACAATAGCATTTAAAATATTTTAATTTCTAGTCCTTTTTGTGCTTGGAATCCCTGAAGGTCCCATGTTCGGTTCATTGTTGTTTTCGCTCCTCGTTTGCACTTTTCTTTTTCAATTTCCCTCTGAAGAAGTCATTGACATTTCTTAATGTTTGATGCTTGAACCAAATGGCAAGAAAGATAAGGCAACTGAACTGTGAGTTATTGTACCAGGGGGATTATTGTGCAGAATATAGTGCCTCTCTCTGTTCCAGGCGTAATAAACAGATAGCAAAGGGTTAGGGTTATGAAAGGAGTTGACTGGCTAGGAACTGATGCTTCCATGCTTCCTTATTGTAGCCTCATCTTCGAGGAGCCTAGCAGAACTTGAAGACAGTTCACAGTGGTCCAGACCAGAGGCTTTTCCTGATGTTACCGTGTCTGATCCATCCCTGTCGTTTAGGTCAGGCTCACTTGAGAGTCAGCATTGTTCTAAATCGGGCATCCCACAGCTCACTCCGAGCTTCGTTCCTTTCCCGTGACCGTGGCTCAGAGGAGTCAACATTTCCCTGTATCCACATCCACACTCTGAGGTAACCCCCCGAAGGCCTCCCAGCAGGAAGAGATGCTTCATGGTTACAGCACTAGGCACCTGAACAGGCCTTGCTCAATATCCTGATTCAGCTGGGTTTCCTGTCTCCCCAGGAAATTCCTTTAGAAAACAGGTCCTTCTCATTGTCTATGAGCTGTGTATATACGTAACAGTTACATCAGAATTTTACTCCTTTATTATCCAGGGAATTTTAAAAAATACGGCTCTATTTTTCTCTCTGGACACAGACAACCAGCTCAGCTTTGAAAGCCTCCAGTTAAAATTTATACCCGCTATATTCACCAAACAGCACTGTTGAATCTTTTTGAAAATTACATATTCCTATCCCTGGAACATGTATATCATGTTGTGGTATAGAAAGTGACATCTCTTTCTGCTTTTGTTATGCCTACTAGGTCACCTGGCATTCCTAGCATGGTTTGGCTCAATGCTTCTTCAAGCATAAAACTGTTGTTGTTGTTGTTGTTGTTTTGTCAGCAGCTTACAGATTTTTACTTTTAATTATTTCTCTAGCATTATACAGATGGAGGGCTACTGAAGGACAGTGATGTTATTGCTATTCTATTAGATTAAATTTTGATAAATAATTCAGAGGATTCCAGGAATGTATCAGACACAGTGTAGTTGAGACTCGGTTCCAATATTGCTCTCACAGTAGAGTTTACAATTGAATTTAGCAGGTAAAGGTAATATCTACATAGGCAAGAATGCTCTGGTTCAGGAATAGGTGCTATCCCTTAATTATTCCTGGGCAATCACTATTCCATGGAGTTTACGGTGCTGTTACTTGTAAGATACAGGTCAACAATAGTTCAGGCAAAATGTGCAGCCAGGTCATGGCTATCTAAACACCCTGATGTTTGCCGACACTGTTCCTGCCTCTGGCTTTCTAAGGCAACACTCCTCTCCTTTCTTCTGCCCCAGACAACATACTTTAAAAAAAAATTTAATATTTTTTTAATTTATTCATAGTATATCTCAATTGTTAGCCCGTCCCTTGTGTCCTCCCATTCCTCCCTCCCTCCCATTTTCCCCGTACTCCCCTCCCCTAAAACTGTGACTGAGGGGGACCTCCTCCCCCTGTATATGCTCATAGGGTATCAAGTCTCTTCTTGGTAACCTGCTATCCTTCCTCTGAGTGCCGCAAGGCCTCCCCATCCAGGGGACATGGTCAAATATGGGGCACCAGAGTTCATGTGAAAGTCAGACCTCACTCTCCACTCAACGGTGGAGAATGTCCTGTCCATCAGCTAGATCTGGGTAGGGGTTTGAAGCTTACTGCACGTATTGTCCTTGGCTGGTGCCAGACAACATCCTTTTACCCCTGAAATAATTTAGGCTAAAGTGTCTGTAGGAGACCTGGAACAGAAGCGTGTTTTGTGGCTGCATAAGGCTGAAGACTGACACCAGAGACTGAGAGTTATTTGCATATCATAAATTTAGTGCTGGACCAGCTGAACATATTGGTTTCTGAAAGCCCATTGGGATGGATGGGTTTTGGGCACAGTTAATATTGTGGTGCCCAAGGATGCACTCAAAGGCAATGACATTCCAAGGTGACTTTGACAGGAAAGGAAATGTGAGGAAGCCGGTCCAGGAGTCTGGAGAGCACATGGCTTATTCTGGAGGAGCTGAGTAGACTAGTCCAGGCAAAGCCCACCTTCCAAAGATGTGGAGGAGGAGGAGGAGGAGGAGGAGGAGGAGGAGAAAGAGGAGGAAGAGGAGGAGGAGGAGGAGGAGGAGGAGGAGGAAGTCTAATCTGGGCTGGGCTGGGGCTGGAAAAACACAAGTGCCACAGACTGAGGTCAGGGAACACAGAGGGCGTTATCACCACTCACAATGACAGTTTCTTCTCTACTGGAATTTTTCTTTCAAAAGTCTGGGGATCTTTCTGCTACTTTGTGTGTGTGTGTGTGTGTGTGTGTGTGTGTGTGTGTGTGTGTGTGTGTATCTAATGCAGCTGATTCATACTGAGTACAAATGCAGTTTGACAAAAGGAGATTAGATACAGAATGTTCTCTTATCTTGTTTGAAAAATAAACATTATGCTTCACATGCCCTTGTTAGAGGAAAAAGTTAATCTCAGAGCAGAAGAGCCAAGATAGATTGGGATGTAGGAAGAATTCTTTCTCCTTGCAGACCCAAAGCTGATTTTACTGTAGACAGAGGAAGGCAAGTCTCATCTCGCAAAAGCTTTGGGTTTCCCAGGAAAATGACAGATAAGACTTGGCAATGGGAAACTCCCAACATATAGGATGGAGAGCAGTGTTGGGGGAGATTGTGAGCAACAAAGTTAAGACTAGTGAAAGAGAAATTCAGAGCTTGAAGTTATGAAGCGTAATTTCAGTCATCAAAGATCTTGGAACATTTGGCTGTTGGTTCAAATTAGCACAGCACTGGCAAAGGGAAAAGCCAGCAAACAGCAAAAAAAAAAAAAAAAAAAAAAAAAAAAAGGAAGTCTAGTGTCATGGGAAGCTTGCAGGTCTCCTAAAGCTCAGACTTGTTTCAGTGTGGGCTTTTGTGCCTGGTGCAGAGCTCCATGAGGAGGTGATGACTTGCCACTCAGGGTGAGAAGTCAGTTGAGTCTGGGCTGGGAACAGTCTCTTTGGAAAGAGATGCAAAGTTTAGGGAGCCGAGGTGAGGCTGCGGCTGATTGCAAGAAAGTGAGAATTACTTTGTAGTTCTTTTCTCAGACTCTTAATAAGGTGACGATAAACACTGGGATGGAGAAATGGAAGTGAGGCTGGCTGCAGGCTTTCCATCATGTTTAACTCAGCTTGTCAGCAGTGCATCGTTTCCCTATAAGCCCAGGGTAGGAATGGAAGGAGGGAGCAGCCTGGCCTGGGTGTCAGCCGCTTACCCACCCAAGGAAGTAAAGCCATGGAAGTGTGTGACAGGTCCTAATGCTGAAGGCAAGAGCACTGCTAGGTTCTTGGGCGTTTCTGTTTGCTTTATCATTACAGAAAGCCGAGGCAATGCTTGTTAACACCCAGGACCCACCACATGCAAACGTCTGCTTCTGCCTCTCACCCATCGTCCACTTACTAAACATGCTACACGCACTGTGTCAAATGCCTTTCATCATGTTAGACATGGTACATAGGACTGGCTGTATGAAACTGCTCAAGAATCAGAAAATTTTCATACACGAATCAGTGTGAATCAGAAAAATTTAAATCTACTATAATTTATTCAGCTTATATCTGGAATGTTATCCCCTCGCTTGTATCTTCCTGTTCCCACCCTCCCTCCCTCCCTCTTCCACCGTTTCCCTCCCCAAGACCTCTGACAGAAGGGGACCTCTTCCCCCACCATACAGGTTTTTTTTTCAAATGAAAAAACAGAGAATAATATGATACTTCAGGTAGATAGCTTTTGTTAAAGATTTTTTAAAAAACGTGCCTCTGTATTTTACCTATGTCTGTGTACATATAACATATGCTTTCGGTGCCAGAGGGCACCGGAAAAGGGCAATGGGCCTGCTAGCGTTGGGATCACAGACATTAGTCACGGAGCCATCCTTTCTCTAGTCCTGCACATCCAGTTCTTCATCTCCTTTAAGTAAAATGTTCATTCCCAAGATAGTTTTTGGGTTGACTATAGATTTCATGTGGAAAATGGTGCACAGCATGTCTTGACGTCTGGGAAGTCTCTGTGAATTTTCAGGAAGCGGGGGGTGGGGGGTGGGGGGGAAGGGAGGGAGTTAAATTGCCGGTAGACACACAGGTTGGGATGGAGCCACAGCCAGATAAGGACGCCAGCTTCTGGCTTCTTCCTCACACTTTCTGACATGAGACAAAGGCCTGGCAGGCTTTTTCTTCTGCCACTAGCTCCCCCGCCCCCAAGTTTAAGGACATGTTTACTCAAAGCTGTCGACCTATCAACCTCCCTGTGTTTTGTTTTTTGTTTTTAAACAGACAAATACTAAATTAGAAGAAGGAATCTCCTACTTTAGCACTGCTTAAGACTCTTAAAACCTCAGCTCTTCAGTAGAGGCAGAGGCCTTCCATCTTCCAATTTCTCCTGTGTTTTGCATATGGTCTTTGTGTGTGCCTTAGTGTTGTGCATGTGTGTACACGTGTGTTTTTTTTTTTACCCCTAATTGAAGCCTTTATTCATTGGCTGATTCTATTGGCTCTGTCTTATGCATGGGTGTGTGCGTGGGTGTATTATATGTGTGTGGTATGTGCATGCACATGGGGTGTGTGTGAGTGTGTGTGTGCATGCATGTATGTTTTCTTACCCCTAGTTAAAGTTTTTATTCATTGGCTCATTCTATCTGCTCTGTCTTGTGTGTGTGTGTGTTGTCTGTGCACACAGATGTGCTGTGTGTGTATGTGTGTGTGTGTGTGTGTGTGTGTTCCTCACCCCTATTTAAAAACCTTTCTTTACTGGCTGATTCTATCTGGTCTGTCCGAGATATTCCTTGCTGAGACGTGTTTGGCTTGAGATTTTTCCTGCCTCTTAATTATTTGACTGGCAAAACAAACCCGAACAAGACCCTAGGCAGTAACTGAAGGACACAATACGACACTGACAGAGTTTTCAGCCTCCTGCTTAGTAGATATTCAAAATGACTCTTCTAGGTTTAGTGTAGCTTCTGTCCAAGTGTCTCCTGGACCTCTGGCTACTGCTCTAATCCTTAGGATTATTTTTTTCTCTGCTTCTTCCTTGGAGTCCAGATTTACTCCGGGCTAGACATTTTCTGTGGAATCACCTGAGCCAATGGTTTGCTAAGTTTATATATTATTTTATAAATTCATATAACTACTAAGGTTTATAAATTTATGGGAGATAAACTGGTTTTTCTTCCATTTGAGCACATTCAGTCTCAGGCAAATCCAAATTAATAATGAGAGCCTTATCTACAAGCATTATTTCCTCAATTACCCTGTCCACCATACCAATATCTATACATCAAACTCACTTTTGAGGTAGGGTGATACAGATTCCAAAATTTAGGGCTTCTCTTTAAAAGAGGCAAGACGTCTTCGAGAATGAATTGACTTTGCCGAGAAGTCTAACACTGCAGCAACATACTGCACTTTGCTTTAACTCTACATGTTGGCATGACTCACTCTAAACACATTTCCATTTAAATTTTTTTCTGTTTCTTTTTATTGCTTTTATATAATATGAAGGTGATCCTTTGGCTAAAACGTCACCATTAACCTCTTAATTCTTTATCTATGGTGATGTTTGTTGGTGTTACTTATTGTTATTTTTTTTTTATATATAACAGAAGCTCAGCAGGAAATGGATTCATGTCTAAAACCTTGTGTTTAATTTCTCCATTTAGCACTAATAACTACCCTATCCTGAGCTTTCTGGCCATTTGTAGTATAAAACAATTTTACTTTTTATATGGGTCAAAAAAAAAAAAACCCAGTCAAATGTAATCAGAGCAGTATAAAGTGGGATACATTCAACATAGAAGCACTTTTAAATCATTTAATTTACACTTTCAAATGCACATCTCTGTTAGCAAAACATGACTATTCACAGCAAGCTGCTGTCACCAAGGCAAAAATCAAGAGATTGCTGTGTTAATTTTGGCACTTCAAAGGTAACGAAAAGACCATCCACAATGAAGGCTTAATTATGTTTTCTCTCCTTTCAGTATTCACATCACAGGGCTTTCTTTTGAGACAGTAATAAAGGAGAAAAGAAAAAAATCAAAGGGATGAAAAAAAAGAAAGAAAGGCTTTTCAACTGTTTAAATCTTCTATGGTCCTTATCCCCAAATCACCAGCAAAAAATGGGTGAAAAGATAAATTCAACAAGCATATAGCAAACTGCAACCATTTTGGACAGAAATACTGAACACATACCTGGCAGAAGAGAGCTTTTAAAGGAACAATAGACAGCAGTAATGAATATACTTTGCTGTACACTGGAGCTTGATTGCCATTGTGAGCAGACAAATTGGTGTCTTCAGGAGCATGCGACATTACGGCCTGCTGCTTGTTACTCCAGAACTAGCTGCAGCCAAATTTTGTTTATTTTTCTCTACCTTGCGCATGCCTGCCCCTGAGAAGGCTGGGTCAGGAACTCTCTGGGTTGGTGGTACCGCTGATCAGCACGGACTAAAACACTAATTACTCATTAGAGTTTAGACATTTCTGTCAACTTTCCCTTCCAAATTGAGTTGAGTTGCTTTTTGTAATACTTTACTAGAGGAAAAAACAGTTTAACAAGGATGCTCATTTTAACATAATTTCATGCCCACAGACAGATCTGTGAAAACCAGAGTTTAGCTTATGACCCCTTTTCTCTATTGCACAGGTCCTCGGCGACTATGTACATGTTGATAATGTTGCTCTAGAGACTATCTTTGAAAATTATTAACGACTTAATAGCCAACACTAAGCTTCTGAATTGCCACTGTTAAAGTTTTTCACATGAGACTGATGGCCAAAAACCAGGAAGCACAAGCTACCACGTGGGCACTGATCACAGAGCAAGGGACCGGGTGTCTGGCCTTTAACCTGGTCCTCGCACAGCAGGTCCTAAGTGTGTCGTTCCCACATTGCGCCCTTTACATGTAACTGTAGAGATTCAGTAGAGTCGGGCTAAGTGAATGAGTGACCCTAACAACAACGTAGCACTGTCATTCTACGGGTGATGATGATGAAAAATAATGGCTGATCGTGTCGTAAGCAAAGTCTTTGTAGGATGTAGAAAGCAACCCGAATAGCTAAGCTTTTGTTATTTTTGATAACAAAATTGATTATGATTGATAAATGTTACTCTTGTTTTAATAATAGTGACAGAGTGTTTTCTTTCACTAAGCTAATATTTTCTTTTTAAAAATATTTTATTAATTTATTCATAATACATCTCAATTGTTAGCCCGTCCCTTGTGTCCTCCCATTCCTCCCTCCCTCCCATTTTCCCCTGACTCCCCTCCCCTATGACTGTGACTGAGGGGGGCCTCTTCCCCCTGTATCGAGTATCTTCTTGGTAACCTGCTATCCTTCCTCTGAGTGCCACCAGGTCTCCTCATCCAGGGGACGTGGTCAAATATGGGGCACCAGAGTTCGTGTGAAAGCCAGTCCCCACTCTCCACTCAACTGTGGAGAATGTCCTGTCCCTTGGCTAGATCTGGGTAGGGGTTCGAAGTTTACTGCATGTATTGTCCTTGGCTGGTGCCATAGTTTGAGCAGGACCCCTGGGTCCAGATCTGCGCATCATAATGTTCTTCTTGTAGGTTTCTAGGACCCTCTGGATCCTTCTATTTCCCCATTCTCCCATGCTTCTCTCACCTAAAGTCCCAATAGCATGTCCTCCCCTCTGACACACTTTCCTGGTAAGTGAAGACTTTCATGGGATAAGTAGAAGTTTTAAATACTATAATTCATTCTATAAGTGATCCATGTAAATTTTTAGTTAAAAATTATTTTTGTAGGTAATGTACCAGGATGGATACAGTTTCTCCCGGCTTCATGGTTGGTTCTGACTTACTCAAATCTATATCTGAGTGTGATAATGTGCAGCGAGGTTAGTAAGAAAATAATTAGACTGGTTATCACGAGACAACTAGATCAATTATTCACTTGCATGCTGATATTAAATTTATCCCACACTTATGTTCAATGATCTTCAAGGTATTCTAGTGATTTAAAAACACGATAGGTGCTTATTAAACAATAAAATGCCTTAGTGAACAAGCGAGTGAATAACTGATACGTGAATTAAGTGACACGTATGTACACGTGCTAGAAGAGAGGGTGCAAAAGTCCTAGGAACAAGGCACGCATCCCAGCACAGACGCTCACCAGCTCTGGGAGCCAGACCCGCTCTCATGGGTAAAGTCAGCTCCATTTGAATAACAGCACTGGCATTTCTACATCGTTCTACCACTTGCATCCATGACTACGCCACGTAACCGAGCATCTTTGTTTTGGTGGGTCTGCGTTAGTTTCGAAAGCCTTTGTCTACAATAGGGGCTGCTTCTACGCCATCGTACGTAACTTTTAAGGTACTTATTCAATTCATAAGTATTTGGAGTTGGAAGGACATTAAAGGTGTTAACTAGTTTGTTTTAGTTGAGTGGGTCTTTTCTTGAGGTCAAACTTCATTTTGATATGCTCAAGACAATTTTCAACTTCACTCTCTAAGGGAGCAACAAGCATGGACAAGACTTCAGCTTTTAAGACCAGCCAGAGGTGAGAATATTCTGACCACCATTTATCCTTAAAGTGGTACTGGGAAAATTCCTAAGCTCCTCTGAGCCTCAATTTATCCATTGACTACTTGATAAGTTTTCCTAATGCTTTTTACCATATGACTAATAGTAGCAGTGAATTTTATTTTATTCATTCATGAGAAAGGGTAACAGATAGGTTCCTGACTTGTAACTGTTATCAAAATATTAGAGAATAGTATTAAATAGGAACAGGTCCATATTGTAGAAATGCAATTTACTCTTTAGTGTAGTAGAGGCTATATTTCATAGGTTTCTTTTCTCTGTTTTTAATACAAAATGGCAGTTATTTATGTTCTGTGATTCAAGAGAACAATCTATACAAGTGATAGAGACCAGTCTTTCCTGAAATTTGCATTCTGTTTTCTTGTGCTTTCAGAATAGGGTCAGCACTTCACCTCCTCCCCTGGGCTTCATTGCACTGCACACAGTGTGGAAACACTGTGTTTCTAATTAACTGACTGTCCCCCAGGTCTTCAGCTGCTGCCCTGGTTTAATTACAGCTGGGAAGGGGATGTAGTGAACTTGAAGAGAACATAGTTACATGCTAAAAAATACAGCAATGATGTAGTTCATCCAATGATCTCGAGATGTGACTATGTGTGAATGTGGAGGGTTGTTAAATTGATGTCTGACTATGAGGCTTCCTTGCTTTGCTTTGTATTCCCCCATGCAAACACTCATACCTGAGAGAAGCACAGTCCTCAAGTAGTTGTTTGATTTATAGCATTTATAGCATTTAGAATGGAAGTGCTCTCACTCAATGGGATGGCTTTGCAGTTTTCTATTGTCTCTTACTTTTAAATCGACAACCACGTCAAATATCTGGAGATGCTGATACCATTATGAGTTTCAAGAGTAAAAGAAACTATAAACTCACCAGAGTTGCGAAGAGATGGTAGAGGATGAAATAGATGGCAACCACTGGTGCCCACATATGTCCCACGGCGTTCAGAGTCTGATCCATTACGTCCACCCATCCTTCCTGCGTGAGGATCTGGAACATGGACATAAACGCCTACACGAGAAAAGAAAAGGGAGGGTTACACATCCCACTGACCCACAGGTTACACATCCCACTGACCCACAGGTTACACATCCCACTGACCCACAGGTTACATACCCCACTGACCCACAGGTTACATACCCCACTGGCCCACAGGTTACACATCCCACTGACCCACAGGTTACACACCCCACTGGCCCACAGGTTACACATCCCACTGACCCACAGGTTACACATCCCACTGACCCACAGGTTACATACCCCACTGGCCCACAGGTTACATACCCCACTGGCCCACAGGTTACACATCCCACTGGCCCACAGGTTACACACCCCACTGACCCACAGGTTACATACCCCACTGGCCCACAGGTTACATACCCCACTGGCCCACAGGTTACATACCCCACTGGCCCACAGGTTACACACCCCACTGGCCCACAGGTTACACACCCCACTGACCCACAGGTTACACACCCCACTGGCCCACAGGTTACACACCCCACTGACCCACAGGTTACACACCCCACTGGCCCACAGGTTACACACCCCACTGACCCACAGGTTACACATCCCACTGACCCACAGGTTACACACCCCACTGGCCCACAGGTTACATACCCCACTGACCCACAGGTTACACACCCCACTGGCCCACAGGTTACATACCCCACTGACCCACAGGTTACATACCCCACTGGCCCACAGGTTACATACCCCACTGGCCCACAGGTTACACACCCCACTGGCCCACAGGTTACACACCCCACTGGCCCACAGGTTACACACCCCACTGGCCCACAGGTTACATACCCCACTGGCCCACAGGTTACACACCCCACTGGCCCACAGGTTACATACCCCACTGACCCACAGGTTATACATCCCACTGACCCACAGGTTACATACCCCACTGGCCCACAGGTTACATACCCCACTGACCCACAGGTTACACACCCCACTGGCCCACAGGTTACATACCCCACTGACCCACAGGTTACACACCCCACTGGCCCACAGGTTACACATCCCACTGACCCACAGGTTACACACCCCACTGACCCACAGGTTACACACCCCACTGGCCCACAGGTTACATACCCCACTGACCCACAGGTTACACACCCCACTGGCCCACAGGTTACACACCCCACTGACCCACAGGTTACACACCCCACTGGCCCACAGGTTATACATCACACTGACCCACAGGTTACACATCCCACTGGCCCACAGGTTACACACCTCACTGATCCACAGGTTACACATCCCACTGGCCCACAGGTTACACACCCCACTGGCCCACAGGTTACACACCTCACTGATCCACAGGTTACACATCCCACTGGCCCACAGGTTACACACCCCACTGACCCACAAGTTACATACCGCACTGCCCCACAGGTTACACACCCCACTGGCCCACAGGTTACACACCTCACTGATCCACAGGTTACACACCCCACTGGCCCACAGGTTACACACTTCACTGATCCACAGGTTACATACCGCACTGCCCCACAGGTTACGCACCCCACTGACCCACAAGTTACATACCTCACTGATCCACAGGTTACACACCCCACTGCCCCACAGGTTACGCACCCCACTGCCCCACAGGTTACACACCACACTGACCCACAGTGTAAGGTAGACCTGGATACAATTTAAGCTAGCCTCTGAGGGGCTGGAGAGATGACTCAAGGGTTAAGAGCACCAGCTGCTCCTGCACAGGACCCAGATTCAGTTACCTACATCCACACAGCAGCTTACAACTGTCTAAAACTTCCAGCACAGAGGCTTTCCTTGCTCTCTTTTGGCCTCTGAGAGCACCGAATGCATGTAGCACACAGACAAAAACAAACCAAGACAACAACATCATGCACCCACCCCTCAAAAAAAAATCCCTTAACTAAAAATGGAAAATAAAACACATTAGCCTATAGTGCTCGGCTGAAGACTATTGCTGATATTATTGATTCTCTTCTGATTAATCAAGGGGAAACAACTCAAGCATTGTGGGAAAGAGCCAAGAACAAAGGATTAAGTGTTACATCAAACTCTTCATCTTTAGAAACTCAGTTAAAATTTGCTTTGTTGGGGTAAATACTATTGATAAACAAAAAATTTTCTATCTTTGCATACACATATTTTTAAATCTTCAGCAAGTTATTTTAACATTCCTAACAGATTACTTATTTAGGTTTCCTGATGTCACTAACAGAAATGTATTATTTAAAAAGTGGATTACATTGTCTAAAGCATATAAGAGAACAGCCTTAATTTTGTTTGCATAGTATCCATTCATAAGATGATTTCAGCTGCCCTATTAGAAACATGGGATGCCTTAACAAACCTAAGTTTTTCTAAGGGATTCTGACAGGTTGAGGACTTGACAAAGACACTTCTTTTATCATGATACTTTTTAAAAATTTAAGGCATAGAGTCAAGATTGAAGAAGAAGCAAGACTGGACCACCAGGACATTCCAAGAAAGCCAGTCTTGCTGAAAGGAGTATCCTCTGCAAGCATGGAGCTTTATTCAGTTTGGGAACACCTGTCTACTTACGTACATGACTATGTATTCTGCATATATCGGTGTTCAGTAAATACTTCATAATAAGACTTTATGCTAATGTCTGAAAACAGTTATAGTCGTCAACAGAAGAAACCATAAGTAAGGTATTAAAGTTCAAAAACTGAAATTCAGGATAATAGACAGATAGCCTGAAGTCAAGATACAAAAAAAGTTTCACAGATTTGTAAAAGACTTGAGAGATTAGTTCTCAGAACTTATGAAATTCAATAATTATTATTATATTTCCTTACATTATTGAGTCATTGTTAAATCGTGATACTCATGCTAATCATTAATAAACCATGGTCAGTCTTGAATAATCATATTCTAGAATTAAAAGTTATTGTAAAGGGGAAAAATCTACAACTGACAGGATCCCAGGATTAAAGAGCCTCTACAGGTAATCTAACGTGGCTCTTCTTTTCTTAAAGAGCCAGGTTCAAAGATGTTATCAGATCAGTTCAAGATCATTCTAGTTTGTTATGCTAGTACAAGTTGTGGCCAGGTATGTGTCTTCCACATTCAGGACAGTCTGGCATCTGCCGCTGTCAGACCTAACCACAGTTAGAATATTTCCTTGAAGATGAGGACACAATAGCTCTTTTCCAAAGTGTGACTTTCAATGCTCAGAAGACAGGAGGCACATTTGAATAGGACACAATTCTTAAATGAATTTTTAAAAACTACATTTACTCATTCATCGGGCTGATCTACAGGGCTGCCTGTGCCATGGCGAGCACCTGGAGGTCGCAGAGTAACATAGGGAGTCATCCTCTCCTCCTGCCATGCGGGCCCAGGGTTTGTCTGCCCATATTAAATGATTCTTGAAGTGGCTGATTGTTTTCCCACTTCGTTTGTGGAGCACTTCTCTTGAGTTAGTCTTGCCTAAATTTCTTTACCTTACAAAGGTGGTTTCTTTTTGTTGTTGTTGCTCAAGGAAATGTGAAGTGTGTTGCTATTGATGCTTGCCTTCCAGCGTTGCCAGCGGCCATGATATGCTCTCCTTGTTGGGCTGTACGAGGGGCCACTCTTAGCTTTAACTCACTCTAAAATACTGTATCATTTAACTTAATAAATGTGTCAGCCTCATCAGGGAGGGAAATTATTCCTCATGTTGTTTTTTATTCATTTTCTCTGTTGAATATTTATTACCTACAAGCAGTACACGTTCTGGAGACGATTCACATGAAAACATCAAATTTCTGTATTTTCCCCTCAAAACTGCCATCAGTGAGAAAACTTTTGTACATTCTAGAGCCAACAGCAAAAGGCATAACAATGTCCGTGAGAGCAAATTATATTGGCTGTGACTTTCTCCCGAGGTAACAAAATAGTTTGTGATAAGGCCTAACAGATACCATTCCTGGAATTTTGTGGCCAAAATCCAGGTCTACCTTTCAAGTGTCTTGGCAACAAACCAACCTGTATATTTACATATACCACAATAACTTTTGCCAACATCCAGTTTTCATGTGAACAACACACACCCAGGGACATGGAACTGTGGGATTGTGACCTCCCGCTGTGAGACAAACAGCAAGGGCAAGACTCTGAGGTTATCTGCTTCTGTCTTGGAAAAGGAACTTGACTTCTGAACAGCTCATCTGGAAGTGAATATATTATACCTGAGAGCAAAGCTTTCAGTTAAAGTGGGATTTGTGTATAAATTGTAGCTTAAAAGCTGAAGGAAGAGGTAGCATCACTAAATATTTCTACAATAGCCTGAAATTAATTTGTGTTTTGTGTGGAGGGTCATTTGGTTTTGGTGAGTTTGTACTCAGAAGTTCCAATTCAGTGATAGTTTGAGACTGGGAGTTAAACATTCTCATTGAAATTTTGATTTTAAGGCCCATGCACCTGGAGGAGACTATTTAGCTTACATATTTCAACAAAGATCATTAGTAGCTGTTTGAAGTTATTTTTTATAAAACAACATTTGTTTCTCTAAGCTTATTTTTTTTAACACATTTTTATTGAAAAATAAAATAATTCATATTACATCTCATTTTCTATCCCACCCCATGCATCCTCCCATTCTTCCCTTCCTCCCACTTTCACCCCAATCCCCCTTCCCTATGACTGTGACTGAAGGGGACCTCCTCCCCCTGAATATGGTCTTAGCTTATTTTTTAATCTGGCTATCACACAAATAATAAAACTCATTAAAAAAAGAAGGCTTCACAACAAAACTGAGTGGTTTAAGTCTGTTCTTTACCCTCTGTGTTATTTTGTCTTACTCCCAGCAAACATCCCATTGATACCTGCACTTTGTAGCTTACCTCAGCAGCAGCTCCTTCCTCCTGATCTTCCTTGGACATTTACCCTACTGAATCCTCTGCTTCCTCTACTGACTCCGCCTCCCCTGCCTGGCAGGAAGTCCTGCCCTATTCTCTCTCCTGAACATCGATTGGCTGTTAGCTGTTTTATTGGCAGACCAGGAGGACAATTGGGGAGCAGAGTTTATAGACCATTTAGACAGGAAATCAGAATTTAAACTACATAATAACCTTATGCCAACAGTGGCTCATGAAGGTGTGCGGCATTGAGACGGAGAAGAGTAAGGCATGGTGCCATCTCCTAAAACATTTATAAACAAAAGGGAAGAAAATGAACATGATCAAGAAAGCATATGATGAAAACCTCATGTATAAAAGAAATACAATAGAGGACTAAGAAGGTAGCATGATGGGAGATAACTTGCTTAACATGCATGGAAAATACGACTAAACCACCATACTTGGTATCTTTTGAAAATATAACTTTAAATATTCCATATGCCACAATTTGGCATTCCTTTCTTTGTTCACCACAACATTAGGTATATATTCACCCATGGCTTTATACAATAGTTTTACAGTTTATTATATTGAGCATGCCAAATATGAAACTGCCCTTGGACCAGTTTAAATCTTAAATTTATTATGAAGTGGGTAACGAGACAGGGATTACTTTTCATTCTTTCTTTACAATAGACAATCAGTTGGTTGGGAACAGTATAATTGAGTGAAATCATCTCTTTTTTTCCTAATCTGAAATATCTTTTTATCATACATTACTTACTCATAGAGTCATGGTTCCATTACTTTTCTATTATTTTCCATCATTCTATTTAATTTCTAAATTGATTAGCAATTGCATATTTTAATAACTGTATGGTTATTAGTCCCTCTTCAAAACCCTTTATGATAAAAATTCATTTGTGTGTTTTTCCATAAAATATCCTGGTATTAATTCAGTGAGATCACATTAGAATATTTAATAAAAAATTGAAAATGTTCTCAGATATTTTCAGTATAGGATGACCTATTTCTATGTATTAATCCTCCATATGTGATTCTGAAAAATGATCTCTTTTTGTGTAATTCTTGCTCATTTCTACTATGTATTTAATGTTATTTTTTAAAGATTTATTTATTTATTATTATGTATACAGTGTTCTGCCTGCATGTGTGCTTGCAGGCCAGAAGAGGGCATCAGATCACATTACAGATGGCTGTGAGCCACCATGTGGCTGCTGGGAATTGAACTTAGGACCTTTGGAAGAACAGCCAGTCCTCTTAACCTCTGAGCCATCTCTCCAGCCCTTAGTGCTATTTTTCAAAAATAAAATCAAGACACTAGCATAGAATTTAAACCATAAGTTACAAAGAAACATTGTGGTGGGTTTCTTAACAAAAAGCCAAGTGGCAATGTCATGTGTGAATATCACACTTCCCCTGTTTCTGCACAGGGCATCATTCTTAAGTCAACCTCACACTCCTGTCACGTTACCCTGTTCAGTGTTTCTGGACTTACTAACACCATACATAGAGATTTACTGTGAAGCAGGACATTTAATTCCCACCAGACAACTCTTCACTTCCCTTGGCCTTCCCACAATTTTGCATTGAAATTTCTATTTGCTCTATCAGATCAGAAGAGCCCCAACCCCTCCATGGAAGGTGAAGGAACTTTATTTCTCTACTTTTTCTGTCTTTTTCATTCACACATTTACATTCTTGAGTTTGATAATATTGTTTGTTTTGCCTTTTGTCTTTAGGTTTTGATAAGCTGATTAAAAAAACCCAGATCATTATTTGATATGTTGATTAGGTAGATACTGCCCATTCACTACTGGGCCAGGTGATTCCCTCCTCTGCCCCTCCAAAGCTCAGATATCACAGAAGTACAGTGACAAAAGGTCGATGTTCAGAGTCAAATTAGGCTTCTTTCTTACTTCACATTGATTAATCAAAATCTCGCTCAACTTGTTCTCATCACTCGGCTGTCATTTTTAGGGTTCTTTTTTATGCTGAGATTATTCATATGCTTCACTAGGAAAAGAAAGACATTCTTCTACCTAAGGTGGCTGCCAGACTCTCACACGATTTATCCGCTGCTTGGAATCAATCCGATTCCACCCCGCCGTAGCTGTTCCTTTTAGAACCTCCAATTACCTGGCAGCCATCGGAATCCTATTCTCGCACATCTTTGTTTCCTGGAGTTGTCTCGCTGCCTGTTCTAATTTGGGCTAATTGCTTTTGAGACGTGTTGCATAGCTGGTATGATTTGCATTCCAAGTTCTTTATTTTGGTCCCTTATTCTCCCCAATGGAACTGAAAAATGCTGCCAAAACCCCACCCATAAATCTAGAGCGCTGCTTCTGAGTTTCACCTGGATTTCTTCTCTCTGCTTTGCTCTTGCAGTACAGGGAGGGGCTTTCAGGATGAAGAACATTTTCTGAAGCTGCGAGGAATCATGTGGGAACATCAGACTGTAGAAACCTCTTCAGTCCAGGTGCATCTCAGAAAAATCTTCACTGCAGCCAGAACCAATCGCTCCCTGATGTTTGCTTCTTCGAGTTATCTGACCTATCTTCAGTCTTCATTCCTTGGTCATGAGTCTAGTTTAGGACTTAGGTAACAGACTCCTCTTGGCTTTGATTCTCTGTATTCAGGGGAAAGGTGACCTCCGGAGTGTCCCCAACCTCCAGCCCTAAGACTCCTAGTCTCTTATTGAGTCTTTTTCTTTTTTCACACTCTTATGATGTGACATTTTTGCTTATTGTGATAGAAAATTAGCTTATTATGATAAAACATTCATTTTTGAGAATTGTAATTTTTATCATTAATCTCTTAAAATACACACACACACACACACACACACACACATTTCTTCTGTAAGTGAATGACTTCTACAATTCACGGGTTGTTGGCTTTTTCCATGGTTCTACATAACCCTCATTTGGAGGGATTTGAGATTAGTATACATTTTAGGGTTTTCTTTTCCAACCCTTTTCTTCTTAATCTTTTCCAAAAGACAAGTCTATGGGATGAGAAGAGCATGGACATCTTTCTTACTCTCTCTCAGTATCTTAACTACTATCCTTTCTCCATACTGATCGTTATTCAAATAAAATGATATAAACTTGCAGACCTTCCTGTTTGTAATTTTTGGTGCTACTTTTCAAGTCAGTTATTAATTGGTTTGCTAGTTTTCTGATGCTTTAGGCAGGCAGAACCTATATTTTTTTTTCTCGTGTTGTTTTACCTCTTTACTCTATACACGTAATCCAAATATCAAATTAAACAAGACTATACATGCCAGTCATTGTAAACTTCGGGTGCCACATGCTGCTAGGTGTGCCAGGAACGAGAAGACTAGTCCACTTTGCATGTGAAGTGAACTGCGAAGGTAGGGCCAGCAGCTTTACCACTTCATGGAAAAATTAAATCAACCAAAAACTGTATTAGGTTAATTTAAAATGGAATTTACAGAGGAAAAAAATCACATTGTTATAAGAATGTGGAGGCAAGTGAAGAGATATTTTCCATGCAGGTATGGGGGTGCAAGTAAGGGATTGCATAGTCACATGGGGATGTAACGATGTCCCAGAGAAGCAAGATTTCTGAATAAGCCGAGGTTGATCAAGAAAATGTGTTGAACAAAGAGATAGCACTTAGCTAGAGCTCATCCAATGGAGAAAGACATAAGCTTTATGATTTTCATCAGACATTTTATTCCTTGAGCATATGGGAATAAACCAAGGACAAGAACAGAGGGCAGAGGGTAAGACCGATAAGATAAGAAAACGAAGTAGTGGATTGCAAAAGGCATGGAAAAGGAGAAAACACACATAAAAGAGAAGAGCGAGGTTCAGGAGTCGCTGACCAGGCTGGAGCCCCATTGCACAGGCCGCCAAGTCCAGCCCAGGCCTTCCTTGGCACTCCGTTGCTCTCTAGTCCCTCGTCTACAATGTAGCAGAGACCTCATCTGAACTCCGCTCTGTTGTTTGCTTATTTGCACCCACAGCCTTGCTACTTTCTCTATTTTAATGTCCTCAAAGATCCCCTGCAACAGACTCCTCCAACAATGGCATTCTCGGTCAGCTCCACACCTCCGCTTGGAAACCGAGCGGACTCTCAAGCCTTTAATATCCCAAATCCTGTTCACGTCTGCCCCTCCCACATTCCTTTCTGTCTCCGAAAACAGCATCCGTTCCTCAGGTCACTTGGTCCATCGGCTGTTAGGAGAAGTTTCTTCTTTGTCACGGCCTCATATTCCAAATCCAATTTCATTGGCTATTTTCCAAAATATGCCATGGTTCTTGGTCACAGGATGCACTAATCCTCTGTACTCCCTGGCATTGCTATTACAGCTAAGATTATTTGTTTTCCCAAGGGATCTTAACCTTTATTGATAAATTTTCTGTTTATTAGTAGAATACTTACATAAAAATAAGACCACCAGAGAGGGATGAAAGAGAAGGAAGCCGGGATTTTAATTTCTTCTTCCTAACATTTGAACACTGAGGTGTTGGCGTTTGTGCGCATGTGTGCACATCTGTGGTAGATGGTGCTGTAGCACCATTTTCTATACCACCCTCCAAAGATCAGGTTCTAACCCAGAGTATCTTATTACATTCTTAGAGACAAAGCAAGTGTAGTATCTAATGTGAAATAAACAGCCTAAAATAAATCTACCTGGCAAAGCAGTTATCAACCTCTTTATAAGAAATAATGGATGGTATTTAAACTTTGATGACCCAATGCATATCTGTGTAATTTAGTATAGGTGGGTATCAACTTGAGTTAAATATAGACAAGTAGTTAAACAAAGTAGTACGGGCAGATAGCTTACAGGGTGGGTAATTTGTACCAGGTAAAAATCCCACCTTGTAAAGCACACAACTAGATATGGCTTCATTTTACAACATTTATTTCTATTACACAATCATTATCACCTTCTAACCTAAGAACATTCTTATTAAAGTGAAAGGAAAATGAATATTTACTTCCTACTCCTCCTGACTCCCCCATTCAGGACCATCAGTTTGCTTCCTATTTATGGCGATTTGTTTGTTCCGGACATTGTCTACAGATGTAAGAACATGCCACAAAGGCAGCATCCATCCTCAGTGGTACACATCAGCATCTCATTTTCTTTTACTGCCCAATAAAATCTCAGATAGACATTGCATTTTCTCTATTTATCAATTTTGAATATTTGGGGTGCTTCCATGTAGGTGGCTATTATGTATAATGATGCACCTATAAACATTTATGTGGATATGTATTTTTATAAATTATCTTTTACTGAATTGTTGATTACTTATATTGATGTACATGTATGCATACATATATGTACTTTTTGCTCTTAAAATACACATTAAAAATTTTTAAATGTGGAAGCAAATATAACCCACATTACCCTGTACAGCTGACAATCTTGCACTGATTTTCTTTATCCTTAGCCAGCTTCAAGAACACTCACTCTTCCTCTCTCTCTCTCTCTCTCTCTCTCTCTCTCTCTCTCTCTCTCTCTCTCTCTCTCTCTCTTCCCCAGAAAGATTTGCTTTCAAAATAAATTCCACTTGACATCTATAGTAAGGCAACCATTTACTGAGAGCGTCCCTGCTGTGCCTTACTACCAGACAGCCTTAAAATAGATTTGCTTTGACTAGGTTCTCTGAGTGCCCAAGTGACATCTCTTTTGGATATAATTGCCTTAATTATTCACCTACTCAGTTTCTTTGCTTCTTTCTTTTTCCCCAAATAGTGGTAATTTACAGAAGAGTTTATCTTCTGAGAAACCCAAAGAGCTCGTGAACCTTTAGTATTTTGCTAACATCTTGTTATTTTGTTATTTATGATCTTTTGTTTTAAACTTACTTGATTATCCCAAAATAACAATATTTAAAATGATGTTAATATTTAGAAAAGTTGGACTTATCTAATGTGATTAATTTTCTAAAATTATGTTGCTTGGTAAAATCATAAGTGGAAAAAAAACCCCAAAGGGCTGATGGAGAAAAGAGGCTAGGAAAACTCATTAAAATGGTGTTTAATGCATTTAAAATCTCACAGAAAAATAAAAATTGAGAGAGCAGCCTCTAACTGGCTGAACTGACTTGTGCATATATGTTCATACATACTATGGATTTGAAATCTGAATTAAAACAGAAATATTAAATTCTTGGCTTAACTTCTTTATTTCAAATTCCTTCTCTGGTTTAGGTGGAGTTCCATAATCTGTTTATTTGTGCTCTCCTCCTTCAAATTCCATCTCTCTTGTTTTTCTTTTCCCCTTAAGCTCTCAGGGAGAAAAATGTTAACTCTGTGGCGACTCTAACTCTGCTTTGCCGACCTTGAATATCCAGGGCACAGTGGGGTAGGTCATACCACAGGAAGACAGGCTCTCATCGGCCTGAGTCACAAAAGATGTCCTTCCAGGAAGGAACAGAGGAAAGGCTGCTGTCAAATACAGGGAGGACAGAGAATGGAAGCCTCATGCTCCAGGAGTCTGTAGAGAAACAGGAAGCCACGCATTGGCCTTGGAAGTCATGAGCAGCAGGGGAGATTGAATTGCCAGTGCCTAGTGTGCCCAGGTAAAGCCCTCAGCACCTGGAGGCCAGCTTCACCAAAAAACGCTATCATACTGTTATTCTGTGATGATTGCTTTGAGAAGAAAATGAGAGTACATATGTATATTTCATGAACATTAAGGCACAATCTGGGTAATGTTTTATATATTAACTTAGAAATCTGTCTTCATGATATTGCTACCCAGGGGGGAAACCTGTCTGTTACGTTGGCTTAGATAACACTATTCCTGTGTATTGTTATGATTTAAATTTTTTTTTGTTCATAAAATTTGGTTACACTTTGTATAGCTCAGAAATGATCTAGGAGAAACTATTTTGAGGAAATGCTACTTCTGGATACATGGTTCTGAGAGCTTGACATTATGTGTGGTGTGTATTCTTTTATATTTTGTATATAAAACATTATGTATATTTTATTTCATCTAAGTTGTCTTTTAACTATGAGTGTCTACTATTTTGTGACCCATTAAGGTGATAATAGCATTCATTTGGAAAACTTCATTTTGTACAATACACATCACAGTCTTTTTTTTTTTTTTTTTTTGGACTGGATCTTACCTACAAAAATTATAAAGTTTACAGTGAATGTTTCAGAGCTAATAGACACTACAAACTGTATTTTGGTGCAGTTGGATTCTCTGAGGATTTTATTTTATTGAATAAATAGTGTAAGTCACAGGTTTGGCAGGCAGACAGAAAGCAAGCTGCCGAGCAAAGCAGGTGCCTCACTCTGGGCCTTCTGTCATTACTTAGGCTTGAGTTTTGAATCAGAAGGTTGTTAACTGGATCGTGTTGTATCTCAGAGCTATGTATTGCTTTCTTTGTGCACAAAATCTTTTGCAATTAGAGATTTGTTGAAATTGATTACTATTTATATGGACAGAAGTGAAATATTTAAACATTAACATCTTCTTAAGACAATTACTCTGTATTAAATCCTACTGGCTTAGAAAACAAAGTTGGGGCAGGTGGTTTCAATTAACCTTGTTACTGCATTTAATGTTGGTCAGAAGGACTAAAGAGTTCTTTGCTCCCCACTCCCCAGTGAACGCACATTATAAGAACCTCAGTCTTATGACCTCACTCTCAGTCGACCCTGTATTTGATGCAGCCCTTCTTCTTTTCCTTCTTGGAAGGACATCTTTTGAGAGTCGGGCCAATGAGAGCCTGTCTTCCTGTGGCATGACCTACCCCGCTGTGCCCTGGGTGTTCAAGGACGGCAGTCGCTTTGCCTTTTTAAATCCTCAAATATGCTTATTGCCAACCCTTCCATTTAAGTGAGTGAAGGGCAGAACAGAGAGAAAAGCTGGTTATTACAGATGAGTAAGGAAAAGTTTAAATCTCCACCCATGTAACCAGCCCTAGATGTCAAAATGAGCTTGAACATAATTATGAGCGAAACACACATCAGAGCGTCAGGCCTCGCCTAGCAGCAAATTGCTTCAAGTAGAGTTCACGCTTAAATATAATTTCAAGAGTAGGAGAAAAAGAAGGTCAGCTCGTCTCCAAAATGATAAATAATAAATAAATAGATCACATCATTTTCCAGCTATGAAAAAGACATGTAGGTGTAGCTACAGGCCTCTCTTTCAGCCATGCATGGGGTGCTTTACATGACATTATGTACGAGGTCATGGGCTTGTATGGTTTTTCTAGGATTTTTTTTTCATCAGCAAAGAGTAAATGATATGCATGAAAATAGACTCTGATCCAGGAATAGCATCCGTGGGGGGCTCTGCAGCTCCAGAGCAGTAACTGTCCATCATTAAAATAATCTTTGCAATTACTCTGTAAAGAAGTGTCTGTAGGTGTGACTGCTCCTGCTGTTGATGAGAGATGAAAAGCGTGGGCGCCAGTGATTAACGCAGTCGACAGTGGTGCTGCTGTGCAGTTTGTTTCTGTATGTCCTTTTAGACATTTTAAGATCTAAAATTGCTGATCTCTTTCTATCATCTGTGTTATGGAAACAAATAATATTCATGCCTATTCTAAGCAATTCTCAAACACTTAAAAAAGTGTATGTGTGTGCATGTGTTCATGCATGTGTGTGCATGCGTGTGTGCACACACGTGTGTATGTATGTGTGTGTGCGTGCGTGTGTGTGTGTGTGTGTGTGTGTGTGTGTGTGTGTGTGTGTGTGTGTAGGGCAACCTGCAAACTTGTGAGTGCAAGAATCAGTTCTCTTTTTCTACTTAGTGGGACCCAGGAACATGACTTAATTGTCAGACAGGAAGCAAGTCCTTTGATCCATCCAGCACCATGCCAACCATTAAACATATTAAAAGAAACCAAAAGCCACCTTTGTCTAGCACAGAAAATATATGTGGAATTTCTATGTCTCCACTAATTAATGATATGTAGTTATTTTCAGTATTTTTTATTTGTCGACATAACCTCAATTCATTAATGGATTTTCTTAGAAAAGACACAACTTGTTCATTTTTATAGACATCTAAAATTGCAAAGCATTTCAAAAAAATATTTTAGAAACTTAAAACTTAAACGATAAACTCCCTGCACTGGAAACACTCACTTGGAGGAACAATATTAAGACAAAATGAATGAAATTCTCTTTTTTTGCCTCAGATATCTTTCTGTTAGAGCATGGTATTTTTAGTTGAAAGGTGTACTTCCCACCAATTATGTTAAAATCATTTTGATATGCAGCCATCTAGCTGACAGAACAAACAGCTGTGAAAATGAGACCTGGAGATTTATGCAAATGGAGAAGCTCTGAATTAATTTTCTTCATGGAAGAGACTGCCAAGCTTCTTGGAGTATTTATGCTCTATCTCTTAATTAGTAATTTTGCTAATGTCAGTCATATTAAATTTTCATAATGTAAATGATGCGTTTCATTGGCAAATATGTGCTGTGAGATTACAGATGAAAGCGGAGACTCTACATCCGATGTGGTTAGACTGAGTAACACGGTGCACTTGAGACACAGGTGTATGCTTTATTGTTAAACAAACTGAGAATTTTATAAGACTTCTTTGAGTGAGAAACAGAGACTCCCTAAGAAAATTTATTATGTTCCTTTCTATGTTCAGGAATAAGATTTGCTTCAGTTTAGCTTTAAACAGAAAGCGGTTTTGATCAGGGGAATGCTGAGACAGCTACATATTAAAGTAAACTGTATTTTAGAGATGGAATTTCCTTGTCATGGCAGCTCTGTCAACATGAGCAGAAACTTCTGTTTGATCTGTTCACACTCTTCCTGTACAGCAAGAGTGTGCTTAATTTTGCAAAGTACTGCACGTGAGGTTTGATAAAGTCACTCAGTCCTGCATCACTTGTATGTTCTTTGGTCAGATGAAAAATGACGATTTCCTATTTATTTCTGCTATGTTTACAAAGAGACTTAAAGAAACACATATTGTCTGGCCATTTATCTTAGACATACATATAAAACTTCAAAAATCAAAGCATGTAATATTGTTTCAATTTTTGCTTATATTTTAATATTTTGAAAAACTACTTGCTTAAAATTAATATTTAATTGAAATGATCTTTGACCAGCTTGATTTTTTAAGTAAAAACCTAGAATTGCGAATACGTATATGAGTACATTTCTGGGTGTACATAGGCATCCTTATCCTTAAAGTTTACCTCCTCATTTGCTTGCAGTTACGTTTCTCCTGGTAATAAGTAATTGTAGAATTTTACACACGTTTATTTACACGTCAGTCTCTTTTAGCAATGAGGATGCACACAGGGCCTTGCTGGCCACTCATTCTAACTAGTTATTGCACTTCAGAGCTAGACTGTAGAAAATATGACGATGTCAAAAGACCTAAATTTCTCATAGTTCAAGCAATAAATCTTTCACATTTTATAATGTAAATACTCCATGTTTATGTAGGCATATGTTTGTATCTGAGTTAAATACAGGGACCTAGCATTTACATATCCTCTGAGAAGTCCCCAGAATCCCAAACATTACACACTGGCAGAAACTATCTGCACCTGGCAAAACCATCGCCTGCTAGTCACAGGACAGACCCTCGTCAGCTGCTGTGAAGCTCTCATCCTCCCACCTGGGATTGAAATGAAAACAGATTTCCATAACATTTCTGGTTTTTTTTTTTTTTTAGAAAAACCAAAATAACAAAATTCTCACTGCATTATGCCATTTCCGATTTTACCTCAATTATTCTGTAAAAATGTACACAGATGAGTATAAAGCCACTGCTCTGCAATGTAAACATTTCCATATAGATGGACATCAAGATTTTGTTCAATGTTTTAAGGTGGTTGACGGTACAAAAGCATTTGCGTGTGTATGTATTCATGTGTGTAGTATGTTCGTGACTGTGTGTGTGTGTGTGTGTGTGTGTGTGTGTGTGTGCGCGCGCGCGCATGCACATGTGTGTACATGATTACACAGAAGTGAATGTGCACATGTATGTACATGCATGTGGAAACCAGCAGCTTACATCAAGTGTAGTTTCTTCATTGCTTCTCCATTTTATTTTTCGAGTCAGGGCCCCTTACCGAGCCTGGAGCTCAGTGATTGGCTGGACTGGGTGGCCATCACGGCCCTGTCTGGGTTTCGTTAGTGCTATGGTTATTTTCATGTGACCTAGGGAGCTGAGCTGAGGTTCTCATGCTTGAGAGAGAAGTACTTTTATCTACTACAGCACTTTCTTGATTCAACCAAATGATAGTCCACTTATCGTTTTTAAAATTATCTGTGTTATCTGTAGGCCCGGCTATCAATCAATTAAGACACCAACACTTGACACTTGTTACATTTTAAAATAGCCTTAGTTAACCTGGGGCAGGGCAGATATCAATCTTCTAAACCACCTAGTGTGGCAGCCATGGGATCCCTGCCTCAATCCCATGCCATCTGCTTCTAATAACTTCTATCAAGCTACCTCCCATCCAAAATCCCAAATACTTGCTCATGTTCTTCATCTGGGCTGGATTCTCCATCCACAGCTCGGGCCATGTGCTTCTTCTCCTCCAGCTAACCCATGGCGGCCTTCCTCTCTTCACTTCAGGTCTCCTTCTCCTGGTGGCAGCCCTTTTCTTCCCAGAATTCCTTCCTCTCTAAGCCTCACCTATCTCCTGCCCTGCCCAGGTGGGATGGCTTTTTATTAAGCAAAAGGTGGGTCAGACAGCAAGCAGTAATTAGCATCAAAATACATCAGATTATCCCAACAATCAACCTTTGTATACATTCCTTGCTATTTTCTTATCTTATTAGCATAATTGTATATGATCAGGATTTCGTTATGACATTTTCATGGAAGAGTATAATACACCTTGAGCATATTCACCTTATCTGGCTATTTTGCTAATAATAAGCATCTACATATGTAATTACCACTTCAATTGCTAAAAATGCTTTTGTGTTTGGACATTTAATAAGTGATGTCTCCTAGAGGAGTCAGGGGCAAGCGTGATATCAGGATCTGTGGTCTCCCAACAGCTGTGTGCATCACTATTCACTAAAAACAAAAATAGCAAACATGTCTCCTGCCCTTGGAATCTCCTTCCTGGCACAGGTAGTAAGTTAAAAGCCTGTTACCATAGTTTTGTAAAAGGTTGATAGTGATTATTTGACTTATTTTAAAATTCAAATTTATTTTTCTCCAAATTTATTATATTGTTTTAGACCTACACAACCCTTGGCCATCCATAATCAAATGCTATTTTTTTCCATTTCTGTATTTGCATAGTCTAAATATTTTTGTTCTAATTTACTAGGAAGACATCCTGGTGCACATTATGAGGGACTCTCTTTCAGCTTCAACATAGGTTATTTAATAATCATTTATTTAACTTGTCTTTCAACCATTCATTGTGATACCATCTGTTATTTTTGTAGCTGTGGGGAC
This sequence comes from Acomys minous, assembly GCF_964271855.1. Classification (NCBI taxonomy): domain Eukaryota; kingdom Metazoa; phylum Chordata; class Mammalia; order Rodentia; family Muridae; genus Acomys; species Acomys minous. Next base: position 1,088,456 of record NC_140501.1, on the reverse strand, counting down.
TAAATCCAAGGTCTGGTCTATAGTAAGAAAACACTCCACTATTGAGCCACATACCAGCTCTCTTTTTACTTTTCCTTTCAGACAAGGTCTCACTAAGATGCTGAGGCTGTCCTTGAACTCTGCAGCCCATGAAAGTTTCAACTTGAGAGCCTTCTGACTCAGGCATTGTTGGAACAGGCGCTCTCTCAGTCTCTGTCTCTGTCTCTCTGTCTCTGTCTGTCTGTCTCTGTCTCTCTGTCTTTGTCTCTGTCTCTGTGTCTCTGTTTTTCTCTCTCTCTCTGTCTGTCTCCGTCTCTCTGTCTCTGTCTGTCTGTCTCTCCCCCTCCCTCTCTCATGCTTCCGTATATAAACATGCAGGCCCATGTGTACGAAAACCAGAGGAGAATACTGAGTATTCTACTATTCTCTGCCTGGTCCCTTGAGGCAATACCTCTCAATGAACCTGGAGTTTGTTGCTTTTTAGCCAGGCTGCTGGCCAGTAGGGTTCAGTTCGTCTTCTTGTCCCTGCCCACCAGCACCCGAGTCGTCACAGGGGAATATGGCTATGTCCTGCATTTAAGTAAGTGCTATGTTCTTACGTCTGTGCATCAAGGGCTCTCACTCCCAGAGTCATCTCCTCAAGCCCCTTAGTCATATTCCTTATCTAACGTAGGTGAAAATGCTTCCTTGCTTGTAATCTCTCATTGGTGATGTCTCTTGCTGCCCCTCTTTCTTAATTTGTTTTTTTATGAGAGCATCTTGCAGTGCAGCCCAGACTAGTCACCAGCAACCTCCATTCCTATGCTTCAACTTCGAGAATGACAGGGGTGCACTCACCACACCATATTTGCACTACTTTGGACAGTGTTTTTTGAGGATTATATTCTATGAATGTAGCTTAAGTACATGTGTGTGCCCAACCCTCTATTTCTGCATGAAGTTCTTATTTTTAGGCCTCACATACAGAATGTGTTTATACCCAGTAGCTGTTACTATCTAGAACAGGACCGCTGGAGAAATGTCTTTCTAGATTTCATGAAGACTGCTTTCACTTCTTGGTACTTCATAGTCATTGTTAAGTATATGTGGTGATGTTGACCTTGGTGTATATTTGCCGGGGAATACTCTGTCTGTGTCTGAGTTGCCTAGGACACAGATGTTCTCATGGTGAGCTTTTCCAGAAGTTTTGGGTCTTGTTTTGATTTTCATCTAACTTTTAATTATTAATTTTATTATTTTTAATTGTGTGTAAGTTTGCGATACGTACATATGCCCCCAGATGCCCCAGATATTAAATCTTCCTGAAGGTGGATGTATGCATGTTTGTACGCTGCCCACTGTGGGTGCTAAAAGCCAAACTTCGGTTCTTTGTAAGAGCAGTGTGCAGCCTTCACCACTGAGCCACCTTTATAGCCACTGAATTGTGGTTTAATTTTATCTTTACTAATTATTTTGAATCTGTTCAACCTTATTTGGTTCAGCTATAATCCTTTGTATTCTGCTTTGGATGATGAAAATATAATGAACATTTTCTTTACTGTAGAATAGTCAGAAACTATCAGACAAACATGTTTGTCTAGTAGTAATGTACAAAATATACTTCTCCATTCTCTCCAAGATAGCATTCCCTATGATTCATTTTATAATTCTCTTATCGATTTTTATTTTTTATTTTATTCAATTTGAAGTGACTTGACTTGATCAATTCCCAGAGATGAGGATTCTGCTATTTGTCTAATTTGTTAGCAAAGTGTTTTTTATGACGTTTCATCTTAATATACACACTTTGTTGTTAAATTTCTAAAGTTTTCTTACAGAAACCATTTTCTCCTAAATACTAAAATGTACATTCCTTTTAGCATGAGGTAGGATTGGAGACTTTGCCAATTACCTTTTTCTAGTGATTCTGAATTATAGCATATAAAAGCCAAAATTACAACAACAACCAACCAACCAACAACAACAAAAAAATAAAAAACAAAACAAAACAAAACAAAAATGATCAAACAATAAAACCCCAGCAATAACACCACAGGCCTGGGTCTGAGCTGGCTCTGTTGCTTTGTGTGTCTAAGCTCCTACTATGGTGTTTCCCCACCCTTTTGTTTTGTGTTAAATGAGAATATAGGATGCATTCTGGGGGCTTCCATCTCCTTAGGGATCTCCTAGCCTCACATACAGATATTATCAGGGATACTTAGCAACACATACATGTACATATATAACTTATCTCATTGTGTTTCCTGGAAATTGGGGTTTTACTATTTGTTGACATAAAAGCTATAGAGGCATTCATCTGCAGGCTGTAGTAGCTTAGGATTGTGGCTCAATATGGTTTTGGCTATTCTACACAAGAGATGCATTGGAGGGAGAGATGGATCTATATATCAGCCATTAACAGGTCCTCTCTTTGGATCTATATGTGAAACTATTAATGATATGCTCTTTCAGATTCTGGCAGTGATTTGGCAAATGCTATTATTTTTATGATATCATCACTATAACTTATCTATTTATCATCTATCATCTATGCATTTATCTATCTATCATCATCATTATTAATCTATGTATGTGTGTATCATTTATTTACATATATTTATCTACCATCATCATTATCTATGTATCTATCAATCAATAATCTATATATCATCTACTTATCTCTGTACTTTTTGAAAAGCTGCAAAAGACCAATTAGGATGAATATTTTAAATTGTAATTGAGAACAACTCTTAAAGTTTTAAATTTTGTGTATAATAGAAGACCAAGTGGTTACTGTGCAGTCTTGTTTACAAAGGGACCTTTATGTGTTAGCCCACCTGACTATTGCTTAGGATGCAGTATGTGGGGCTAGAGATGCTCTCCCTGTTGTTTAAGAGTGATAACACCTGCTACTATGAGGAGACAGAGTGCTAGCCAGTTTGTTGTTACCTTCTTTCTCCCTTAGTCCTTATCAGTCATGTATTATCACTTTGTTTTATTTTATGGGTAACCGTAGGCAAAGATGAGAGACATCAAAGAACACAAATATAGGTTGTATTTTTCTGTACGCAAGAATAAACAGTATATTTAATAACAGACTCACCTTTGTTTCATGGAATATGTGCTTAAAGAAGTCACCGACAATTAGTAAGACATTAGTAATACTAATGATCCATATTTGGTGAGTTGAATAGAACACATTTCTGACTAATGTGATTATAATGTGCTAGTAAATAACCACTGGGGAACAGCAAATAAAATTTACCAAACTAAAGTGAAAGGGAAATCATTAAGGAATGAGTGTGAATGTTTTATCGAGGGAAGTAATAATTCCCACAACGGTCACCCAACTGACCATCGATGACAAAATACAACAGGAAGGGATGACCAACGCCACAGGACTCAGGAAGCAATAAAACCACTCTTAAAAGTATGCCCACAGGATATTATTTTATCGCTGTGCGGTTAGTGATGAATCATCACAAAAATAAATCCAATAGGAGCCAAAAAGCACCAACAGAAATGTCTAAAGTCAATATTGGAAAGGAAATAAAGTTATTTTTAAAGCATTTTGTGTGTGTGTGTGTGTGTGTGTGTGTGTGTGTGTGTGTGTGTGTGTAAGAAGGAGCGAGAATATAATTTCATTACTTTAAAATTTGCATTTAGTTGCTACTTTTTGTTGTGGAGTCACAGCCAGGCGTGAGTAGCAATATGATCTAGCAAATCAGATGGGACCTACTTTATGGGCCTGTGGAGCATTTGACACAATAATGGCCTCACAGAAAGGATAAAAAAAAAAACAAAAAACCATTGCTTCCAAAGGTGCCTGTGATTTCTCAACTGGTCATAAATTTTTGTCTTTGTTGAATAAAAATGAATTTTTATACAATAAACACACATACACCACTGGGAAATAATATGACCTACAATCTGATCTTCCTCAAAACAGTTTTGTTCTTTTTTTTTTTCTGGGATAGAAATATGCAATGGAGAGTGAAAATCTCTGGTGGTTCCCTGCTTCCCGGGCTGGTTCCAGCTGGTCACTCAGCCCTCCTCAGGTGGCCCGCCATCCTGCTTCCCGGGCTGGCTCCAGCTGGTCACTCAGCCCTCCTCAGGTGGCCCGCCATCCTGCTTCCCGGGCTGGTTCCAGCTGGTCACTCAGCCCTTCTCAGGTGGCCCGCCATCCTGCTTCCCGGGCTGGCTCCAGCTGGTCACTCAGCCCTTCTCAGGTGGCCCGCCACCCTGCTTCCCAGGCTGGTTCCAGCTGGTCACTCAGCCCTTCTCAGGTGGCCCGCCATCCTGCTTCCCGGGCTGGCTCCAGCTGGTCACTCAGCCCTCCTCAGGTGGCCCGCCATCCTGCTTCCCGGGCTGGTTCCAGCTGGTCACTCAGCCCTCCTCAGGTGGCCCGCCATGTCCCTGCATTCCGAATCTCCGATTTACTTATCCTTCCAAGAAATGTCATTGTCCAAATCTATTTCAGGCCTGCCCCAAATCTTCACAAAACACGCATGGAAACGTTATTTACTCGTGAAGCTTTGCAGACCTACTTTTCTCGGAAGCAATCTCTTCTTACTATTAAAGTGAGGTTACATTTGGAGTCACAGCAGTCACACGAGTAACACAGTTCCAGAACTTTCAAATGCCCACCAGGGCTCCCTCCACATTACTTACAAATGCATCTATCTAGTGTAAGATTACTGCACCTTTTGGCACTCCTCTCACCTTGTTACATGAAGAACAATGATAAGATTATGAAATATAACAGACACATGATTAATTTAGGCTTCATTATTGAATGATTGCATGCAGTATTTTATGGGGGAAAAGGCTTTCAGTGATTTAGAACGTGGGGGGCGGAGACATGAGGACCTGAATCTCAGAAAGGAGAGCAGTAAAGAACTGTGAGCACGGACTCAAGCGGGCTGTGCCCATCACAGCCCAGCCTTCTCTCAGAAATAGCTGACGGAATGCCTCTTTCCCCTCTAAAATTCATTACGGAATCTTTGTTTCTGATCACGAGTAGAAAAAAAGCAGGAGTTAAAAACAACAACAACAACAACAACAACAACAACAGCAAACCCACAAAACCCCAGCACTCGGTGTTTACCATCCCTAACCCTCCACCAAAGAGGGAGTGAAAGGGGAGGGGGGGGTAGAGGTGACTGAGTTGAATGGGAGAAGTACAGATGCATGGATATTATCTAAGTACATTGTGTGCATGTGTAAAATTACCCAAACAAGAATTTTAGCTAGGTTGTGACAAATGCTTGTTTAAAACTTAGTTATCATCCTAAGAAAATAACAGAAAGTCCAAGTTCACAAAATTAAGAAGTGCTGGTTGAGGTCCCTCCCTAGGGGGATTTATGAGGTCTGTAAACCTCTGATTTGAGTGTTAGGTCAGACAAAAGGAACAAGCCACAGACCCCTGGGAGCTGAAATACTTGAGTAAAGCTGCTTGCTCTCACGGTATAGACTGGCTAGACAAAGAACTCACTAATATACATACATACACACACACACACACACACACACACACACACACACACACACACACATATATATATATATATATATATACACATACATACATACATACATACGTATATATCCCTGCAGTACTGGGTATCTATACCCTGTGTATGCTAGGCAAGTATTCTACACTCAGCTTTCTTTTAACTTTTGTTTCAAGACAAGATCTCATTTAGTTGCCTAGGTTGGCCTTAAATTCACTCTCTAACTGAGGCAGGCCTTGAACTTGCGGCCTCCTTGACTCAACTGCTAAGTAGCTGGCATTATAGGATCATGAGCTTCTTTTCATAGTGCTCATATATTTTGCATTTTTGATATATTTCAGAGCAAAATAAAAAACATAGTAAAAGGCAAAAGAGTGAATTAAAAATAAATAAAGATATCAGCAGTATTAATTGAACTAATATTGATGGAGGTATAATTAGCTTTGAATTTATTACAAATATACTCACCAACTCTAACTAAATGGCAAATAGAGTTAAAAAAAAAAACCAAAGAGCACATGTTTCTTTAAAGATTTCAGTAATTCTTTCATGACAAATAAAAGGATGGTTAGTCACGTCAGTGGTTGAAAGGAAACATGGTCATTCATTTTAATTAAGATTATTATAATATTTATTGTTTTTACAGTATAATGATTCTCTTGCACATGATTTTATAACTGAAAACTTGATAGGGCAAGTAGGACAGAGGTCAACATTGTGTTTATTTCTCAATCACTTTCTATTCTACTTTTTGAGATGGTCTTTCACTGAACCTGGGAGCTCACTGCCACAGATGGACTGGCTGGTCAGTGAGCTCCAGGGATCCACCTGTCTCTCCTCTCTCAGTAATGACATTACAGACACATGATGCCCACAGACTTCTGCATTAGTTCTAGGAATTAAAATGTTAGTCCTTATATTTGTATGGATAGAGTACACTAGACTATCACTCCAATCTCCCTTGTGTGATTTTCTTACACACTTTTTTAAAGACTGTATGCTTTGGCGAGTACTATGAAAAACACAAACTGTCCCAAGCACCTACCTACTGCATAAGAAGAAAGAATGGGAAAGAAAGAAACAGGAATTATGGCTCAGCCAGTAAAGCACTTGCCATGCAAGCTAAGGACATGAGCTTGGGATGTGAAACACTTTGTGTGCATTAGCATTCCTAGAACTCACATTAGTACCAGGGGCGCTAACTAATACTTCTCTTACCCGAGAGCTTGGAGGGGAGAAGGGAAACTTGTCACAGAGGTTTGCTGGCCAGACAGTGTAGCCACAACGTCAAATTCCAGGTTAAGTGAGAGACTGTGTCTCACCAAATAAGGTGTAGAGTATTATAGGAAGACACCCAACATATACTGGCATCGAAATGTGTACACACGGGAAACCATGCCCTCATACACACATGCACACCCATACAAAGTCCACAACATAAACTTAATAAAATAACTTCCCACTTGCCCAAACTAAAAGGTTTTGTGGGATGCGCTTGTAATTCCAGCATTTGAAATTGAGAGGTGGAGAGAATGGTTCCCTGGAGCTGATTGGCCTGGCCAACTTAATGAGGTCTCAGTCTGTAAGAGACCCTGATCCAAATCATAAGATGGGTAGTATCAGAGAGAGAGAGAGAGAGAGAGAGAGAGAGAGAGAGAGAGAGAGAGAGAGAGAGAGAGAGAGAGAGAGAGGAAGAAACTGCTGTGTGCTTTTAACCATCTTTCCTGATGTGTCACCATCCCCTTGGTCCATGATTCCCTTTGAGTGGTTCTTGTAAAATTTAATTATGTCTTCAGGGATTTAACTTATGATCATGCTCATACACAGGAATGCACGCCTCCCTTCTCTTGGTGTCACAGGTCAGGATGTCAGCATTGCCACCGGCTCAGTGATAGAGAAGGGGCAGAAAGGTTGGCCTGCTTTCCTTGGGACATTGGAGTGATCAGGGAGAAAGGCATGGTGGCGTCACTGGATATCTGACTGGAAAACAGAGGTAAGCTTAAGGAACAAGGCAGGGAAAGGCTTAGATGTAGCTGGTGGGCAGCCCAGGCTTCATGCGGGTCCACTAGTAAGGGGAACTGGCTCTGACATGGACTCTGTTGCCTGCTTTTTCTATCATTTCCCTTGACAGGACTGCCTTCCCAGGCCACAGGGGAAGAGGATGCACTCAGCGCTAATGCACTTGATGAGCTGGGGTGGGTAGCTAGGGAGGCTCTCTTGTTCTGAGGAACAGGGGATGGTGGGGCCAGGAGGAGAGGAGGGAAGGGGCCACACTTGGGATGTAAAGTGAATAAGCAAATAAATTAATTTTAACAATTCTCATTCCAAGAGCTTTTGGATATAACCAGTGCGATGAAATGAAAGGAGGAGGTTAAACCATGAAATTAAAATAGGGTGGCCTGTAAAGGACTACCCTGTCTACGCTGCCTTTGTTTCCCCTGTAGAATTCCTTGTGGTTAGAACAGTGGCTGATATGGTGGCTTTCAACAGCATTCTGAATCAGATCAGAGGGACAGACGGATATTAGACAGTATTATCTCCAGTGCTGCAGAGTAAAAGTCGGACACGCACTCATGAGGAGACAGTGAGGAGCTACAGGAAGAGAAGATGTGATTTCTTACATGTCCCAATCATAGCAGGAAGAGCTGACCCATCTGTGGAGAACCTATGAGTCACACTTCGGGACGCATCTCAGGCAGCCTTCTCCTTGCTGATGTTGCTATGCAACCTGGACATTGCGGCTCACTAGAGGGAGCTGCAGCCAAGGACTCAGTCCCACTTCATTGAGAAGCCATCCTCAAGGACACTGATGATCTCCTTGGCTCAGGCGCCTCTGCTGGAGGTTTTGTGCTACGAACCCAACCAGAGCACCTTTGAAGACAGTTCTAGATCATTGCATTTCCCTTCCCTTCCCTTCTGATGACCTTCTCCTCTCTAATAAAAGACAGGACCTTTTGTTTCACAGCTTCTCAGATGCAAAGGGCCCATCCGCCATGTGCTACCCTGTAGATCTTCCTGCTCTCGGCTCACGCTGTTCTCCAGGAAGAAGAGCTGAGCTTTCGAGGGCTTCTTCTGACTACCCCTGTGTGCCGCTGCCTGGACAGCACAATGTCTAAAGCCAACCTCTATGCTCATGTTCTGAATTTTGCCTTCTCCCTCACTAGGAACCCAGAGCCTTTGTCCTTCTTATGACATATGTTTTTAAATCCCACCCTCCTATAGATTTCTCGGGCTTCTGTTTTACTCTCACCACTGGTTATTGTGATGGTTGGGTTTTGGCAACCTGACACAAGTCTAGACATATCTGGGAAGTGGGAATCATAATTGAGAAAATGACTCCATAAAGTTGCCTGTCAGCAAATCTCTGGATAATATTCTTTTTTTAAAAATTAATTTATTCAGATTACAACTAAATAGTGATTGATGTGGGCGGGCCTCAGCTCACATCTGGGCAGCACTACTCCTGGCCTGGTGGTCATGGGTACTGTAAGAAAACAGACTAAGCAAGCCATGGAAGAAAGCATTGCTCCATGGCGTTTGTTTCAGCTCCTGCCTTGGCTTTCCTCAATGGACCGTGAACTGGAATGTATAAACCCTTTCCTTCCCCAGTTGCTTTTGGTCATAGTGTACAACAAGGCAATAGAACCTGTGACTAACAGTGTTATTGACTATTCTTTCTCTTTCCCCTGAAAGCTTGTTTCTCATGGACCATTTGCACATTCTATACCAACAGCCCGATGCTATATTAGGCCACAGTATCTCTCCCGAGGACTCACCAGTCAGGTAAGCCTTTGTGAACTTTTCCATCCTGGTCATGGTCTCCCTACAGTGTTCTAGAGTGCCATGAGCCTGCATAGCTGTACCCTTCCCCTGTCTGAGAGGTTTTGAAGATGTAAAACTTAGTTCTATCTATATAGTTGGTACATCTTCTGATTCACTATGGATATGCAACAAATGGATATGTGTATGAATGAAATTTTTATCAAAAAAGGATAAATTCCAACAGTGACAGCTAAATCACAATTTTAGAACACAAATTATTTAAAAACTATCATCTTGCCAGGCCCAGTGGCGCACACCTGTAATCCCAGCGCTCAGGAGGCAGAGGCAGGCAGATGTCTGTGAGTTTCAAGGCCAGCCTGGTCTACAAAGTGAGTCCAGGATGGCCAAGGCTACACAGAGAAACCCTGTCTTGAAAAACAACAAAACAATACAAAGCAAAACAGAACACCAAACCACACACAGACAAGACCTCAAAAACAACCCCCCAAAACCCTATCATCTTAATACCTTCATTAAAAGTATAAACCTCACTACTCTCAAAGCTTAGCTTAAAAGAACATATTTATCCAGTTTACTTCACCATTCCTACAAACATATGTCTTATTATTTCAACTTATGGTGAGAGCCCACACTGCCCTTGTCTTGGTCACTACATTGCTATGTTTTTCAGTCTACATGGGTCCTTGTAGTCAGAGATAGAACCCTAAGCTCTGCTTAGGGAGCCGTTTGTTGTAATTTTTCCTTACCTGTTGTAAATTTTAACATGAATGCAGATGTCTGATCATCTCCTACTCAAATTTGAGGTCTATGAATTATATAAAACAAAGTTTGCCTTGAGGTTAGTCACAACATATACAAGATGGGATATAATAAATATGTTGTAACTCACAAAAATGGACATTCTGATTAAAACTCTTGCTAAATTGTAATTCACAGACGTAAGGGACCATTGCTCCCATTTTCTTTTACTGGTGTTTTGTTGCATTCCAAAATATTGTTTCCAGAATTTTAGAATTGATGTGTATTCTGGCGGTGCTAAAAATGTATTCGAGTTCCTGTATCCTGTATAAAAGGCTGTTCAAAATAGTAGAATTCGACAATGTCAGGTTATCTAAGATATGATAACGCTTTTGAACCATGACTAAAATAAAATTCCCTGGATGTTAGTCACCATTGCTAAAATAAGGAGAATGGATTAAACTGGCCAAGTTTCAAGTTCTTACCCTCGGAAATGTGGTGAATCTGTCCAGCTCCTCAACGAAGCAGAACATCTGTAAGCTAATGGCTGACATAACAATCAAGAGGCTGGCGGTAAACACCACCAAGCTTCCAAGTTTCTTCCCAGGACCAAATATCTTGTACACAAAGTCTTCCAGTGCAGGTGAAATCTTAATAAGCCGGACCACGCGAAGAACCTAGTCGTGGAGAAAAAGACATGCCAGAAACAGGGTTTTAAAGAAATCTGCACTACAGTATCATTTTCATGGTACTTTGTAAAACAGTTGTGCTTTTTTCTTTCAATCTAGAGACTAAAAATAGTAATATGGTCTCTAAGAGATCCCTAGCATGTGGCCTCCCATACAGTGAGAACACAGCAAATATGATAATTCAAAAATGGTATTAACTTGTACATGCTGCTGAAATAATACTGATATTTTCCCAGTGCTTAGAGCCTAATTAATGGTTTAATTCAGCATCAGTTCTGTTTAATGTATCCTAAAATAAGCCGTCCTAGGTATTACACATTAATAAATGGAAAAAAATCAAACTTCTATCAAGGACTGGCTCAGACTCCAACTCCAACACCCAGTTTCTCCTTCTTTTAAATAATATATCTTCCTGGGTTTTATCCAAATAACCGCCCTGGGGAAACAGACTCTACTTTTTAGCTTTTGTATCCACACTCTGCAGCTGAGTGTACACAATGGACTAGGCCCAGGATTTCCAGATATGAAAAGGAGAGACTTGTAAAACTATGGGCATGGTAAGACAAACTCGCCCCACATGGAAGTATTTTCCCTTTCTCCGGCCTAAAATTGGAAACAGATGCGATGGTGCCTATGAACCCAAACTGAAAGACTATGTCGTCTTTGTAAAGACTATGAACAGTCAGATCTAACCTAACAGGCCGGATCTTTTGAGGATCTCACAGAACCAATTTTTCCTTGGTGTTCACCAACTGCCAGAGAGAAACAAGCTTCAGTTTGAGAAAACCCTTCTGCTTTCCTGTATTTGCTTAACTTTTCATCTCTATTCCATAGATGTTATTCATTATAATATGTATTTATTTGGAAGATAGTCACAAATCCAACCCAGAGACAAATTAATTAATAAGCTAGTTTTTAAATTGAAAATATTAATTATGTGCCAAACATATGGAAAGGTTATTTTATAGTACTATTACAAAAGAACATAAATCAATGACTCTCTTAAGAGAATATAATATGATTAAGAGGCATAAATTGAGTTGAAATATGGCTCCATAGTTAAGAATGTTGGCTGTCCCTATAAAGAACTGTTTTGAGTTCCCAGCATAGACATCAGGTGGCTCACAGCCACCTACAACTCCTGTCCTAAAGTATCTGACACCCTTTTCTGGCCTCCACAGGCACCAGGCATGCATGTAGTATACATACATACAGACAGGCAAAAGATCCATGCACACAAAATTAAAAAAAACATTCTTTAAAAAAGTATAAGTTGATATGTAATAAAATTCTTAAATAAGCATCAAAGAAAGATGCCATTTTTCACTAGATGTAAAGTGTTACTGTTTTTCAAGTGCCTCAAATAAGTAAATAAAAATGTTGTTAACTAATATGTGACAGGCCATCAATCATAAAAGGCATTCCAAATTTAGAAATACTAAATTCATTAATTGTGCTATTAGCTTAAATGAAACATTATGCATAGAAGGGCAGTTCTGGATGGCTCAGCATCAGCAGGGGACAAGGTGGTCAGGAAAAGATGGATATCTTATTTGGAATACAGTAAATACAGGGATACACTTTAAAAGTGAGATCTTAATGTTTTACGGCTGTAAAGTAACCTGCTTTTGCCTCTCCACTGTTCCTGACTTGTCATACTTCTTGACTTTCCCTTGTGAAATTGTCTCTGCTGTATGCTTGGACCATGAAGCATAGGCAGAACCCCCCTCCCCCCCAAGTTCCATGACACAGGCCTGGCTAGAATATCCAGTTATCCTCAAGAAATTTGTTGGATGCCTCAATTAGAGATTTGGTTGCTGTTTCCTGTTTGTTTATCTCCAATAGGCATCATTGCAAGAACCGTATAAGGTCTGAAGTTCTGGGAAGCCATCTTTTTCCAACCACATGGAACAGCCTACTGAAGAAGGAAGTCAGCATAAAAGTAAAAAAAAGGGTGCAGTCCCTGTGAGACTTTTGCCACATATGAAGCCTTTCCTGCCTCCCGAGGCTGACTCATCAGGGAATACTGATGGTGAACCTTACTGCTCCTACTCTTAGAATGGATGCACAGCTTGCAGTATGCCAACTAAACTAAGAGCACATGTGACTGAATATGTCATGAAGATGCATACTTTAACTCTTAGCCCAACGTTTGATAAAACTGGCGTGAGAAATTAAGTTGCCTGAATCAATACTTCACTTCGTGGTCTAGCTGTCAGCTTTTTCTCCTGTAATTCCCGACACTTTCGCAGCCTGCCACTGATCTTGTGGACACCCTCCCACCTCTGGAATTCTGGGATCATGTGCCTGGCTGATAGTCTTCTTAACTTGACAGATAGATTTGTAATCAAGACACTTCATTGTTTTGACTCTCAGGCATATTATCTATAATTATGCCCACTAACGTAAGACACAAAATGTTCAAGCTGATGTCCAAATGCAGACAACAGTGTCCAAAAGCAACGGACAACAGGCACGTTCAGTGTACTACTCAATATTCTCTTGTGGTGACAAAACTTTTCTCTGGAAAAAAATGAGTTAAAGAGAGAAAAGATTTATTTCAGCCAGAGTTCGAGAGGATTCACTCCATCATGATGATTTAATCCGTACTGTCCTTCCACCATGTGATGTTACCACCTACATGGCTGAGTCTTTTCAGCTAGTCCTCTTTGGTAGCATTGTCACAGACACCCAGACACATCCAGGGATGTGCCTTACGAATATCCTACCTGGACCTTAGTCTAATCAAGTTGACAACCAAGGTCAAGTATTATATTTAGCATGCATGTACCAAATTTTAATAACATTAGTAATTTAGTAATATTAGTTTGAGGAACGCTCAATGACTCAGCTATCAGAAATAGTACCGCAACACATTGTAACCACTGTTTTTAAATTCCTGAGAATTCACAGTAATATATGCAAATCTTCAACAAAACTCCCAATTAATGGAAAATTAAAATCACATTTTAAATCACCCTATAGTCATGTGCTGTTTATGTCTAAAGATATTATGAGGAAGAGCCGGAGCCATCAAAGCACCCCATGATCTTAAAAGGCTCAGTTCATAAAAGGCCAGTTATAGCTTGGGTTTGTGGAGTACTTGTTTTATAATTTTGGTGGACTATTGTTTCATGTCTTTTTAATATAGTTCTATGTCATTATAAGTTATATTATGAAAGCTAGAGTTAGAATTGTTCTAAATACTATGGATTTGTTATTTCCAATAAATAAAATCATGAAGTTGGAATGTATTTATTTCTATATAAGGCAGTGGTTCTCAACCTGTGGATAAAGACCTTTATCTCCAAAAATATTTTCATTAAGACTCATAACAGAGGCCGGGCGTGGTGGCACACGCATTTAATTCCAGCGCCCGGGAGGTAGAGGCAGGCAGATCGCTGTGAGTTTGAGGCCAGCCTGGTCTACAAAATGAGTCCAGGACAGCCAAGGCTACACAGAGAAACCCTGTCTCAAAAAGCAACAACAACAACAACAACAACAACAACAACAACAAAAACCAAGATTCATAACAGTAGCAAAATTACAGTTATGAAATAGCAACAAAAATAATTTTATGGTTGGTGGTCACCACAACATGAGAAACTGTATTAAAGGTTTGTAGCATTAGGACAGTTGAGAAACAGTGATCTAAGGAATTAAAATTCTATTTCTCTAAGTTAATATTTAAAATTCTGTTGCCATTTTATTCCTCAAATATTTAAAAATGCCTCTTAGAGGAACATCAATGTATATTTTGCTATTTCCATGATAAATTATACATGTCAGAAATTTGATTGTATGTGAAATGTTTTTGGTTAGACTACTAATATGTGAAAATTTTAATAATTATTTTATTAATAATTTAACAGTACAATGAACATATTCTAGTACCAAATGATTACAAAAATTTAACTAATATTAACATTTATTAGGTAATTATAAAGCAATGCTATCCAAAATATCACATTTTAAAAAGATAAAAAAATTTTATAAAAGAATACTTACAACTACCATTATTTAACTATCACAAAACAAAGAAAAATTTTTGAGTAATAATGCAAGATGAATTTAAATCTGTGAGGGTAAATTTTACAACCCTTAAAGCATCCATAGTAAACTTACAAGAAAGATATACACTTGAAATAAACTCATATCTCCTCCCCTTAAGGTTTGTGCCAATATCTCATTTTATTTAGAACTTGATATCTATTAATGATGTGTGATGTTCATATGTATCTAAGTATGTATATCTATATCTATTACCATTAAATGGGAGAAGTTTTTGTTGAAGATTTATATATATTACTGTGAATTCTCAGGAATTTAAAAACAATACTTACAGTTTGGTTTTTTATGTAAGATTCTTCATAATTAACCAGCATAAACATACATGCACATTTACTTACAGAACATTTTCTAATAGAGGAATGATTTAAGGATTAGATAGAATTGTACCATAGGAAGCAAGATTTAATGGGTAAAAGCTTCCTGTATACTATGAGGCAGTTGGTCTCCTTTTATTAAAAATTAATATCAAATTAAAAATGTTTAACAGGACAATTATAAACTTTGCAGTAGAGGAATTTGGTTGTCTCTAATAGTATGGATACATCTTTGTTTTATTCTCTCTAGTGTTAAGTCATTGAGCCCCCCTCAAAGTAATATGACTAAATATGTAGACACACACACACACACACACACACACACACACACACACACAGAGGCACTAGTCGTAATTGCAGTAGTATTACCTGGAAGTACGTGAACTGAGAGTGATAAAGATCCGGGTACACATGGAGCGTGGTTCCCACAACAAGCAGTAATTCAAACTTGTGGAGAGACGAGCTGATATAGCCAGTAAACCCCAAGCACCATATCTTCAGAAGTGCTTCCAGGTCAAAAAGGACTGTAAAAGCCACCTACAGGAGTAAGACATACATGACTGACAGTTAAGACTGTACACCTCAAACTTTCTCATGATTTATCAACACTGAGTTTCCACCACCATACATAAGGTAAAAGGTCTCACAAAGTCAGGAATAGCACTTTATTTTATCTTTTATTTGTATGTATATGTGTGCTTGCATGCGTTTATGTGAGTGTGGGTGCCTGCAGAGGGCAGAGGAGGGTGTTAGGTCTCCCTGCAGTTGGAGTTGCAGGCAGCTATAAGCTGCGGATGTGGTGGGTGCTGGGAACTGAACTCTGGTCTGCAGATGCAGCCAAAGTTCTTAACCACAGAGTTATCTCTCCAGCCCTAACACCTTTAAAAAAGATGTGTTTGAAACATATTACTTAAAACTCAAGAAACAAAAGCTATTTTAGACTGTCAGAAGCATCATTGACTTACCTGGCCTTTGAGGCATATAACAAGCAGAGAAATTGATACTCTATACCAGGTAAGAAATTTCTGTATATAGATTTACTAATACATTACTATGACTAAATAACATACATTTATATATTAATATTCACTTAATTTAAAAAATATTTCACATAAATTCTAATAACTTGGTATTGAAAATAACAATATTATAAAGTGCAGAAATACAGGTAGTAAATGATAACATCGTTTATCTACTCTGAGGGTGACACTTCTTATTTTATACGAAAAGGTTATAATTGAAATTTAAATAAGCAATACCATATTAACTTCTAATTAAAGGACAAGAGAGTGACTGTTGGAATTAGTTATAATATATATCTCTTAGGAAACACTGTAAAATTATTGGAAATTAAATTCTTCTTTAAGCCATTATTGACTATCAGAAAGGATGTTTTCCACGTATGCTTTGAAAACGTGAAGAAATAGAATTAGAGCAATAACTTGCCGCAATGCAGGTGTAAACTTGGACATGAAGAAGGGTTTAGGCTAATTTTGAAGGCTGCCATGTTTGTAGATTTTGTTCCCTTTTATTTTGATGTAAATTTCTACTCTACTCTAAACACTCAAGAAGGCAGTACATTTTATTTCTAATTGCATTCTAAACAATTATCTTTTTAGCCATAGGTAAGTCTAATTCTAATCTCTCATCAAAGATGCTTCTATTTGAGCAGAGGCTGTTATAGAACTCTATGGTTAGTTAAAATGCAACAAAACAACAAAATACCAAGTGAGATGTCCAGCCTCAACTGCTACAAATACAACAGGACTCTGCACTGTAGATTCAGAGACCATGGCAGAAGACACTCAGAACACCTGCTGGGAGGCAGGATCTTCTGCTTACGACAGGAAAACTACACTAGTGAGATTACAACAATATTGTTGACGAAATAAGACCAGCACGATGACACCACCAGTTGACATTGCAATAAGGATGGGGGAATCTCACAAGATCCCTTGATTAAGGACTACAGGCAATTAATGCCTGCAGCAAGTCCTCTGATTGATTTATCCAGCGTAAACATGCATATACCATACAAGCGACACTACATAGACTCAGTAAATTACACACATATAGACACACACACATGCTGCACTTAACTCCAGTAACTAACTTTGAGAGAAACCGAAGAACACAAGAAAGTGTGAATAACCTCCACAGTCCACCTCTGCCAGAGGCTCCTGTCAGTGTCCTGTGCTCCCTTCTCTGTGTTCCCAAACATATGCAGCACTTTAAATATCACTGTGAATATTTCCTTCTCTTTCATATCCAAAGGAAAAAGGCCCTTTGTATAATTTTCCATGGTGTTTATCACTTTTTCCATTCACTATTATCCATTTTAATTTACTGGCTAACCGCACTTGTAGGAATCATTAGGCAAACACAATAAAACACTTTATTACTTAAAAAATAAGGTTCTCCCAGCTGTTTGTCTAAACATCAGTAATTGACTAACATTTATCTTTCAAGGCTGTTGGACAGACTGGCCTCTCTCTCATCACCCTCCTGCCTTAAGCTTGGGAGTGCTGGGATTAGAGTTGTGTGCTACCTTTCCTTGCTGCGGCTTACTGAGGATTTTATATGTGTAAATATGAAAATATACTTCCACACTTGGCATTATAGGAGAGGGCACAGAACACAGACTTGTTTGTTTTAAAGTTTGGAAGGTAAAAGGTCACTTTCAAAACCTTTAAAATAAGCCAGGTGCAGTGGCACACGCCTGTAAGCCCAGCAGGAGGCAGAGGCAGGTGGATCTCTGTGAGTTTAGTGAGGCCAGCTTGGTCTACAAAGCGAGTCCAGGAGAGCCAAGGCTAGACAGAGAAAATCTGTCTGGAAAACCCAAAACAAGACAAAACAAAGAAAACCAAGGAAACCAAAAAATGTTATAAAAACCATTTGCCTCCAAGCAATGTAGAAAAGTCACTCTTGTCTCAAAATTTTGACTTGCAACAGCACAATCAGATACAATGTTTCTTACGCAGAAATGTGTATATTGATCACTTAGAGTTAATTTCTTTCTAAAGTAATTATATTTTGCTGTTCATAACTTTGTCAATGTTCTGTGGCATTGTTTTGTATTTCTTATCAGTTTTGAGAGTTGTTTATATTGAAGTCATTAATCTTTGTCTGCTAAATGTACTGAATATATTTATTCAGTAGTCAATAGTTTAGTTTACAACTTTGCACTATAAAATGTACACTTTCATATCCACATATCTTCAGGTGTTGTTTAAAAAGATTACCTTTTGAACTGGTGTGGTATTACCAGCACTGGGGAGGCAGGGGCAGGAAGATCCTACAAGTTAAGGCTGTGCCTTAAAATGATAAGTGAAGTATGCAGAATGGGGTTTTGAAAGACAGCATCCAGTCAATACAGACGGAAAATATTGTTATTCTATTTATTTGGACCTCATTTTATATTCTTCAGTAAAACTTTCACATATATTTGTGTGCATCTATGTATATTCACTGTATGCACATAACATATGTATATATGTGTGTGTGAGTGTATGTGCATGTGTGTATATGTGTAGTTTTACTTTTCTACCTAGTTAGTTTCAGAAAAGAGAAAAGCTACTGATTTTTGTAATTGGCTTTATAAACATACATAACTAAACTAACTCAGATATTTTCAAATCTCCTAGGTCTCATTAGAAATGTGTATATACCATCTATAAATGAAATAATTCCTTTTAAGATTCGCTTGGAAGTTAATTATACTAGTGCCTTGGCTGTAGAGATCTAGCTATAATAAGGCAGTGAATAGGTGTGACCCCCACAGACCCGTATGTGGGAGTGCTTGGCCCACAGGGAGTGGCACTATTAGGATGTGTGGCTTTGTTGCAGTAGGTGTGACCGTGTTAGAGGAAATGTGTCACTGTGGGGGTGAGATTTGAGTTGTCCTCTGCTCAAGCTACACCCAGTGTGGCACACAATCTCCCTTTGCTTCCTGAAGATCCAGATGCAGAACTTTTGCCTCCTCCAGCACCACGTCTGCCTGCACACTGCCATACGTTCTGCCATGATGATAATGGGCTAAACCTCCAAAACTGTTAGCCATCCCCAATTAAAAAGTTTTCCTTTATAATATTTGCCACGGTCATGAGGTCTCTATACAGCAAAAAAAACCAAACTAAGGCAGACGGTTCCTGTATATTACAGGAGTTTATTTTTTGTTAGTTAGTTTGTTTGTTTTTACCAGACAAGGTTTCTCTGTGTAGCCTTGGCTGTCCTGGACTAGCTTTGTAGACCAGGCTGGCCTTGAACTCACAGAAACACACCTGACTCTTCCCCTCTGAGTGCTGGGATTACAGGCATGTGACATATGCCAGTCGAACAGGTGTCGATCATATTCAGTGAAAATGCCATCATTATTAGCAGCAGTGGTCCAAATGAGGTAATTTAGAGTTGCCATGCTTGTAGATTTCCATTATTTTACTATTCATCAAAGCAATGACATATATCATGAATGATTCTAATAGGCATTTTTAAAATTTATTTGTGGAATACACTCTAGAATCTAGAATCGAGATAAAAGAATCGCCTGTGGATTTTATTGAATCATACTTCTAATTATTCATATGAACCTTGCCTGTAATTTTACTTATTGTATCATTGTCATGTCTAGTTAATTATACTATTGAATTATATAGTCTCTATATGGTCTATGGTTTCTTAAATCAGAGTGATCAGAACACTGACATTAGACAGACCCTACTGTAAAGGCTATCTGAGCACCGTCCATTTTATAATACGAGGGAAGAATGTTCCAGTACAGCTCTGATTATGTTTATCAGCTCATTCACCTGATCATCTGTTTTTATTTTTCCATGAAATCTTTGACTTCTAGATTTTCAGCATGCATTTCCCCAGATAGAATTTTTTCTTCCAAAGATTTAGATTTATCTCAAAGCTCTAGTGTCCTGTTAAATCAATTTTTTAAAAATATATTTTTCAACTCAGAAACAATGCTAAGTTTGAATTTCAGCTTAATGTATGGATAGAGCATTTTACATGAAGTTCAGTACACCTTTCAGGGGTCAAGGTGAAGATGGAGGGGTATGCACTTCCTTTGAGGGCGCACTTCTTCCTGCCACTGAAGTGCAAATTTCTTTGTCAAGTGGGTCATGACCCATGTGCAGTCAAAGTAATTTGCTTTAGTACTCACTCTTTGGGAAAGCTACTTTTCTCAAAGACACAGAACAATATTGGAAATGATTTAGCAAAGGAAAGTAATTTGTTTTAGTACTCACTCTTTGGGAAAACTACTTTTCTCAAAGACACTAAACAATACTGGAAATGATTTAGCAAAGGCCAATATTCTTGTCAATTTTTCTTCTTTCCCAGTTCTGGATTCTCCTGAGATTGAATACTTCCTCTTTAAGTAAATTTGCCAGTTGTTGTGAGCTAACATTGTAGATTTTTGAGAAACAGCACTAATTCCTAAGAGTTAATATTTAATGGCAAAGATATGCATAAACAGTCCTAATTTACTTGAGATTAGAGGTTAGCCTGTCACCAGAAAAACTCTTAGAATTTACAGTAGAGGATTACCTTAAATAGTTAATTATTAAATAGTTGGCTATTTTAGTGTGGGTTTTGGCAGAGGGTTTAATTTCTGAACAGAGTTGTTAGAAGTATTGGGGAGGCAGGCTTGCAAGCCCACTTCCCATGAGCAATTCCAAAATATTTCTGTGAACTGACTTTCATGGTACTTGGGACATGGTGGAACTTTCTAGATTGTTGCTATTGGCCACATGAGCTGAAGAAGGTAGATATGCCGACTGTAGAGCCAAACTACCTCCAAAGACTTGCACAAAAACACCCCAAGGCACTGTTCTATCTTCAGGGTTTTTAAAAAATATTTTTTATTAATTTATTCATATTACATCTCA
This sequence comes from Acomys minous, assembly GCF_964271855.1. Taxonomy (NCBI): domain Eukaryota; kingdom Metazoa; phylum Chordata; class Mammalia; order Rodentia; family Muridae; genus Acomys; species Acomys minous. The sequence continues at coordinate 1,067,496 of NC_140501.1, read as the reverse complement.
ATTGTTATCCCATCCCTTGTATCCTCCCATTCCTCCCTCTGTCCCATTTTCCCCTTATTCCCCTCCCCTATGACTGTGACTGAGGGGACCTCCTCCCCCTGTAGATGCTCATAGGGTATCAAGTCTCTTTTTGGTAACCTGCTGTCCTTCTGAGTGCCACCAGGCCTCCCCATCAAGGGGACGTGGTTAAATATGGGGCACCAGAGTTTGTGTGAAAGTCAGACCCATCTCTCCACTCAACTGTGGAGAATGTCCTGTCCATTGGCTAGATCTGGGTAGGGGTTCAAAGTTTACTGCACGTATTGTCCTTGGCTGGTGCCATAGTTTGAGCAGGACCCCTGAGCCCAGATCTGCCCATCATAATGTTCTTCTTGTAGGTTTCTAGGATGCTCTGGATCTTTCTATTTCCCCATTCTCCCATGCTTCTCTCACCTAGAGTTCCAATAGGATGTCCTCTTTGGAAATCTATCTGGCGCTACATCTTCAAGTTTTTTTAAAATCCCAGTGAGCAAGTAGCTTGCATATGTGCATGTGTGAGTGTGCGCATGTGTGTATGTGTTAGACATCCAGCTGTCGCTGTTAGCTTTCAGCCCTCCAGTGTGGAGGTCCCTGATGGATGATGGGTTATCATCGGAGGGTTCTGCTATCAGATCTGCTATCGGATCTCTTGAGCAGCCTCCTCTTTCTCTCCATCTCATGTCCACTACCTTGGGAGTCTTTCCATCAACATCATGGAACGTGGTTCATTTTTCCTGGGCCAGAACCACAGTCCCATTCGAGTCTTTTCACTGTAATTTATTCAGTGGGTGGTACTGTGAACTAACAGTATCCATGCTGAACTCACCTCCTGCGAGTACTTTTGAATACAATTTTACCTTCTTAAAAACTAAGATAAACTTTGTAATAAGTTTTCAATAATATTTTTGTTGCCTTTCTTGGTAATACTTAAAATGGCATATAGAAAATATTTCTTCTTTTACAAAATGTTTATTTACTTAGATATATTTAAGGGTGTTTTGCCTGCATGTATGTTTTTGCATTAAATCCATGCCTTGTGCCCATGAATGCAGGAAAAGGCACTGGTTTTGCTGGAACTGGAGTCACAGAAGCGTGTGAGGCACCATGCAGGTGCTGGTAATTGAGCTCAGGTCATTGGAAATCATCCAGTGTTTTAACCATGGAGCCATCTCATCTGTCCTCACATTTCTCTTACTTTCTTTTTACTTTTACTTTGAAACAGCACTGCCCACAGTTTCTACAGAAGACAGCATGTTGAGGTCACTCAGGACAACTTGTGTCAGTCTTGGTTTTCCACCTTGTTTGAGACACAGGACTTTGTATTTTCCTCTGTACGTGCCACACTCGCTAGCCCACGAGCTTCTGGAGATTCTTCTGTGTATGCCTCTCTCCAGCAGCCCAGCTCTGCTCGGGCCATGCGGACGGGAAACGTAAGGCCCTCATGTTTATATGGAGCAGTTTACCCACTGAAGGGCCTCCAGCCTCCTTTTTCTTTGACCGCCTTTTCCAGGGAATCTTTTGCAATTTTCTTTCTAATCACTACTTCCTTTGGAATTTGAAAACCACAGCTATGTATGTATTTATATGTTCTGAGTATCTTTGTCTTACATAAAAACTTTCTTTTTCACTACCCAAAACCAAGGGTAAAATTCTCAGCCCTCTAGATGTTATTTCATTCCCTTTTGGAGAATACATGTTCTGCTGGGCTCTCAAGTTGTAAATAATACAATGCCACAAAGAGGGGTAAACACAAAAAATATGCTTATTTTGGGCCCACAGTTCTGTTTCAAAGCTTAGGGCCTGAACCTAGTGATGGCCTTGTTTGCTGTCAGTGTCCCAAGGTGGTTCAATATTACAGAAATTGGCAGAAATGAGCATCATGTGTGAATATTCTTCAATTCCCCTCCTCTCTCTTATAAAGCTGGTTTTGCTCAATCATGAACACTCCATCCTGTGGCCTAGATGAGGTTAATCTTACCCATCTTCCCCAAAGATCTTATCCCTAAGAAGCATATGTAAGTTAGGTTTTCACCGTCTTTCTTAAAAAGACATGTTTTTAATGTGTGTATGTGTGTGTGATATTTTTTCTAATTCTGTTATTATTTTTGTTTTGTTGGCAGATAAATACATATAATATATTTGATAGTAAATATGTAAAAACCTAAAGTGAAAGTCCACAGCTTCAGAATGGCTATTCCAACTTTTTACCGAGTGTGTTGACTTTGGGTTTAGTTAATTAGGGTTTATTTTAAATGAAGGAGGAGGAGGAGGAGGAAGAGGATAGAAAGAAAGCAAAAAGGAAGGGAAGAGAAAGACTAAGGAAGCTATAGAGAACAAGCACAAATTTTCCGTGTTCACTGCTTTGGTTTCTGCCTCTTTTCTTGCTTGGGTTCCTGCTGTAGCTTCTCTGTATGACAGACTGTAACCAGGATGTGTAAGATGAAATACAGCTCCCATGAAAAAAGATGTCTCTTGTTTGCTGTCATTATCACAGAATTTACCTAATAGTCTTAGTAATGCACATTTTTTATATATCATTATTTAAATTTATTTTTCATTGTATAATAACACCATATGCCACCCAATATATAGAACAATAAGCCTTCTTGTCTCCAAGAAAATTACCAATAATGGTTCCAGATTTAAAAATTAAATAAAATATGCCTGTGGTACAAAAACATACATGCAGGCAAAACACACTACATAAAGCAAAAATAAATAAATCTCAAAAACATTGTAAAAATGAAATGGTAATTGTTATTGTCAAAGAGGGACTATTGTATTTGTTCTTGGAATATACCCACCCACAAAAAACTTTGACCTACAACATTTATCCTGCCTATAAGATGTGCAGGGATAAAGATAGAGCAGAGATTGAGGGAAGGTCCAACCAATGCCAGGCCCAATCTGAGACCCACCCCATGGGAGAGAGTCACCCCCCGACACTATTAACAATACTCTGCTATGCTCACAGACACAGGCCTACCATAGCTGTTCTCTGAGAAGCTATATGTAGCAGCAGATCCAAATAGATGTGGAGACTCAGCCAAACATTGGGCAAAACTTAGAGAGTCTTATGGAAAAGTGGGGGGATAGACTGAAGGACCTGGAAGTGACAGGAGCTCCACAAGAAGACCAGTAGAGCCAACTAACCAGGGCCCCGAGGGGCCTGCTGAGACTGAAGCACCAAGCAAGGACCATGAGTAAACTGGTCCTAAGCAACCAACCAAGGCGCATGTATGGACTGGACCTAGGCCTACACAGCTATGGCAGATGGCAGCTCAGGCTTCATGTGGGACCTCCAGTAAGAGGAGCAGGGGCTGACTCTGACATGGACTCTGTTGTCTGCTTTTTGATCGCTTCCCCCAGGTGGGGCTGCCTCACCAGGCCACAGGGGAGGCCTGAAGGAGGACATGCTCAGTCCTGATGAGACTTGACGAGGTGGGGTGGGTGGGTAGGGGCCTCCCCTTTTCTGAAGAATAAGGGAGGGCGGACGGGGGAAGAGGGAGGGCAGGTGGAACCAGGACAAGAGGGAGTTGGTTACGATTGGGATGTAAAGTGGATCATTAATTAATTAAAGAAGAGAAAAAAATAATTAAATGTTATTGTAAAAGAGGGAGTATTGTATTTGTTTTCAGGATAGTGTATATTTTGCCCAAATATTGTACAATTAAACTCATGCAGTTGAATAGCCAGATGAATGACAAGTTTTGAAAAGGAGGAAAATTAACTGATTAAAAATGGTTATACTTAACATTAAAGGAAAAAATGAAAATTGTGCTGCTCTTTTAATTCAAAGGTAATGCATGAATCTTTATGGGTGAACAAATTATCAATCAATGCATTTGCCTGGCACCTGTGGAGATGAAGCAGGGATACACTGTCTTTTTGGAACTCGGAGGCCACTGGTCATTGATACTGTAGATATGACTACTCTTGTCAGCAGTCCATAAGAGAGCCTGGCCTTTTCTTCCTTGTAGATGAGCTATCTGTTCTTACTTCCTGAGGCCTACAGTAGCATTCTGTGTCATAGTCCCCAGGCAATAGGTCTTACTGTTAATTCTATAACAATGGAAACTATATAGTGCACTGACAGTATATCAGAGACTTGGGGTTACTGGTTGTCTGTGATGAGAGATTCATGTGGTTGGCTGTATCAGAAACTCCAGCTGTTAACACTGGCCAATGAGTCAGTCACAAAATGTGTAAGATCTATGAAGCCCATAGCACTTGCCAGGACGTGGTGGCACATGCCTTCAGTCCTAGAACTCAGGGAAGCAGAGGCAGGTGGAGATCTGTGAGTTCGAGGCCAATCTGGTCTAAAAAGCAAGTACAGTATAGCCAATGATACACAGAGAAACTCTGTCTCCAAAAACAAGATCGATGAGGCCCAAACTCAGGTGAGCTTTTGTTATGGTTTGAATCTAGAATGCCTCTGCCCCCATAGGCTCATGTTAGGTATTTCAAGTTTCCATCTTATAGCAGTAGTTTTAAGTCATGTAGCTTTTAGTGGGAGCCTGATGGAGTAAATAGGTTACTGGGGTGGGCCTTTGAGAGTTAGACTGCCCCTGAATCGGACTTAAGCCCTAAGATTTATTTATCATATATACACAGTGTTTTGCTTGCATATATACCAGAAGAGGGCGCCAGATCTCATTATAGATGGTTGTGAGCTACCATGTGGTTGCTGGGAATTGAACTCAGGACCTTTGGGAGAGAACTCATAGTTATGTGGAGAAATGTCATGGACTACTCCCACAGTCATGCTGGCCCCTCATCGTAAACTGAAATTATTTGAGCTAAGGGCCAAAATAAATTTATCTTTATACAGAGATTTAATTGTTATTAAAGACACACCTATTGAGATTTTCAATTTTTCATTGTTTTGTTGCATGTTTCAACAATGCTTTCTAATTTTCCCAAAGATCTTGCATATATTTTGTGAAGTGTATACCTAGACATTATCCAGCATGTTTTTGAATAAATTATTTTCAATTAAATTTTCATTAATTGTGATGTAGGAATCTATGAGTTTATATGCTAATCCCACATCGAACAACAATACTCTAAATTCATATTTCCTAAAACATGTCTGCAGGTTTGTTTGGAATTTTTATGTAGACATATACATGACTTGAAACCATTTTGTTTCTTTCTGATTCCTCTTCTTTCTTCCTTCTCTTTGTCTCTCCTTTACTAATTCTTACTTTGCATTTTCGTCCCAGTTTGGGTTCCAGGAAATACTGGACAGACACGATAACAGTAACACAGACAGCTCACTTCTCCCTTGATATGAGTGCTCCCCATTCATCCTTGTTGTTTGTAGGTTTTCACAGACAATAAAGGTCACGTTGCTTGGTGGTTTGCTCAGAGCTTTTACTCACAAGTAGCATTTATCCGATGCTCTTTATCTAGTGAGCTCGCTATACAGATTTTCTTTTATTTCTTAGAGAATAATATTAGAAAAACACATTTACTGACATTTAAGCTATTTTAAATATCCAAGATGCTTGGCTTTATGTAAAAATTAAAGACTACTAAGTCTTCCATTGTTATAACTGATACCTTTCATGGAAACCAAGACAACTAGTAAAAGCTAAGAGACAAGGGGCATGGAGACGCCTCACAGAGAAGATCGCCTATCCTCAGATAGCCGAAGAACAGCCAGTGAGAGCAGAAGAAAAAGACAGAAGACGAAGAAAGTTAATTCTCTATAGTAATCAGACCTACAATTTCTTACCTAAAATGATAAAATTGAAAATCTGAATGACTGTAAACTTAGCATGAAATGAAGCTGTTTATACAATCTGATAGGAATACTAATCTGGCAGAATATTAGTTTTCAAGCATGGGTAGCAGAGTTGAATATGGTTGTACCCTGTGCTCTAGCAGTGTTTGGCCAAGATTCATGCCCTGAGAAAAAGAAAACAAACAAACAAACAAAATCCTCAAAGCCTTTCCCCAAATGTGGCATGAAACCAGAGACGAGAATGTTTATAGAAGGATTGTGTCTTATGGCAAAATATCAAACGCAAGCCACTGAAAACTACAGCGCCATTATCCATGGAACAAATACACAAACAGTACTGAGATCAACAGGAGTATTTTCAAAAGGTCATAATGAATGAAAGAGAAAACAAAGCTGTTTATAGCTACTCAATAGTCTTAGAAGACATGCATTGATGTGATGAGTAGAACAGGCAGAAGAATAAGATCAAGGGACACTGAAGCAAACAGGAAAAAAATATTAACTCTTGAAGAGCCAGGCTGGTGATTTTGCAATATTGTGTCTGTGATGGGTAGATTTATTGTGGAATTTTTTAGAATTGTACTCAATATACTTTCAAGGTTATCGGGAAACTAGTACTAACAAGAATCAAAATAATTCCATAGAATCACTCATCATAATAAAGTGACTGGTCACTATATCAGTCACTATAAAATGACTAGTACTTAGAATAAAGTTAAAAGTTGCAGGTTTTTCAAAGGGTGGGCATTTTATGTAACATAAGTGATAGAGAAGAATAGCCTGACATAACTAACGAAGGCAATTGGCTTCTATTTGACATCCAAGGTAGCTACCATGGAGAAGTGCAACCTTTACCAATATTATCAGAGTATGACAGGTTTAGCCCTCACACCACTTTGCTTGAGCAGGAATCCCTTCTAAAGATAATATTCATTCTCTCAAACTACAGGAACTAAAAAAAAAAAAAAAAAAAAGACAAATAAAACAAAACAAAAGGCCAGATTATGACTCATCACTTCTGCCAAGTCAGCTTAATGAGTATTTTAGTTCCTGACTGCAGCAGAGAATGATCTTAGAGCTGTTGGAATTAGGGATTGGACCTCACACAGATGCGAGGTCTTGAGACACCAGACTGGGGAGCTATTCGATCTTATTCTGATTCAATAGAAGTTATTTGATAGGTCACTTAATTTCTACACATTTTAGCAGTGAGAAACCTCATTAAGGATTACACCAAATACTCTCAAGGTTATCAGAAAACTAGTACTAACAAAACTTGTAATAACTCCACAGGATCATCTGCCACAACTTTTTAAGTTCGTTCCCTGTGGATTTTCTATCTCCGAGCAGGACAGGTTTCTGTTAAAGGTTCTTAACCGTCTCTGCCCTCCCTCTGTACATGGCGGGAGACCTTGTTACACGGCACTTGAGTGTGTTTGGAAGGAACCCTGAGAGCTACCCTTGGGTGAGGTCCACTTTACTTTCTGAAACCTTTGAATCTAAGGGGGTTGTTTAGATCGAAGACCAAGTGAGGACTGTCAATCTGGGGATGGAGTAGGACAGCCTGAAGTGGAGAGGAAAGGCGATAGAGGCAGGTTTGGAGCTGGAGACACTTCTTGGTGGGTTCTTTCGGTGAATTTATTGTGAGCAACTAACCCAGGACGCTTTCTCGCTCCTGACTTCATACAAAAGAATCCGATGCTTAAAGTCTTAATGCCAGGAGTAAAGAGGGCTGAGCTCCGCATTCAGGTAGATCCAGAGGGATCCACAGTGCAGCTTCTCTCTCACCTCTTCCTACTTTCTCACCTCTCTTCCATCAGTTTCTGAGTTTCTATTTTTTTCACTCAAAAATGAATTTAACTACATCACTAACAGATATCGAGTATTTTACCAACAACAGAACCTTCAAGTATTTGTTTTAGTGATTGCAATTAAATTGCTTAATTATAATAAGACACAATTACTAAATCTTAGAAATGAGGACATGTATATACATTGCTCCAATGCTGAACACAAAATAAACCTAACAACACATTTGCTAGTTTTTTATTTACATTCCTCACAAAACAAATCAAGTACTTTTCAATTTTAAAATACAATATCAGTCAGAAAATAATAGTTAATAAAGACAATACAGTCTTCATATGAGTGTACTGACTGGGAGTTGGGAGACATATCCTAAGCTTTGCAGATGGCATACATCAGAAAAGCTGAATATCTGCTTCAAGGACACTTCTAACAGGCCACACTTAGGCTTTGTACAGATCTAATTCTATCTAAAGTTCTGGAAAAAAACCAACCAGTAAGTTATGACCCTTCTCTTGCCTTGAAAATTGCAGTTTCTCATGTGAGAAATTCTGTTAAAATTGCTCACTTCCTATGGGTTTTGAATATACAATTTTGATAAGTGGACAGCCTAATGGATGCGCAAATATCAAAAATCCCACACAGCAGGAAAAATCTCAAATATTAATATTTGTGATTAAAACATAATATCTACATATAATTATGTTTATTATAAAATGCATATGTATACAATAATAAGTAAATATTATCTTACATGAAAAGGAAAATTCTTACCAAAAAATTGGTCTTTACTTTTTTGTTAATGCATAGTCTAGGAAATAAAAACATTTTTTTCCTGTTTCTTAGCTAATTCTAAATTTAGATTAATTAATCCAAAGTAACCGAACAAGGCCCCAGCACCACCCCAGATGCTTAGCAGCTTAATTTATTCTTGAAGGACTCTTATTTAGACCATGAGTTGACTCCTAGTGGATAGAGTGGTTTATTTTGGATTTTTCTAAACAATTTATTGTATAATATGTAGAAACCTAACAAAGAAATTGCTTCTTTCAACCCCCGTGGTCTTTTGTGATACCGTGTGGAAGTTGAGCTTCCAGAGCTCTTACACAATGCTGTTTCCTTAAATACAGTGCCTTATGCTCCCCAGTCTCCAGCTGCTGTCATTACAGCTGTTTGGGGGCGGGGTTAAATGATACAATGGATTTCCTTAAGGTACTTAGCACACAATGGACTTTCTAAAAATGTGGTAGTTGTTGTTGTCATTAATATTAATGTATTAAAATTTATTGTATAAGAATTCTAGTTGGAAAGCCCTGTTCCTATAGCTCACACAACATCTAGTCTACTGCTTCCTTTTGTAAATAAGCTTTTATTAAGATTCAGCTGTCTTAAGGTCACGTTCACTTTTGCGCAAAGGTGGCCTAGCTAGGAGCTGATAGAGAGTGGCATAGCCTACACAGCCGAACGTGCTTATTTGGCCCTTCAATAAAGTTTGGTAATTCTTGGCTTAAACTGAAAGAAAGTATTTGTTTAAAAGTACATTTAGCTAAAATGATTTAGTCATATCCAAAATAAATCATAATGACTCATATACAACAATATTTATTCAAAAAGGCGTGACAGAATACTTTGAGCTAAGTCCAAACATTCTGAGGAACTCAAACACCAGCAGTCACTCCATCCACTGGAGCTGATTTTGACTGCTTAAGTAATTCAACATTAAGCTGATGTTGTCTGTTTGTGTGAAGGAAATCCTATGCCCAGTTTATTTATTCCTTTTCTTTCCAAGATTTCAGAGAGATGGTTACTGCGTCTATTTAGCTACTTATCTACCTCTTTACTGAGAAACAGGTAGAAAGGTGTATTTTTATGACGTATTAACTTGCTGAGTTTGGGTGTAAATACATGCCACAGACATGTCTGTACCCTCTCAAACTGTCCTCTTACTATCTTCATTGTTTTTGTTGTTAGTGTTGATGCTGTAATATCACTTTATGCCCTACTTATGCTCTCAAAGTTTTCACATGTTAAGTGTCACTTGGCTGGCAACGAACACTTATATAGAGAGGATTTACCTCAATGCCAGCATTATTTTTTTTGAACCAGGTCTGCGTTAGTGGTTTGGAAATGGCGACAAGTAGGAGGCATATAATATATTTCAAGCTTTATGGGGTTTGTGATATCATCTTAGCTCTGTGGTTGTTATTTTTAATATTACAAATAAAACCAACAAAATTGACAAGGATTAATCACCTGTTCCCAGACTCTACCAGCATTTAGGCAGCAATAAACTCCACAATAAAAATTCTTGAAATTTTGTGGCAGATTCTTATAGTTTAATGAAACTAACATCTAACATTCATAAGCGCAGACTAGAGAAGAGGTAGACTTTCTATGCGAAGAAATTAGGGAATTTTTTTTCTGAAGTCAGTTCAAGTCCCAGTGTTTGCAGGGTATATGCCACTTCATTTACCCCATAGGACATGGTGTAACTAGTGCCTGCTGTGAGCAGGTGCAGAAGTGATGCGGATGCAATATCTAATATCATCATCCTGAAAGAGAGACTCCTCCTCCTTAAGAGAATGACCAGGTCCCATCGCTATGCTCATCTCCCTGTTTGTTCTCTAGAATGTTCATTATCACTCCTTAACCTCTGATGCAATTCTCTTGTGCAATTTGTTGTTTTGTTTTTAATTTTTTAGAGTTTATTCATATAACATCCTGATTGTTACCCTCTCTCTAGTATCTTCCCACTCCCACCCCCTCTCCCTCTTCCCCCCATTCGCCTCCCCTTCTCCTCTGACAGGGGCGCCCTCCTCCCCTACCATCTGACCCCAGCCTATCAAGTCTCATTAGGATATCTGGCATCCTCTTCCTCTGTGGCCCCACAAGGCTGCCCCAGCAAGGGACGTTATCCAACCTTGGGTACCAGAGTCCATGTCAGAGGTAGCCCTCCTCCTCTTTAGCAGGGAATCCATGTGGAGAATGAGTCGTCCATAGGCTACATCTGAACAGGGGGTCTAGGTTCTGTTCATGCAGGGAGGCCTGCACAAACTGAGGCCCTTGTGCAATTTTTAACCTTTCTTTTCACCTTCATGGCACAGGGCCCACTAAGCATTGTCTATCTCTGCTTTAATCAATGCCTTCTACTTTATCAAGCTGCATGTGCAGATTTAATTCCTTCACCTGTCTGCCGCCAGTGTTTCTTGCCCATGTATGTTATGCAATACTCCACCACACACAGCCCTTTATGGAGGAGGGAGTGCATGTTGCTGGGTGCCATGGAGAATAGTAAGTGGATAGGAAAAAGACATCCAACCCACTTCTCCTGGGAACTCTTTGGTAGGATTCCGCCAGGATAAACCAACCTCTGATTCCATCTCTCCACCCTCCACTCATCTCTCCATCAACCACTCATGCACCTTGACTTTGCCCAAGCTGCACTGCCCTGTGTAAGAATTGGCCGTCTTTGTCAATACCCACTCGAGACTCAGTGACTCTCAGGTTATGGTGGCTCCTTGATCTCTGCTCACAACTCCATTCTTAGATTTAAACTGAACAACACCCTAGGTTTTGTGTTTCATTACCAAAATCATGGTGCAACTGGAAATCTTGAATTCTTTTTTTTTTCTCTGATCACTATTGATAACTTTCTTATTCTCAGAATTCAATCAAACCTGTGTTTTGAACATATAAATATCTTGAGTGCTTCATTTTCCTTTAATTCTTCTCTATTTTCATCTATTTCCATAGCCAGCCCAGGCCATCTGGGTTTCATTTCACTTCCTTTGTCAGTCACCTCTGTGTCTCCACCCCCTTGCCTCTCAGCTCTTCCACTCCAAATAACCCCCTACAGTTGAGGGTTGAGCCCTTCTTTGTTTCTCTCTTATGTAAAACCCAGGACCATGTTATCCTTCATGTTGATGTCACTGTTATGTTCATACTGTGAAAACGTGGCTAGATCTTCAGCACTGCATTTGAAGTGTTTTTAGTCATCATCATCATCATCATCATCATTGCTATTCATTTGGTTTAATGTTTCCATTTTTCTTAAGCTTTTTATTTCATGGTGTCATTTGCCTAGATGTCCACGTGCATTCACTTCTCACAACCAGGGAGAAGCATAAACCACTGTGGACTCCTCCCATCTGCATCCTATCTCTGTTAAAACTTATCACAAAATATCTACTTTTTTTATGCTTTAAACAGTGCGTGTTTTGTTTACATTTTAAAAGTTACATTCATTTGTTCATTTTTACTGTGTCTCCACTGTTATGGTTCACCCTCTGTTCTTGCTGCCTGTAAGCACCACATAGCCTGAAGCTGTTAGAGCAGGGCCAGAGCTCAGCTGTTCCTAGCAAGGGGAAATGTGAGGAGAGTAAAGGGATTATTTTTTATAGGAAACTGAGCTCCATGAGGAGGGTGGAATTTAAATGACTCCACGGAAATTTCTTGACATCCACGTTGATGTTTATATTCAATATTTGCATATAATTTATTCTTTTTCAGAAAAGTTTTTTTTTATGTGCGTGGACTGAATTTTTATTAACCCAGTACATTTTTAGTGTGCTAGGAGAGTTCTGAGTGCCTAACTGAACTAAATTACAGAGCTAACTGTTTTCTGTAGAAAAAATACGTTGTAAGAAACATAATTGAATAAATAGTTTTTCTGGTTTTAAGCTTGTTTTATTCACATATGGGATTTTAAGAGTATAGTATTACTGTATGTGTGTATCTCACTTATGCAATGAATGAGTTGCTATACATCATTTCATTTCCCCATAAATATATAACCATTGAATTATGACATTTGTTTTCAGAATGATTAAGAACAGTGGTCTTTGAAAATGATTAAAAATACCTAAGAATTAGGTTTGGTGAAACGGCTCCTTGAGAAAGCACTTGGTGCACTTCAGGTTAATTTGATGTTGTGGTGCAGGCATGAATGTAATGACCAAATCAGGGCAATTAGTGCACCATCACTTTAGCATTCACCCTCTGTGTGGTCTGGCATCTGCAGTCCAGGCGACAAGCTGACTGGTCTACCTCAGCTTCTGAACCTGTGCTCGTGGACAGCAGCAGGAAGCAAGCTTCCACAGCATGCAAAGGGGGAGAAAATGAGAGGTGGGTAGGAAAACAGACAGATCTGGAGTAGTAAGACCCAGGGGAAAAAAGGTGACTGGTAATGTGACCACTGTGGGGACGGCTGCTGAGGCTCATGGTGACAGGAAATGCATCAAACAACACAGTAACCAGGGGAACCACTTGAGGGGCAGATGGTAAGTCAACTTAGGAGGCGGTCAAGTTAATGAAAGCACTAGAGTGAAATTTCATGCTTATGAAAGGCCCTTTATGAGGCCCCCAACCCTGAGCACTCCGGCACAGCCCTCCAGTGAGTGACTCACCTCTGCAAGGTAGAACTCATCATACTGTCTTCTAAAGTTCTCTCCCTTGTAGTAGTTGCTGGCAGCCACTATCACATCCACAGTCACCATGCTCAGGATAAACATGTGGAAAACTGACGACCGCATCATTTTCTGAGGAGTCAAAATTGACACGTTAAACTCTCCATGTGCTTGCAATGTGCACCCTGATGTGTGAGGGGGTGACAGGGCTGATGCATGGCGGGGGAAACAGTTCTTTTCAAGACCACTGATCAATGTTTTTCCTGATGACTGGTGGGACCAAAGGAATCCATTTCTCTCAGTGAGTTAAAGATGTATGGAAACACGGTTTCAGAAACCTTCAGCTGAAAATGGGAAATACAGCTGGACGGTGGTGGCACACACCTTTAATGCCAGAACTCAGGAGGCAGAGGCAGAGGCAGAGGCAGAGGCAGAGGGAGAGGCAGGTAGATCGTTGTGAGTTTGAGACCAGCCTGGTCTACAAAGCGAGTCTAGCACAGCCAAGGCCACACAGAGAAACCCTGTCTTGAAAAACAAACAAACAAAAAAATGAGAAATACATTTAATTTAACCTGTACATACACACGTACCTTGGACATTAGGTTGTTTTGACCCCCAAGTTCTGACTATATGGAAAAATAATTTTCAAACTGGTTATTCTGAAAAATAGGCATGAAAATTTGCTATCAAACAAGGGATGGGGTGGGAATGGGGTGAAAACATCTGCAGATGGTTATAATGCTGGAAAGAGGGAGAGACAGAGATTCATTTTCCCTCCTTGCTTCCATAAATACTTGCTGAAAATAATCCCATAACAAATAAGAACTGTGTATTGAGCTTATTACGTGTCTGAGGCTGTTCTAGAATTTTACATAAATTAACTCAATTAAAATCCATGCTAGTCCTAGGACATTATTCTAATTTGATGAATAAGAAAACAGATTTTAAGAAGTTAAATAAATTTCCCCACTGTCACACAAGTATCGAGGCTGGACTCAGGATTAGGAATCAAATCTTGTCCATTTCCCATAGTGGAGTGGAGTAAACTAAACATTGAAACAAGTATTTTGATAGCAGCCATGTTTTGAATGTTTATTACGTGCCGAGTCATTTTATGCATAGCTTATTCATGTGTCTGATAATATCACAACTCTAAACAGTAAGATATGTGACTTGCATTATACGGAGCTCAGAGAGCTTAGGCTATTTGTTCAAGACCACATAGCAAGAATGCATCAGAAACAAGCTCTGCCACTAAGGTGGTTTGAGGTCTATTCTCTAATTCCACGGCGAGGAAGAGATCACCAATGTGGAGAAAATAAAAAACAAAGGCTCTGTACATGGCAGAGTTAACTGTTTAGGCCCAACGCCACCACTGGTGTCTTCCTTTACTGTTTTTTGAGTTTTGGAGAGAAATTTATTATAGAATCATAAACAGGAGAGAGTGAGTGAGAGAAAGACAGAGGAAGAGAGAGAATGTGCGTTGGAATAAAGTGTGGAGACAGAGCCGTGCCATTTGATTGAGACATGGAGATCAGTTGCATGTCAGACAAGCAAGTGCATAGCACCAAATGGGGCCAAGTGGGGCATAAGGCTTCAGAGAAGTCCCAGAGTACCAGAAAAAACATAAAGCTTACTTAGGCTTTTGCCAACACCCAAAAGCAAAATAGAGGAGGTTAAAAAGGAAAGGAAAGGTTTGCCTTTCTGAGTGAGGGCATAGAAAGGCACTCACATATTCTCTTCTCATGGATCTTTTCTTTCCCATGCTTATGGACACTACATATTGCCCAGGGATCCGACTAGCAGCTCCTTTGTAAGACCCTACATCAAGCTCAGGCTGAGACTGGGAAAGGGGCAGAGCTAACTTGCCTTCTGTTGAGACTTCATCACTTTCTGGAGCTGGACCCCTGAACAAGACACTTAAGCCTGTCTGCACCTCAGTTTTCTCCTCAGTAACCTGGACATAATGCACCTTCTCCAAAGGGATATTATCATTTTTAAATTAGTCAACATCCATGAAGCTGTGTTATTACACTGCAGGTGCTGTTACAAAGACCTCCAGTTCCAACAAATGCCATTTTTTTGTGATCCAGATATGTGTCTGTCAGAAATGATAAATTAATCACACAAGGTCAAAGAATTAATTATATTGAACCAAGGGAGAACCAAGGGAGATAAACCAAAGTGATAAAAAACCTAATAACTCTGGAGATGTCTGAGCCAAGGGAAAAGCAGATTTCCCACGAGGCTAATGTCATCCTGGGGATTGACACACTCTTATATTTCTCTTCCACTTTATTTCATTGGTAGTACAAAAATCAAATTTCAGAACTGTCAATCAACCTGTTTGTATCTACGGCTGTCAATTTGCTTGCAGGAACTAGCGACCTTCATAACATAGATAAGTAAATCAGTTGTCAAGTTTCTATTCTTGTTAGAATTTGCATTGTTATTTCCTCTTTGCATTGTAAGAGTTAAATTCCACACCCATCACTTCCTTTCTATACTCTTTTCAATATAGTGTTCTATTAAAAAACATGTCAACTGATTTCCATTTTATTAGCATGACAGAAAAGCCACAACTTTTTCTTTCTGTTTTCCTTCACTGTGGATTTAGGTCTTAAGTAAACTGTTATTAGAGAAAGGTCCGAACAAAGCTTTCAGCCATGGCTGTCAAAAAACTTTGAAATTGGTTTTGTAACTGTCACAGCTTGGCTTTGGTGCTGTCATTATAATTAGGCTGTTTTTTTGTCTGAATGTCTACGTATCTCTGTTGGTACAGAGTCATTAAAATAATCACTGACAATGGAGTTTGATATGCTATAATCACTGTGGCTTGGTTGACTTGCTCCAAAGTAATAACTTTCAAACATTAAATAAGAATGAAGGCGATAAGTATGTGTAGGAGCTGAATTTACATATTAAAACCAGAAACTCTGGCTTTAATATGAAAGCTGGTGACAAAGGCCACTACAACTGAATTCAGCCAAATCGTATTAGAGACTGGCCATTAGCTCCCATGATGCAAAATGGTTAGTAAAATCACATCTGGATTCCGTCTTGCATCTGCAGAGGTCTAAGTCTGCACCACCAATTTTCACATTCTTGTGCAAACTGACATAAAGAAAAGTATTGAAGCTGAACAGGTGAGACCTGAGGCTTCCACAGTTCTATTACTAAACATAAACACAGGCTTTACTTACCATCAATTTATATAGAGAGATGTGCACACAGATACATGTCCATGAACACACAAATGTACACATTAAATGTATATATAAATATCTGTGTATGTGTTTTATAGTTATATTTTTATATATGTAATATAAGGATTCTCAGATGTGTATTCAAGCTTTTTAAAGTTCCTTTATTTAAAATGTCATTTACTTTGCTTTTTGGCTTAGTGTTTAAGAATAATGTTGATCTTCTAGATGATCCAAGTTCTGCTCCCAGCACTCACATAAGGCAGCTTACAACCTCTGTACAACTCACAGACTTTTCTGGTCTCAGTGGGTACCTACATCCTCTCTCTGTGTCTCTCTGTCTCTCTGTCTGTCTCTCTGTCTCTCTGTCTCTCTGTCTCTGTCTCTGTCTCTGTCTCTATCTCTCTGTCTCTGTCTCTGTCTCTCTGTCTCTCTCTCGCCCTCCCTCCCTCCCCCCTCTCTCTCACACACACACACAGACATAAATAAAAATAAATTAAGATCTTTTTTTAAACAGCTTTAAAAATCAGACTTCTGAATAATTTTTAGTTTGCCTTTACTCCAAAATCCAATGGCAGATGAAATTACCAAGACATCAAAAGACTATAAGATAATTTTTTCAGAGGCATCAACATCTATCAGAAACACTCTAGATACTTTCTATCAAAGGGTCCCTGGATGAGCTGCATGTTTAGAGGTACTTAAAATGCAAGAACTCAGGTTGCTTCTTAGCTCAAAAGAATTCAAATCTGTAACTTTAACAAGGTCCCTAGGTGGTTTTACATGTCATGTTCAAGTTTAAGAATTAGTGCTGTAGATAATACTCATTGAATAAGAGGGTAAAGTGAGTGACCCATAAAATCATCAGACTCTTCAAACCTCATGGTTCTAAAAGGCTGCAATGATTAAAATGGAATTTAAGAAAGGCTGGCTGAATATCACCGTTATATTAGGATCAGTATACTCCCAAATGGAATTCCTTCTTATCCAACTCCAAGGCAAAGAACCAGTTAGACAAAATGGTTTTCCCCATGGTGGTTATGAAGCCACCATGACAGGCTCTTCAATTAAGACATGGGATAAGGTAGCTTCAAGAGCTAGAAAAGAGAATAGCATGTGCTTAGTTAAAAAAAAAAATGCAGTTTTGCTAATGTTTCATTCTCCCCACTCCTCAATAAAAACTAGTTTTGACTTCTTTTTTTAAAAAGATTTATTTATTCATTATTATGTATACAGTGCTCTGCCTGCCTGTATGTGCATCTGCAGGCCAGAAGAGGACACCAGATCACAGTATAGATGGTTGTGTGTCACCATGTGGCTGTTGGAAATTGAACTCAGGACCTCTGGGAGAGCAGGCAGTGCTCTTAACCGCTGAGCCATCTCTCCAGCCCTAGTTTTGACTTCTGATCTGCAGCATATGATACATTTGCATTGCTTTAAGTAACTAAGTTTGTGGACATTTGCATCAGTCACAATAAGAAACCATAGAGCACTGTCTATGATTTTGATGGACATCAGCTCAAATTGTCTCCTAGGGAAATGATTGAACATACCTGACCAGTACTGTGAAATAAAACTTGAACTAAAGACTCTGCATAAGGTGGCTCATGAGTAGAATGTTGTAAATAGTGTTGCTTGAAATGTAAAATAACATTATAGTAGCTCTATCTTTCATCTTGCTTTGGGCTAAGAAATGCCATGAGAGAATGAGTGTGAAACAATGGTGCAAAGACCAAGACCAAGAAATGCCACTTTTATACTAGTAAGAGGGCAAAGAATGTAGCTCAATGGTTGAGTGTCTGTCTAGAATGCATGAGGCCTTGGTTCCTGCAAAAGTAAAAGATAGAAAAACTGCTGGCTTTGAGTCCCACTGTCCAAGGAAAGCCTCTAAGAGATGGCAAAATGAAGTCACAGGGGATAAAGCTCCTCCTGCAATGAACACTGAGAAGACACAGTATCAAGACAAGGGTCAATATGTACTTGAGTGCTTGGTCTGTGCCAAGCTTCACTTCAAGCATGCTGTATACTGATGTAATGAAGCTATCTGTTGCTCAGTAATCGCATATGGTTGGTGTTTGTGCCATCCCCCTTCACCAGAAGAAACGGACTCCTTAGGAAGGATGAATAGTGATCCAGTTGCATCCTGTTAGAATGCATTCTCAAATGCTTTGACAACAAAGCAGGTGCTCCTCTACTTCCTCTTGAATGTTCAAGAAGCTCTTGACATGTCTCTAGATGCTAAAATGAATGTGAGGCAGCTTCCTTGCTGAGGGCTTGTCTGAGAACAGAAGAATATGGAGCCTATGTCTGAGACCTTCTGTTCAGAAGGATGTTAAATCACCATGAAATAATGGATGTAAGTGTGAAGACTGGTTGAGCTCTGTGCCCAATCTGACTTCTTTCTTCTAGGAAATGGATGTTGTAGCAGCTCCATCTTTGATTGAAACATGAATATAAACAGAATTACTTAATGCAGTGCCTAGCCTAGTGGACATCTTGAATACTGTATTGGAAAACTGTGGATGAATTTAAAAATAGAGATTTGATTAGTTGCTTATGGATGAAAGTAAGAGAGAAAAAACATGAGAGATTAATTAAAAGAAAAACAAATCTTGAGAGAGATGATGAAGATTCACAGATTTTCAAAATATCTAAAGTGACCTTGTTTATATGTAAGTACATTGTGAGGTTCTGTTTCTATTAATTTTTCAGGTAACATTTTTTTCTAAGAAATAGTGATTTTGAGAGTCTTTAGACTCTATAGCTAAAATGTCCAGAACAGGACATTTGTGGCTTAGAGTACACAGTGCATATAATTTACGATAATGACTACCTCAGCTCATTTGCCTTTTGAATGAACAAAATAGCTATCTTGGCTAAAAATAAAGCCTCACATTGTATCATTTGGGCACTAAACTTTGAATTTTATTTGAATTTCAAAATAAATAATTTAGAGAATAATGCATTTACAAGGTAAAATTCTCAGAAACAGTCTTGCATATGATTTGTGAGCGTAAGAATGAGAGCATAACCACTAGCAACTATACAAAACCTAAAATAAACCTTTCTTTTCATAAGTATGGTGTACGTATTGAGAAAACATCTGTATGCTCATGCTTCTATAATTGATATACAAAATTATTCTAGTCAATTAAGATAATTTATGGTATGTAGATGATATTTCTATCAATGCTGAAAACATACCACTGGATGTCCTTCTACACTGTGTCTTTCTCAACCACCCATTCTTGGAGAGGTAGGACAGAAAGGAATCCAACAATAACTTTTCATAAGGGTATTGAGAATCTGGGATGCCATGAGCACCTTGCAAGCTGCCATGCCTTAAGTTGCGTGTTTGTTGGGAAAGAAAGATAAGTGAACATCTACAAATCAAATTTCATGGAGAAGAGCATCATAAGACCCTTTAATCTCTTGTTCAGTATTCGTGAACAAGAATCATTAAATCACATATTGCTACTCATGCTATTATCTTCGCAATACATACACCATTAGCTCCTTGTCCTACAATACAAGTAAGATTTTAAAAAGAAGAAACTTATGTCTTATGTGTTGAGAAAAGTTAGCTCATTGTTTTGACATTTCTTTTAGTCTGTGTGGAAAAGTGTGGTGGCCTCTCCTCACTGAACTCAGCCCACGGGTGTCCATGCCCTTGCCAGTGTCTTCTACAGCAGCTCTTGATCCAGTCATGAGACTTGCTCTGGTTAGTTTATAATAACGGAGTAGTGAAAAGAGAATTGGGAAAAAATTGTGTGCTAGGATTTACTATTGATGTTCTAGGGTGACTGCGCTACTCCACTGACATTCTGACCTAGGTATGAACCTAATATCCTCTTCATTTTATTTTCAACCAGTGAATCCCAGAGTACAGATGTGAACTTAAGTGTTGCTGGCCATAGATGCCCAAGATATCAGCTGAAGTTTGGCGTGGACTGGCAGAGCTTTTCAGTCAAACCATAGATTCACAAGCAAAATTTAGTGGCTTCTTTATAAACCAGCATAGATTAAGTCAATATACTTTGCTTGGTTAATAACCACCCAGCTACCCCAGACTTTCTGGTTCTTTTAAGGAGTGGTGGGGGATTTGAAAATTAGTGATCTGATTATGAATGTTGCTCCTTGGGGAAAAGGGAAGAGCATTTATGGGTGTCTTAAAAGAATTCAACCTCATTATTCAAGGATAGGCCACATTCATATAGCCTCTTGTCCCTACTCATAGACTCCTCATGACCCGCAGCATTCACACTGATCTGACACCTTGCTCAGCACTAGAGGCCCACCAAAGATACTTCTGGACACCAGAAAACTGTAACGAAGACCAGTCATCTGCGTGGTAAAAGTAAGAGACACCTAAAGTAGACCATTTCCTAAAATTTACTCAACAAAATCACCTGTCCTGAATTGATTTAAGCTATGGTGTATATTTCTTATAAAGGCTTCAATTTAGTACAGCACACGGTTTCCAGAATGCAATGCCATAATGGACATTCACACTTTGAACTATATTACAAGGACCACTTGGCTACATTGTCGTAGCTGGACCTTCCCATCTTCTCACACTGGTCCAGCAGGATGGAAGAGACTAGCTGGTAAAATGAACTTAACTTCTCACAGGCACCATCAATTCTCAAGATGATCTATCAGTTGTGGGGAGGGTCATTAAGAAGACAGACACTCTAAGAACTATATAGGATGTCACTCCATCACTCGAAGTACACATATCACACTGTTCGCCTCCTCTTAATCTTCACCTTCAATGGAAATTTTCTTTTCAAACACTAAAACACTACAGTAATAATAATCTTGTCATAATTTGACCTATTTATGGAAAAAGCCTTTTAGCTACCTTCCTCGCGGAAGGAATGACATGGGATGTTATCAGAGGGAAGTTGAGAAGGAGCACTCCGTGTCTCACGCATACCTTCATTTTCCTGTCAGACGTTCTTTATGATAATAGACCACTGGGCATACATGTGTTGGAAGAGAGAGCCAAGAATACAGCCACATTTGTCAAATTGTCAAAGATGAAAATTCCTACCTGAGAGGCAGGGGGATGGCTTGTCACGGCAGCAGCTGAGAAATGACTTCCATTCATCACGCATTAGAGTGACCCCTTCACACAGATGCCACTCGTACAGGGAAAAAACAGCACTTAAATAGCTACCTAATGGTGGGTTTGATGCTAAAAGAGCCAATTATAACTTCAATTTTCTGAGACTAACACTTAAGCACACATTCAAGAAATGTTCTAAATGGTTTCACAAGCTGTGTGAGAGACTTGCCTCCGCGCCTAAACAACCCAGAGCACATGGTGTGCACCCGTGCATCTAGTACCCACACTTTGGGCTTTCCTCCCTAGTTGGCACTTTTATTGCTTTGTATTCCTATACAAGTGGTTTATACTATAGACATATATGTGATTTCTGAAAATAGCTTATGAATCTGCAGAAATTCCTAAGTGGCCCACACATTTTTTAAAAAGATGGTTGCATTTACTGGCTGCAATTAGAAGGGTGGAAATTTCTTGCTGTATAATCCCACTGGCCTGTATCTCCAATCTACAGGTCCCCTGACTGCCATGTTCCTGTCTCTTCACCTAGACACATCTTTTACCTTGCATATCTTTAACCTGAGCCTAGCTAGGTGAGCCTGCCTAATCCTCTCACCCCCACACCCTTATCAACCCCCAAGATTTAGCCCAGGTGCCACCATATCCAGCGTTTCCATGTCACCTGGCCACCAACCTGCAGACTTCATCCAGGACATGCCCTGCCCACTCCCAGACCCCTCATGTGCCACATTCAACCTCTTCATACAGCCAAGTCCTGCATATCTTTTAAAAAATTAATTCACTTTATATCCCAGTTGTAGCCCCCTCCCTCATCTCCTCCTTGTTCCACCGTCCCTCCCTGCCTCCCATAGTCCTCAGAAAGGGAGCAGCCTCCTCCCCTGTCATCTGTCCTCAGCCTATCAAGTCTCATCTGGACCGCCTGCATCCTCTTCCTCTGTGGCCTGGCAAGGCTGCCCCCTAGGGAGAAGTGGTCAATGAGTGGGCACCAGAGCCCATGTCAGAGGAGCCCCTACTCCCCATATCATGGGACCCACAAGGATACTGTGCTGTCTATTGACTACATCTGAGGAGGGGGTCTATGGAGTCCTTGGTGCATTGATCTCTGCAGGCCCCCATATCCAACATGGGCCCAGATTTCCTGGCTCTGTTTGTCTCCTTGTGGGGCTCCTGTCCCGTCCGGGTCCTTCTATCTCCCCAACTCTTCCATAAAACTCCCCAAAGTTTGGCTGTGAGTCTCAGCTTCTGCTTTGATCCTTTGCTGGGTTGAGTCTTTTAGAGGATCTATAGTAGACTCCGGTCCTCTGGTCCCGTTCCTTCCCTTAAAACACTTCTGGTGTCTATTGTGAATGATAATTAAAGCATCCTCCCTAGGGCCCTCCTTGCTAATTAGCTTCCTTAGGTCAGCGTATTGTAGTGTAATTATCCTGTATTATGTGGCTAATATTTGCTTATAACTGAGTATGCCCAAAATGCAAATTATAAAATAAGTGAGAAAAAAGTTCCCTGGTCAATAATACAGATCATATCCTCAACACAATCATAAATGAAAACTCTCCTAAACTAAGATTCATACAGATACCATAAGGAAGCAGAACACCAAACAGACAAGACCAGAAAAGAAACTCCCCATGGCATATTGTAGTTAAAACACTAAGTGTGTTTAGTAGAGAACGGGTGCTGAAAGAAGCAAGAGAAGAAAACACAAGTCATATATAAAGGAATACCCATCAGAATAATTATTGATTTCTCAGTGAAAACTTTGAAAGCCAGAACAGCCTAAAGCAATGTATTCCAAGTCGTGAAAGAATAAATTGGCCCAGACTAATGCTCTTCTCAAAAACATTTGCTATACTTGAAGAAAACTATTTCATGATATAAATAGCCTAAAAAGTTATATCCAACAGACCAAACTTAAAGAAAATACAAGAAGCCATGTTTCTAGCTGAAAAGATAAATAAACAACCAAGAAACTATAAATAGAAGAAAAAAATGCTATAATTACTGAAACACAAAGTACCATTAACAACACAAAAATGCACCAAACCCAATAATACAATGTTGCAGCTAACACATATGATTCAATAATTATTTTAAATATTACTAGTGTCAATTCTCCAAATTGATGAGATGTGAAAAATAAAAATACAAAGAATAAATTAATGTAAGTGCTGGTTCTTTGAGAAGATAAACAAGATCGACAGACTCTTGATGCAGCTAACAAAAGGACACAGAGAGGACCCATAGGAAGAGAATCAGAAATTAACAGGGAAACATTGCGACATCTCCAAGTACGAGCTGTGTGAATGGATCAAGGAAGAAAATCCATCTGAGAAACATATCTTACCCTTCAAGACAGACACTGCCTTAGAGTAAAAGGACAGAGAAAAGTCCTCCAACCAACTGGGACCAGGAAGAAAGCAGGTGTCGCTGTCCTAGTATCTGACAAAATAGACTTCAAACTAAAACTAACCAGAAGAGATAAGGAGAAACATTCCAGTCTAATGAAGAAACAGTTAGCCAAGAAGAAGACATTACTATCATAAACATATACACACCAAACTCTAGTGCACTGCATTTCATAAAAAGTGTATGAATTGAATTAAAGATATAGATTAACATCATCCTGTCAATAGTAGGTAATTTCAATACTCATCTTTTTCCAATAGACAGGTCATCTGAACAAAAAAATAAACAGAGAAAGTCTTCCCTTCTGTCCCACTTTCCTGGTAAGTGAAGACTTTCATGGGACATGTCCCTTGGGCTCGTGTCTAGTTATTAGTGAGTATATACCATTTGACTCTTTCTGCTTCTGGGTGAACTCAGTCATTATGATAATTTCTAGTTCAATCCATTTGTCCACAAATTTTGGGAATTCCTTGTTTTTAATAGCTGAGTAGTATTCCATAGTGTAAATGTACCACAGTTTCTTTGTTCATTCTTCTACTGAGGGACACTTAGGCTGTTTCCATGTTCTGGCTATTACAAATAAGGCTGCTATGAACATGGTTGAGCAAATTTTCTTGTTGTGTGCTGGAACATCTTCTGGGCATATTCCAAGGAGAAGTCTTCCTGTGAGAGAAGCAAGGGAGAAAGGGGGAATCAAAGGATCCAGAGGGTCCTAGAAACCTACAAGAAGAACATTATGATGGACAGATCTGGGCCCAGAGGTCCTGCTCAAACCATGGCACCAGCCAAGGACAATACATGCAGTAAACATCAAACCCCTACCCAGATCTAGCCAATGGACAGGATATTCTCCACAGTTGAGTGGAGAGTGGGAACTGAATTTCACATGAACTCTGGTGCCCCATATTTGACCATGACCCCTGGATGGGGAGGCCTGGTGGCACTCAGAGGAAGGATAGCAGGTTAACAAGAAGAGACTTGATACCCTATGAACATATACAGGGGGAGGAGGTCCCCTTCAGTCACAATCATAAGGGAGTGGACTAAGGGGAAAATAGGAGGGAGGAATGAGAGGATACAAGGGATGAGATAACAATTGAGATGTAATATGAATAAATTATTTAAAAATAAGCAGAGAAACATCACATATCAAAGAGACTTAGATTTCTACAGACTATTTCATCCAAACACAAAGAATATATAGTCTTATTCGCAGTCCATGGAAGTTCTTTAAAATAGGCCTCATTTAGGGATGGAACACACAGCTTCACAAGTTCAAAAAAAAAAAAAAAAGGAAATAACTGTATATATTTTACCTCACCATAATACAACAAAATAAAATTGACAGCAAACAAACCTCTAGTACAAATTCTAGAGAACAAATTCAAGGAGTTTAAAATACATTATTGAGTGATAGATCGGTCAGAGAAGAAATCAAGAAAGAAATAAAAAATAATCTGGAATTAAATGAAAATGAAAACATAACACAACAAAACCCTTGAGTTCATTAAAAGCAGTCTTCTGAGGGAAATTTATAACTCTAATTGCCTACACTATGTGGGAAAGATTAAGCTTTGTCGCAGGTGGAAGCAGTCTTGGCGGGCTTTACCCTTGGGGCACACCATAAATACCTTGTGAGAGACTGTTTGGAGTCTTCTTGGGCTTGGAATTCAGGAAGCCTACCTAGGAACCCCACCGTGGCTATTGTTTTCCTAATTGACCCTCGAAGGGAGAAGGGACCGCCCTTTGCATATGACTGGGAAGGTGGGGGAGAGAAAAACAAGAGGTAGAAAGAGAGAAGAAGAAGGCGCGGAGAGAGAGGAAGGGACCGGACCAGCTCGTGGGACTGAGACACCTAAGGACCCGTCCTGCCGAACGGATTCCAGGAGGTTTTAATCTTCTGTCCCTTTAACCTTTTTTTCCTTCTTGTATATGCTAGTTGGGTTGTATAATAAAGTTTAATTGTTAATAAACTGAGCCAACATCTGGTGCCCAACGTGGGGCCCGATGGGTTCCACAATCCCTAATGATATGAGGGAAGATTCAGTATTCCACGGGATAGAAATGTTGTTTCAGGGTATTGGCAAAATTGCAACTGCTGTTGCAAAACTCTTTCCTGCATTATACTTAGAGGGAATTCTTTGTTTTCTCATTGTCCTTTTATTACAATATTTCGTGCTTAGAAGGATTAGAAGACAGGCTAATGGCATAGAAAAGCCGGAAGGGTCAGTAAGTTCTATCCTTTTGGAAAAGATTGCAGATTTGACTGGACAGATAGAAAGGCTGAGGTATAAAAATGAAGGGATGGGAAAATGGATAGAATTTTTGACATTTGGTAGTGATGAAGAACAGAAAATAGAGAGACCGGAAAGCCAGAAAAATCAGGAAGAGTCAATAAGCTCTATCCTTTTGGAAAGAATTACTGACTTGACTGAACAAATAGGCAAAATACAGAGAAAAGTGGAAGGGCTGGAAAAGCAGAAGGCACCTTTGGTTAAAAAGGGTGGAGAAGGTCAGAAACCAGAGGCAAAGAAAGCCAGACCGACCAAAAAGTCTTTGGAAGTAAATGTACTAGTAAAGGATACTTCCACAGTCACCCAGGCACCTTCAGCTTTTCCAGTCACTGTAAGACATGTAATCGAGCCAAATGGTGCTGAGGGTCATGACGAAATAGCCTGGTGTCCTGTAGACATGATGGATTTAAAACATTTTAAGGAATCCGTCGTCAGATATGGTATGCATTCTAACTTCGTTAAACAAATGTTAAACAGCTGGGCCTATCAGAATAGACTTGTTCCCCAAGATTGGAAAAATTTAGTTTCAGCGGTATTGGAAGCAGCACAACAGTTACAGTGGTTATCATGGTGGTGAACAGAGGCTATAAAAATAGAACAAGAAAATATCGCACAGGGAATAAATATTAATAGAGATCAGTTACTTGGTGATGGACCATATACTAACATGAGAAAACAAATTCAAGCTGACGATAGAGTGATTGAACAATGTCGTAAGACAGCCTTGAGAGCTTGGGAGCTGGTAGAGGAACCTGGGAAAACAACTATTCCTTTTACTAAGGTGTTCCAAGGACCTCTGGAGCCCTTTACAGAATTTTTGCAGAGATTAGGATCTGCTATGGATAAGGCGATGCCAGATTCTGATAACAAAAAGGCATTAAAACTTATCATGGCTTATGAAAATACAAATGCTGAATGTAAGAAGGTGCTTAGACCGTTAAAGGAAAGAGGCGCTCCATTAGATGACTGGGTAAAGGAGACAGTTAATATCAACTCTCAGAAATATCAGAATAATATTGTGGGACAAACTTTAGTCAGAGAGCCCAGATATCATAATACTCGGTGCTTTAATTGCGGTCAAATCGGTCATGTGCAAAAAAACTGTAAAAATAAAAGGTGCACTAACCCAGGAGAAAACGTAACTCATGGAAGAGAACAGGGGGGTTCTGGTTATGATGGTAATGAGGTACCAAAACTCCCAGGGTACTGTAGTCGCTGTGGAAAAGGGAAGCATTGGGCTCGGGATTGTCAATCTAAGCGAGATGTGCAAGGCAATATCTTGCCAACGGGAAACGGCAGGAGGGGGCCATCGGCTCGGGCCCCCGTAAACAATGCCAGCCAAATTCCTTTGGCCAGTCAGGAAGTGACAAACCCACAGGAAAACGGGAACTGAGTGTTAGCGATCTAATGCATGCTACTGAAGGCAGTACAGCCTTGGATCTGGCTTCAAATATGTCTCTTACCCTAACTCCTCAGGTTGAATGTTACAAATTAAATACTGGTGTTTTTGGACCTTTGCCTTCAGGCACAGTAGGATTGGTTCTGGGAAAAAGCGGACTGACTTCTCAAGGTTTTATTGTGCATCCTGGTATTATAGATGGAGATTCTAAAGGGGAAATAAAAATCTTGGTATGTGTGAAAAAGGAGATGAAAATTGATGCCGGGGATAGGATTGCTCAACTCCTACTGTTTCCTTACATTAAAGACAAAGCCGCTCCAGTAGAAAGGACTGGTGCGTTCGGAAACACAGGGACCCTTGTGTTCTGGCAAACAGTAATTAATGATCAGAGACCTAAGTTAATTATACAATTAAATGGTATTAAAATAAAAGGCTTGGTAGACAGTGGAGCTGACGTCTCCATCATTTGCCAGAAGTCTTGGAACCAAACTTGGCCACTTAAAAAGGTTTATACAGAAATTGTAGGAATTGACAAGTTATCTCAAATAAAACAAAGTGTACAGTGGCTTGAGTGTGTGGGACCAGATGGACAGATAGGGAGGCTAAAACCCTATGTGGCTGACATTCCTATAAATCTATGGGGAAGAGACCTTTTACAGCAATGGGGTACTCAGATTACTATTCCTGCAAATACTGAGATAAAGAAGGTTAAAACAATGGGTAAATTGGTATGCGCTTCTAGGAAAGAGATTAATGTAAGTGATCAGAGGCGACCACCAGCTATGCCCATTGTCCAACCTCAGAATTCTTCAGATTTAGAGTGTCAAAATTTATAAGAGGGGCCACTGCTGAGATACCAACTGCCTTGCCCCTAAAATGGATTTCAAACAGACCTGTATGACAGGAGCAGTGGCCCTTAACAAAAAAAAGTTACAGGCGCTTCACAGTTTAGTACAAGAGCAGCTGGAGGCTCAACACATCGAAAAATCTTCCAGTCCCTGAAATTCCCCTGTGTTTGTAGTAAAAAAAAAAATCAGGTGGATGGAAAATGATAACAGATTTGAGGGCCATAAACAAGGTGATTCAACCCATGGGTTCGCTTCAACCAAAAATTCCTTTGCCTTCCTTATTACCTCGGTCTTGGCATATAATTACAATTGATTTAAAAGATTGTTTTTTTACCATACCTCTACACGAAAAGGACAGAAAAAGGTTTGCTTTCTCAGTACCTACTCTGAACAGTAATTCTCCAATAAAGAGATGTCATTAGAAGGTACTTCCACAGGGAATGTTAAATAGCCCAACTTTATGCCAGTATTTTGTACAACAACCTTTAAAAATACTTCGTAAGCTGTTTCCTCAATCTATCATATACCATTACATGGATGATATTCTGCTAGCTGATTCTGATCCTAGTATTGTAGAAAAAATGTTTCAGAAAACACAAAGAATTCTGCCATGCTGGGGATTACAGATTGCGGTAAAAAAAATACAAAGAGGAGATTCAATTACCTATTTAGGCTATAAAATAACTAAACAAAAAATTCGACCACAAAAGGTACAGATCCGTAGAGATCAATTACAAACTCTTAATGACTTTCAAAGATTATTGGGCGATATTACCTGGTTAAGGCCTACAATTGGGTTAGCTACCTATGAGTTAAGTAACTTGTTTCAGATTTTACAAGGGGATTCGGATTTAAACAGTCCTAGGTGTTTAACTGCTAAAACAAAAAGGGAGTTAATTCTGGTGGAACAAAAACTTCAAAAGGCATATGTGGATAGAATTGATCCTAAACTTGGTTACATTTTGGTTATTTTGCCTTCAAAACATTCTCCTACTGGGCTTCTCATACAAAGAGAAGACCAGATTATAGAATGGATATTCCTGCCAAATAAACAAAACAAAAAATTAAAAACATATATAGAAAAAATTTCTGAATTGATTACAAAGAAAAAAATAAGGTTGCGTCAACTGTCAGGGATGGACCCGGCGGAAATTGTAGTGCCTCTTACTGATTCTAAGATTATGTCACTATGGGTAATTAATGAAAATTGACAAAAAGCTTGTAGTAATTATTTGGGAGACATTAACAATAGATACCCAAAAAACAAACGTATACAGTTTATAAAAAGAACTAATTAAATCCTTCCAAGTATTGTAAAGAGGTCACCAATCTCAGGGCACCCACCTTTTTCACTGATACAAATAAATCAGGTATGGCTGGTTATAAGTCTGAAAAAATGACCAAGGTGATTAAAAGCCCATTTACATCAGTTCAAAAATCAAAATTATATGCTATCCTTATGGTTTTGTTAGATTTTTCTGAACCTCTTAATATAATTACTGACTCTCAATATGCTAAAAAGGTTGTTTTACATATAAAAACTGCTAAATTTACTCCTGATAACACAAAATTGACTACTTTATTTATAGAGCTACAACAAGTCATCAAAAACAAAAATTATCCCTTGTATATTACTCATATTCGATCCCATACAGGTTTACCAGGTCCATTGACACAAAGAAATAAAGAAATTGACAAATTATTGATAGGTAATGTATTCAAAGCCTCCAAATTTCACAAAAAACATCATGTCAATGGTAAGGGGTTAAAAAAAAGATTTTCTATCACTTAACAACAAGCTAAAAAAATAATTAATAAATGTCCTACATGTTCCTTATATAGTCAACTACCATTACCTGCTGAAATTAACCCTAGAGGTTACAAAAAAAAAATAAAATTTGACAGATGGATGTGTTTCATTTTACAAAATTTAAAAAAATAAGATATGTACATCATACCATTGATACCTATTCAGGTTTTCAATGGACAACTGCCTTAAGTTCTAAAAGGGCTGACTGTGTGATTACTCATTTACTAAAAATAATGACATTTATGGGAATACCTGCACAAATTAAGACTGACAATGCTCCTACATATGTGTCCCTTAAGATAAAAAACTTCTTTATGTATTATAATATAAAACATGTTACTGGTATACCTCACAATCCCACAGGACAAACAGTTGTAAAAAGAGCTAATCGTACCTTAAAAAAAAGCTTATTAAACAAAAGAAAAGGGTAAAGACACCCAGGGATCGATTAAATAATGCTTTGTTGACTCTAAATTTTCTTAATGTAAATGATGAAGAGACGTCAGCTGCAGAAAGACATTGGATAATAAAAAAAACTGAGGAATTGGGGCAACCAATATTCTTCAAGAACTTGAAAAGTATAAAATAAAAACCTACAGTAGTTTTGAGATGGGGTCATGGATATACATATGTTTCCACAGGGAGTAAAAATATATGGCTACCAACTAAACTTATAAAGATTAGATCTGACCATATAACAAGTAAATCTTGAGAGCTACCTGGTTCTTAACAACTTGACATTGTTCCTT
Source organism: Acomys minous (assembly GCF_964271855.1). Taxonomy (NCBI): domain Eukaryota; kingdom Metazoa; phylum Chordata; class Mammalia; order Rodentia; family Muridae; genus Acomys; species Acomys minous. The sequence goes on along the minus strand of NC_140501.1, from coordinate 1,036,720 downwards.
ACAGCTTGGAAAACTAATGCCCTCTTCTGTCCTATTGGTGTATATACAGGTAGAGCCCTGTATTTACAAAAAACAGGACAATACTAAAGACAACAGGCAACATGGGTACACCTCGAACAAGATGCCTCAAATGATGTTCCCTTAAAAAATTATATATGTACTAACATACCTGTACTAATGATTTCTAAAGTCTGTTTACTTTCAGAACAAAAAACAAGACAATTATAAAGATCAAACTTCTGCCTCTGGCACTACTGCTTCTTCCAAAAATTACATACATATTAACAATAAATCGGCTAGCCAAAAGGATCGATCCCAAAAGGACTAGACAAAAACAACTAGCTTTTCCAGCGCTTGGCCAATATATTATTTTTCTTGGGTACCCAAAAAATATTTTTCTCTTAAACAACATCAAGTAATTTTAAAAACACGACGCCCCCATTCCCAATAGGTAAAATGTGTGTTTTTAGTGGGTTACCAATGCTCATCTTTGCCTAACGGGGTTATTTACAATTAATAAAAGTTCATTTAGAGATTTCTTTCTTCTATCTTTCTTTCTCTCTTACTTTCTATCCCTTTTAATATTAAAAATAAACACAAATAGATGATGTAATAATGTAACTAAAAATTTGAGAAACAAATAAACAAACAAAAACCAAGAATAAACCAAACCAAACCTAGTAGTTGGCAAGAAATAATAAAAACCAGAGCAGAAATTAATGAAATGGAATAAAAGTAAAATGCAAAGAATAAATGAATCTAAGAGCGGGCTCTTTGAGAAGATAAACAAGATTGACCAATTCCTGACACAACTAACAAAAAGAAGTAGAAAGGACCCAAATGAACAGGAGCAGACATTAGCAGGGAAGCATTATGCCACCAAGGACGTTCGTGATGCTATGAGATAATGGAGAATCTACAGACTTGAAAATCCATTTCTATGTCAGTCTGTCTTGTACAAAATTCTCACTGACACTAAAAGGTGATTGTGGAGGACCTAGGTCCAGTCAATGCATGGTCCTTGGCTGGGGCTTCAGACTCCACAGGCCCCTGTGGGCATGGCTCAGTTGGCTCTGTTCGTCTTCCTGTGGAGCTCCTGTTAAATCTAGGTCCTTTTCTCCTCACCTTCCCACTAGGCTCGCTATGCTTTGCCCAATGTTTGACTGTGAGTCTCAGCATCTGTTTCAGGACACTGCTAGGTGGAGCCTCTCAGATGACAGCTCTGCCAGGCTCCTGTCGGCAAGCTCAGCAGAGTATTGTTAATAGTGGCTGGGCTTGGCTTTCTCCCGTGGGGTAGGTCTTGGGTTGGGCCCGGCTTTGGTTGGACACCCCCTCAGTCTCTGCTCTGTCTTTATCCCTGCATGTCTTGTAGGCAGGGTGGGTTTTGAATCAAGGATTTGTGGGTGGGCTGGTGTTCTCCCCCTCCACTAGTTAGAGGGCGTTCTCTTAGGTCCTCTACATAGGCGTAGTCTGTGGTCAGCTCGTGTTTCATGCGGTTCCCCTACTAAGGGGAGCAGGGGCTGTCTCTGACATGGACTTTGTCGCCTGCTTTCAGATCGCTGCTCCGTGACAGGACTGCCTTGCCAGGCCACTGTCCTGATGCAACTTCATGAGCTGGGGTGGGATGGCAGGGGCCTCCCCTGTGCCCAGGAATAGGGAGAGGGTTGGGGAGGGAGAGTGGGCGGGATTGGAAGGAGAGGAGCGAGAGGGCTATGAGCAGGATATAAGGTGAATTAATAATAATAATAATAATAATAATAATAATAATAATAATAATAATGTTATTTGAATATCATAATGGTAATTTTCTAATTGCAGACCAGAGTTAGTTATTTTTCCTCCACTAATAACACTTTTGAGAGTCTATTCTTTAGTAGAAGAATTGGATCACAATGTACCATAATATATCAGGGTAATTCCACAACCAATAAATGTAAAGAGAAATTAAGGAGACGAATAGTATTGAAACATTTGATATAAGGTAGAGAAGATTAAGCCATATCAATAAATATTACTAAATTGTTCAATTACAGTTGGTGGGAAAGATAAAAGACCAACAAGCTAGACAAGGATTCAGAAAGCTGGAAAAGAGGTGAAAATATAACACTGATGCAGAAACTTAGCAAATTCATAGGACTTAGCAAGAGGAGAGGTGTTAGTTCAATAGCCTCAATTTTTATTTTTAATTAATTTTTTTATTTTTATAATTTATTCGCATTACATTCTGATTGTTACATCCTGACTCATATTTTCCCATCCTCCCTCCCTCTTTCCCCCTTTTCCCAATTTTTAAAAGATTTGAGCCAGTGTCTATTTATGCTTAGTCATAAACATGAAATTCTGAAAATATAAAATATATGGATAGGCTATTTTTGTAATTTTTTTAAAAAATTACACACTACTTGTTATTATATGATCTCTGTAATCTAAACATTATTCTAATATATTTTATTGGTTTCCCAAACAAGTGCCAACAAGATGTGTAAAATGAGAAAATCTATCTCAGAATAACATAGTAACACTTGAAAGGTGCATTTCTCAGTGTGTTCTATGAGCACAATGTCTCCTTTTTGAGTACTTGAGTACACTTGATAACCCTACCCACCCGTGGATTTATTTATTCTCTTACGATTAAGGGAAAGAGAAATGTCTTTTAATGCTTTATGAAAGACAAACATATGGGCCTGATAATCACCACTCTTAACTCAAGCCTGTGAAGGAAAAAATGAAGAGTTGGGAAACCAAGGAGAAATGGGTACTCTGTGCTCATTAATGTGAGTTATTTAACGTCTGTTTCTCCAGCGAGGGAAAAGTCCGTAATAGTAGAGGTCACACTAACCACAACCACTACAAAAATTATTTCCTGCATTGTAATATCTCCATCTGTGTTTACCAAATGCAAGCACACGAACAGTAGAGCAACGCAGCATCTGAAGGTCTTTGTTTGGCTACTCTTGAAACCCAAATTTGTTTTCACGAGTCTCTCTTCCAGGAACTAGAAACTGAACCAATTACAGCAGTAACAATCACTCTGATAAGAGACATCAGAGTGCGCTGACAGCAGGTGTGAAGAAAATAATACTTCCTGGAAGTACTATGACTTTAAATAACTTCGGACGGTTTTGTTGGCATATCAACTCTGGCAGGACGTAACTGTCTTCTCTCTCAGAACTCAATCTTCTGCATGCAAAATAACATGGCTGCATTGAGAATCACTGTGCCAGGATGACATAGCTGAAAGGAACCCAGACCAAGTCTGCCTGAATGGTCAAGTTCAAGTGAAATGTTGGAACGGCTGTGATTAAGCCGATTTTGTAATTTTGAAGTTGTTGAAATAAATTAGAAAAACAAGGAATCAACAACACCCTAGCAATGGCAGAGTTCCCTCTCTAACCTTAAGACTCCTGGCCTTTGTCATTAGAGCGGAACATTTTCTTTTAATATGATCCAAAGTTTATCATATTTTCCAAGATTGCTCACATATTCTACTCCTATGGTCCAGCATGGCCTGGCAGCACGGGCTGCCCATCTGGCTACCTTTGGCTACAGCTGAGTTCATTTTTTACCAAAGTTATAACAGTCAACCAAGAGAGGTACAGAATGACATGGGGGAAAGTAGTAGAGATTCCTAACTATTTTTAAATAAAGAAGAATTCTTTACAGGAGGGGTGTTGAGCTGAGCTCTGGCAGACAGTGAAAACACTGTGTGAAGAGGCAGAGGTGCTATGAGAGACAGATGTGTAAGCAATAAGAGTTCAAACGCAGGAGGCCGGGGAGAACCTACTCAGTGTTGACCTCCATGAAAGGGATGAGGAAATGACACGTTGGAAAGGGTTAACCTTTTCTGTAATTATTGATAATGAGAGCACAATAACATTTAAAAATAAAAAGAGTGGGACTGAGGGTTATTGTAGTCCATGAGAGTGAGGGTGCTGCAGGCTAAAGGGTATTGCCCAGTTTTAGATGGCATTTCCCACGAGTAAACACTAGTATGTGCTGTTTACTTATTCTCTTTTAATTACTGACTGCTAATCCGTGTTAAGCTATGGAAATATAGTTTCTATGTATATTTTCCTCCTGCCCTCTCCCAGTTTTTACTCACACCTCTTATAAATACTGGCTCCTTCTAGGAGGCTCAATTTAGAAACAACCAATTGGTGAGCAGAACATCTTCCCTATTAAATTGCCTGGCATTCTCTAGTTCCTAACTGCATGACTGACACTCACAATGAGTATATTGCTATATTAATAATATGTGCTTAATAGCATCACACATATCTCCATGATGCCACATCTAAGCACTTTAAGCCCAGGTTCTATGCCATTACAACAACGCTCACAGCACTAAGTATTGCTCAAATGTTACCATGCTCACATTGTCACTCATCCTTATCATTCTCAAATATTTGTGAAGAGGGTGACTTGACCCCTAATTATAGACTTCAACATTTGTTTGTTTGTTTTTTACAAGTTTTCTCTGTGTAGCCCCAGTATAACTCACTCTGTAGACGAGGTTGGCCTTGAAATCAGAGATCTACTTGACTTTGCCATGCTGAGATTAAAGACGTGTGCCACCACCACCCGGCTCAGAATTCAACCTTAACACATTTATTAGCAAGCATGTAATGAATGCTTTTTGAGTATTTTATGTATCTTATTTGATCCTCTGTTATTTTATTTTCATAACAAGTCTGTGATACTTGAATATTTTTCAATTGGCTAAAACGTGGAACTACTGCAAGCAACGGCCACACTGGCTGTAGAAGCCATTGCTCTGCTTATATAGTAGTGGTGTTGGAATGATGAAAATAGGTCATAAGAAAACCATAAAGTCACTTTTAACATTTACATTATTCATTTGGGAATAACGAACTTAGATTCCCCTATTTAAAGAACAGAAACAAGTAAGTTGATAACAAAATTAAGAGGCAACCTACAAAGCAGGAGAAAACACCTTATCTCAGAAAGGACCATAATTCCTTAAATATAAATTGCAAACATTCAAGGCAGTATACATCTGAAGACCAAAAAAAACCAGACAGGCAAAGGAATCTGAAAGAGTACAGATGTTTCCTGAGTAGGGTCCCTCGAACCCAACTTCTAACCATTTGAGTCTCCTCAGGACCCTCAAGTGCCCTTGTCATCTTTCATCCCGTGTTTACTTTTGGAGTTGTTTGCTAAGAAAACACCTTGGCATCACCTTGCCCTGGAAAGCGGACACACAGAACAACGGATTGTGTGCTAATATATTTCCTTCCTAGTTATGCATGGAGGTGTTGCACAGCCCTAGACAACTCAGGCCTCTTAGAAAATATTTTCACAAGGACCAACATGGCAACAAAACTATTTATTAATTTGATACTCCTGAAATGCTTTTGCTTCTGTGCTTTCTTTCATCAATTTTATTAAATCCCTATTTGCTGTTATATTTTTTTTCAACTTGACAGAGGCCAGGGTCATCTCGGAAGAGGGAATTTTACCTGAGAAAATGCTTACACCAGATGGCCAGTAGACAAGTCTTTGGGTGCATTTTCTGATTAATAACTGCTGGGGCAGGGAGCCATCCCACCACAGGTGGTGCTACCCTGGGATAGGTGGCCTTGGATGATTTAAGAAAACACATTGAGTGAAACACGAGCAATAATTCAATAAACAGCATTTCCCCTTGACCTCTGCTTCGGTTCCTGCCGCCAAGTCCCTGCCTTGACTTATCTCAATAGACTATGACCTGAATATGTTAGCCAAATGAACCCTTTCCTGCCCAAATTGATTTTGGTTAAGGTATTTATCACAGCAACAGAAAACAATGTAGTACAACTACTGTATATCTAACTAGGTCCCGAATACAAGACAGAATAAAACATTGCTCCTGACTTCTCGATAGATCTGGGAAAGTCTAGAGCTGGGAGTCTGTGAATTTCATCATATAAAATAAAAGTTAAAGATCCATTCTGGATGATTTTCTTTTTCATTTTTTGAGACAAGGTTTTTTCTGTGTAATAACTCTGGTTGTCCTAGACTCACTGTGTAGACCAGGCTGGCCTCGAACTCATGAAGCTCCACTTGCCCCTGCCTCCTGAGGGCTGGGATTAAAGACATGGGCCACAAGGCCTGGCTATTCTGGATGATGTTTTAAAGATGGTTTTGTGCTGTTACCTGTAGGCAGGCCGGGGCACGTCCCTGCGGCTTGTTGACATCCACAGCTACCAGCTGCCAACCACCTGTAGCATCCTCATGGAACATCTTTAAGACAAAGAGATGAGTCAGATATGTTGAGCATGGAACCTTGAGAACGCTAGTTCTGTCTGCAGCTTTCTATGAGCTTAAATATTACTGAGAATCTGTCTTCTTAACGATATATATTTGGATCATGAATACTTTCATACATGCTCATTTTAATACTGAAAACAGTGAATAATTATACTCTCATGAGCAATGGTACTAGCTTGCATTTATTGAGCAATCGTTGTTATATGCCATGTAAGTTTTGCCTTATATAGATTTTGCACATATAACCTTTAAGATATTCTTCTATAAAAGAAAAATGCCTTACTATCTTAGCTGGTTATATTCATTTCAATTTTTATCTATGCAAGAAATGTATTTAGAAGTCTTAAGCATTATGTCCTGCCTGTTGAATATATGCAAGAAGATTTAAAAATATTTAGTTGGTATTTCTCAGTGAGTGAACTAGAAGACATTCTCATACCTAATAATATCAGAGTTCACCTTCAACATGGGAAATGAGATTGGAAGTGTTTCAATGGTAGGGGACTGAGAGGGTGCTTAACTGACTTTACACAATTATTTTAACTAGGTCACAATTAATTTCTCACTGTAAATTTAATTCATGTATTTACAAAAGAAACATGTTATTTATATTGGTATAGAAGGCTTAGAAGAGATAAAATTCAAGGTACTATCATACTACCCGAAACCTGCTCACTCAAGGGTCTATGTGATAACCTTATGGCATACTCCATACGTTCTTATCCACCAACTTTATATCCAGCTGGAAGATACTTTCCAGTTACCATGTTCCTCAGGACTGACTTTCTCTCTCCCTCCCTCCATTCCCCACTCTCTGCATGTATGTGTGTGTGTGTGTGTGTGTGTATGTGTGTGTGTGTGTGTGTGTGTGTGTATGTGTACAAGCATGAATGTGTATGTGTGTGCATGCATGAGTGTGTGTTTGTATGTGTGTATGCATGTATGTGTGTACATGCATGAGTGTGTGTGTGTGTTGTGTTGGTAATTTTAATGGGATAAAGCATAATTGAAGATTAAAAAAATAAAGTTCTTAATCATAATAATTGACTGTTTTGTTTCTGCTCAAAGTCTCTTTTTTGTATACATAAACATCTCATAGCTATCGTGACTTGGGATTTATGTTATTGGTTTTTACCACAGTTGGTTGGTGCTACCTCCTTTTGTAAAGGGAAATCATTGCAGGGAATCTGAGTTACACAATACATAGATCATTACGTAGGCTTATAATTATACTTTCAAACTCTAACCAGAGAGATTGTAAACCATTTAAAGGAAGAAAATTTTTCTCTGTATCATGGTTGAGACAAATAAGTACCTAACTTTACGGGACACACACACACACACACACACACACACACACACACACACACACACACACACACACACACATTTATTTATTTATTTTTTTTTATTTATTTTTATTAATTTATTCATATAACATCTATATGGTTATCACATCCCTCGTATCCTCCCATTCCTCCCTCCCTCTCATTTTCCCTTTATTCCCCTCCCCTATGACTGTAACTGAGGGGGACTTCCTTCCCCTTTATATGCTCATAGGGTATCAAGTCTCTTCTTGGTAGCCTGCTATCCTTCCTCTGAGTGCCACCAGGCCTCCCCATCCAGGGCACCAGATGTACGTGTGAAAGTCAGACCCCATTCTCCACTCAACTGTGGAGAATGTCCTGTCCATTGGCTAGATCTGGGTAGGGGTTTGAAGTTTACGCCTATATTGTCCTTGTCTGGTGCCATAGTTTGAGCGGGACCCTGGGCCCAAATCTGCCTATCATAACGTTCTTCTTGTAGGTTTCTAGGACCCTCTGGATCCTTCTACTTTGCTATTCTCTCATGCTTCTATCATCCAGAGTCCCAATAAGATGTCCTCCCCTCTGTCCCAGTTTCCTGGTAAGTGAAGACTTTCGTGGGACATACCCCTTGGGCTAGTAAGCAGATATAAGTGAGTATATACCATTTGACTCTTTCTGCTTCTGGCTTAACTCACTCATTATGATCATTTCTAGTTCAATCCATTTGTCCACAAATTTCGGGAATTCCTTGTTTTTAATAGCTGAGTAGTATTCCATAGTGTAAATGTACCACAGTTTCTTTATCCATTCTTCTACTGAGGGACACTTAGGCTGTTTCCATGATCTGGCTTTATGAATAAGGCAGCTATGAACATGGTTGAGCAAATTTTCTTGATATGTGCTGGAGCATCTTCTGGGTATATTCCAAGGAGTGGAATAGCTGGGTCTTGAGGAAGCCCTATTCTCATTTTTCTGAGATAGCACCAGATAGATTTCCAAAGTGGCTGTACTAGTTTGCATTCCCACCAGCAATGAAGGAGTGTTCCTCTCTCTCCACATCCTCGCCAACATGTGGTGTTGCTTGAATTTTTGATCTTAGCCATTCTGATGGGTGTAAGATGGATTCTCAGAGTTGTTTCAATTTGCATTTCCCTGATGACTAAGGAGGTTGAGCATTTCTTTAAGTGTTTCTCAGCCATTTGATATTCCTCTGTTGAGAATTCTCTGTTTAGTTCTGAGCCCCATTTCTCAGTTGGGTTATTAGGTTTGGTGGTGTTTAATTTCTTGAGTTCTTTATATATTTTGGATATTAGATGTTTGTCAGATGTAGGGTTGGTGAAGATCTTTTCCCAGTCTGTAGGCTGTTGCTTTGTTCTCTTGACAGTGTCTCCTGCCTTACAGAAGCTTCTCAGCCTTATGAGGTCCCATTTATTAATTGTTGATACTAAGGCCTGGGCTGTTGGTGTTCTGTTCAGGAAGTTGTCTCCTGTGCTAGTGTGTTCCAGGCTCTTCCCCACTTTTTCTTCTAACTGACTTAGTGTCTCTAGTTTTATGTTGAGGTCTTTGATCCATTTGAATTTGAGTTTTGTGAAAGGTGACAAATATGGGTCCAGTTGCAATTTTTTACACATAGACATCCAGTTAGACCAGCACCATTTGTTGAAGATGCTATCCTTTTTCCATTGAATGGATTTGGCTTCTTTGTCAAAAATCAAGTGACCATATGTGTGTGGATTCATATCTGGGTCTTCGATTCAATTCCACTGATCAACCATCCTGTTGCTGTGCCAATACCATGCTGTTTTAATTACTGTTGCTTTATAGCACAGCTTGAGATCAGGTATGGAGATTCCTCTGGAGGATCTTTTATTGTACAAGATTGTTTTAGCTATTCTGGGTTTTTTGTTTTTCCATATGAAGTTCAGAATTGAACTTTCAATGTCTTTAAAAAATTGTGTAGGTATTTTGATAGGGATTGCATTGAATCTGTAAATTGCTTTTGGTTAGATGGCCATTTTTACTATGTTAATTCTCCTGATCCATGAGCAAGGAAGATCATTCCGTCTTCTCATGTCATCTTCAATCTCTTTCTTCAGAGTTTTGAAATTTTTTTCAAACAAGTCCTTCACTTGCTTGGTTAGAGTAACTCCTAAATATTTTATATTGCTTGTGGCTAATGTGAAGGGTATACACACACATTTAAATGAAACAACTGAGGTACCCACACATTTAAATGAAACAACTGAGGTGCACATTTACACAAAAAATCTTTGACCAAAGCTATCATTACAAATAGTTAATCCCAGCTGTCTATTTACAGAACTTACTTTCTCCTTAGAATAAATCCTAAAAGCTATTCTTGGTGGTAGAACCAATAACATCCTTCATGAATGGGCTCATTATGAGGACGTAGACATAGCTGGAAAAACAAATTAGTTAAAGTGACCTTTAAAGAGCCTGCCATGATTCTGGAATTCTCCCTCTAAGAGCAAATGTCAAAACCTATGCTGTCAGTCACTGGCTAAGAACACTCTGCTGATGCCTCCTACACTGTCTTGTCAGGCATAAAGCACCCCTGGGGCTAATATTTCCTTTCATTTGTGGAAAACTAATTTTCTCTGTTAAATTATTTTTTTTCCAGCAGACCAAAATCAAATGAATCAGTTTAATTGTCAGCAAAATAGTTCTGTGAAGGTCACCCTGTGTATTAAATAAAGTAACAGAAGTGCAAAAATGTCCCACTTTGCTTAGCTCTCAAACCATACAGTGTTTAGGCTGGTCAATATGTTGACAGCAGATCTTCGAGGTTGGAATTGGGCTAGCTAACACAGGCAAGAATCCCAAGGAACTTAGATCTCTGGGTGCATGACAGGTGTGACAGTGGCCATTCTCTGTCTGTCCTCCAATGCCAGGGTACTTTTATGAGGTCACTAAGCCTCCAACAGAAGGGCAGTTCTTATCCTCTCCTGGAAGCTCATATTGACCAGGTGATTACATACTAGCTCACAGGATCTAAGCAGAGTCTTCCTGTTCTTCCTGTACTTATTTTCTCCTGGGTTATAATAGATGTAAGAGTTATGGTAGACTACTATGTAACTATGGGAAAGGAAACTGTGTAAAGTGGAACAGAACGGTGAGATAGTGGGTGGGTGAGGACTGGTTCATAGGGATCAAACAGTAAACAGACTTTCAAGCCTTTGGTAGGTTCTGCTTGACTCTCTTCTAGGTGAGATGCTCCCAATTACACCTCTTAAAACAGTATCTGTGATGGACCTTGTCACCCAGCAGCCAGACAGAGACGTTGGCTTGGGGCTAGAAGAGGGAGGACACATTGACAGTGGCCTGCAACGGCTAAAGGAAAATGAGGAAGGATCTCACAGTGAGTAATAGTCACGATTGGGCCACCTGGATGGAGGCTCGTGTTACCTACAACTAGACAAGATAATTCCATTGTCCATCTTGGTAATTTTTAAAATCTGCAGTGTGGAAACAATACTAGTTCCCACTTTATAATATGGCTGTGGGAATTAGTAAGATGGTTTCTAAAGTCACTATACTATGCTCCCTGTCATAGCTGATATATTTTAATATTGTAAGAAGTTTGTATCAATTAGTGGGAGGGGCATTGTCCATCACAATGTAATAGACACCAATGAACTCTCTGGTAGAATTTTGCAATGGGCAGCCTGGCTTACAAAATAGTTTAGAATACTTTTTTTTGGTCTATGGACAAAATATAATCCTACTCATCAGATTATCCCTTGAGGTTAGGTAAGACAAGTAATGTTAGGAGGAGGGGAAATCCTGAAAAAGTGAATCAAGATTCCAAACCTAAGATGTGAATACGGTATGCACACTGTGGAGAAAAAAATTCAATTTATCTTGAAATCATTCTGCTTTTCAAAAAAGTATTTTAAAGATAGACCATTTACTAAAATCAGGAGAGTTGACATTTGGCTTAGTTTCATTGTCAAATAACTTATTTAGTCCACGGAAGGGCAGCACGTACACTCGGGGAGGCTGAGGCAGGAGGACTTGCCACGTGCTTGAGCCTGCCTCAGTTATGGAAGGAGTTAAGACCTTATCTCAAGACAAAATAGAAAAAGAAATCAGCAAAAGAACAGATTTACTGAGTCAGTCTCGCAACGCTTAATTATCCCTCCTGACTTGCTGTGGTAAGTGCTTCATGCCCTCCCCAAGGCTCCTCACTGGAAGGAGCTCACTCTTGATGACCCCGGGACAGCCTTTCTCTGAGCTGAACCCCTTAACGGCCTTCTCAGACATCGGAGTGGTTTCCACACATTCATGTGGAAACTGCCGGCTTTGGGACACTGAGCCATTTTCCCCTGAGTTGATCATCAGGCTGTGCGCAGTGCTTCTTTTCTTCTGGGTGAATCAGCTCTTTCCGCTTTTGCTCATGTGTCTTTTATTTTCATCTCTCTTTTCTTCTTGCTGAGCGCCACACGTTCTTACAGAGTCTGATCTAGGCAAATTCTGAGGATGTTGACAAAGAAGGGACAACTCGAAATCACGCTTTTACTTGCATCAACTCTGCCCTTATTCGTCTCCTAACCCAGCTAGAGAACAATTCAGATACTATCTGTCAGGAAGAGTGCTCAGCCACCGATGACAGTCTCAGGGACACTGGTCTCTTCACACAGCACAGCTTACTTGCCGGAACTCCAAAAGGACGTCCTCGGGCTGCACTCCTTATGAGAGGAGTCCTCCGTGCTCCCTTCTGGTACACACAGGGCAAAAGCAGTCAGAGTGCTCTGGGGCTTTGATGGGTCTTAAGTGGAGTCGGCGGCAGTCTAGGTGACGAGATGGCAGATACCAGAAGTGGGGTGTTGAGTGAGGGGTGCGAGGTCTGGATTAAGGAACTGCTACATGTAAAGCTTTTCTAGCTCACGTCTGCACCTAGTTACATCCAGTGTTAGGACCACACCTTAAATAGTAACGTGAGGAATTCCGTAGTGGACTGACACTACAAGGTACATTTTGTACCGGAATCTGAACCTGTACACCAGATGATTTCTGAGCGTGTGACCACAGTTTTCCGCACCAAGAACTGTGCAAGATGGAGTCACTGGCCCCGGCACAACGCAGACAGGTGCATGAAATCTGAATCTGAAAGGCTCACTTTTAGTTTGCCTTCCTTTTTTCTGTGCACTCTCTGCACAAAAGTTTCGCAAGCAATATTTCCTTAATTTGTTCCTACATGGCTCCTCAGAGGCATTTGGTAGTGACCAAAGGAAGATACATTCCTTTTATATTTTTTAAAGAAAAAAATCACGGATTCTGCTTTGCCTTTGAAATATCAGGGCCAATTCTCAGTGAACTGCCGATATCCAAAGACCTCCTATATCCTCGGCATGTACATGTGTGTGCCCGAGTGTGTATGCGTAAATACATCTCTACCCACATGGCTGTCACGGGCAGTTCAGCCATTTAAAGGCAGTGCCGAGCCTAATATTCCCAGTTGTTTTTAGCTTATTGGTGAGAAAAACACATTGAACATGAATTTCCCACATAACAGATAAGGGCAAGAAATGACTTTCCGTCCCCAAAGCTGCGTAGCGTTTAGCAATCGTCGTGGTCTGGTCACCTCGAAGCCTATTTGGTCAGAATTAGACTCTTCTGATTTAGTGCATAAACCAATGAAAGAGAAGTCCAAGCTCTGAATTTGGTCAGATTTTACAAATGTAACAGTCATGGCAAATGTTCTGCCTTCTTTCTGTGCACACAAAAGCTTCTGGGATTGCAAGAGGTGACTGAGCAGCGGTGGGCGGAGCCTGAGGCCAGTTGCTAGGCTGCCTAAGTGGTGTTTTACCAAGAGGCAGCCTGCAGGAGCTTTGGTTGCTTAGCAACCGGGTCCTCAGCCATAGCATTTTTCTTAATGAAGGTTTTTCAGTTTTCTCTGTGATTACCTCTCCTGAACATCCAGGCTCATTCTCTCTTGAAATCCTGACTTATGCTTCCGCATTAAGTGCAATTTTTGCATCAAAATAATTTCGAGTGATTTTTTTTTTCAAAAATTTCACATTTTTTTTTGTCTTCTATTATAACTGCTAGCTGGTTTGTTGCTTTACTTTTCCAGCTGTGATTTCATCTGTCAGAGTTACTTAATAAGCAAAATATGGTTCTAGGAACATTTTAGGCCATCACCTGGGACCACTGCATGTAAGAGCAGCACCCAGAGTTTTATGTTCCATTTACATCGCAATGCAGGTCACAGAAAACATGCCTGCCAAGAGGCTACCACCTCAGGAAGGACCTGAAACTTCGTTACACCTCACAGTAGGCTAATAGGGGCCAGACAAAGAATAAGGGCTGCCTGGATTGATTGCCTGAAAGCTCCACAACACGGCATCTGTGACATAACCTATGTAGCATATTAATTTATTTATATGGAAGTTAGAGATCATTTTGACATGCTTTCACTTGTAACAAAGGTTGTGTAATTCTGATATCTATGCTATCATAAATGTCAGTTTCCTATGTCCGATGGCAAAGCATTGCTAAAAGTTTAATCAAAAGGTTTTCAAAATAAAATTTTCGCTTTGGCCTTTCCATTGAGATCTTTACACCAATAGATCTATAGGAGCACTTGAAAACTTATTTTTCATAATTTAATCTCAAAATAATTATTATAAAAATTAAATTGTTTCCTTGATAATTCTGGAGTTTTCTTTCTTGTCTCCTTGTACCCATTCTGTAAGACTTGTGAGCCTGCCCTTCCTGTTTCTAAGCAGCAAAATGTGAAAACAAAAATAAGAAAGTAAATGACAGGATGTCAGAATGCCTCATCCACAGTTGAATGCTCTGCTGCTTTTGTACGTTTCAGGCCATCTCTAGTTTCTGGGGAGCAGGAAGACACACTGAATAGATGCTGACTTTTCACGAACCACTATCATGCTGTGGGGCCGGGGGCGGGGTCTTCTTTATAGCTCCTTATACCTTAATTGGTTTGTTCTGAATTAAATGCATTTGCAACATGTCTAATCTTCTATATAAAGCCAGCTGTATAGGCTTGAGGGAATGCTAATACAAGCTCATAAGAATGGAAACTTCCAGTTGTTTTATTTACTCTGGAAGCCTTTGAGGACTTGTGGTCTCAGAACAAAATCAAAGGTCCATAATAAATGTGGTTGGCAATTTTGGCTTTGTGTTGAAGCCACTAATGGCACTTCTCAGCAGCTAGATGACTTTCAGCACACCACAGGGAAAGTCTGGGATGACTGTTCTGGCTTTCAAGCCTTTCACCAGCATGTGCAAAGCACTCTCCCACTGTGCGATACTGCAGCGTCCCATGCCAGTGCGGCATTCCCTGGGGCTCCACTGCTATGAGCACGGGATGGGCCTGGGCTGAATGGACTGTGGTCACCCGGATGAAGCCATACCTGTGTGGTGGCAGTGGAAGTTGTGCTGCTCCGAGTCCCCCACATTTGTTGAAACTGCACTCTGATTTCTGCAAAGGTCTCAATGATGACAGCGATGAACACATTCTGAAAGGTAACGACAAACTACGTTTACCAAACACTAGAGATGGAGAAGTCTAGTGATCAAATAAACCAAAAACTCCTGCCGAACACCACCACAGTCACGTGCTCTGAGCACAGTCTTTCTAGTACCTTAACAAGCCAGGCAAGGAAGAAGATCAGCGTGATGAAATAGAAGTAGGAACGCCAGCGGGGGAAGCTGTCAATCGCTCTGTACATGAGGAACACCCAGCCTTCCTGAGAAGAAGCCTCGTAGACTGTGAATATACTCGTGCCTGTCGAGACAGGACGGCAGACTGAATCACCATCGGCTTTTGAAATGAGAAAACATGTCTCAGACAGCCAACAGTTATTGCGTTCATTGTCTCCATAACAGACGCTCCTCTCAGAGGGATTAAACTTATGCTGTGGCATTTTGTGTTCTCGGGATTTGGTAAAGCTGTGTCTGACTTCCAGCCAGGGCGATTTCAGGATCACCAACAACAGGACGGTTTTATGTCTTTAGATATTTAAAGGCACTTAGTACAGGGAAAACAAAGCAAATGTTGAAACGGGGTAGCAGAATATTTTGAAAATTGAGTGGCATGGAAAGTCAGCGCTTAGGGCTTCGTACTTTGCAGGTGGCAGAAACACCTGGCATACCTTTACCCACAATGGAGTAAGTCTGAGCAGTCACATTCTCACTGGGGAATGGAACCACCTCAGGCTGCAGCAATAACATGGGTGGAAAGCCTCAGGGCTGAAGCTGCTCAGGCACGGGGCTGTAAATTATCCCATGGTGCCTTGCAGCACTAGCACTAGCTTCTCACTGAACACCTGGTAATGACCTGAAGTTTATAATACCCAGAGAGCTGTAGAGCAGCTGGTTTAAGAGAACACGAGACAGTGAGCAGGAAAAAAAAGATACGTTTTGTTCTGTACACACAGTGAAACGCTTCACAGAGACTGAAGAGCCATATTCAGGGGTACTTAATGATTGTTTGGAGAAATGGACTTAACCCCATCTTTCTATATATCTAACTGACAGCATCACTCCTTTTCACTCCATGACCTCTGTGCACACGCCTCCCTTTCCTGTGCGGATTAACTGGCAGTTTCTGTTGAGCCTCAACAATGATGTATAATGAGTTCCCCATACATTTCAGGCGCCACCATCATCAGCAGAACAGAAACACACTGTTCAGTAACACTTGTGAGAAAACGTAGAATCTGCTGTGTACTTAAAGTTGTTTATAAAATGAGTGTAATGTGTATCCTTCAAAAGACTGATAGATAAGCCAGGCGCAGTTGTGCACACCTGTAATCCCAGTGCTGGGGGAGGCAGAGGCAGGAGGATCTCTGTGAGTTCGAGGCCAGCCTGGTCTACAAAGGGAGTCCAGGACAGCCAAGGCTAACACAGAGAAAACCTGTCTCAACCCCCACTCCCAGAATTATAGATATATGACTTCAGTAAGTTTGACCCCCCATGAAGAACTTGCATCATTATGGAATATAATCACTATCCACCAATGAACACTCTATAAGAAACAATGCAATCAAGATATTCATGTGTCGGATGACCAAACTAAGAAGGCTTGGAAGAGTCATGTTGGCCTCTTCACCCCTGTGTTCTCTGTTTGGAGAAAGAAGGGTGAACATGAAGGAACACAAAGCTGTTCTGGGTGAATGCAGGGATATATGGTGGAAAGTCACTGCGAACGTAGACAGTGAGGAACATGGGCCCGAAATAAAAGCAGAGAGAAGGAAAGCCGAGTCCTAAATGGTGAATTCTCACTACAAAATCACTTTACGTAGAATATTCCTTGTGCAGAATGTAACTTGCTTTATGTACTACCTCTATTTTTTTTACATTTATGTTTGATATATACTTAAATGCCTTGCATATTCATGGGGTATGGCACAGCATTTTAATACATATTCATAACATGTAAAATAAAGTGAGAGTACTTGGCATTTGGGTCAACTTTCTTATAGCTATTTGAGATAGAAAGTGAATTGTTGGCTGGGGAGATGACCCAGCAGATATGGGTGCTAGAAGCAGAAATCCGATGATCTGAGTTCCATGCCTGGGACCAATGTAAACAACCCTGATATAGTGGTGGCGCCCATAACATCAGAACTCTTACTGTGAGATGGAAGGTAAAAACAAGCTAAAGGGCCAGCTAGCCTGAAGCGCATGGTTCAGTGACAGAAACAAGAAAGTCAGTGTCTCAAAACAAGTTAGAAGGAGAAAACTGTCTTCCAAAAGTCGTCTTTTGATCTCTATATGTGCTGTGGTTTGTATCATCATCAAATGCACCGCACCACACCACACACACACACACACACACACACACACACACACACACACACACGTTTTCAGCTATAGCTATTAGTATGCTATTGAATGTAAGCAATTACTCCTACTGCGTTGCACACATCTGTTACTCACCAACATTTTCCCCAGGCTATTCTTTTATATACTTCTATGAGACTGATTTTGTAGCTCCCACATACAGTTGACAATATGAGGTATACAAGTTTCCATTTTAAGACTCATAGTTTTAATTTGGTAGGTTATTACCATAATAGTTGGTTTTATAAAATATGTTTAGCTAAGGAAGGTCTCTGTCTTTTTTATAAGCATAATATAAGCTTTGTTATTTATTTTTTACATATACATTTATATTATTCTACATATATACAATAAACTACCTATAGCAAGAATAACCATGACACAATCAGGAATTATAGGTAGCATTTGGTTTCAGGTGTCTCTAGATTCCTACCTGCTGCAGGGTGTGGCTGGCAACCCTGAACTTTCCTGCCCAGGGGTAGGGGCTTCCTCCACTATATAGTACAGATATCTTGGTTCCCTATTCTGCCTCTGTCTGTCTGTCTGTCTGTCTGTCTGCCTCTCTCCCCCCCCTCTCTCTTCTGCTCTGCTCTCTCTTTCTATATTTCTCCTCCCTCTCTCTGCATGCCCCCCTCCCTATCTCTCCTGCAAGGCAGCTGAGAGCTACTTCCATTAAACCTGCATTTATATATTACAACTTCCTTTTGCAATTAGCTCTTTCTGTTGTTTCAATAAGGTAGGAATATGGGAGGTGGTGACAAATGCATATATTATCAACTACTGTGGACCTTTTGGAGAGAAGGAAACTGAAGACCATCATTTGTTGAGTATTTTGACCTGGAACAGTGATAAGACCAGAAACTGAACTTGCTTATCAGGTCACACACCTGAAAGTTATGTTTTTTATATCATATTCTATTTTTTTCTTGTTTGAAATTAGACTGGAAGAGATTAATTTCTATTGTTATCTTTATTCGCATAAAGTCTATTCCTTTATGAAGGGATAAGGGTAAGGTTATAATATATCAAAGAACTTATACAACATGACCCTTTCACAGACAAAGGCTGAGACCTGAGCAGCACAGGTAAGCAATAAAAATAAATAGCAGAAAATGGTAAATGCACCACCAGTTCATGTTCTGAACACATGCAGCACATTTGCCGTCATAGACTTAATACAAAGGACAATTTTAACATAAACAATTTACATCCATTATTTCCTCCCTAGTTATTGAAGGGAAACAGAAAAGTGGCTGCAGAAATCCATTATGAACAACTATTAAAGTTTAACAGCTTTAACAGTGGTGCATTATATGGTAAAATAGGAATTGTCAACGTAAGATTAACGCCCCTTCTCGAGCCTGACTGTGTTACATCTACAGGGAAGATGCTATTTAGAATTAAGGGTAAAATAATATGTGCGTCATGTAATCTTGACGCTTTCGCTCCACTTTCCCTAATTCAGGAAAGGGAAAAGCAGGAGTCAGTAGTAACCATGGTGGAGCTCAAACAGCAGGTGCGTTGATAAAATAGAAATGGGAAAATATCACAAAAAGGACTCCGCAGGATGATGGTGACTGCTGAGAGACATGGTTCTGGCCACTGCGATTTGGCTCTGGGGGTGTCACAGCAGGTTGTGGGGTCAAAGGAAGAGAGTGCAGCTCTCCTCCTAACCCCTCTGTGGCTGGCTTTGCAAAACACAGGGAAAGAAAAGCATCTCAGAAGAGGCTGTCAGAGGGTTGAGCAGAATTTAAAATGGATACAAGTGAAGTATGTGATCTTGTTTTCCATGGCTAGTGGTGGCTGGCCCTGGGAAAGAGGCT
The DNA here is from genome assembly GCF_964271855.1 of Acomys minous. Taxonomy (NCBI): domain Eukaryota; kingdom Metazoa; phylum Chordata; class Mammalia; order Rodentia; family Muridae; genus Acomys; species Acomys minous. Next base: position 1,017,486 of record NC_140501.1, on the reverse strand, counting down.
ATGCCTCTGTCCTGGGGCCTCTGGGGCCTGCTGTCTACCTGTCCTAGGCTACATTCCGCTGGCTGCTCAGCAGTCTCCTCTTCAGCTACTTTGCCTCTAAAGAACTTAAAGTGACAGTGCCCAGAACTTCCAAAGAGATGTAAATTCTATCAGCTCACTACTGTGACCACCCTGATGTTAAAACTCACTAGTTTATGTTCTGTTCCGGGCATTAAGAAGTACTCAGGACACGTCGTCAATAAATTAAGTAATGATCTGTCTGTGAGTGTCTGTGTGTCTGTGTGTACATATCTGTGTACATTTATGTGTGCATAATGTGTGTGTTTACACGTCTGTACATGCACATGGAGGCCAGAGGTTAAGCTTGAGTGTTGTTTCTGAGTAACCATCATCCTTGGATTTTGGTTGGTTTGTTGTTGTTGTTGTTGTTGTTGTTTTGAGACAGTCACTCGTTAGCCTGGGTCTCGCACATAGGCTAGGCTGGTTGGCCAGTGAGCCCTAGAGATCTGCCTACCCTACCTCCCTGCACTACCATGCCTAACTTTTCACATGCATGCTGGGGATCAAACGCAGGTCCCTGTGCTTTTCCCTTATCTACTTTACTGAGCTGTCTCCCCAGCCAGCTGACCACATAGGTCTTGAGAGATATAAAAACGGGGGGCTGGAGAGATGGCTTAGAGGTTAAGGGCACCACCTGTTCTTCCCAAGGTCCTGAGTTCAATTCCCAGAACCACATGGTGGCTCACAACTATCTATAGTGAAATCTGGTGCCCTCTTCTGGCATGCAGGGGTACATGCAGGCAAAACAATGTATACATAATAAATATTTAAAAAGAGATATAAAAACATTTCTCAATATTTTCTTTTTGAAAGAAAAATAACTGCTTGCTTATTTCACAGGTAATTTAGAAGCATGTGGAATGATTTTATAGTTGACTGAGTGTATTCTCTGATTTTCAAAATTAAATATGTGATAGACAATCTTTAAAGCCTAACCCTAACCCCACAATAAGAGGAAACACGGGAAAACACTGATACGTAGAAAGCATTTTCTGTAGATGTACTTCATTGTACTTTTTCGGTCAGTTTTCATTATGAAAGTATAATTTCTTGCTAAGACTGCCACTTCTTGTTAAATGAATGATGATTCTCTGATAGTCCCTGAGAACATAACGCAATCTCTTGTGGAGAATGATGTAGCACGTTCCCAACTGCTCCAGCTCAGCACACCCTTCAGGCACAAGCTCAGGCTGTGAGAGGGATGAACGCCAGAACGCGTGTCGGCTCACCATCTCTACTTCCACTCACTCCTTCTGGTCTCCTGCGCCGATGCTTTGAGCTCATCATAAAAGAAGAATCCAAATCTACATGTAGATGGTAAATACTGACCTCGGAACGTTCTGTAGGGCGTCTCTGCTTAGCATTGGATATAGCATGTTTTTGTGGCTTGAATTTAAGTTTATTCACATCTGTTTTGATTAGATTTAGTATTGTATGTATTGCTTACCTATTTTCTTATATATTATTTATTTATTTGTTTACTTTGTGTGTGTATGTGTGTGTGTGTATGGTGTGTGTGTATGTGTGTGTGTGTATGTGGTATGTGTGTGTGTATGTGGTATGTGTGTGTAATGTGTGTATGTGTGTGTGTGTGTGTATGGTGTGTGTGTGTGTATGGTGTGTGTGTAATGTGTGTATGTGTGTGGTGTGTGTATGGTGTGTGTATATGTGCATGTGTGTGTTGTGTGTGTGTGTGTTGTGGTATGTTTGAGTGGTATATGTGTGTGCCATTGTGCACTCAAGCAGAGTCTAGATGAAGATGCCTGCTTTCTTCCTCTATCATTAAATCCGCTTGGTTTTATGAGATATATGGTTTTCTAACTGAACCCGAATCTCACCACTTTGGCAAAGGAACTCTCAGGATCCAACTGCCTTTGCCCCTGCACACTGGAGACACTGGTGTGCTAGACCGCACCTGATGTTTTCACGGGTCAGACCCTGTTGCCTACAGAGCAGGTGGTCTTAGCAACTGACTCATCTTCCTTCCCAGACTACTTCTGCTGGTCCTTTTCTTAAGGAAAAAGTTTTAAGAAACTGGTTTTTTTTTTGTTTTTTGTTTTTTGTTTTTTGTTTTTAATATTCCTGTTTGGTTTTCCTTGTTATGAATTACAAAAGTAAATTAAATCATTTTTAAATGATATGCACAAAATTGTGGTAAGGATTAATTTTAAAAAATGTAGCAACTATATGTCTGGGACTACCACTAATCCATAGCCAAACACAGGCACCCATGGGTTTGATCTAATAGTGGACAACACGGCTTTAATCCTGTTTCTACTCTAAAGGCTCGTGGCTGAGGACCCTGATCCTCATTGTACTGTGTAAGAAAAGGAGGAAACGTTAGGAAGTCAGGGTCAATACAAGGTAACTAGGCCTTTGAGGTCCTTGGAGGAGATTAAAGTCGTTTTCTTTCCTTCCCCCCCCCCCCAACAGCTGGTGGAAACAGACACAGAGACCCACAGCCAAATAATAGGAGTTTTGTGGAAAAGTAGGAGGAAGGATTGAGGGATTTGAAGGTGTCAAGGACATCACAGTAAACTAACCTGGGCCAATGGGGACACAAGAGACTAAATCACAACCAAAGAACATGCATGGGCTGAACCTAGGCCCCCTACACATACGTAACAGATGTGTAGCTTTGTCATCATGTGAGTCCCTAGTAGTGGGAGTAGGTGATGCCTCTGACTCTGTTCTCTGCCTTTGGATCCCTTTCCGCTAGCTGGGCTGCCTTGCTTGGCCTCAGTAGGAGAGGACGCACTTAGTCCTGCTGTGACTTGAGGTGCCAGGGTGGGCTGGTACTGCTTAGGGCCCAAGCTTCTCTGAAAAGAAGTAGAGGGTGGGACTGAGTGGAGAGGAGGGAGGGGGCTGATTTCAGGCTGTAAAGTGACTAAATAAATAAATAAGTGAAAATAAATGATATATACTCAGGTAGTTTTTTCCCAATTTTAGTCACCTTCTAATCACACTCTGTAGGAACCAGGCCCGACTGGGCTGCCGGCCTGTCTTGCTGTTTCATGTCCTGTTTCTAGCAGCTTCCATGTCTGTGTTTATCTTGGTTAGCTAGTCATGTTTACTGCTCTGAGAACGCGCCCCTCCCTTCCTCGAGACTTTTCCTCCTGTGTGCAATCACCTCTTGAGGGATTTCACCTGGGAGGAGGATTCTTGTTTTGTTGCCTATAAGAAGGCTCTTTGGAACTCTGAGACGAAGAATAATAAACCGCTGCCGTGGCTGCTGCTGCGGCTGCTGCTCTCTTAGCATGAAGGACCCGCTGTGTTATAGTGTGTGTGTGTGTGTGTGTGTGTGTGTGTGTGTGTGTGTGTGTGTATGAGTTAAATCCACAGTTCCTCGCCCTGGACTTGGTACCGTGGTGGCGCAGCGCCACAACATTCTTTATAATACCTGGGGTAGAAGTTTATTAATGATGATGTGTTCAGCATAACAAAATTAATAAATTATTAATTATTTGAAAACCTAAATAAAAGTAGTTGTCAGGAGGCCATGTTTATTTTCAATGTACTGGATTTTCATAAAGACAGTGATCTGATCCCTGTATTTCTGCAGCTTCCTGTCTCATCACGTGACCCCTCCCTCTCAGAAGCATTCCTCCATGGTTTCTTGCTGCCAAAGGGAGGCTCACCAAGTCTGACCAGAAGCCACCCTCACCAAACCCAGCCAGGTAAACCCACTTTAGTTTTGCCTTTAAGTATCTAAAATTAGGAGCTAAATAAACCTCCTTTGTTTATAAATACCCACCTTCAGGCATTTTGTTTTATATTCAGAAGGTGGACTAATAAGAGGGCGAAATATGCTTCTGAAGGAATGTGGGAGGTTGGCGTTGAGGATATATGCTAGAGATAGCACAATAAATATTGCAAATGTCCAAGGTCTTGGTCTGTATAATTACCTACACCTTCACACTCCGGTTTCCTAGAGGAACCAAGAGATCAGCTCTCAGCATTTATCTTATCAAGTCGTGACCCCTCCAGTGACATGTGGCATGGCACTTCCAGCTGCAGCCTTGGGCAGGCAATACCCTATTCCATTGTGCGATCATTAGAACCCAGCTAGCAGCCACTTGGTGAAACACAGCAAGCTTTGGGCACCTGAAGGGTCAGCTGCTATACCGCTTGCAACGGGCTCACCCTTCAGTCACCAGGCCAGGTGACCGTAAGTTCTTGTTTTTCTTTTTGGTATTTATTTATTTATTATTATAATTTATTCATATGACATCCTGATTGTTATCCTCTCTCTTGTATCTTCCTGTTCCCACCTTCCCTCCCTCCCTCTTCCGCCTACCCTGTTTCCCTCCCCTCTGATGTGGGGGCCTCCTCCCCCACTGGCTGACTACAACCTCTCAGTTCTCATCCTGATAGCCTGCATCCCCTTCCTCTCTGTACCCTCATGGTCTCCTCAGCAAGGGGAGGGGATTAAATCAGGAGCACCAGAGTTCATGTCAGAGGCAGTCCTCACTCCCCTCACAGCCCTGGAGAGTGAGCTGTGCCTTGCCTATATCTGAACAGCGGGGCTAGTTTCTTTGCATGCATTGCCCTTGGTTGGTGCCACAGTTTCTGCAGGCCCCCTTTCTAATCTACATTCCATGTAACTGATCTGCTGGTGTTTTCCTTCCCTGTGTGGTGAATTTCATCTCTGAAGGGGAGAAATATTTGGAGGGCGAAATGACAATATTGTTGTCATCCAAGCATCAACTTCCCTTAAAACTTTCTAAACTTTTTATTTGTTTATGTTTGTTTTGTCTGTTCCTCCCTCAGCATTTTCATAGATAAGCTGATTGACTTCAAATCTTGGGATTTGGGGTTTCAGCAAATCCCTTAGCTGGAAATGAGAAACAGCCATAACATATTCCCTGCCTTCTGCACATGATGTATCAGACACCCCACTCCCGTAAGCAGCTGGAAACCCACGGACAAAAAGCCAAGAGCATAGACAACCTCAGCCCTGACCACCAGTTAATGCTTATTTTCTCAACGCAGCAGCAAAGACTGAATAAATCTTTAATGTGGTCAGATAACAGAGTTCAGGCGAGGCACCTGGACTTTGAACATCTTTGTACTGTTCAAGATAGGATGGGCCAGGCTTGGTCGGGCTTCCATTCCCTTTGATGCATTTACATGTATAAGTAAGCCCCGTCTCATTCTCCCACTGCTTTCTATTGTTAGCCCCTAGAATGGTTCCATAGAACAAGATTTTCATTAAACTACAGAACCAACAGAAAGCAAAACAAAACAAAACAAAACAAGTCTATTCAGTGGTTTGAAGGGGAGCACACCAAAGCCATGCGGAAGGTAAGTTCTACTGTAAGTCGGGACTTAGATCTACTTCCAGGAGGTGTCCGTGGGAAATAACAACCACTATGAAAGGAGGGCCATGGACTCATTTTGTTGGGTCTCTGATGCAGAGCTCTTGAGCTTTGGTGTTAGAGGCATTTGGGAAAGGATGCTCTCTGAGCAGGCCTGTCCTGGGCATTGCGTAATTAAGTGAAGTAAACCATCCTTGATCTTTCACCCACAAGATTCCCGAAACACCACAACCTCCAAATTCCTTATTACATGATCACTGTCAGTTCACTTTTTAAAAAACCACAATTAGGAGAAAATTACTTTTAAATTAAACTATAACAAATTATTACGTGTGTGTGTGTGTGTGTGTGTGTGTACCTGCCACAGCATACAAGTGGTGGTCAGAGGAAAACACTGCAGAAATATTTTTCTCTTCCTCCACCATATGAGTCTTGGGGTTAAACTTAGGTTTTCAGGCTTGTTGGCAAGCAAGCACCTTTACTCACTAAGCTATCTCACCAGCACAGCTCTTGCAGTTTAACGATGATTGCTCACATATGTTGCTCAAAATATAATTCAGCGAGAGAATGCTTGTGAAGAATGCACAAGTCCCTGAATTTAGTTGCCAACACTGAGGGAAGAAGAGAGAGTTTTAATTAAAAATAAAAAGAAACTTTATATCATTTGAATAAAACAAGTGGCATAAAATTTACAGAACTCAATTATAACAATCCTACTTTTGTCATTGACTCAATATGAGGCACAGATGTTTTCATGGGCAAACGTAGAACAGACTAACCCTGAACCCACATTTCTGTGAGCTGCCTAGCAGCCCTCAGCACAGGGACATGCTGGCCTCTTCAAACCCAGCCGCAGCATATGTGCAGCAAAGTGGCTGCTTCCCTAGTTCCATTTTAACCTGACTATTAACTTGCAACTCAAGGCCACCTATTGATAAAGTACATAGCTGAATTTATTTATGTATTTATTTTTTCAGTTCTGCAAGCTTTCAGTGTCCCATCCTCTAGTTATCTGCCTGTGTGGGATATCAGTTCAGTCAACCAGATTCAGTTACAGACTTAAGTAATATTTCAGCCATGGTCATGGTATGAATTACTTTCTATCATGTTGTTTCTGCCCTATCAAACTGTTCCTTCCTCACTTCAGCATTTGTTAGGGGTGTGTGTGTGTGTGTGTGTGTGTGTGTGTGTGTGTGTGTGTGTGTGTATGTGTGTTTTGCTGATGCTGCTGATGTCTACATGTATGCACATGTTTATGTGCAGGTACATACATCTTTGCAGGGGTGTGATTATGACGTATACAGATACTGGGATTTTCCTTCCTTTCTTCCTTCCTCCCTTTCTTCACTTTACATCCTGGTTGTAGCCCTCTCCCTCCTCACCTCCCAGTCCCTCCCTCCATCTCCCCTATCCTCCCTCCCCTATTCCTCAGAAAAGGGGAGCCCTCCTACCCACCCACCCCACCCACCCATCAAGTCACATCAGGACCGAGCACATCCTCCTCCCTGTGGCCTGGTGAGGCAGCTCCACCAGAGGGAAGTAATAAAAAAAAGCTGGAAAGATTCTATGCCAGAGGAAGTCCCCAACTCCCCTCAATAAAGGACCCACATGAAGCCTAAGCTACCCATCTTTGTAGGAGGCCTATGTCCAGTCTACCAACGTCCTTGGTTGGTGCCTCAGCCTCAGCAGGCCCCTCTGGGCCTGGTCAGTTGGCTCTGTTGGTCTCCTTGTGGAGCTCCTGTCACCTCCACGTCCTTTTCTCGCCCCCCCCCCCACCTTTTCACTAAACTCCCTGTGCTTTGCCCAATGTTTGGCTGTGAATTTCAGCATCTGTTTCAAGGCACTGCTGGGTGGAGTCTCTCAGAGGACAACTCTGCTAGGTTCCTGTCTGCAAGCACAGCAGAGCATCATTAATAGTGTCAGGGGTTGGTTCTCTCCCATGGCGTGTGTCTTGGGTGGGGTCAGGCATGGTTGGACCTTCCCTCAGTCTCTGCTCTATCTTTATCCCTGCACATCTTGTAGGTAGGGTGAACTGTTTGTAGAAGTTTTTGTGGGTTGTGTTCCCCTCCCTCTACAAGGAGACTTGTCTAGTTAGAGGGTATCTTCTTCAGTCTCTATGGCCCCTGCTTCCAGGACTCTCTGCTAGAATCCCTCTCATATCCTCCTGGAGCCTACCCTGAATTAGGTCTCCAGGTTGTCACAGAGATGCCCCTGCCCACAGTCTGTCTTTTCTCCTGCACAGGCCTTTTGTCCTCCTGACCCCACTATCCCAAGGCCTGATCTCCACCCGCACATCTCTCTATGATCCCTCTCCTCCCTTGTTCCCTCTTTTCACCCACTACCTCTGTCTATCCTGTTTCCCCTCCTGCGTGAGATTTAAGCATCCTCCTTTGGGTCCTCCTTCTTACTTATCTTCTTTAGGTCTGTTCATTGTAGCATGTTTATTCTGAACTAGATGGCTAAAATCTACTTATAAGCGAGTACAGACCATGTGTATCTTTCTAGGTCTGGGTGACCTCACTCAGGATGATCATTTCTAGTTCCATCCATTTGCCTACAAATTTCGTAATATCTCTACTTTCAATAGTTGAGTAGTATTCCATGCTGTTAATGTACCACAGTTTCTTTATCCATTCTTTGGTTGAGGGATTCTGGCTATTATAAATAAAGCTGCTATGAACATAGTTGAGCAAGTGGCCATGCATAGTGGGGCATCTTTTGGGTGTATACACCCAGGAGTTGTATAGTTGGGTGGGTCTTGAGGTAGAGCTATTCCCAATTTTCTGAGAAAGCTCCAGGTTGATTTCTAAAGTGGTTGTACAAGTTTGCACTCCCACCAGCAATGGAGGAGTGTTCCTCCTTCTCCACAACCTGCCAGCATGTGCTCCTTTTGCCACATTATTCTTTAATCCTGAATTTGGTGATCATTGATTGGCTAGGATATCTAGCCAGTAATCTCCGGAGTCTGCACTGAGGTTACAGCACACACACACACACACCCATGTCTAGGATTTACTAAGGTGCTGGGGATCAAAACTTAGGCTTGGCCATCATCTCAAAGACTTCCACATTTACTTCCTCACATGAATCTCAAGTATCTTCTCAGATTAATGGGGTCCCTGGTGATTGTAAGTCCTTTTATAGTGCAGAAAAAATGTAAAAGCGAGAGAGGGGGAGTCTTTTCCTTTTTTGTTTGTTTCTTTTGTTGTACATTTTGAGACAGTGTCTCACATACTTCAGGCTTGCTTCAAATGCCTGATCTTCCTACCTCTCTCCTGAGTGCTCAGATTATAAACATGTACAACCATGGCTGGAAGGCAAGATAAGTATATTCTGAAGGCTGATATGTTCACTAAATATAATAAAGCTTTTCAACCAATGCTGACTGTATTCACTTTCAAGAAATGAGGACATTAACACAGGAACTAGCAAGAAGGCCCATCTTAAACTGCAAAAATTTAGTGAACAACATATGAGCTAAAAATTAGATTATTTGGAGTGATGTCACCTTTTGAATGTCCTAATGAATAATTTACCCTAACAAGAGAAACCTTTATGAACAGTGTACTCTACTTCTTGAATTCATGTTTAGTTTCTCTAACGTGTAACCCTGAACATATTTAACTTGAATGTTTTCCCTGTGATGTAACCTGTGATAGACTGATGTAACCTCCTAATGATAATGATCTTCAACACAACTGTTCTGCACACTCAACTACCAAGTACTGTGACTTGAGAACTGTCACATGAGCATCAAAACAGCAAAGCAAGCTGGAGCAAAACAAGGTCTATCTTTTCCATTACTCCTGAGCCCGGAACAAACACAAAAGGACTTACTTTGTTCTAAGCACTTTAAAATGCATCAGAGGTGTAGGGAGATGGCTTAGTAGTTAGGAGCAGGTGTTGCTCTTCTAGAGGACCTGAGATTAGTTCCAAGCACCCACTTGGTGCCTTACCACTGCCTGTAACTTCAGGTCTAGGGCTCCAACATCCTCTTCTGGCATTTGTGGGTACCCACGTTCATGTGGTACAATATGTACACTCAGGGGCATACGCATAGACTCAAGCAATCTTTAAAATATGCTTATAAATCTAATGTTTCTGAGCTATACTTAGTTTTTTGATGGCACCACGGTGTCTCACTTGTTGAAATCAATAAATCTCCTGAAACCGGTCAGTATGCAGCACTAAAATTTTGCAGTAAAATCAGAGAGCATATAGAAAATGAATATGTATGTTTACATATATTTTCTAAGTTTAAAATTGTGTAGGTAATAACATTTGTTAGTTGGAATATGTTGCTTTAGATGTGGGAACTGACTAAACATCCCCATTATGAGTAGAAAATACCCTTAGAAAGGAGAAGTGAGATCTTTAGCGGTTTTATTCACACATGGAAAAGAAGTGTTGACATCGCTGGATGCTGACATTGGCAGGGAAGTTTGGGTATTAAATTAGAACCATTCCAGGGATGTCAGGGCTACATGCCAATGCAAATACTTCTCACTTTCTGTGCCTGGGTACTTTCCAGGCAGACTGAGAGCTTCCTTAGGGTGCAGGGCAACCCTTCTAGGCACCCTTCTGCTTGCCTTTGAGGAGCAGTGGCTCCAGAGCAAAGAGGCTTCTTGGGATTTATTTTCTGACTTAATGAGCCCACGCTTACCACAGCTCATGTTCTGTTCCTCTCTCTAACACCCCAAGTATCCATGATTTCATATTCATATGGTGTTGGACCAACCAGGTCACCATGCTGGCCTTGGAGTTATCAGATTTTCCTGGGCAACCATGACACTTGTGGGCCCAGCACTAAGTCACTATTAATTAGAAGCCTCTATGTTTTCTCTAAGGGGGAGTGGAACTGACAGCGCCAGAAGCACAATTACTTTTGGTGCTTGCTTTGTCATCAATTTTTGAAAGTTTTATTAGGAACTGGTCAAAAGAAACACAAACAAAGAAGCCACGACTTGGTAGTTACAATGTAAGAATTTCATTGCAAATTCAAAAATTGGAACTAGGTACTTGAACATGTTGGATTAAAATGAGAGCTTTAAGTTAACGAGTGTAAAGGCATGCCTATCTGCTTACACTTAGTCTAGTCAGCTTGGCCACGGTGCTAAGAACACAGACAGCACAGGAATGAAGAAAGGTCTCAGTAGCACCAAGGCTGAACTGGCTGATGCAGCATTAGAAGTTTTAGCAAGCCATTTGTTGTTCCTCTCCACTAATAATTTTATTCCTCATACCTCAACATTTATCTGTGTTTCTGCTAGATTTTCTAACAAACTATTTCATATTTTATATATGAAACAATTGGTTAGATGGAACAGGAGCGAAAGAGAATGAAAACTTGACTCATTCAAGGATTTTGGGGTTTTGTTTTGTTTTGCTTTTTGAGAAAGGGTTTCTAAGTGTAGCCCTTGCTGTCCCGGAACTCACTCTGTAACCAGGCTGGCCTGGAACTCATAGAGATCCACCTGCCTCTGCCTCTCATGTGCCACAGCCACCTGGCCTTATTCAAAGCGTTTGCCTCAAGTGCCCACTGTATTATATCACAGCAAATAAATTTGGAGCCAAAGAGCTCTGGGAAACTGTGGTCTTGCCTCTTATCCTTGGAACGAAGTGCCTTTTATGTTCTCATCAGGCATGTGAGCAAGACTATTGTACACAGCAGAGACAATCTGCTTGGTGACACTGCCTTATTATCAAGTGTGTGGACTGGGGACCCTGAAGAGCCATCAGGTATTTGTAGAGTGGCTGATGAGAAGACATGAACTTTTTATTACTGCACAGGAGGACAACGGATAATCATAAAAATTACTCCCAGAAATGCTAGTTAATTCCAACACAGAGAGAAACATGTCTGACAGATGAAGCGCTTACTTAAAGCTTTCGTTATTTTCATTTAACTAGTTACTCAGCAGGTGTAGCTTATTATTTTTCCCTGTCAGTCAATGTGGGCTTTTCATAAGTCTTTTAAAAGTGTGTGTGTGTGTGTGTGTGTGTGTGTGTGTGTGTGTGTGTGTGTTGTACCTTACAAATCACTTTTTAAATCAGTTGTTTGAGCTGTAACATCCACTGTTTAAATATACAAAAATGTTTGCAATGGTTTAAAGGGAAAGATTGCTAATATTAATTTCTGATGTACTGACAGAGATGTTCTAATGAACCTGCATAAGAAATAAATTCAGTGAAATTAGGAAAGAGAACACCTCAGCTTTCCCCTCTTTCTGAGGAAATGGAGCCAGATGTTTGTGCAAACCTACTGTTTGGTCCGGGGTTCATGTATTGCCTTTTTAATACTGATGGATATTTAGCACTTACAAATAAATTCTGAGTGCAGCAGGTGCATCTTCTAATTCCCTTAAACTTAAATGCATTGGCCACTGCTGTATGGACACATATCTCAAATACCCAGAAAATTTAGTAAAGTTTAAAGGGTCACAGGGTTTTTCTTTCTGTGCATACTGTGGGAAAGGCCTTTCATGTGGCATTTAATATGTCTAGGGAGCAGCTTGTTGGGGCCTTCCTTGCCTTGAACTCCACAGCCAAAGGATTGGCTCGGCTTTTGTCTTGAGTCTTTACAGAGGTTTATGAATGTATCACAGAAAAGAACTAACCTACCTCTACCTCAGGATAGCGCACCAATGATAGTCTAGGCAACATTCAGTAGTATCAACCAGGACAACTCCTGGCCATGAATCTAAGCTCCCTAGGACTTTCAGGAAGATGCCAATGGAAGAACCATCCTACAAAATGCTTTGATCTGTATCAATACATGGAAAGCTCATTCTCACCAGTCTCCTATTTTTAAAATAAGGGAATGGTGGCTCAATGAAGCTGAGCCACATCCTCTAGTTGGCCCAGAGAGGAAGCCGGCATCCTTATTGCACTGGACTCATGCTTGCTTTCACAGACAGGCCCTTCTCACTCTGCCACGAGTGCCTGAAACGTCTGACTTTCCTGGCTTGGTTTTGAGGAATTTGAACAAATTCCTGTCTGGTACACTTTGGGAAAGCAAAATTCTCCTTTTGAAAGTAGACAGGCCAGGCCAAGGAGAGGCAAAGGGAGGGAGGGGAAATTCCTCTCTGTGCTTTTGGACCAGAGTCCAAGAGTCATTTTGTGTTTCTTCTGGGGTAACATTTATCTGCCCCTTATTCTTTCTGCATCCCACAGATTACTAACGAGACAATATGAAAATACGTTCAGTTATTCTCTGGATTTTCATCAACTCTCCAGATTTAAAATCTAAAAACATTGATTTTTCTTTCATCAATCTGTTAGATGAGTCAAAACAACATAAAACTCACAACTAATTCCTATTTATTTTTTTTCACAGAACTTCTGGGGATTCAGTACCAACAACTGGAATTCTGATTGTGGTATCATGTTTTGAGATATAAGCACAGTTACTTGGGAAGTAGAATATTAAATAAAAGAAAATAGTTTATAAATGTAAATTGGCTGTGATTTTAATAAAATGGCTATGTTGGGAACACATTTGTAACTGATTTTTGTCATATCTTAAAAATGTAAAGTTAGGAGCCAGGCGCAGAGGGATATGCCTGTAATCCCAGCGCTTGGGAGGTAGAGGCAGGGGGATCTCTGTGAGTTCAAGCCTGGTTGACAAAGCAAGTTCAGGGAAGCCAAGGCTATACAGAGAAACCCTGTCCTGAAAAACAAAACAAAACCACCAAAACTTTAAAGCTAATATAGACATTTGCTATGTATCTCTCTTTAAAAAATTTTTTTAAATTTATTATAATTGATTCAGATTACCTCCCCTTTGTTATCTGCTTGCTTGTATCTTCCCCTCCCCACCCTCCTCCCTCTTCTGCCCTATTCCCCTCCCCTAGGCGTCTGATAGAAGGAGACCTGCTCTCCCACCATATGACCATAGCCTATCAGGTCTCATCTGGATAGCCTGCTTCCCCTACCTCTGTGTGCCCTCAGCCTCCCCACTAAGGGAATGTGATCAAATCAGGGGCACCAGAGTTCATGTCAGAGGCAATTCCTGCTCTCTCCACAGTCTTGGAGAATGAGCTGTCCATTGACTATGTCTGAATGCGGCGGGGAGGGGGGGGAGGGGCAGGGGGCAGGAATCTAGGTTTACTGCATGCATTGTCCTTGGTTGGTAAAACAGTTTGTGCAGGCCCGCCTCAGTCGAGATCCGCCAGCCTTCACAATGAAATACTACTCAGCTATTATAAGCAAGGAAATCTTGAAGTCTGCAGGGAAATGGATGGAACTACAAAGGATCACTCTGAGTGAGGTAACGCAGACCCAGAAAGACATGTACGGTAGATACTTATAAGTGGATATTAGCCCACTATAGATGTCCTCTGAGAGACTCCACCCACTGAGGGATGCTGGGACTCACTCACTGCTGGTGGAGCACTGAGAGTGGGATGCGAGAATGGGGGGATGGAAGGACCCAGAGGGTTCAGGAGCTTGTGTAGCTCTTAATACTTGCTTATCCCTTATTCCTTGGTATATGCTTCCTCAGGTACACACACACACACACACACACACACACACACACACACACACACACACACACGAAATGTTTGCCTTGAGGCAAACTTCTTTCTGAAGTGAACAATTTCAGAGACATATACAGAATTTATGTTCCCTAACAATTTTACCTCTAGCAGCTGGAGAGAGCAACAGATAGAGACTTGGTACAACTTACACACAAGTTAAGTTCCTGGGGCAGAACTCAGGCATCTGTAGTGCCCAAGTCAATAGATCTCAACTACTGCATAAACTGATAGTCACAGTAGCTTATGGCCTTGGTTCAGTCCTCTCCAACAGCCTATCTTCATAGAGATGTCAGCCGGACGAGGCTCTGTTATGGAAAGTACTAGCTGAAAACTAGTAACTGTTATTTTAAAACTTTGTATAAAAACATGGATCTGAATCAATAGTTCTGGGAAAGACAACAAGGCAAAATTCACAATGGCTTTCCACAAAACAGCTCCCTTTTCTCATAAAAAAATTACTCTATTAATCTTGCTGTAAGTTACCAGCAAGCCTAACCACAGGAATTTGTATTCCATATAAACTCTTAACCCAAAGATTATTTCTCACCATAGACCTAAAATAACAATGCAATATCACAACTCAATGACATATAAAGACTCACTTAAGATTTCTTGCAATGCTAAAAAAAAAAAAAAGACATTTTAAATATGAGATCATTAGTTTTTAAAGATAACATGTTGGTTTCTTAACAAATGAATTTATCACTTCCTAACTTGAAGTGATAAATTATTTTTCAATAAAAGTTTTAGTTTGCCTCATTTCAGAGCTTTACAAAGCTTGCCCAAGAAGTGTTAATTTTTTAACTGAAAAAAAAATGTTAATTTATAAATGAAGTAGTGAGAATAACACATATGCAGACAAACAGGCAGTCAGTCAGACACACATACACACCTGCTTTTACATACAACAATCCAAAAATAACAAAGCAAAACAAAGCCACAGGAATTCACATATTTGGAAGGACCATTAAGCCTGCAGCTTGTTATTGTAGGCAAGGATATCTGAGAGACATTTAGTGCTGGGCAGGACATATTCTGACAATCCCCCGCCAGCCAGGACTTGGAGCTCACACCCACCATGTGAGGCCTTCCAGAGTTAACCATAGTTGATCACAACATGCTCACTGGCTGCTTCAGCTGACCAGCCAGCCTATGCTTCCTGAGTTTATTTGCCGAGGATTACTTAAAGAGTTGATCTACTCGGCTTAAGTGTAATTCAGAATCTGAAGCTTCTGAAAATTTTGGGCATTTTATTTTTGTAGGAAATACCCTCTTCTCGGCTGTTGCAGGCTTTTGTATTTTTGACAAAACAAAGTGTCACTGACCCATTGTTACGTTGAAGTAAATAACATTTAAAACATGTGCCCTCCCTTATTCAATGATGATTTGTTTTAACTAAACCCTGAAATCGTATACAAAGAAATAACTTTATACAGACTGATCAGGTTGTAATTATACATTTGGGATACATATACATATATATGTTATGACAATTAAAAACAGAGGTCTTGAATTTGAGAGGGACGGTAAGTGGGAAGGGCTGAAGGGGAGAATGATGCCATTTTGTTGTCTTTTCTTTTAATTATTGTATTTGTTTATTTGCTTTATGTCCTGGCTGTAGTCCCATCCGCTCTCTCCTGGGAGTCCTCCCCTCCTCCCCTCTCCCCCACCCCTTGCTTATATTCCTCAGAAAAGAGGATCCCCCCTTCCCATCCACCCGCTCATAAAGTTTCATCAAGCTGGATATTTTAATTTTTTTAAAAAATTGAAAAAGTAAATGAAGAAAAAAATGCACCCGCAGTAGCGGTTTTTTCAGTGTAAACACACTACTGTGACTTAACATTTTATTAAGCTGAGGTCTGTGTTCTTTTTCCTCAACAAGTTCTTCAGGGAACAACCAGTACTTAAAGATTCAGGCCAAATACTCGGGGGTGATTCTTCTCTACACACACACACACACACACACACACACACACACACACACACACACACACACACACACACTCATACACTCATATGCACACACACACTATCATCTATCAGTCAATCTCTCAACAGGCGCATGCACATCACTCATAATCCCGCCTTTGGTCTCCTCTTTCACCCTTCGGTACAAGGCAACATTGTTTCTCTCCTAGCAGGACAACAATAACACCTCCTAGTTGGTCGTTTCAGCGATAGTGTTTGTTAAGAGTGTTCTCCATGTGGCATGCAGATAGATTTTGACCAGTGTTCCCTCTCCTCCACCGGAAATGGCTGCTGTGCCATCCCAGCTTATTTAGAGGATAAGGCTGGGCTTTACATCACCCTGTGCAGCTCTCCTTGGTGTGTGCCTTGCTGCCTTTGTGACGTCTCTTCTTCTCTCATGAACATGCTCCCGTACCCAGGGGCTTTGCACGTCATGGTCCCTTTGCTTTGTACACTCTCCCTCCAGAGACCCACGTGGCTTACTCTCTACAGTCACTGCACTACTCACTAAAGGAAGAAGTCATGGCTATCCATAATCTCTACTGCCAACTTCCCTGGTTTAGAGACCTAGGAGATGCAGAACCTGTCAGGGAGTTTTCAGAGAGCTAAACTTCATGACAGCAAGAATTTTTGTCTGCTTTTTTTGTCTAATGTGAACAAATGCCCAACACATAATAGAGTGTATCTATAATAAATTATTGTTGGAAAGGGAATTAAAAAGCCCCTCACATAGTTGATTATGTAAGGAAACTGACAGAAAATTAGTAATGAAATACAACCCCATATACTGTAAATGAAATAAAGTCAGCCCATTAGAAGACAGAATATTTGTATAGGGAGTGTGCAAAAAAAAAAAAAAAAGTCCCATTAGTCACTAGAAAGCTTCATGACTCAGAAACAGCAAACAAACATAAGAGCAAATATGAACTTTTTGGGCAAGGGCAAGACAAGGTAGGAGCAGGTGGCATTTGCTAATATGTTTTCTCTGTGACAGATGGCGTCTGCATTTTCCATCCTGCATAGTTTCATCACCTCGAATGCCCAGTCTCTTGTGAAACCCAACCATGCTACGCTATAGCATGGCGGTGCCTCTCATTCTCAGCTGTGACCTACAGAAGCCCAGGGGCCACTGAGGTCTTGTTCCCTCTGTTCCAACAAACCCAAGGGTAAGCATGATCCTGAAGGAGAAACATAAGCGCAGCTTCATTTTTATGCCTGTAAGACCACACAGACTAGTTGAGTCATTAGCTGAGGGTACACCCAGCCGTCACATAAACTTCCTAATGTGGGGGGAAGCAAAACCAATGCTATGCCAAGGCCACCTCATCAGAGCCCTAAGGATTACTTTGACAGTGTGGAGGAAAGCCATACAAATATAGAAGCTAAAAGGGATGATAAAATCCTTGGTGATAGAAACAACACAAAACCAAGTATTAATTTCTCTAATGCATTTGTTTAAATTACTTCATAACCATTAAGTAAAACATCATGATTCTCAAGAAATTTAATGAAAATAAGAAAAAATTTCATACAACTATTAAACTAGAAAGAAGACAATGTTGCTTTGGCTCTGAGAAAGAAAAAAAAATATCAAACCACAAAATAATGCCAAATAAAGGATCTAGATTCTACTCAAACTTTCTGTAAGCTGTGGGCGTTGCCAAAGGCTGGCCAGTTTTCTTTGAGAAGACTTCAGTTCTAATCTGAACTGTTCTCTTCTGGAAGAGGTTTGTGAAAGGATATTTTGATGAATGGATGGATGGATTATTGATTGCTACAAGAGGGGATCCTGTAGAGTTTTATAACTTCAACAAGATATGATACTGCATCCTTTAAAAAGCGTGGGAATCTCTCCTGAGTCATAATGGGCCTAGATGTATGTACAGCTGATTGCACAGTCTTAGCTGGATAGATTCCTATGTGGAAACTGAAGGAGTTTGTATTCACTTAAGATAAACAAAGAAAAACTGTTGCAATTTGAATGTGCATATCACCCATAATATAAACTCTTTCAGAAATGAAACATTGACTTACTTTTAAAAATTGATATTATTGGCAATGAGTTGTCAACTATAATTATTAACATCAACTAATAACATCTGACCTCATGATAGTGTTTCTTACCTATCGTCAATACAGAGACTTAAGAAAGGAAACTGTATAAGCCCTTCCCAGGGGGCCGCTCAGTTGCCCGTCCTGGCTTTGTTTTTACTTAGCATGCTCCTGATCTGTTCCAAGCCCCCAAATCACCCATGAAATTAATGAGGATTGGAATCAGGTCTCTGCTTTCTTTCATACTACGCTGTATGTGTGAATTGATGCTATCCAACACTCAAGCCACACTTGCTCTGCCACTTACATAAGGGAATGGATAAAATGATCTAGTCAGGGGTTATGGGTCAGGGATGGTCATGTATTAGGAGGGATTCTTAAGGTGTGAAATGCTACCAGTCAATGCTCTTCCAGTAAAAAAAAAAAATCCCTCCTCTTTGTCTCTTACATACAAGTAGATAATAGTCATGCTTGACACATTGATTAGAAAGCAGATTAAATTTTATATTACACAGTCTCTCTAAATTCAGATGATTCTTAATCTAATAGAACTGCATTGATTACCTTAGGAGTGAAAAAGAGGTACCTAGACATTTCGTTTAATCATTAAGAAAAAAACTTTGGTCAGCAAAACCTCCTAATATCCCAAATTTATTCTCTGTATCTGTAGGTAATGTTGGCATTGGCTACTGCATTTAGTTGGATAGAAATATTGGTGATTTCTCAAAATTACATATTTATGCCAAATACTACATATTTATGTTTTTAATAACACCATATTTCCACATCCACCTTCTTGAACTTCTATCATTATCTACGTCCCAGGAAAGACACATGTTCACTCCTTATACGTCTAATTTCCAAAATTGTCTTTAATGAAACTATTAGCAGTCTGCCAATCCTGTGATTTCCAGTAAAGAATATATTAGTTTATACCTGTGCCCATGAACATTAAAAAATGTTTTGCATAAATTGCAAGAGGAAAAACATGTTCAGACCATATTTTCCCTTTTTAATATCTTAAAATTAGGACTGAGTGAGTGATTGTAAAATGATTGCTGTATATTGCTGTACATAAAATCAGAAAAATATGTTTTATGGTTACATGCATAAAATTAAGTTGATTTTTGATGGCATCCTGTGATTTTTAAGTGCCTAAATGCCTTTTCACCTTTTAAATAGAATAAACTGAACCTACTTTGCATATTTAGCTTTAATTTTCCTAGACATTTGTACGTACTTTATTGAATCACAAACCATTCAAGGCATTTTTTTTCTTTTAAGCTTCCATTTAGGTATTTCTCAATATCAGTCAAGGTAAAATTTTTTGAGGGGATGTTGAATACTTTTTGTTATAAACTGAAAGTGTTTCACCTAATATTTAGATTTTCTCTGGATTATAAAGTTTATTTCCATCTGTTTTATTATACAAAAAATATTTCAAAGGAAACACTATTTTGTCATAAATATCAATGTTTGAAGTGGATAACCTGTGAAAATGAGTATCAAAGTGATGGCTTTGTGAGCCTCAGACAGATTTAATTTGGCGATGCTATGGAAGTGAGGAAATTCAGTATTTTGACTCAGTGCACTTGTTTGGTATTGCCTCCAACATCTACACATTAAAAGTGAGCACAACTTCTGCAGGAGAAAAATCTCCCTCTTTAACCCATGACAGCCTCAGAAGACACATTACCTTATGAATTAAGATGACTTAACAGTGTAAAAATTCCGTGATACCTTGAACTTCACTTCCTTTGACTTCATAAAAGCTATTTATTCACTTTACATCCTGACTGCAGCCACTCCGTCTCTCCCTGGTCCCCCTTTCTCCTCAGGGAGCTGGGTAGGAGCAGGAGCTGGGTGGCCAGTGAGAGGGTGAGGGAGGGGGGGTGGGGAGGTGGCAGGGCCAGTGAGAGGGTGAGGGAGTGGGGGGTGGGGAGGTGGCAGGGCCAGTGAGAGGGTGAGGGAGTGGGGGTGGGGAGGTGGCAGGGCCAGTGAGAGGGTGAGGGAGGGGGGTGGGGAGGGTGGCAGGGCCAGTGAGAGGGTGAGGGAGGGGGGGCGTGGGGAGGGTGGCAGGGCCAGTGAGAGGGTGAGGGAGTGGGGGGGGGTGGGGAGGGTGGCAGGGCCAGTGAGAGGGTGAGGGAGGGGGGGCGTGGGGAGGGTGGCAGGGCCAGTGAGAGGGTGAGGGAGGGGGGGTGGGGAGGGGGGCAGGGCCAGTGAGAGGGTGAGGGAGTGGGGGTGGGGAGGGGGGCAGGAATGGGGATTAGGGGTAGGCAGAGTTGACAAGGGGGTCACCTTAGCATGGAAACAAAGCATTTTAAATAAATAGTCACATTTGTTTATACAAATTCATTTTTCCATAGAATAAGATTATGGGCATATGAGCAATCCAGGTAGAATTTCAGTGGCCTTGAGAATGTGGACTTGAATATTAAAAAAATGCATCAAATTATCAGTATCTTTCTCTGAAACTTGGAGTTTGAAATTTAGCAAGATAAAATGTACAATTTCTTTTTTTAATCATTAAAGAAATAAACAAAAAGGTATGATATGAGTGGCTTCCTGCAAGTATGTTTGTTTGGGCACTGTGTGTGTGCCCGGTGCCCTCTGAGGCCAGAAGAGGGCATCAGGTGTCCAGAACTGGACAGACTATTACAAACTTCCCTGTGGGTGCTGAGAGTGAAGCCTGGTCCCTAGAAGGGCAAAAAGTCCTCTCATAAGCTGAGCCATCTCTCCAGGCCCCAGCAACATTGCTTTTATTTGAAAAATCAAGTCAAATCAGATAAGCATCCGATTCAAAAAATATTTAGTTTCCTCAAATGTGAAGAAAATTAAGTCTCTGAATATTTGAAATACTGTATGTTCACTAAACACATCACTGAACTTTATAAGGACATTGTCAGACAAATACGTAATGCATTTTGTCCACGCTCATCTTCTGTCCCTCTGTAGTCCTCTCTCCCCGCCCTGTTATCCCTCGCGTGTTCTAGAGAGCTCAGCTTTACTATGCTACGATATACAACTGCATGATTTTATATACCTACATAAGCTCTGTAATTCACAACTGAGGGAAAATATGCAGCATTCCTCTTTGTGTCTAGCTAACTAGAGGAACTTCTTAGCACTTCCCTGTGCTCTGAGCATCTGTGGACTTGTAGACTAATGATGGGCTTTGAAGTTGAGCTTAGGCACAAAGTCCCTAAAGCCAAGTTCTTTCTTACTTCTCTGCAACAGTGCTGCCCTTTGCTGGTCCTCCTCGCTCTGTGTGAGGAGAATGCCTGTCTTTCCAGGAGGTTTCACTTTTCCATCTGCTCCTCTCTGTTAGTACCTTATCTACACTACGATTAAATTCTACCTTCAAGTCATCAGTGTCCAACAACAAAGCAGATCTTGTGTATGTGTGTGAAAGTGTTTTTGAAAAGCCCATTTGAAATTCTAAGTTCTTGAAATTATAACCCACTAAAATTAATTTAAAATGAGAAAATCAAAAGTTCTTAACACTGTGGCATAAAATCCACCCTGGAAAACCTCTCCTTTTTTAATATTTGATTTTGGTTTAGGTCAGCATTCTCCCCCTGCCTTGTTCTCTTGGAAGAAAAATCACAAATTCTTTTTTTTTGTTGTTTTTAAGTTTTTAGAAGCCTGAGACAGCACAGTAGAGGCCTTCATAAGGTGTTATTATTTATAGCAACATAAAAAGTTGGGCCCTTTATTGAAGAATGTTAGTGCAGGAATGAAAAAAGGTCCTAGTTTTATATTCTACTAGAAGCTTACTGTCTTTCAAGACATCCATTACCAGAAATGGACCATTGCCCGTTCTTTCTGGTTCCTGGAATCTCTCTCAGGAGAATTTATGTTATTGACAGCAGTTGGTTTCCAGAGCTCCTATCCTTTTTCTTTTTTTAATGTCAGATACCCAGGATGAACTTGCTCACTTTACTTCTGTTTTTACAAGGAATAAAGCTATCAAAACTTCTTGTTTTAATACAACTATTCCTTTTAAAAAATAATTTGATTCAGTGCCTTCTTAGTAACAATCCCTTGGCACATCTCTTCTCCACTTTGATAATACTCTCATGGTAATAAAAAGAAATGGCGTCTGAATATTTCCAGGCTGCTAAATTTTCAATCACGGTGAGTTCTTGCAACGTTTGACAGGACCAGAGACATTTCATGGTTGTTCGAATAGGTGTCATCTGCATCCTACACGATGTTATTCTGTTTATGGGCCAAATTCTTACTTAGACTTGCCTTATGCTTAGAGTAGTATGTACCATCTAAGTTCTGGAACTATCTAACAATGTACGTACATCTATAAAGCAGACAGGGGCTCGGGTATGCAGAAGAGAAATAAGATTAAGTCAAAAAAATCCGAGAAGAAAATGAGCCAGTTGTATGAACTAGCAATTAACAGGGCAATTATCAATTGATTTTTTTTTTCAGTAAACACATATTAAATCTTTGGCCTGAGCTTTAAGACACAGCTTCTGGTGAAAATCCCCCAACTTTCTGCTCCCTGTTCAGCTGTTCACTGGGGCAACATGCTACAGGTTTTGAGAAGAAAGAGTTAGCTGTCCACCCCCACACTGAGGCACTCCCTAGTCCTCAGTTCAAAGACCACACCCTTCCTCAAAACACTTTTCCTGAATTCAGTAGACACCATTTCCACTGGAAAGAAAGAGGCAGAGTTCTGTTCCCAATTCACAGATGGAGAAACTAATCAGAGAAAGGACTTTTTTTTTTTTTTTTTTTTTTTTTAGGAGGCAGGCACCTTTGCCCAACTAGGGTTCTGGGCTAAAGTATGTGGCCTGTGAACCGTGAGCCTGAAATGGTACCTGTAACCAAACAACACTCAGCCCTGCACAAGAGTAGGTGCCCAATGGGAACAGAGCAGATTTGAGACCACACATCTTTGCACCTGTTCTGAGTGTGCCTCTGCCCTTTCACAAGCCTCCTACCTTATCTGACCAGCTGGGGCTAACCCCACGGCCAATGTCTTCTTCTCAGAAAACCATGAAATGAGCCCTGGACGCCTATCATCCTTGAGATGATGCAATCTTGTAGGATAAAAAAATTGATTTTGCAATAAACATAGGCTGAATGTTTAATTTCTTGTAATATCAGTAGTTACTAGAAATGAACAAAAATACCCCTCATACCCATTTTGGCTAGAAATTAAAATTAGTTAATATCCAATATTGACACATTAAAGGTATAACAGATATGGTAGTTGCTAGGAAAGAGTATATAGGAAGCATATGAAAATGCCTGTTAAAAACAAAAAGATATGCATTCCCAACATGTCTATTTCTGAAAATGTGTTGTAGATAACTACTCACACTTTGCACAAGAAGACGTCTATATCAGCAATCACACACAAAAGCAAGAAAGATTTTAAAAATGTGTGACACACCTATCTAAGCCACAGAAAGCCATCATGCATATTTATGTGAACAAGACATAGCAGTACCAAATATATCACATATTATATATATATATATCCCCATATATAAGTGAGTTTGAAACTAAAAGAATGTAGATTTAAACTATGAACATATTATCTTAGAAATAAAATTTAAGGTAGTCATTAAAAAGAAGTTTCTGTAGTTTAAAGAAGAAGAAAATTATTTTCGTCTAAGTCAATTTTTAAAGTTGTATTACTTTATTGTATATGTCTGTTTTCCCTGATGCACTTGCACCATGTGCATCCCAGATCCCCGCAGAGGCCGTGGGAGGGTGTCAGGTGCCCTGCACTTGCACCATGTGCATCCCAGATCCCTGCAGAGGCTGTGGGAGGGTGTCAGGTGCCCTGGAAGGAGAGTTACAGATAGTCATGAGCCTTCGTGTGGGTGCTGGGAACCCAGCCCTTGCCTGCTGTAAGACATCTCTCTAGTTCAACCTCATTCCATTGTATACATTCAAGAAACAAGTATACTCTAGGGCAGCGCCCCCTATCAGCATTATACTTTACATATCAACACAGCTAAAGAATAATAGTTATTGTTAGATTATAGCTATCAGGAAAAATTGCAAGCTTATAAACTGTCAATGAATTTGTCATTTATTTGCATGTTTGTTGAGTGTGTTATTTTGTTTTTTCTACAAGATAACATTCTGTGAGCCAGACTAATCCTGAAATTACTGCAGGGTCCACGCTAACTTCCAACCCAGGGTCCTCCCATCCCAGGCTTCTGGCTGCTTGGACAATGCCATTGTCTTTTAATTAGGTACTTGGATATAGTTTTATTTAGCACATTTGTGTATTATATATAAATGTGGATTATGGAGATTTCTCACAAGTATGTGACATTTGATTTCAGGATTACAAATATATCTTAAACAAAGTAAAACATAGGACAAGATATAAATGTGTAAATGATCACTTGAAAATTATTTGACCCTCAACAATGAACATTTTTAATTATGCAATATATGCATAATAAAATATAATATTATAAACATCAGGGTGAAATGTCTTATTTTAAAGTATGTGCTTTGTATTAATCTTCAAAAAGCAATTATTAAAAAGTATTTTCCGAGCCGGGTGTTTAATGGCAGCACTTGGGGAGGCAGAGGCAGGCGGACCTCTGGGAGTTTGAGGCCAGCCTGGTCTACAGAGTGAGTTCCAGGATCGGCAATGCTACACAGAGAAACACTTTCTTGAAAAAAAAATATTTCTTTACAGTTCACTGATTCAGTAACTTTAAAAGCTCTAAGGAAATAATCTCTTTGATGTTTGACGATTTCAAGCCTAATGTGTCTTAGTAGAGACGCAGGGAATATCAAATATTTAACTTTATCACTACCTTGTATAATTTCTTATTAGAAGTGAAGTGATTTCTTTAAATGGCAATAAAATTAGCATAGATAATTTATTTTAAAATCTTTATCCTTTTTTAAATCTTTTTTTTTTTAAGTTCTTTGAGGTTTGGGACAATGCATTTTGTTCATGTTCACTGCTCCTAAAACTCCTCCCAGGTCCATCCCATCTCCCTACTCATCCAACTTGGTGACATCTTAAAACAACATCAAGTCCAATCATGATGCCAACAACATCAAGTCCAATAGTGATGCCAACATGCTCTTGGGTGTGGCCATCCACATGGGCCTGACAACCTAACAAGGACTACACCCTTAAAGAAAACTGACTTTCCTCCTTCCAGCATCTACCAACTCTTGCTATGGTTGGGGCCCTGTGTCTACTTGTCCTCTCCATGTTGGGATTTTGGTCTGGCTTGAGTTTGTATAGCTCTTATGCACGCTCTCACAGCCTTTATAAATTTACGTGTTCAGCTGCTCAGCTGTATCTGGAATATAGTTTCCTTGCAACCATTGACTACCTCTGGCTCTTACAGTCTCTCCTCTTCTCTTCTCAATGACTCCTTAGTCTTGGGAGGATGGAGTGTGATACAGCGTTCTCACTTAGTGTTCAGCATTCTGTAGCCTCTTATCCCCTGCACCTTGATCAGTTGTGGGTCTCTGTGCTAATTGCCAAAAGAAGTTCCTTTAATCAGTGTAGCCTGTGAACTATTTTAAATAGTTTATATTATGGGATATATTTTGTTTTAACAACTTTATTAGTTCTTTTATTTATTTTAGCTATACTTTCAATTCTTAATTTTTTTGCAATAATTATTGTATTTACTATCCTTTTTCCTTGAAGGATTAATTTCTAGAAACCTCAGTTACAGGGTATACTAAAATGCCTCCTGTCCATCCATTCATTGTTTCATGATGGCATAAATCTCTATAGGAGAGAACAATTATCAAAAAGCTTCCACAAACTTCCACATATAAGAACACAGACTATGGATAATTTAATGAATCCATTGATTTCACAAAGTATGTGTTGGGTGTGGCCATCCACATGGGCCTGGCAACCTAACAAGGACTAACATATGCCTAAGTGTAGATGAGCTGCAGTCTCTAACACGTGGACAAGGAGGCTTTGTATTGTGAACCCACCTAGGGAGCCTTCCCTTTCCAGTGCTTGGCACAATGTGGGACATGATGTCACAGTTATTCTCCCTCCCTCTGTACAGTGGTGAGTGGGCCCTGCATTCATACCCACCCATAACTCTGTACACTGGGCATACAGTCTGCTGCTGCCCTTGGATTTCTTCTTCCCTCTCTGAATCTTAGTGGCCCAGGGCTCTTCCACACATGCGGCCTCAGTTCTTATTTTCTTCTTTCTTTCTTTCTTTTTTTAAAATTTTCTGACCATCTGCTCCTGTCCTTTCTTCACCATCCATCTAGTGCTCGAGACTTTCTTCTCAGCCTTTGCAGGCTAATCCTAGACAGCTGCAAGCTAATTAGCCCGTCCAGGTGTCTTTCCATAGGTTAAAATGCAGTGTGGCTAGGGCACCTGATGGCAATATGAACGAGGCCTCATCCATTAATTTGACACAATTTCTGTTCCTTTTGGAATCATCTGCTCTAAACTTACAAAGATTTATAAAAGTTAGCTACCAACAACAAAAATTAACTCATGGTATTCCTTTAATCCAAGGAGAAGGCAATCCTTCGTTCTCACTAGAAGTACCTCCATCTATATAGCTAATGGAGAAGACAAGGAAAGAGGGGAGGAGAGGAGGAGAGGGAGGGAGGAAGGGAGGAAGGGAGGATGGAAGGGAGGGTGGGAGGGAGGGAGGGAGGATGGAAGGGAGGATGGAAGGGAGGATGGAAGGGAGGGTGGGAGGGAGGATGGAAGGGAGGGTGGGAGGGAGGGAGGGAGGGAGGGAGAGGGGGATGAAATGTGTACTGTCATACTCCAGTATAATCATATACTCCAGGTAGACAAATTGGCCAGTGTGAAGTGTGTGTGTGTGTGTGTGTGTGTGTGTGTGTGTGTGTGTGTGTGTGAAGTGTGTGTGTGTGTGTGTGTGTGTGTGTGTGTGTGTGTGAAGTGTGTGTGTGTGTGTGTGTGTGTGTGTGTGTGTGTGTGTGTGTGTATTTTTAGAGAGAAATAGCTAAGGGGGAAGCCCTGTCCTGACTATGGACAACACTGTCCAATGTGCCAGGAAGCTAGGTGAATTAAAGGAGGAAGTGCAGATGATCTCTTTCTTCTTCTAGGTCACTTTGAAGAAATCTGCTCTGCTCTGTCCTCCCTGAGGGGTGGACTGAAATTCCCAAGTTCACCTGTAAACCAAACTTATCCTTTCCTCTTCTTTGTGTGTCATGTCAGGTATTTTTCAGACTGATTAAAACAACAAACAAAAATACCTGATTAAGAATGTGAAAGGTAAATTATAGTTTCTAGGAGCAGTAGGGAGAGGTCTTCCTGCTCTGAAGATGAGAGTTGACGCTTGGTCTTCAGTAAAATACATAATACGTACAGACTATTATGGGGTTTTTTCCTTCAGTACTTAGATATTTAAAACTCAGGCTCTGTATCAGCACCCTGTGTTGGGTTTGAATGTAAGGTCTTAAGCATGCTAAGCAAGTGCTCTGCCTCTGAGCTACGTCCCCAGCTCAGTCTCATATAATAAGGTCAGGGGAAAATTCCCTATAAGCATTTCAAAAAAAAATAAATATTACTTTTCTATTCAATATGTGTATGTCCCATGACCTTGTTTTTCATATTGTTTTTATATTTTTTATAACCTAGTTGTTTTATAT
Source organism: Acomys minous (assembly GCF_964271855.1). Classification (NCBI taxonomy): domain Eukaryota; kingdom Metazoa; phylum Chordata; class Mammalia; order Rodentia; family Muridae; genus Acomys; species Acomys minous. The sequence goes on along the minus strand of NC_140501.1, from coordinate 989,927 downwards.
TGTTCTGATAAAGACTATGACTAAATGCATTTAGAGAAGGAGAAGTTCGTATCATCTTACATTTCTAGGTAGGTAACAGTCCACCACTGAAGGAAGTCATGGCAGGCACGAAAGCAGGAACCTGGAGGCAGCAAAGGAAGCAGAGACCATGGAGGAATGCTACTTACTGGCTTGTTCCTCATTGCTGGCTTAGTTTGGCTTCTTATACAATCAGGTCCATCTGCCCAGGGAGGACACAGCATCTAGTGAGCTGGTCCCTCTTGCAATAATTAATAAAGAAAATGTCCCCATAGACTTGCCTGCAAGATAGTTTTATGGAGGCATTTTCATCCGCGCCACCACGGTACCGAGTCGAGGGCGAGGGACTGCGGATTTAACTCATACATACATACATACATGCATACATACACACACACACACACACACACACACACACACACACACACACACACACTAACACAGCCTGTCCTTCATGCTAAGAGAGCAGCAGCCGCAGCAGCAGCCACAGTAGCGGTTTATTATTCTTCGTCTCAGAGTTCCAAAGAGCCTTCTTATAGGAAGCAAAACAGGACTCCTCCTCCCAGGTGAAATCCCTCAAGAGGTGATTGCACACAGGAGGACAAGTCTCGAGGACGGGAGGGGCGCGTTCTCAGAGCAGTAAACATGACTAGCTAACCAAGATAAACACAGACATGGAAGCTGCTAGAAACAGGACATGAAACAGCAAGACAGGCAGGCAGCCCAGTCGGGCCTGGTTCCTACAATTGCGGTTCCCAGATGATTCTAGCTTGTGTCAAATTGACGAAATATAACCAGGAGATCCTCTGACATGTGGATTATTTCACATGTATTCACGTTCACAGCCCGCGGGCTTCATGTAGCCATGGATAGCTATAAACGCAGCCCGACACAAAATTGTAAACTTAAAACATTATGAGGTGTGTGTGTGTGTGTGTGTGTGTGTGCATGAGTGTGTGTTTGTGTGCATGTGTGCACGCACAAATTGATTTCATGATTAATTTTGTAGATGACAATGTCATATCTCAATGTAAAGACCCCTTAGAGGCATCTGTTCTAAACACTGCTTCTGCATGTACATAGGCATTTTAACATAGGCTCAGCCCAGAACTGCTTAATGTAATCAGTTTTGAAAGCCACTTAAATGTTCCTCAGTGCTGGCAGCAGTGGCACAGGCCTATAATCCTAGCACTCGGGGAGGCAGAGGCAGATGGATCTCTGTGAGTTTGAGGCCAGTGTGGTCTACAAAGCAAGTCCAAGACAGCCAAGGCCACACAGAGAAAGACACACACACACACAGACACACACACACACACACACACACACACACACCTACACACACAAAAACACAACACAACAAAACAAAAAACCAACCAGAAAAAAGACAAAGAGAAAACAAAAAGAATGTTCCCTGTGAGGGGGAAATTAACAGCAATTTGTTAAAAATTATGACATTTGCAAAAAAGAAAGAAGAAAGGAAGGAAAAGTGAGAGATATAAGAAAGGAAATTATATATGTCGGCATTTATTATATATGTATATATATGTATGTATACATATATAATATGACTATAAAATGATAATTTAATCCACTACATGTTTCAAATATATATTATATTATGAAAAGCATGTTATCACTTTCCCCTTTGCATCTGCCTTGCACACGCCCTTCATTGTCTGCTGAAAACTCCTTGAAGCAGGTATATTTTCTAACTTATTCAACAGGAACTCCTAACTGGACAGCAGACAGTGGCCTTCTCTTCTTCAGTTTCATTTCCAAAATCTACCTACCACGATCTTCCTTTTTTATCATTTAGAATCATACCTGAACATTAACTTCAGTTAAATAAGGCTGTGTTGTCACTTGACGATCTAGCAAATCACAGACTTCCTGTCTTTTAAAGCCCTGTGCCTGAAGCACATCTCAAAGAGGGCGATGATCTGCACCTCATGCTCTCTAACAGTTTTTCACAACTATTGTTCCTGTGAGTTTCATAACTAATCTTATCCTATATTCAACAGAAGTATGCTAAATTTTCCTTGTCCTATGACAAAGGAACTCCTTAGAGAGCAAATTCAGAATTGTCAGATTAAAGTAATCACAAATGCTTTGGATTCTTAGACTTGATTGCCCTAGCTCTTTCTTCCATATGTACGCTTCACAAAAATCAATACATAATTGCAGTGGTAACACTGGGAATAATGAAAAATGCAGGGAGAACTACCTTTGGGTGACTTTTCCTGAAAGCAATATAAATCTCAATTACATGTTTTACAAATTAGTCCTGAGTGTAGCTTTTTATGTAAGTGTAGCAGAAACACGCAGCAGAAACACAGATGTATAATCAATTTCTGTTCTCTATCCACTTGTAAGGTTTGCATGTGGTATCATGCAGAGCTCCATGAAATATAATTTAACAACACTGAAATCTGAGATGCAGCAGCATCAAGAAAGTTCAATTTATAGCCTATTATGATTTGCTTCAAGATGACTTGCTTTCACCATATTTATATCCATATTTAATATCGGGTGTACTATGAGATAAATTACCATAGTAATAGAATGCCAAGCACAAGGCATATCAGAACTGAAACATTAATCCTGTGTGTGAAGATTCATTGTCAGTCTTATTTCAATGGGCTGTGCATGTTTCTCCTAGCACAGAAAACTGCTGTGATGAAAACAATCACTGGCACTTCTCATTGGGATTTAATGTAATTGATTTATGACTCCTGAAGGGAGCTGAGTCCATCTTGTGTTCAATACTCCCAATGTCAAAGGAGGAAGCATGGTAAAGTAAATAATAGTAAAAATATGAAGTCCTTCCCACCGGGGAGGAAACCCACTCCCAGCAGAACACAGAGCCACCTTCTTCAGAAGTGTCTTGAGAGTCACAAAATCTGGTAGACCCAGCCACTTCTTTAATTCCTGCATTTTCTTGAAATTCTCAATTTACTTATTGATGCAAGAAAAAAATTACAAAAATAAAAGGCCCTCTCTTTAAATTTGTATAAGCATCCAATAACCACATTGCCATTCCCAGGTCAACTCGTAGCTTATACAGCTGATACCTTAAGAAAGATGTGTATAAGGAAAATGTGAGTTTTTTTTTTATTAAGAAGGCTAATTAGGTGAATTCAAATGGATAGGTGCAATTAATACATTCATGTATAAAATTATATACATTTATGTATCTAGTATTTTTGCACTGTTAGTTTGACACCTAGGCCTTGCAAATGCTAGGTGATAGCGCTACTACTGAACTACATTCTCAGACTTAACTACCACTGCTCTATCACCTATTTATTATCTATCATCCATCTAATCTATCTTTCATCTATCTATCTATCATCATCTATCATGTATCTATCATCTATATAATCTATCATCTATCTATCTATCTATCTCTATCATCTCTATTATCTATACCTATATGTATATATACATATATAGATATATATATATATGTATGTATATCTGCCTATCTATCTAACTATGATCTATTATTGCAAGATATTTGATCCCATTGTGAACCCTGAGAGTGTGAGCTGTAAAAATCTGTTCCCCGTTTGGTGTGGTTTGGTCATAAGGCACCTTAAGTCCAAGAACTCTGTGCTTATTGTAAGCAGGTGACTATGGAGTGGAGCAGTCCTAGCACACATCTCGCATCCAAGAGCTTTCTGTGCGCAGGATTTAATAAAGTTAACCCTAGATCAAGAGGCAGAACAAGAAACCAGCTGACAGGGATTAGAGAGTAGGAGGGCCTTTGAGAGAAGGATGTTTAAGAAGAATAAGAAGCGCTTCAGCTCTTTGGCGGTCAGCTTTGGGCACTTTCCTCGTGTGCTGTTGGGTGAGCTGGCAGGCCTTTTCCTCCTGGGCTGGCAGCAGAACTAGCAAGCTTTTTGTGTTGGGCTTTTAGCTACTGGCTTTTTCATTTAGGACATGAGCTAAGTAGAAAAGTCATCTGGGTGCTTTCTTTTGTTTCGTCTCTGAGCCAGCAGATTTTCACCCCAGCATCTGGCTCCTAAATCTTCATTGGTAAAATAGGATGTTTGGGATTTTTTCTTTCATTTTAATAACATTTGGTTGAGAGGAATTTTAATTTAGAACATGGCTGTTCTGGCAAGAGATCAAATCCAAAGGCCTTCTAGGTCTGTGTGTTCTGCCTGGAATACAAACAGGCCTTTAAACCAGGAGACAGAAGCAAGCAGATCTGAGTTCAAGGCCAGCCTGGTATGCAGCAAGTTTCAGGTAAAGAAAAGCTTAGGTACAGGCATGGTGGTACATGCCTTTAAGCCCCAACAATGACGATAAAGATAGTTTGTAGAAGGAAGTATCCATGTTTGAAAGTGATGTTTAATTGAGTGGCAGAAAAAGTGATGAGTCAGAGAAAGATTTGACAGAATAGGATACATCCAACTCTCAGGAGCAGAGAGAGAAAGGAAAAGGAAGCTACTTAAGTGGCGGAGGGGGGGGGTGGGGGGTGGGGGGGTGGGGGGGAGAGGGAAGGGGGAGGGGGGAGGGGAAGCAGTTTTACCAGGATAATAATAAAGAGACAGGTTGCAGAGAGAGAACTCAGGGGAAGAATTCTATCATCTATGTATCTATCATCTATGTATCTATGTATCTATCTACCTATCTATCTATCACTATCTACCTATTATCTATCATCTACCTATCATCATCATCATCTCTCAATCATCTCTCTTTCTATCATCTATCCATCTATCATCTCTCTATCTTCTATCTATCATCTATCTATTATCTATCATCCATTAATCATCTCTCCCTTTTTCTTTCTTTATCTATATCTGTCTACCTATCATCTGTCTATCATCCATCTCTCTCTCTCTCAATCATTATTATCATCATCTCTCAATCATCTATCAATCTATCATCTATTGATCATCTCTCGATCATGTATCTATCAATCTATATTTTTATCTTTTCATCTATCATCTATCAATTCATCTATCTCTTAATAGAATTTTGAATTAAATTTTAAAAATAATATGCGTGGTCAAATATGCCATCTAATACACTTTTCTTATTTTCTATACTGTCTTGTATATCACTCCCCAAAATGTCTCTCATCTTATTTTCTATCAAAGAAAAATGTACTCACTTTTCTACCAGTGCCTCTAGCCCTTGTCCATATGCTCTCAGCCTCAGTAATTTATATTTTAAAACCACAGTACTTCCCAGGTACATATTTTTCAGCTTTAGATTCTGACATCCAATTATGACACAAGGCCACTCCATATCACAAATACATCCATGCATTTGGTCAATTATGTATCAAATAATAAATCAGCCCAACAATCCTACCACACAGGAACCTTTGATTTTCAGTCAGTATCATTATTGTTCATCAATCCTCTGACCTGAAGACTTCGGGCAAGAGACCCAGCATGGTTACCTAGCGACCACTGCGCCAGAGGACACAGCTCATGCATTATCAAGGTAAGATGTCCTCAGGAACTAGCTGTCTCAACAAGCCACAGGCTTCGAGCTCTTTGCAACTGAGCTCAAAGTTTATTAGTCTGCAGCCCAGGAGAAGCACTTCCTTCTGACCACTCAGAAGAGTTATCTTGACTCTTGTTAGTTCTTGTCTCATTCTCCTTATTTGTGGAATAGGAACAACCATGCCTTACGGGTGAGAACTAACAGACAGTGAGTAGATGACCTGTCTCCAGCTGTCAGTTACATAACAAACAACCAATGAATGATAATAGTGGCTGTAGTAAATAATGATAGTAATTACAAAAATAAATTCTGTCTCCTAGACAATTAGTCACTGACATGACAGTGGTTTGTGATCTATCTTTGATTATTATATTTAGAGAATACAGAAATAGTTTACTATACACAAGGCACATGGCACAAAGCACATTTTATTTAAATGCCTATTTAGAATCCCTTAATTTGTAGTTTTCTCTTGCTTCTGAACTTCCTATGATATGAGTTTTTTTTTTAATTAGATTTAACTTATTGTGGATATTTTTAAATTGGGCTTTTCTCCCTTCTGCCTACAGTTTTAAAGACTGGTAACAAAACCTGCCCTTGCCTATCTACTCCTTAGGTGATTTTCTAGGGTGAGCGTTATCATCTGAGCTCAACATGCTTTGTTTTTTTAACCTGACTATGCAATTAACTGGGAGTTAAGGCCGCTCCGGGGTAGCTTCGTGCTGCTGTGCTGTATCAGATGTTGTACTTTTTCCCTGAAAGAGCATGACAAGTAAATTGCCTGTTAAATGGTATTTGCTGTGATTTCTTACCCAAAGATGACAGCGTTGGTATTGCTTTTTTTGAGTGGCATGTCACATCTGTTTGGCAGTGGTCATTTACACCAGCACCTTACCAAAAGTAGGCTGAAGGCCTACTACAAAATTAGGAGTAAAACTCATCTTTGCAAGTTGTCTTTTGAATTTTTTTCTTTAGCAAACAGGGGCATGAATAGAAATGAGGCTCAATGGGAACAGAAGGTTCTAGTGAGAATCTACAAGCCCAGAGAGGGGAGTCTGCAAGGCTCACCATTACTGGCGATCCTCGGGTGTGTCCTTTCAATAATGCACGGTTCTTAGCTGGATAGTGACATGGAGGGTGTGATATCTTAAGGTGCATGGCTTAGTGCACTGGAGAGAAACATCCTAGTTAAGTGTCCTTGAGAATGAGATACAGGGGAAGCATTTAGCTGTAAGGAGAGAATAAGAACCATCCACACATCAGTCACCATGTGGCTGAGGGACAAACTCTGACAGCTAGTGACCAGGCCTGCTGTGACCGTGCTTTGGTCCAGTGTCCCATAAAGTATTCTTGAGCTCTGTGAAAGGACAGTCTTGGAAAGCTAAAAATGACAAACATCACAGAGGCAAATGTTTGGAGATAGATGCAATTAAATACCTGTGAGGCTTGATGAAATTGTAAACTATTCAGTGGTGCAAGCTGAGAACTAACAAGATTATTGCGAGACAGAAAAAAAATCACAGATGAGGATGTTTTGAGTGACAGATCAAGAGTAATGGACACAGGAAGACAAAACTCCATCCAGAATCTTCCTTCTTGCATGCAGTCCATAACTTATGGTTAAATGAAGTTTGAGATATTAACTGATTAGTTAACAAAAGTAAATGGATGGGTAAGAATATTTCAACCTCTTTCTTCTCTGCTGTTTTTATTTTTCTCCAAGACTCTAAATGATAGTAGCAAACTCAAGTGTGCTCACCTGAAACCTCCTACATCCTGCTGTCCTCCGGAAGGGGACCCATTAAACAACACACATTGTGTTAATATTATTTTCTTAGCACTGCTCTAATCTCTGGCTATGGTAGGTCATCTGTAGTAGAAACTTTTCTCAGTGTAGTCCTCCGGTTATTTTTCCTACTAACCCTAGAAGACAGGCTTGTCACAAGTCCATGTCACAGATGAAAAACAGAGGTAATGTGCTCCTGAAAGTCACCTCCATGGTATGCATGTTATAATGCCATTTACTTCAGCACCAGGATGCTTTATTCAGTCTCTGACGCAAAGTAGTCACCTGCTCATGTTAATTTCAAGTCCACTAAAGCAGACAACATGCATGAACTCATATACAATTGTTCAGTTTCCTACTTTTCTTGGAGAAGTATAATCAAGATTTTATGAGATAATCTCAATAATATTACTCACACAGAGATGATTTTCTAGTTCATGGCTCTAGCTAACACTATTTTGTGTTTCAAGTTATTTACAAAGCATGTAATTATGGATTTGTAATGCAGACTCATGCCAGTAGACACATACTTGCATGACATATACAATATATTATACAAATGCTGCATTAAGTTTTACATTTTACTTTCCAAGACCTGGACATACTTGTGGTGCAGCCTCCATTTTTTGTTTTTCCTATCTAATCATGCTTTGTAATATTTACTTTATATTTTACAAATCTTTACAGTGATAGGTGAGGCTCACCACTAGTCACTGTTAATTGGCTGAATGCCTTCTGGAATGTTTCATATAATATATACTCTGCCACAATATTTCCCACTCATTCTTGTATAAAAATTTTTCTAAAAAAAGAATTCTGAATATAATTAAATTCTTCATAAAATTTAATATGTGTTAAAATTTAACTTCTATGATAAATAGCAAAAAGAACCAATACCATGTATAAAAAATGCACTGAAATGTATTTAAGACATATAATTCATTTGAAAAATCTTTGCAGTTAAAAAAAAAAGAAGTAACTAATCTTGTAAAAGGAGTATAGATAAGTAGCCATAGATAATTTTTTATCTGTTGTAATAAAAACTCTGGCTGGCAAAAGCAACCTAAGGAAGAAAGGGGTTTTTTAGTGGACAGTTCCAGGCTACAGTGCAACCTGAGGGAACTTGTCATATTTCATCGAGTCCCTTCACCAAGTACTGCAAGATGAAGAGGCTTTCTGTCCTGATACCACATAAATCCCAGAAGATTCTAGACTCATCTACACAGTCCTTCCTTTACTCAAATAGAGAACCATCCCTGCCCTCAGGGCTACAACATCCATTATTTGAAATTGTATTTCCTCTCTACCTCCCTCCCTCCGTCCCTCCCTCCCTCCCTCCCGCTCTCTGTGTCTGTACACATGTGTGTCTGTCTTTGTGTGCATATGTTCCTATGTGTGTCCCTGTGTGTGTCTGCATGTGTGTGTGTGTGTGTGCATTTGTCTCTGTTTCTTCAACTCTGTCTGTCTCTGTCTCTGTCTCTCTCCCTCCCTCTCCCTCTCCCCCTCTCTCTCCCTCCCTCTTCCCCCCCCTCTCTCTCTCTCTCACTCTCTCTCTCTGTATGTGTGTGTGTATGCCATTTGAGTTCATGTGCTCACACTGACAGAAGAGGTTGGATCCCCTGGATCAAGTGCTCTTAACTGTTGAACTATCTCTCCTGGCTCAGCACCCATCATTTTATAAGACAGATATCCTACTGTGTCTGTTTTACTTCCTAGAAGCTGGGACACTTTCTGAGAGTTTTCTATTAGACATCCTATTTTCTGAGTTGTGGCATACAGCTAGAGATATTTAAAAGGCAGTGTATATGGAAACTGTTTTGTCTTTTATTCTGTTTTTGATGGTTTTAGGTGATTGAACTAGGGTCCCAAATCGGCAAGTTCTCTACCACTAATTATATATATATCACTTTCTTCTTATTTTTATTTGAAACAGAACTTCCGCTCAGTTTGGTTTTATATTTGTGTAAGAACCAGGCAAACTCCATTTTGAAAAAGAAACTCCATTTTGTGTTAAACCTGGCCAAGGGCTGAACCCAGATTTCAGGAGAAGCCACAAAGTAGTCTAAGCAGAAAAATTCCACTAGCAACATTATTATCTCACCTTGGGAAAGCTCAAATATACTCTCTCCTGGCCAAACTGACCCCCAAGTGGTCTGGCACATAGCAACAACCAGGAGAAGCCAGGCCAAAATTCCTAATGCCCCCATGACTGCTTCAACCAACCTTTTCTATAGGTCAACTGGTCCCTAACCCTATTACCCAACCATGAAGTGCCAACGCTTGTAACTCCCTGCTTGCAGCTTTTCTGACCAAATGTCATCCAATCATATAATGTAAAACCATTTTTTTGTCTAAAACCTATAAAAACCCCTGTCAATTGAGACTGGGGGCCAGTTCCCTACATCTGTTATGTCAGTGCATAGGAGGTGTGGTCCAGGCTCAAGCCTGCAATAAAGATTTCCTTGCAATTGCATTTGGACTCAGCTCTTGGGTCATCTGTTGGAGGGGGATCTCTCAAAATTTGGGCATAACAATTTGCTTTGTAACTTTGGGTGGCTTTGAACTTGCAATCCTCAGACTTTAGGATAGCTGTGATTCCAGGCCAGCACCACAAGGCTCAGCTTGAAAATTAAATTTTGTTTCTCATTCTCTCTGAAGTTTTGGTGATTTTAGGAATATAAGGTTGTATTTGCTTTTTGTAATTTTCTATCTAATGCTTTTGTATTCTTTGTATACTTCTAAAATTGGGTTTCTCAACATCATCAATATTAACTAAACAATAAAGTTATTTATGGCAGAAATGTAAAAATGAATCAAAATCAATGTCTTGTATGATCATTTGATTAAGCAAATGGGACCTGTGCTCATTTTAATCATGATTGCTTACATACATAAGTTTGTTGGTAAATTCTAAGTATGTCCAGGCACTTAACTGTGTCTTAATCCAGATGAATATATACAGAGATGGCTATATTTGTTTAAAATTTCCATACCTCATTATGTAAGAAACTTTGTCTTTTTAAAAAAGAAATTAACATTAATCTCCTAAAATACAACAGTGTATCAGGAAGTTTTTTGTTACAGTCTAAATAGTATGGACATTTAATTTTTAAATTATTAGTGTATTGATTCTTTTTGTGTTTGATGCATATACATCTGTGGATGCCAGTGTATGAAGGCCAGAGGTGAACTTTGACTGTTCTCCTATGTTGCCGTCCACTATATTGTTTGAAGAAGCCTCTCACTAAACAAGAATCTTACAATTTTCAGCTAGGATGGTTGGCCAGGAGCTCACTATCAAGATGTGTATGTCTCATACCTCTGATTGCTGAGGATTTGGGTGTAGCCATGTCCTGATATTTGAGAATCTTGGGGGATTGAACTCGTGTCATTTGCTTTCTTAGAAAAAAATTCTTTCTTATTGAACCATCTCCCCAACCTAAAATGTCTTCCTTATCATACAAATCAACATTTTATCATCTAACCAATAGTCCAACAATGACAATGATTTCAGCCATCCTTTAGCAAAATAAACAATCAGACCCAAATAAATGTACATAAAAAGTCATGAGGGCTAACTAATCAGACACATTCAGGGAAAAGAACAACCAGACAATAACCTAATTTTCTTTTTTTTTTCCTCCTTTATTAATTTATTCTTGTTACATCTCAATGGTTATCCCATCCCTTGAATCCTCCCATTCTTCCCTCCCTCCCAATTTCCCCTTATTCCCCTCCCCTATGACTGTTCCTGAGGGGGATTACCTCCCCCTCTATATGCTCATAGGGTATCAAGTCTCTTCTTGGTAACTTGCTGTCCTTCCTCTGATTGCCACCAGGTCTCCCCGTCCAGGGGACATAATAACCTAATTTTCTATTGTCTCATTCTATAAACTTTTTTTTCCATACCATTACTCAGTATCTATGAAGGACTAACTACGAGCCAGGCATTGCAAAGGCCCTGAAGACAGAAAAATGAAATAATTCATTTCATGTTTTCAAAGAGTTTAAATCCTACAGATAGGTATACAAAAACAAACAAACAAACAAAGACACCAAAGAGGAGTAGATGACAGGAATTCATAAAACTCAGGGCTGAAATCAATAAATTAGAAACAAAAAGAACAATACAAAGAATCAAAGAAACCAAGATCTAGTTATTTCAAAAATTCAATAAGATAGGCAAACCCTTAGCTAAACTAACTAAAAGGTGAAGAGAGTGTACCCAAATCAACAAAATCAAAAATAAAAATGGCGACATAACAACAAATACTGAGAAAAATCCAAAGAATCATTAGGTCTTACTTATAAAGCCCACATGCCACAAAATTTGAAATTTTAAATGATATGGACAATTTTCTTTATAAATTCCACTTACCAAAGTTGAATCAATATCAGGTAAAGAAATTAAATATTCTGATATCCCTCAAGGAAATAGAAGCAGTCATCAAAAGTTTCCCAATTAATAAAATCCCAGGGCAAGATGGATTCAGTGCAAAATTCTACCAGACCTTCAATGAAGAGCTAATACCAATACTCCTCAAACTATTCCACAAAATAGAAACAGAAGAATCATTACCAAACTCATTATATGAAGCCACAATCACCTTGATACCTAAGCCACACAAAGACCCAACAAAAAAAGAGAATTTCAGGCCAATTTCTCTTATGAGCATTGATGCAAAAATACTCAATAAAATACTTGCAAATCAAATCAAAGAACACATCAAAAATATCATTCACCATGACCAAGTAGATTTCATCCCAGCATGCAGAGATGGTTTAATATAGGGAAATCCATCCATGTAATCCATCATATAAACAATCTGAAAGAAGAAAAAACCACATGGGCAACTCCTTAGATCTCAAAAAATATTTGACAAAAATCCAACCAATCCATGTTGAAAGTCTTGGAGAGATCAGGAATACAAGGTACATACTTAAACATAATAAAGGCTATATATAGCAATCCAATAGCCAACATTAAATTAAGTGGAGAAAAACTCAAAGAAATTCCACTAAAATCAGGGACTAGACAAGGTTGCCCACTGTCTCCATATCTTTTCAATATAGTACTTGAAATTATACTTGAAAGTATCACTACTCATAGATGATATAATAGCATACATAAGTCACCCTTAAAGCTCCACTTGAGAACTCCTACAGCTGGTAAACACCTTCAGGAAAGTGGCCAGATACAAGATTAATTTAAAAAATGCAGTAGCCCTCCTATATACAAATGACAAATGGGCTGAGAAAGAAATTAGGGAAACTACACCCTTCACAACAGCCACAAATAATATAAAGTATCTTGGTGTAACTCTAAACAAGCAAGTTAAAGACTTATATGAAAAAAAACCCTTAAAGTTTCTGAAGAAAGAAACTGAAGAAGATATCAGAAGATGGAAAGATCTCTCATGGATTGGGAGAATCCATATAGTAAAAATGGCCATTTTACCAAAAGCAATTTACGGATTCAGTGCAATCTCTGAAAAATACACCAATTCTTTGCAGACCCTGAAAGATCAATTCTTAACCTCATATGGAAAAAGAAAGAAAGAAAGAAAGAAAGAAAGAAACAATCCTATACAATGAAGATTGTCTGGAGGAATATGATTTCAAACTGTACTATAGAGCAACAGTAATAAAAATGGCCTGGCACTGGCATAGAAATAGGCTGCTTGATAATGGAATTGAACCGAAGATCCAAAAATAAGCCCACAGTCCTATGGACACTTGATTTTTTTTTACAGAGAAGCCAAAACCATACAATACAAAAAAGAGATAGCATCTTCAATTGGTCTGACTGGATGTCTACATGTAGAAAAATGAAAATAGATCCATATTTATCACCCTGCACAAAACTGAAGTTCAAGTGGATTAAAGCCCTCAACACAAAACCAGACGCATGAAATCTTAGAAGAAAAAGTGGGGCGAGCCTTAAACTTATTGGCACAGGAGACAACTTACCGAATAGAACACCAGTAGCTCAGACTCTAAGATCAACAATTAGTAAATGGGGCCTCATGAACTTGAAAAGCTTCTGTAAGGTGAAGGACACTGTCAACAGAACAAAAGGACAGCCTACAGACTGGGACAAGTTCTTCACCTACCCTTCATCCAACAAAGGGTCTTTCCATTTCTCCGTTCTTCCATACAATTCTCAGAGCTCTGGCAAGAGTCCTGGAGTCTGGATGGGATCCCAGCATCTGTCCAGATCTTGATCTCTTGCTGGTGGAGTCCTTGCTGCTGGACTCTGGATGTAGTGCTGAGTGTGGTATGGAAGAATGGGGGTATGGAAGGACCCAGAAGGCTCAGGATCCCCACAGGGAGACCATCAAGGCTGATGGGTCTGGACCCAGGGGGCCTGTACAAACTATTGCACCAACCAAAGACAGTGCATGCAGTATTGTTCAGATATAGCCAATGGACAGCTCATTCTCCAAGGTAGTAGGGGAAGCCAGGACGGCCTCTGACATGAACTCAGCTGCTCACTACTTGATCACTTCCCCTTGCTGGGGAGGCCCTGCAGGCACACAGAGGAAAGGGGATTCAGTCTATCCAGATGAGACCAGATAAGCTGCGGTCATATGGTGGGGGAGAAGGGTCCCTCCATCAGAAGTCTAGGGAAGGGGGACAGGTCAGAAGAGGGAGGGGGTGGGACAGGGAAGATATAAGTGAGGGGATAGCAATTGTGATGTAAGATGAATAAATTATTAAAAAATAAAAACAAGAACAAGAGGACTGGTTTAAGGAGTTCCTACTGCCCCACTGAAACTCCCTTCTAGAACCTTCTCTAGCCACCAGCACACTACCTCCTCCCATGCCCAGCACTATCCTTCACAGAGAGATTGTGCTTGTTATTCATCAAGTTCTCTGTATGTCACAGTGCAGAAAGTGCAACATAGCTCTATACTTTGAGTTTGCGAACAACTGATGCAATTAAAATAGCCAGAATATGATTCATTTTAGCGATATGACAGATTGGAGGTTGAGTCTTTGAACGTTGGTTGGTCTTTATAGGAGGTGTGAGCATACCTGGTAAAGGCATAGCTATTGTCTTCCATTCTAGTCAGCCTTGTGGAATTATTAGACTTTGTTTGTCTCATATAGCCTGCCCTAATTTGTGCATCTCAGATCTCACACAGTATCTGCAGACTCTTGTTCATTCTTAAAAGTCAGTATTTCCCTGAGAGGCCTGTGTGCCTGTGAAACACGAGGACAGAGTCTTAAGATTGTTTGAGAAGATGAATAAAGTTGAACAGTATCAGTGACAGAATCAGCTGGCTTCTAGATTTCTGTGAAACAGGAAACTATATCATTTGGTCAAATAAAATGAGTGGATGAATGCCATCTGGCTACAATGTCAGAAATAAAGTTGAGGGCATATTAAAATATAAGAATAAAGTGTAGAGATGTTATTTGCACAATTGACTTTAAGAGAAGTACCAGAATGTGTTCTTCAGTTCCAGTTCTGTGTCATTCTCTGTCAGAGGGCTATAACTCACTTAGTTAAATATCTACAATCTAAGACCATCATAGAGCTTCCCTTTAATTCTAGTTCATACTCCAGATTTCACTATATCATCTTGAAACTCATATGGACTGATGGACACCTCACCTTCACTATGGATTCATCCTTTTCAGTTTTCCCCATCAAAGTCAGGAAATAAATTTAGCTTGCAAAAGAACACAACCCCCATTCATTATTAAAATGATTTCAATAACAATTGTCAAAGTAGAAAATACTTGTGTAGAACATATATTGCTTTAATAATTAAATATATTCAGCTAGAATGAAGTTATAATAAACAGAGTGATGCCAACTAAGTAGAAGATGCTAATTCTGTTATGTAGACAATGGCATATTTCAGCACTTTACAGAGAAGATGAAGAGAAACATAAACATTAGCACTTAATACTCATAGATTACCATTCTCATCTATGGGCTATACAAACTGGGCATATCATAGTATTTAATTAGCTGATTTTTGTTCCAGTGAATTTTCAGATCTATGTAGTCACAAATGGCTAATGTAGCATGTTTTGAGACTTACCTTAGCTACTATGGTTAGCTAAAAGTTGAAGAAAATCAACTCTTACTCTTCTTGGAATCAGCAACTCTAAATCTTATTCAATGAGCAAATACTTTAAATGCTTCAAAAAAAAAAAAAGCCTATCCCAGCATGCAGGGAAACAAGGGCAGGTCTATCTCTGTGAGTTCAAGGCCAGCCTGGTCTACAAAGCAAGCCCAGGACAGCCAATGGTACACAGAGAAGCCCTGTCTCAACAACAACAACAACAACAACAACAACAACAACAAAAACATAAAATGAGAGTTCACTAACTCTATATAGATATATAATTGAGACAGTCCAACATAATAATTTCTAGGGTAAAATATGTTATTATACATGCATTATATTAAATTAAGTTTGCATTTGTGTTTCTTTTATACTAATACTAGTCATAAAATAAAATGGTTACAAAATTATGCTTTCCATTTCATAGACATTGTAAAACAGAAACTGAAATATATATTACCAGTAAGACAGACCTATCTCATTAAAGCCACTGTAGCCCAGCTCTTGCCTGCTTAGTCCCAGGTCTTCCAGGTCCATGCATTTAAATCCTGGGGGACACTGATAGCCTTCTTCTAGCTCTGGGGAGCAGTGCGTATCTGGGATAGCTAAGCTATTCCAGGTTACATTCCTATGGACAGCAAAATAGTGTTAGAAATTTCGATTGTTGTAAGCATTGGTTAAAATAAATAATTAATCATTCTTTAACAATAACTGGTATATGGACACAAACTGAAATTGGTAATTTGTGAATGGCATCACAAGGATTAAACATCCTCAAATGCTAATTAATTCATTCCCATAGAGCATCTTAAAATATTTCTGGTTTTGGGTTGTCTTTTTTTTTTTTTTTTGGCCTGTTTTGTTATTTAATGAAAAAGAAAGAAAGTATGTGCAGTTGGGCAGTTGCTGAGGTGGAGAGGATGTGGGAGGAGTTGGGTGAAGGAAAACTGAGATCAGAACATATTTAATGAAAAGGTATTTTCAATAAAACATATGTATTTAAATCTTATTTTAAAAGATTTTGATAAGCAAATGAATAGAGATGTAAAGGGAAATGTCCTGTACTACTAGGCACACATTTTATTACGTCTCCACTTTCAAGAAACATTAAGTGATGAAGGGCATTTAAAAATACATTTTATTAATTTATTCATATTGCATCTCAATTGTTATCCCATCCCTTGTATCTTCTCATTCTTCCCTCCCTCCCATTTTCCCCTTACTCCCCTCCCCTATGACTGTGACTGAGGGGACCTCCTCCCCCTGTATATGCTCATAGGGTATCAAGTCTCTTCTTGGTAGCCTGCTATCCTTCCTCTGAGTGCCACCAGGTCTCCCCATCCAGGGGACATGGTTAAATATGGGGCACCAGAGTTCATGTGAAAGTCAGACCCCACTCTCCACTCAGTTGTGGAGAATGTCCTGTCCATCAGCTATATCTGGGTAGGGGTTTGATGTTTACTGCATGTATTGTCCTTGGCTGGTGCCATAGTTTGAGCAGGACCCCTGGGCCCAGATCTGCCCATCATAATGTTCTTCTTGTAGGTTTCTAGGACCCTCTGGATCATGAAGGGCATTTTTTATATGTATTCCAAATGGGGAATCTTATAAATGATACTAGGTCTTCTGTTATGTTGATTCATGTGAAATTTAGAAAGAGAACTAGACAAATAAGGAGAAATTGAAGGAACTAAGTCTATCATTTTGGCAAGAGAAAACTAAGAAGTCTAAGAAAACAAAGTCTCTATGTGGATAGTGACACATGTTTCTTCATCTTCATCTTATGGACAGGCTGTGTCTTAATTAGGATTTATAATGCTATGATAAAACACCATGACCAGAGAGCACGTTGGGGAAGAAAGGTTTTATTCTCCTTACACTTCCATATTCCTGGTCATTATTGAAGGATATCAGGACAGGAACCCAAACATGGCAGATCCTAGAGGCAAGAGCTGACGCAGAAGCCGTGACTAGCTTGCTTTTCCTGGCTTGCTCAGTTTGTTTTCAGTAAAACCAGGATCATCACCCCAGGAATAGAACCACACACACTCTCTATAACTCATTAAGAAAATGCCTTACATCTGGATCTTATGGAGGCATTTTCTCAATCAAGGTTTGCTCCTTTCAGATAGCTCTAGTTAGTGTTTCAAGTTGACATAAGACTAGCCAGTACAGGCTGAAAATTAAGTCCTATATGGATTTGTGTTTATGATGAATTTCTTGATATGTTCTAAAGCTATTGCCAGAATGAGATTGAAGTACTCATGCTGATCCCTTACAAATGAGCCAGCATGCCATGTGAGGTCATGTAGGTTGACTGTGCAGAGGACACAATATGGACTATCTATCTCCAGAAGCCTTCTAAGCTAGGACGTTGATGTACATATCATCCACTGTATCAATTTTCCTAGGTATTTCCTGAGTCCTTTAAGCTTATGACAAAACTGAGGTAGGCATTTCTTCTTGGATAACATTTTTTCTTTAATAAATTCTCTATCATCTATCTATCTATCCATCATCTATCTATTATCTATCTACCTATCTATCATTATCTATTACCACTGTGTATGTCCCTGTGTGTATATGTGCACATGTCTGTGTAAATCCACATGCACATATGTGTGCAGGTGGATGGAGATTAGCAGTCAGTGCCAGGTACCATCTTCAGTCATTCTCTGTATCATTTTTGCGACAGATTCTCTGATGGAATCTACAGCTCATTGATTTGGACTGGCTCCTCATCAAGTTTAGGGATCCTCATGTCTCTGCTCCCCAAAATGAGGGTTTAAGTCACTCTTCTCAATGCTTAGCTCTTTATATAGATGCTGTGAAATCAAACTCAGCTACATACAGCAAGCACTTGATTGATTAACCTATCTTCCCAAACCTCTTAGTAAATGCTTCTAGTCAATTATTGCTTCATTCCTCTTATATGACACATTTCTCTAGAATCTAATACCTAAGTGCAATTTCTAAACTGTTTGATACATATATGTACATTTTCACACACACACACACACACACACACACACACACACACACACACACACACAGACCCCTCATGCCTGGCCCACTACTCAGTTATAATAGAAGCCTTACTGTCCTTACACAGAATTCAGATGCCATATGTTTATTTGTGTAGGCTTTGTTCTTACATGAAAACCTGCTATTTTGTCTACACTTTCCAGTGAGTAAATGGTTAAACAATCACTCAGCCTCTAATCACATTTTAAAAATATCCTTTGGATCCCACTTAAAAAGAAGAAGAAAAGAAAGGCTCTAACTGTGAAAATTACTACTTGATTGAGTCAGAAAATATGGTTTTGGGCAGACACATTGCTTGTTTCTTTCACACACATTCTCATTTGTAGACAAATGATTCATTCCTCTGTAAGTCAAATCTGATGCTATTTTAGGTTTTACACCTAAAAAAAAAAAATAACTGGAGAATGGGATATGGGCCTCAAGATTTCAGCATGGGGTTTTTAGGCTTTATATCAGCTCTCTATCTGCTGGTCATGTGATCTAAATATTCGGAGGGTCTCCAAACTCGGTTCCTTCATCTGAGAGACAGGGAAGCAATCCTAATGGAAAAGCATGCACAAAAGGTTCATAGAGCAAACTAGGGGTCTAGCATTTGCTCTTAAGGTACATAATTAACCATGCCTTAAAATGGCATCATTAATAACAATAAAACATAACATATCTCATCATATACACAGTAAAGATACATATTACAGTAAAGATCTGGGCATGTGATACTGGAAGCATTTTGTTTATAGAACTGAGCATCTGAAAGACGCTGTGTATGTG
Source organism: Acomys minous (assembly GCF_964271855.1). Taxonomy (NCBI): domain Eukaryota; kingdom Metazoa; phylum Chordata; class Mammalia; order Rodentia; family Muridae; genus Acomys; species Acomys minous. Next base: position 970,760 of record NC_140501.1, on the reverse strand, counting down.
ACCTAGTTTGTCATTAGTGGTATTCAGAAAAGTCAGGGCGAACATCAGAGATGGAAAACGGACTAGCTGAGCAAAACCTTTTTAAATTTAAGATTTAAAAGATAACAGCAATATTAGAGAATGTTTTTACTATAAACATCACTTGTCTGCTAGTTCAAAAACTGGACTTGAGCAGTCTGTGTATTCTGGGTCAGCTCCCTGTCATGTGGAACACTTCTCCCTGCCTCCATTTCTTCCTCTGGAAGATGGTGTTAGGGTGGCCACTGCACAGAATAAGGGTGGAAATATGTGAGTTCAAATTTCCGATTCAGGATGTAAAATGGCATGGGCTTAGTTGTCAATAAGTATCACTGTCATCCATTTGACATCTCCTTTCCCTAACTCTTCTGCTTAAAGTCTATATTAAAATACCTTTTATAAAAATCTGTAAGTCGGCTTCATACTGGCCAAATAGAATCTTTCCAGTTATTTAAAAAGTGGGATGACTTATTCCCAGCTTCATGTAAAAGAAGAGAGGGCTAAACAGGCAGAGTGAGACCAGGTGCCCTGTTGCTGTTCCATTTCTGTTGCTGTGATAAAACACTGACCCAAGAGGAGGATAGTTTATTAGTCTTAAAACTCTAGGTCACTGTCTATCTTGGAGAGGAAGTTCATGCAAGAACTCAAAACATCTAGCCACATAATATCCACCGTGAACAGCAAAGAGAATAAATGCATCTGTGATGCCTGCTTCCTCAGCTACCTTTCTCATTCTTTTTGTAGAATAGAGCCCCTGCCTAGGGAGTGGTGCTGCTCACAGTTGGTTGGGTCAATCAACACTGAAGCTAATCCCTCCACAGGCATGCCAACAAGCCAACCTCATCTAGACAATCCCTTACTGACATTCTCTCTTCTGAGGTAACTGTAGGTTGTATAGGGTCAACAATGAAAACTAACCACCCCAGATGCCATTGGTGTGACTTAACCTCAAATGTACAAGACTCCCCAGTGCCCAACGCAGAGTGGGAGGCTCTATATTCTTATGTTATTTATGGATATATTGACTCTGGTGGGAGGAATATGCACTTCTCACAACGTGCATAAGAAAGTAAAAGATAGTAAATTCATTCCTGATGCCATGGATGGAATTCAATTCATCAAGCTTGGTGTCAAGCAGGCAAGTGCCATTAATTACCAACATTTTCGATGCTTTTCTCTTTCTGACTTTCAATGTTATCTTTCTCCACTGATGTCAGACTACCATCACTCCTAATTATAATATGTCCCATGTTGGCCTTCTGGGATCTCTGCCTCCAATGTGCTTTGCCTTATTCAGCCCTTTTCAGAAACTGTTCATCTTGAATTAGTTTTAGTGGGGCCACTTTATTTGAGTGTAGTGAATCATGTATTGAAGGGCTACTCCTGTACCACACTGTGTATGCAAGATGGAGTATCTGGGAGGCTCTTCCCTATTTAAGGACTTTGCTGCCCAGCGTGAGTGCTAGGAGGGACCATAGGGCAGCATGCGTCTGCTCTCATAGCTGCGGTGGCCTCCAGGAGTGTCTGAAGCACAGATTAGAAAGGCCACATATGAGAACGAGGTAGGGCACGGTGGTTAATTAATTGTGACCTCCACGAAAACATCAGTAGGTAGTAGTCCTGGCACAAGGAGTGCGCTCTGGCATGTGGTCATAGAAGGATACTATGTACATAGAAGAGTGAGAGAGAAAAAGACATTTATCACTCGTTCAAGGGCAGATGTAGTTCTTCAGTGCTTTCTCAACTCAAGAAGTTGTTTAAATATGGCGGCTGCTATCATTCCAAGCCATGTTCAACCACATACTCAGAGATTTTCAGAGTGAGGAATAGAGAAAGGAACATATTTTCCTCAAACTGGCACAGTGTGACTTGTGCACTAATAACTGATTGTAACTTCTCTCTAAGTTGTGAAAAAGTCCCAGAAGATCAAAACCCACTGTTTTACATGTGAAGCTGCCACAAAGTTTATGTAGTAGGTTCTGAAAACTTACACTATGATAAACATTTACAGATAACTATTTACATTGTTAGCACTTTGGCGCACTTAAGACTTAAAGATACAAAGGGCAATGCTAACTGTTTTATTTTATTGTTTATTATGAGTATTGTGTTTGGTCCACATAGATGTCTGTGCACAAAATGTGTGTCTGGTGCCCACCAAGGCCAGAAGATGGGATCAGATTTACTCAAATTGGTGTTGTAGAGGTTTGTAAGCTGCTATATTGCTGGTTGGAATTGAACTTGGTTCTTCTGGAAGAGAAACCAGTGTTCTCAACAGTTCTAGTCCTAACGTTGACTTCTTAGTTGCTTAAATTCAATTTTTAAAAGTCATTCACAGAGGTAAAATTGCACGTATTTCAGAAGTCTAAAATTCCTGAGAAGTTGTTAAAGATGCAAAGAAATATCTAATATAATACATTCATAATCAACAAAGAATACTATGAATATTTATTTATATCAGTAAGGTTTCTTTTATACTCATCTCGTGAGTTCTAAGAAGAAAAAACCCCACATAATTATAGTAAGTCCATGTGAAAGACCTATACATATGTGCACATCCATGTCCACATGCATGCATACACACATATACACACACTTTGCACCCAAAACAATTGTGAATATGGACTCTGACGCATCATGTCATATTTGGACTATTCTTTGGAGTGGGAAGAAAATGTTATTCATGTCCTGCTGACTGCTGAACCCTGCATGTGAAGGTGGTCTCTCTCTGCCATTTCCTGAGCCCTGCATATGAAGGTGGTCTCTGCCATTTCCTGAGCCCTGCATGTGAAGGTGGTCTCTGCCATTTCCTGAACCCTGCGTGTGAAGGGGTCTCTGCCATTTCCATGGGCCTACCTAGAACAGTCACCTGACTTCCCAGTTCATTTGAAAGAATCATCTGGCTTCCTTTTCCACTTCTGTTTAGTTTCCCCATCTCAGGATTAATCTAAAAGCCCTCTCTGAACTATCTTGTATCGTTTAATGCTGGATGCTTTAGAAAACTAATCCCACCCTGGAAAACAAGGCTCCTATTTGCAGAGAGATAAATTATTTATTGATCTTGATTTTTGGAAACTTTTAGTGGAGCTTTTTAGACTTAGTGGGACTGCATAACAAGATAAGTCACATGAGTAGGAAATAATAGTGACCCAATTTCTTCTAAGTCAACAAGATGATCTGGCATATCAGGAAGCAGTTCTTTCCTATTACTTAATGTTTTAACACAAGTTTTTCAATTTCTTTGTTTATTCCTAAATAGCCTAGAAAGTAAGGCTATGGTAAAAGTTGAGTGTTTTTCTCAGGAATTTTTCAACAAAATAGAAATGACAACGCATTATTTTAAAGATCTATATTAGTCATTACTTGTCACATCTGAAAAGTTTTAACCAATTCTGCCATCTCCTATGTTTTCTCATCTGACTACATTGCTGGGTCCTTTGTTGATTTAGAAAAGGCATGCGTGACAGGAGACAGAGGCTGCAGCCCAGTCACAGGCATGTAAGGAGCAATCTGTTAACAAACCAAAGAATCCGACAACTTAGGTGTCAAGATACAGTCTCTGAGTAGGCCACTTCAAACTGGCGAGGCACACCTGCTTTGAGGTTTCAAGGCTGCCCATCCTTCCTGACCTTGACTCTGAGCTGAGACCTGGTCAAGCAGCACCTCTTCAGCTTCTGCTTTAAGAACTGGAAAATCCAGGCAAGGCATCTGTGGAAACTATATTACAGCTCTATTAACTTCCTATCTTTTCACTCTTCTGATCTGTTTATTAAAGATCATCTTTTATGCTTGATTCAGCAACACACATACTAAAACTGGACTGATTCGGGGATATTAACATGGCCCTTGCACAAGGATAGCACACAAGTTTATGAAGTGTTCCATGTGTTTAAAAAAAAGACATCTTTCATAAATGGACTTTATAAGACCAATTTAATTTTGGTTTTTAGGGTACTGAGTTAACCCACTTCTATTTTGACCAGGAATATCAAATTTCCCCAAATCCAACTTTACATTTTTTCCAGTACAACTCCTTAATAATAATTTATATTTTTAAAAAACCTGCCACGTTTTTAAGCTGCAACAGGGAAGGACAATCCTTCCAGGAGCTTCTTAGAATAAAACATGAAGCCACTAGTAATTACCCTGAAGCAGTAGAGATGAAGGAGAATTGCCCAGGTGTCTGCACTGCACAGCACTTTACCTCCAGCAGCAAATGGTCCAGCCAGAACAAGCAATCACCTAAACTCTTGGTTGAATTCTGCCCTCTCAATGAAAAACTTTTATGTATTTAACATTTACATTTACTTGCCTTAAAGCTATTCTAATAGTCTCACTCCTGGGAATAAGATTTCATTATTTTCTATGAAGCCACGGGTACATTTTCTTCCTTTCTCAGGAGTGATAATAAGCTGTCAGTAAGTGTCCATCCTTGCCATTTCACCTGCCACTTCTCTGCAGCTTCCTCTTTCAGCTCACGGCAGATGTCTGCCATCACATTCGGCATTCTGCAGCACCTGTTTCTGCCACAGGCCGCTGCCATTCTCGACTTTCTTTAGGAAATGAGCTGTTTTGCTTAGTCAAATCTCATTACTCTTTCCATAATTGTCTTAGATTGTATCTCATTACCAGAGAAGAATCTAGCCTTCCCTGGTAACGCTGCTGAAGACATGACTAAGGTGTCTTTCTATATACTTTAAGCAATGCGTGTCTCTTAAAAGGAAAAGTGTGTGTAACTAATTACCTCACTCTTTATCCCCTTTGCCTCACAGGTTAGGCAGGATCCATTCCTGAGTCCAGTGGTAAGATCTAAGACACACAGCCTTCTCTTTGAAAGCATTCCCATTATTAAGACGATAAAGCCAACTAACCAGGGCCAAGAGGGGCTTGCAGAGACTGAAGCACCAACCAAGGACCATGCATGGACTGGGCCTAGGCCTCCCACACAGATGTAGCTGATGGCAGCTCAGGCTTCGTGTGGGTCCTCTAGGAATAGGCGGAGGGGCTGTCTCTGACATGGACTCTGTTGCCAGCTTTTTGGTCACTTGCCCTTGGCGGGACTGCCTTGCCAAGCCACAGGAAAAGGTCACACTCATTCCTGTGGCAACTTGATGAAGTGGGGTGGATGGGAAGGGGGATCCCCTTTACTGAAGAATAGGGGAGAAGGAATGGGGGAGAGGGAGGGAGGGAGAGACCAGGAATGGAGAAGGGATGGGGCTACAACCAGGATGTAAAGTAATAAACAAATTTTTAAAAAGAAAAAAAAAAGAAGATAGTGTGTGTGAGTTAATTAGTCTAAAGCTAGAGCCTCTCACAGCACTTAGCAACACTGGTTCCTTTAGCATAACCATAGCTTATTGTTTATTAGATAAAATTAATTAATATTGTTTTATATGTGTATCTGTGTGTATGTGTGTTCCCATGTGTGAGGGCACACATGAGTGCATTGTCTGTGTGTGTGTGTGTATGTGTGTCTGTGTGTGCCTGTGTGTATGTGTGTATATGTGTGTCTGTGTGTCTGTGTGTAGGTTGACATGAGGAGTGTTCCTGGATTGTGCACCAACTTATTCAGTGAACAAGCTCTCTAATGTGAGCTAGGAGCTTTCCACTGGGGCTAGTCAGTTTAGGCAGCTTGCTCTGGGCGTTTCCTGCCTGTGTCTTCCATATACTGAGGTTAGATGTATACTGTATACACCTGTCTGCCATCATTGTGGGTGCTGAGGGTCAGAACTCTGGTCCTCACGTTTGTACAGCAAGCACTTTACCTATTGAGCCATCAACCCAGCTCAAAATTTATCCTGGTTTTAACTGACAGATCGTAGTGGTGTGTTAACCTTTAAGCACAATATTGCAACACAAAAATATATAGAATTCATGAATAAAAAGCTAACTAACCGTCATGTCCACTAATGTTTTTATCATGACATGTTTGAAGTCTACTGTCCATTTTTTAAAAATTATACAATATATTATGACTTGCTCTGCTCACACTGCTAAGGATACGCTCTCAAAGTTTATCACTCATATCTAGCTGGAATTTTGTGTTCTTATTCGGCAGCCCCCCTTCTCTCACCAGCCCTGTTAGCCCCTAGCCTCTGATAAACACCATCATCCTTGATGCTTTCCTAAGCCAACTTTCCTAAATTTCGCACATGAATGGCACTGTAAAGCACTTCTCTGTGCAAGGCTTATTTCAGTTAACATCACGCTCTGAAGGTCCATTCATAGCACTGCCAAGGAAGGAGAATTTCTCCAGCACCTGAGTCCTCTGCCAGCCTTTATAAAGTTCCCCATGATGATCTCTGTTTTCAGGAGAATGGGCCTACATGGGGGTCACCGTTTTCATTTCAAGAGGTCTTTTAGTATGCATTTAGTGACAACAGCTCTTAGCTTTGGGTATAACATGGAGATGACTGTGGAGACTCAATGAAATGACTTAAGGGCTTGAGTTCAGGGCACAATCACGGGCCTCTTTCCCCTTGGTATTGAAGCCTTAATGTCACTCGAGCTCATCAGTGTGTATTTATGTTACAGTTTGCTTTTCCAGAACAATACCTAATTCATTACTGCCACACCAGGACTCTTTTTATGTGCTTATGAATATATTTGTATAGACATATATGCAGATAACAACAAATGACACAAAGAGGTCATGACTATGAAAGAGAGCAAGGCAGAGTATGTGGGAGAATTTGAAGGGGAAAGGGAGGGGTAAGTGATGTAATTATATTATAATCTCACAAGCAAAACTAATAATTAATCAAACAATCCTCAACCTGTAGCCATCCCTGTATGTGAAAGTCCTTACTCAGCTGCTTTTCTTGTGTCTTACTTCTGTAACTATTCCCTTTCACCCATACAACTTTTTTCCTCATCCACCTATAGAACAATCTAGACACACCTAACAGCCTACATACTCTGAAAAATAAAATAGCCAACCACAGATTTTCTTCCCTGTATTGTCTTTCCCCTAACCCACACAGCCAACTCTTCTATCCTGACTTTCTTCAATTTCCCTGCCCTGCTTGTTTAATAACTCACTTGTGTATTGAACATAGGTTTTCTACTTTTTGACCATTTTCATCTCTCTTGTTTCGTGACTTACTTTTCTTTATTTGTTTATTTTCACTCTCTCATCAGTTTGGGATATGTTATTACTATCTAAGTAAAATATTCTGTCAATCACATCTCATATGGTTGGTTAACAAGTATGAATTCTGTGCTAGAATAAGGAAATGAGTATAAGACATAACCCACACCTTAAACCTTTATTATATGTGGCCTTATGGACCTTGCAAAATAATGAGAAAATAAGGCAAGGAAGAAGGTAAGGAAGACAGATAAAAGACAAAGTTGAGGAAAAAGCAGCAGGGAGGATAAGGAAGAAAAGAAGGAGCCCTGGGTACCACTGGAAAGATGTCCTACATCAAAGTCAACTCCATCCACTTCAAGTAACTAAGTGTTGAGTAAAAGTTTTATGCAGCAGAATACTAAAGGATAAAAATGACTAAAACACATCATATGCATGAATGAAGCATTTAAAGAATAATAAATAAATAAATATTCAAATGTAGTAATCTGTATTGGTAAAATAATAGTGAGATAGCAGAAAATTTTAAAAATTATATTCTCTGATGATTTATTTAGGAATAAATTAAAAAAACTCTTGTCATTAAAAAAAGCTGTAAATAACAACACATAAGGAAGAAAAAATGTGTTTCCAAATGACAAAGCACAAATGGAAAAGGAGGGCACAGTAGGGACAGCAGGAGAGTGTCTAGCAACATGGAGATATAAACAGAACTGGACTTCCGGGCTCACGTGACACAGAAGCCAGAGCCCTCCGTCCATCTGAAAGACTATGGCCTAGAAACGACCTCGTGTGCAGTTCATCATTAGCAGCACATGGAATAGATGTGCTGCTAAGGGGGACAAAAGATATTTCATGTCTACTGGTTGGTTTGTCCTTCATATAAATCCTGTGAATGTGAGTGTGAGTGTGTGTGTGTGTGTGTGTGTGTGTGTGTGTGTGTGTACATATATGTTATCCCTCAGGTTTGTAATGGTGGACTTCAAGCTGCTGACTAGGGCACCTGGCCAACTGTGCCAAACTCACTTATTACCAAGTTCTTCTTAATTTTAGCTCCTTTCAAACAGCTTCAGGAAAATGTCAACTGTTAATAAGACAGAAGCTGCCTAAGTAAAAATAGAGTATTTTAGAGTTCGAACTCTAATTGTTAATATGAGAGGAAACTTTGAAAGGTCATTTTCTTGACTCACTACCAATGCTGACTTCACCAAACCTAACTAAGAAGCAGTTAGTTAGACATGGGTAACTGTTGAGAAGTTTCTTCATCAGAAAGACAGGACGTTTGTGTTCATTCAGTTAATTAAGAGCTTCAAGCTACAGAAATGGGGAAAAACAGACAGAACTAAAAGAGAAAAGGGAAATTCCTATCATGTTAAGAAAACGCAATGATGGTGTTTCATAACATGATAGAACAGCAGGTAAAATATCAAAAACAAACAAACAAACAAATAAACGGACTGGGATATCACCAGACAACTTGACCAAATCATCAATAAAATGACATGCAAAAACTGAGGGTTTTCAATGTTGTAGAGAATTCTGAGTGACTGCTCAGGTTTGTGATGTTTAACATATGCTCAGTAAAATCTGAAAGCCTTGTGTACGCTTTCAGAAGACAACCTATATACAAGTCACAGAGGGATGACCTGAGACATTTTTCATAAGCTCATACAAAGTATTGAAATTGAACCAATTTTTATCATTATTTATATAATACAATCATTATATATGTATGTAAATATTCACATGGATTCACTTAGCTTGGGTTCATTGTCTTTTCACCTATATAAATACATATCTTTCATGAAGATTCTCCTCCGAATACTAAAAAATACAATAATTATGAAAGCTGCAATATTTTTAAAAGCCTAACTATTTACTACTGGATTTTAACACAAACCTAAGTGAGTCTTCTTTGAAATTCAACAAAATGCTATAAATTTCCATTCTATGATCCCAACTGAGATTTTTTTAAAGTGTAATTTGTAAGCCTTTTCTTGTAAACAGATCAATCCATGCTCGAAGGATTGAAGGTGTAAAATCAACTTTTGCCCTCCATTGTGTAGGGCATAACTATGGAACATTTGTGGGCTGGACTTGGAACCTCAAATTCTGCTGCCCAGTCAACACCTAGTGGGTACCACTGGTCATGAGTGTCCAGGGCCGGTATCCAGCTCTGCTCTTTCTTCTCATCACTCTGAATCAGTGGATGTTCTGTTGGAGAGGAGGCTCGGCCAGCACCACCCAGTAGCTGCCTCACCCTCACGTGTTGCATGTTGACCCACCGCCTTGTGATCCATGGATACAGTAGATAACCATCCTTTATCAACTGGAAATTTTGCTGGACTTAGCCCAGAAACTGCTTTTAGGAAAGGATGGCCAGTGGTGTTAATTATAAGAGTGAGGCTTTAATTTTCCCTAACAATCTAATACCATGAATATCTTCCAAAATTTTGTTAGCGCACTCCCCATGTGGCTGTTCTCAGGAAAGTCTGTCTTTGTTTGATAGTCATTCCTATTAGGTTATACATTTTTTTTCTAGCTTGCTGTAAACGTTTGGCTCAAAGTTGGACTAAACAATACTAAGGTGGCAAAGAATAAATAACACAAAATACCAAAAACAAACAAACAAACAAACAAACTGATTTTAAAGCATTTGAAAATTTCATTTAAAAAATCAGAAATGTCCTTGTTAATCACCTAGACTTAAACTATAGCTAGGAATCTTACCCTGGCTTTGTATCATTCACAACACAGTGGTAGGTAAATGTTCCAAACATCTGAACTCCTAAAATCCCATACAGAAGAAGGAAGAAAAGGAGGAAAATTGAAACACTCCATATCTGTTCTCCTGACCGCCTAGGGAAAAGAGGAAAGTTAGATAAAATAGATTAAGTGCCACCCCCACCCCCAATCCCATAAACACTCCCCCTTAATGTATGCACCAAGCCGTACTTACTTTAAAATGTTTGTAATTCTGGTTCTTGGCAGTTCAAATCGGAAATAAATCCTGAAAGCCCGGATCATAATGAGTGGCCGTGGAATCCGCAGCATGCCCCAAGGTGACATCTGATCAACTATGTCAGCTATTTCAAACACCTACGGAGAAGAGATGCATGCGCTGAGACTTCCCCTTGGCATTGCTTTCTGCCATGGGATGTATCGGTAACACAGGAATGTGCACTCTGTACCTTAAACTTAGCCTCACTTTGTAGTCCATCAACAAGTACATCTCTACATTGTAGCTACCTTAAGGGAAACAAATATGCGTAGGTGGGTGGTGCACGCCTTTAATCCCATCACTCAGGGAAGCAGAGGCAGACAGATCTCTGTGAGTTCGAGGCCAACCTGGTCGCCAGAGTGAGTCCAGGACAGCCAAGGCTGTTACACAGAGAAACCTTGTCTCAAAAAACCAGAGAGAAAAAGAGAGGAGAGAGACAGAGAGACAGAGAGACAGAGAGACAGAGAGACAGAGAGACAGAGAGACAGAGAAAGCCAGACGAATGAAAATGCCCTAAACTTCCATTTTCTAATTCTTCAAGCCCTACTTTTAAATCATGAAATAAAGTGCCAACTTTTGAGTTATTTCTCACTAGTAGTGTCTTTGAATATCTAAAAGATGAAAGTACAGGAAAAGTGTTAAAATACTATTAAAATATGGAAAACAACCACTTCCTGGAAGAATCAAAACAATAATACAAATCTGTTTGCCTAACATACAATAGTTACTTAAATGAGTGTGTGAGGACGGACCAGGCCCCTGAAGAGCTGCACTTCCTCAGAACGGGGAAGGGAGCCAAGCAACGGCCACTATGCACAGCTGGAAAGAGGAAATGCACATTTTTATTCTGAACCTTTATTATTAATTGATTAATTGTGTGTGTGTGGACATGCATGTGCAATGGTGCCTAAGAAAGAGGTCAGCGACACCCTGAAGGAGTCAGTTCTGTCCGTCCTTCCACTGTGTGAATCCCAGGGGTCTAACTCAGTGTGGCAGACTTGGTGGCAAGCGCCTTGAGCCGATGGACCATCTCACCAATGCCTATTCTGAATCTGTTAAACAAAGAGTGGAAGAATAGAGATCCGACTTACAATGTTGTAACAAAAGTTAACATTAATGCGCTGATCATTTAATTTTTGTTAGAAAGGTAAATATCATGTTGGCTACTTAGTAGAATCAAACTTAAAAAAAATCAAATCAAATAGTGAGCAACATACTGACTTTTCTTAAATGTAAAATCATGCCTGCAAGGATATATGAGACTGAATTAGAGTATTTTTCATTAAAGTTCCCTGTGAAGGCTTTTTCATACAACTTTCTATTTACTATGATAAAGAATTTATATTTGTAATGTATTTGGTGTTGACTAATAGCTATATCAATATATAATCTGTTTTTAATGAGGATTTAGTCACATGGGAGACCAGAGCATAGAATTTTTAAATACATTTTTATTTAAAACTTATATATCTCACTCTGAATCTTTTATTCCATTTCAGTGACAGCATGTTTATAGTTGTTTTCAGAGGAATAACTACCTTTAACATTTATTTTATTTCTGGCAAGAAGTCACAAATTTAATCAACAATAATTTAAATGTTGCAATTAGAATTTCTATCCATGAACATGTAAAATAAACAGTGTAGCAAATTACAAAACCAGACTTGATGTGTATTCTTTAACATTTCATGATGAACTCTAAATGCAAGATGATGCTCTTTTTAAAACATCTCTTTGTGATTTAAAAACATTTAATTACCTGTAACACGAGAGAAACCCAAAGGCAAAAGACCATGAATCCATCAAAGACACACCAGCGGTCCTTCACATAGGAGCTGTCACCCTGAAAAAAAATCCACATACATTGTCAGGCAAAATAACTTAAGTCTGTGTGTGTGTGTGTGTGTGTGTGTGTGTGTGTGTGTGTGTGTTGCATATATATTTAATTCTGTATTGAGACAGTCAAAGGTTAATCCAGTGCAAACCACCTAGATTTTCTTTAATTACAATGAAACAGACCTTCAAAAAGGGCATTTTTAGCACTTTAAAGGGAGATTTTAAAAGACAATTTATTGATGAAACATGAGGATTTGAAAAACTCTGAGTTCAGGATGTTAAAAGGAAAGCATCTATTTGTTCCCTTAGCCTCACAAACTGAACATGTGGTGACAGAGGCCAATAATCACTTCAGGTGCTAGGGCAGCTTGTCCCCTAAGGCTAGAGCGCACTATAGGCAACAGGAACCCTTTGAAATTGCTTGACCCATTACTGATAGCAGGAAAAGTAACCAGGGAGTAACAGTGAAGGAAAAATTTTCCTCAATTTGCAAGGAAAAGATATGTTGACTTAATAGAGAAGATACTGTCAAAGAAAAGGAACATATACTGCTTTCATTATTAATAGGGCCTCTACTCTGAGGTTAGAATGTATATCTCACTAAAATGGTATTTGAAAAGAGAATTTCCCTCTGGAAGTGTCTGTAAAAATGGAGGGCAGAAAGTCTTGGGCTCTGGGTAGAAACTGTCATGCTTGTTGTGAAGGAGGATATGAGTTATTCGAGACTTGTCTGTCAGTTTGTATAAAGGTAAACAGTTGAAGGCTACTTACTAATCAATTTTCTAGTGTAAGAAATAATCTAAAAGTGTCTTGCAAATATTTGACAAGGAGAGACACCAAATGCATTTAGAGGAATATATTTTGTAGTCACAAATGACAGGCACTGGGAGCTTCACGAGCATGTGATTTACTGTCCTGTCTTCCCCGAGCCCATCTGTTATGTCTTAGCATGGTTATTTATTACTCCAACAGTGTTCGGTAGATGCAAGCTGCTTTTATCTAGATCTATTGCCAGATGAAAAACAGACAACTGAGATTCACTTAAAGAATTCCAACTACAATACTTGGGATGATTCTTGGCACCTCCAATGTGTGTAAATTCCATTGGCTGCTCCTTTCTTTAGGGATTTGGTCAGCAGGAGTATTTCTCAGGAGAGGGACTGAGGAAGGCAATTAAAGAAAATCTCAGGTACAAATTTGATGCTGTTACTCATGGGTGGAAATCTATCACTAATCTTCACTGACCAAAGACATAGTAGGGACTCTGAGGTATGCAGGGCTCTACAAGAGCATAGTAGGAGCTCTGAGACATGCAGGGCCCTAGAAGCACACAGTAGGGACTCTGAGGCATGCAGGAGCTCTGGCTCTACAAGAGGCCACCCGTCTCTTCACAAATCCTTGCCAGCTGCTGCCTGAGCACAGCACATCGTATCTGCCACTTCCAAATCCTCAGGCCCCTCCAAAGTACCAGATGCTCCCTGCATGTGTGTGCATGTGTGTGTGTGTGTGTGTGTGTGTACACATGCATGTGTGCATTTCCAAATACATAAATACATCCTGCTCAATCTATGTAATATTATTTGCATGTATATGGTTTTGGAGCTCACTACTTAAAGGAGAGCAAGAAGAGGTATAGGAGAGGGTTTACAGGGAGAAAGGGGAGGGGAAGTGATGTAATTATAGTATAATCTCAAAAAAGTAAAAGGAATAAAAAATTTAAATGAAACAGATATTCATGGCATTACTCTACACCTGCAGATAAATGCAAACTTCACCCCTAGAAGTGAGCGAAGACAGCATCCTTCGCAAGGTGCTGTGTGTGGAGAGACTGGAGGACTGAGAGGTCATATCATACTCTTGGCCAATGCATAAAATAAGAAAAGTATTAAAAGCAAATTTTTAATAGACAGGTGCTTGATTAATGCTTTTAGAACTTTTGCAGATTTTAACTGAAGACAGCAAAGCAATTTGCTTGACCAAATGAGGGTTTTCAAAACATCTTTGTGGACAGACATATTTTTATTTTGATGTTTTTATCCCTAAAGTGTCTATATTTGTCATGCAGCTATAAAAACAAGAAAAACTCATAAACATGAGACTACTAAATAATAAATTTAAATTAATATCAAATTTATGTTGACAAGTAACATTTTGCTAACACTGGAGTTCACTAAAACTTTCATTTTGTATACAAGAATGGAACGTCGAACCCGACTTGCTCAGACCTGTCTGCTATGATCCACATGTTGAAGAGCTGTATGGTGCCAAATGATGAAGCTATGGTTTAGGTTTAATGTTATAAAATCAACAGTTGGCACCACTCACATAACTGCTGCAACCTAACGATCAACGACGAGGATAATGAAAATAAATGAAAAATATTTGAAGTTCGGTTCAAGACAACCAGATCTCACATTTAACAGAAGCATCAGCTAGCATTTAAACACAAGTTTTAATGAGCTATGATGTTCTGATTACTTCAAGATAATATTAGCAATGCAGAATAATTAGAGTTGACACCACATGTTCATCTACTCTAATTATTCCCAATTAAAAACAGAAATATACTTACCTCGTTTTTCATTTTTAATTTGTCATTTCTTATAGATTAAAATCATAAAAGTTTTTTTTGAGCTTAGTAAACAGTTAATCATTCAAATGTTAGTAGAAGTTTAAAAAATACTAGAAATACTGAATCTATAAAGTTTTAGAAACAGATAGCACAGTCTCTAGATAGGACAATGGAAGAAACTCCTGGGGCAGCATCTTCCATATCCTCAGTCTCTGGACACATTACTGCAATAGAATTAGGAGCTTGTGGCAAAAAACAGTCTTGATTTTTCTTTCTTTCTTTCTTTTTTTATTTTTATTAAAACTTTAATTTACTTTTATTTCTCAAGGGTACCAGTCAGATGTTCTTATTCTTTTCTTTGCAGTTCCCAGGTTCCTATATCTCTCATTTTTCTCTTTTTTTATATCTTGAAAACAACCCAGGTTTATGAAACCCAGATAAATGTCACTATGCTCTGACTTTATCATGTGCCATTTGTCTTGTGTTCAGTACATCAGCCAATACGGAAGCACCTCCTTGAGGGTGCATGACCACAGTAGACGACAGCATTAATTCCCTAGGTGGCACAATACATCCAACGCTGGACTCATGAGTCATATACTTAGAACAACTAGCTCCTTTACAGGTATCACGGGATATAAAGCTTTGTACCTTATAAAATGAAACTAGCATCAAAATATTCTTGTGTGACATTATTAATTTTTGAAGTTATGTTCTTTTAAATTTTCAATACCAATAAAATAATAACACATTGTATTTAGACATTCATATAAAAATATTACTGAGTTGATTAAAATATTCGAGGCACTTAATTGACAAGAGAATGCTCACCTTGACAATGCCCCGTATGTGCATCTTTGCTATCATCTCGGCCGTGTAGAGAAACATCAATAAAGTGTCCAAGGTGAAGGTCACATACTGAAGAGGAGGATAGTGTTCAAAGGTCATGGGCGTGTTCATGCACACTGAGATGACGCTGATGATGGCACAGATGCGCAGCAGAGAGTGGACCCACTGCCACGGAGGCAAGAGTTACTGTGTGGCACTATGCACTGAGACCTTTGACTTAATTGCCTTAGAAAGCACAATATTTGGAGGACATAGCACTCAGGTTAATATAGTCCCTTAGTGCAGGGGTTAGGAATTCAGAGAATATCACATAGCACACTCAATATTTTCACATATTTTATAGTGCTTACTTCTTAAAGCAGCTCATTTTCCATATGAGCATAGCAGTGTTCTGAAAGGTTTAAGAAATTTCCTGACCAGATAGTTTAGTCTTTCAATTAAACTTAGTAGGTTAAGAGTTAAGGTGCTTTTAGGTCTAAATAGATGTTTTAAGTTAATAGAGATGAAATATGATAGATATGATAGATATTGATCTTCATTCAGAAATTTAGGCTCAATAATATAGGAAAGATGTTTACTTCAAGTTTGCCAAATACAAATAGCCAAATCACCATGAATGTAACATTTATATAACTCCTGATTGTCTTGTGGCTCTTCCTGCTGCATGTAGTTTATTTTATTCATGTATACATTAAATGTATACATTAAAAAAGAAACATAATAATAATAATAATAAAAGAAATGTCCCTGTGATTATACATTAATAGGAACTAAACCCAAGGCTAATTTGAAGGCCATCTCTGTGGGAAATTCTGGTTCTGCGACACACTGCAGCAGTTTACTCACAATGAACCTGGAGTGACTGTTTTCTTTTGGCATTATGAAGCACCCAGAATTCGAAGCCATGCTTTATTTACTGTACTTTCCCTGGTATCATGCAAAATGATCTATCATAGCAGATCATAAAAGATTTTTCAAATGAATTAATCTCGAGCATAGGACATTTCTATATACAGGGCTTTAAAAATTATCGAATATAGCATCCCTACATAAAACACTTTTCTGGGCCAGTAAGATTGAGCTTGTCATACAAACCAGGTGACTGGAGTCCTGTCCATGAAACCCATTGTTAAAGGAGATAATAAACTTCAAAAAGTTGTCTTCTGACCTCTACTTCCACCTGCATGTGTGTGTGTGTGTGTGTGTGTGTGTGTGTGTGCGTGTGCGTGCGTGCACACACACACACACACTAAATTTTAAAGCATTTAAAAATCATTTCTAAAATCATCATTGTAGAAAAAAGTGAGTAGCCATCTCTCTCTCTTTTGTTTTTCAGAGAAAACATTTTATACATATTTCTTTTAAAACTTCTATACATATTTCTTTTAAAACTTAAAATTAACTTTTGTGCAATGCTAGACACACATCGATTTACTGTCTAAAGATTATAATTAACCCTAAAATAAGAAGAAGGAAATAAAAATAAAAAAATAAATGGCTGTATATTTAATGCACATGCATACAATCTTTCATTAAAAAAACAATGCCCAGGATAAAAAAATGCCAGGTTAATTGTATCTAAGTGCAAACCTCGCAGAATTAATATTACTACTGAATTATTCAGTGTACAATTTTTGAACATAATTTAAGTATTTATTGACTACCATCATGGACATGAATATTTTGTATCTGTGTGTGTGTGTGTGTGTGTGTGTGTGTGTGTGTTCATGTTAATTCACTAATTTTATACTCCTGTTTCAGGGCTATAGTTTGATAACAGATGGATCGTGCAGCTCCTTAAACCAGCAGAGCCTCTAGGCTGGAAATGAAGAATGATTGACAGAAACATGAGAAGACTCAGACACTTTAGGGTGATGAATGGATTCCAGTATAACAATATTTACATAAAAACATCGTCCCAGCAATTCCATACGCAGAGGACACATGCATTTCAATGTATTTTAAGGGCTGATATACTAAAGTTTTCAAACATGAAATTTAAAAAAACCTTCAATAAATGCCAGACTGTAAATTCATCCTTATATGGACTCCTCCAATATAATAGATCTAATTATCACGAGATTTAAAGAATAGGCTATTTCATAACAAATTGTCTTTGAGTTTGAAGAATTATAGCTAATCATTAATAATTTCAGTTAGTGCACTATGCATCCAGTATAGTCAACACATAGGCAGTTTGCAGTACAGTAAGAAAGATATTATACATGACATGACATATATGGTTGCCCCTCAATATCTGTCCCTGCAGTAAATGCTCAAATGTGAAAGGTCCTGGGTACCTCCTACAAATGGGTAGTGTTTATATATAGCTTACATATATAATCTGGTACAGTTTAAATCACCTTAGGATGATTCATAATACTTAAAATCATATAAAATCCAGCTTACTGATCTCTTTCTGAAAGAATTAGAAGGAAAACACACACACATGTTCATTATAGATGCAAGTTATCTTCAAATATTTTCATTTTGTGGTTTCTCAAAAGTGGGTACAGAACAGAGAACTAGCTGTCTCTGTGTGTGTCTGTGTGTGTCTACGTGTGCAGGTATAGTTGACAAATCTAAAACTGAGTCAGTAGAAAGAAGAGAAGTTTATTTTGTCTGTTTGAGGAAGTGGCAAATGAGGAGGATGTGAAATTCAGGTAGCCCTAATGGACAAGGGGGTTTTAGCTTGTTAAAGGGGATGAGATAGGACCCTAAGGGCCAGACCATATGAGTAAAAGGTATGAATACAGATAAAGTCAGACAGTACAGGATAGCAGAAGGCGGATTCTAAGGCTGTAGCAGATGATATAGAGACACAGGAAATGGGTGGTTGCTGGCCAGGAGAGAGCCTGCCCACACAGAGCTGTCAGTGTAAGGCAAATGCATTTTAGGGAGTCCCAGGGATGTTTCAACAATTGAAAAGCAGAAGGATGATGTCATTAGAGAGCACAATATACAAATATGAGCTGACTTTTGAAGTCTCCCAGGAGCAAGCTAGCCAGGAGGAAGCTGGCCTGACCATCTTTGTCCTGGTTAGGAGAGGGGCAGCCACTGAGAGTCCCTCAGGTCAGTTTGTCTCATTATTCCACACTTATAACTCTGAGTTTAATGTGGGAGCCATTCCTACTTTGCTGTGTGTAGCTGAATTTCCAGGACTTAAGAGTGAACTTCCTGGCTCAGCCCCAATCGCTATGCCCTATAAGCATGTAGTGATACACAGCATGCATGAACTTGTGAGACACCAGGCACATGTTCTGAGTCACGAGGTTTGAGTCCAAGTAGACTCTTTGGAAATGGATAGTGTCTCTTCCACCTTTTCCACCTAAGTAATCACCGTTGAAAATGTTATAAAGAAAACATTTGGTTAAGAGTAGTAGCTGATCTTGGGTCATCCTGAGGGGGGGTGTGGTATTATCTCTAGACTGTGTGATCTGAGAATAGTGTACCCATAGCAGGAAGGGGGTGAGAAGGCAGAGTACACACCTCCTTCCTCGTCTGTCTCCCTGTGGGAGACCCTCACAGCAGCTCCTCATCTCTTAAATTTGAGTCATTCCCAACCCAACCACCAGATTCTGAGATCCATTCCCTTCCCTCTGAAGCTCAAACATGTAGTTAAAGCCAACATAAAATTTGAATTTATGAATAAAATTTCTTTTTTTGTCAGGATGCACTTCTCCGAACTTCAGAAAGGTGACTTACTGGCTTATTAATCCAGAGTATGTCAGCGTTGTCTGACAGAGATTCATCGGGACCAAAGTCAGTAACCGGCTGGGCTTCCACCCTGGAGCTCTGCTTCCTTTTGAGCATGCTGAAGTTAGCTTCGCAAGGCAGGTACAAAACCACAGTCTGGCAAAAGGAAAAGAGAATGCTTTATTAGCCACCTTCCCTCCATGTCAAATGCACCGAGTCCTTCAAGCATGAGTTCTGCCACTGGTAGATCATACATATGCTCTGTGATGCTGTATATAACAAACACACATATGTAGACACAGAAAAAGAACAAGATAAACTTGATATAGTAAAATCCAACTTTTTTCCTTCCAATCCAATAGATAATCTTATGTATTTCATAAATAGTTTAGAGACAACTGGTATAAAACAGCCTGAGCCAAATGTCTTGTCTCATAAGGAACACATATTGCTAGAAATTTCTTTGCTCCGTAGGGCTGCAACCATGGCCATAACAACAGGGATTTCCCCTATCATTTTAATGTGTTATTCACACGCTTCCCATAACCCTGAGATGACCTCCCAATGTCGGCTCTCTCAGGAGGGCTGAAGGCCACAGAGAAGAGGGAGGAAGCTCCAGCAGTCGGAAGCTCTGACATTGTTTGAACGCAGCGACCATCTAAAGCCTCATTGTTCCTCTAAAGTCAATTCTTCTTCAACTGCACTTGAAGACAGAGCTGGGATGCTGGCTTGCCCCCTGTTCCCACCATTCCACATTATATACATCCTGTTATATATGTCACCACCCTATGGGCACTGCCACTACCTTCTGAGGTTAGCAGACATTTAACAAAGGCCTTACTATACGTCAAATGACCAGTAAGCACAGCTTGATATAGGAAGAGTTTGGTCAAGACACGGTGCCTGGTTTATCTGTTTCTGGTTTTTCAGACAGTGTCTTCCTCTGGCTGCCTTTGAAACTGTGGCCATCTTCCCACTACTCCGTTCTTACTTCTTTGCAAAACTGTATACAGTGTAAACATTACATCGGATTCAGCCTTTTACAAATGTGGCAGCACACTAAGATGCCAATGCATTCTAGATTTAAAGAAGGCAGGAGAACCAGATGGGATTGAGTCTCAAAGAAAGAAAAGAATGTGATGAAGTTAGACAAGCATCGCTTGACACATTTAGTAGCCGCGTTTTATTCAATTTTAAAACTGGACTGACAGGAGGAAAAACACAGCACACCTTTTTGTTTGTTCTTTGTTTGAGATTAAGTCTTGCTGTATAGCCTTG
Organism: Acomys minous; assembly: GCF_964271855.1. NCBI lineage: Eukaryota > Metazoa > Chordata > Mammalia > Rodentia > Muridae > Acomys > Acomys minous. The sequence goes on along the minus strand of NC_140501.1, from coordinate 950,420 downwards.
CTTATTTAGAACTTGTTATGTAGACAAGGCTGCCTTCTAACAGTCAAGGATCCTGCTGCCTCTGTCTCTCAAGTACTGGGACCACAAGAGCTACCATCACGCCTGGTTCAGAAGAAATACTTGATGTTTTATGTATGCATAAGAAATTTCAGCCTTGAGGGAAGTGACAACTTGACCAACTAAGCAAACATAAGTTTGATAACAAGCCAAATATGATTATAAAGCTCTGAGTGTCGAGAGATGGGCACAGAGCGATCAGCACTCATAGGAGCACAGCTGAAGGCAGGCGACAGAAGACAGCACTCACCAGGCAGGAGATGGCAAAGGGACCGTAAAATGGAGCCATCTCAGTACCAGGAAAATCCACTTACGCATTGCCTGATGCTGCAGGGAGGTGGAGGAAGAAAACTCATCAATGTGTAGCTCCCCTTAGACAGAAGAGGAACACAAATGTGTTTTTCAAGGAGTGTAAATATATGCACTTGAAATTTTCACCGGGAAAGAAAATAAAATACAGTTCAGAACAAAGAAAATTTGAATATCCTTCTCTGTGTTTGATGGCCCACTTCTCTTTGCTATATGCGCCTTGGTCCTTCTTAGAAGCCGACTTTCTATAACATTCCTATTCCCAGAGGAAATCAAGCTACTTGTCTTTAAAGAGTGCTAGGTATTTTTGCAAGCTGTTGCTACTTGGAACACAGAATTTAAATATGGGCTTTGCAGTAGGTTTCACTAATTAATTTTATTTTACATAATTGGAGTTAGAGACTCTTGACATCCCATGTAAATGTATGCAAAATATTCAAATAATGCTTATTCTCTGGTTTACTGTGGGTTGTGGGGTGCACATCTGGTAACCTTAATTTGAGATATCTCTTGAATGGCAAGCACTTACTTATCCAGAGAGTGATTGCAAAATACTTTTTAAAATCCTTTAAGATGACAAAGGAGAAATAGAATGGTTGCACAATGGTGTTAAAATATTAAGCAAAGTTTTTAGAGAGACTTAACCCCTCTCAGTTTTCCACAGAGACAGAGGTTGATGGACATGTGAATTCAATGTACCTTTTATTTCCAATATCCTACCGGAAGGAAAAAATGTCTTTTGACTTGTTACCTGCAGAAATATACATACTTTATCAAGTATCCAGTTGGCTATATTTGATATCAAGGCAGTCAGACTATAACTGAACAACACCAGCTGTCCACTCATGCATATGCTTTTCAATTGGTGCCAACACATCACCAAATCTGAAATGATCTGTCCAAACTCCAAAGAATCACACCTTAAGACTTCTGAGGTAGCTCCGGAATCACTGCAAGTTGAGTAGCACATAAAATACTCAAGCAATCTGGGTGTGGTGGCGCACACCTGTAATCCCCGCACTCAGGGAGGCAGAGACAGGGGGATCTCTGTGAGTTTGAGGCCAGCCTGGTGGACAAAGTGAACCCAGAGCAGACAAGGCTACACAGAGAAACCCTGTCTCAAAAACCAACAGGGTCCATACGGATCTGTACCAGACGATTAAAGAAGAGGACATCTACCTCATCTCTAATCCAGAGTCAATATTCAGCTGGTAGCCTGCCTGTAAATAAAAATTTAATTTCTTTGGGGAGTCTCGCTGGGGAAACATGTTACTTTTAATGGCAGGCTGCATGCCCAGCAGTAGATGGCCAACCAAAAATGAACTCAACAGCATCTTTGGAGGTTCCCTGTCTCATAATGTTGTGCCAGTGTTTTTTCCTTTCTTTTAAATTTAATTTCATTATGATCCCTTAGATGTCTGTTATCTAATGAGAGACAAAAGCAGATGAATCTGGATTCAGAGGTGAAGAGTACAGGGAGAGTAATCTTTATATGCTATGTGAGAAAAATAATATATTTTCAATAAAAGGAAAAACATTCAAACAATAAAATACATTCAAGTCTCAAATGTACAAAAAATTTTCATATAAATTTACGGCCACTGGATTTATCAATTTTCGTTTGCACTCAGTGTTGTTGAACACCTGTGTTCATGTTCAGTCAATATAACAGAGCACAGAGGACTTTTATGTCCCTGATAACGACCAGTGTGGATATTTAAGTATCCTAGGTGACCTCTCTATTTTGATGTAAATTGTTTCTGTGTATTTTTTTCCTTATCACTATTATGCACTAGTAAGCCAATATATCTTTTTGTTTCTAGAAGTATCCTTGATAAGGCAGTGTGCTAGGTTTGAAAGACGTGACTTTCAAAAGCCTTTTGCACTTATTACAAGTTGATGTTTAGATAGTTTAATATTGGGATAGGTTGCATCATCTCTTACTCAGAAAACAGCAACTCAGCAAGAAAACACATTCTGCTTAGCTGTTCTCATTAAATGGCTAAAGTACAGTTAACCTATGTCAGCAAGCTTAATCTATTGCCATCTTTTCCTTATGTGATTGCTACCCTCTTTTCAAATTTAAAATGCATTAAATGCATTAAAAAAATGGAATTATTCAGGTTTGTTGTTTAACTATGAGCTATTTGCAACACTGTGGCTCAATTTCTCTTCTTGGAGCTATCGGACTTGGAATTTGAAATGTTACATCTTCTGAATATTGGTTTACAAGATTGTCTTCCTCTGTCTACCCCAGTTGCTTTTCTTAATGCCTTCGATGTCTGTTACCCACAGCTAATGTCTCACCACCACTGAGTCATGTGTCTGTGCTGTGTCTCACATACAGGGCAACAACACAGTCCAACCTGACAGACTTGATGGTGGTAGCTTATCTCTGTTTCACTCTTGCTGCTCGGGGTCCGAGTCCTCCAGGTGCTAGACACACCCATCCTACACCTCAGCAGTGGCATCTTTTTAAAAGACTTATTTAGTTTAATTGTGTGTGAGGGTGGGTGTTTTAGCTGCATTTATTCTGTACACTGCACACATACCTGATGCCTCCAAAAGGCAGAAGAAGATGTTGGATTTCATGGGACAAGAGCTACAGATGCTTGCAAACTAGCTGAAACTGGATCCTCTGGAAGAGCAGCCTAACTGCTGAGCTACCCAGCCAGCCACAGTGTAGTCATTAAAGGCCCAATTCATTTAATTACCTAATTACCTTTCAGATCATAGGATCTCAACTCTGAGGTTCCTTCTGTTTGTTTATTTGTTTGTGGTGTCACAATGAATTCTCTCCCGACCCTACATACTGTCACAGGTTTGGCAAAGGCTCTCATTGAGTACAGTTCAAGGCCCTGGAGAAGCATTTTATTATGTCCTCACCTTTATATGAAAAATAAAAATCACATGATATCATTATATTAGATCCAAAATAGTTAACAAAATTAAATTTTTATAATAAAACTGAAAATTAAGTATGGAAGAAATGCTCTTTACATAATGAATTCCAAATATGACAAACCCACACCTAACGTCATGTTGAATGATTAAAAGCTTAAAACTTTCTCTGAAAAGAGACAATCATACCACTGTCCAAATTGACATTAAGAAAAGTATTTGGAGTATTGTGCAGAGAAATAAAGATACAGGAAAACATTCCCCCAAGTTGAAAAGCAGGAATGTAAATGGACCATGTTTGCAGGTGTATGGTACTCTATGTAGAAAACTTGCAGGACACAGCCAAAGCTTGCTGGGACTCATTTATTAAATGAATTCTAAATTTATAGGGTACAAAAAACTCCCAGAAATCCAGTAACATTGCTGTATGCAAACAGAAATCGATCAAGAAGACAATTTCTTTTCTAATATCTACAATAAAATAAAATATATAGGAATAATTTAGTCAAGGAGATATTCAACCTCCACAATGAAACACTAAGCATTGGTTAAGTAAATTGAAAGAGACACAAATAAATGAAAAGATTGCCCATGTTCATGGATTATTTTTTATGCTTTTATCAGTCATTTTATTCTTTGAGATTATAATATCTTTTCCTCTTCCCATATCCTTTCTCCAAACCCTTCCATTTACCATTCCTTGCTCTCTTCTTAAACCTATAGCCTCTTCATTAATTGTCCTTACATGAATATCCGCTTTGTCTGTCGCCAATCCATTATTCCTAATTACTGTATTTAATTCAAAGTTAAAAATTTCTTAACGTCTGTGTGCAATTTGTTATAACTGAAAGATTTATTATTTAAAAATGAAAGTTTAAACAAACACTAGTTTGATAAAGTCATAGCACATATTTTATATAAGAATCCCTGAAGAAGGCAAAAGTCACTGACCTCCTTCCTTTCTCTTCATTAGGTGGCAAGATCTGCTGACACAGGATCAAGACCACTACTTTGGGTTACTGATGTGCACAAATTTTGCAGTCTTCATGGGTACATGTGAAATTATTTGCCTATCTTACCCAACACACACCCACTTAACTGTGCACTGCTGCTGAGTAGCTCTGTAGCTCTGCTACAATTTAGGCAAATCAATCAATCAATCAATCAATCAGAGAGTAAATTTCAAATAACACATCTCTAACTGCTAACTCCAAACCTACTTTTAATGCCTTTGGGAGAACAGCCACCATTGCTTCCTAAAGCTGTTCCTCTATTCTTGTTACACAATTATATTGACCAAACCAAACCGAACTGTTGGGAGATGGTCTGACGTATTTTGATGTTAATTACTGTTTGTTGTCTCTGTGACCCACCTTTTGTTTAATAAAAAGCCACCCCACCTGGGCAGAGCAAAGGAGATAGGTGGGGCTAGGAGAGAGATGAATTCTGGGAAGAAAAAGGACGGCCACAGGGATACAGGAGAGAGACCTGAGGAGAGGAGAGGAAGGCCGCCATGGGTTAGCTGGAGGAGAAGCACGTGGCTGGCATGGATGGAGAATCCGGCCCAGATGAAGACCATTAGCAAGTATATAAAATTATAAATGACAGGTAGCTCGATAGAAGTTATTAGAGGCAGATGGCGTGGGATTGAGGCAGGGATCCCATGCCTGCCCCACTACGGGAGGTAGTTTAGAGGATTGACATCTGCCCTGCCCCAGGTTAACTGAGGCTATTTTAAAATATAACAAGTGTCTGTATCTTTCTTGATTGCTAGCCAGGCCTACAGATAACACAGATAATATAAAAACAATACCAAACCATACAAACAAGCAAAAACAAAACAACTGTTTGTGGGCAGTACTTAATCTTCTTCCCAGAATACCTTGTGCTACATGTTCCAGACACAACAGGTAACACAGTTGATTTAAAGGTCGGGTAGGTGGGAAGGGAGAGCAGCTTATCAATTGAAAGAAAATCTCTCCCACTGCTTGCCTATGCACCAGTCAAACCCCCACCCGCTGGAGCTCTCATTCTTCTGCACCTTACCACTATGTCTGCCCTCCTGACCCCTGGGCTTCAGAACGCCTCTGTAATATCAGGTGAGGGCAATACACCAGCAAGGCCCTTCCTGCTTTGAAATTCTCAAGCTTCAAGTTAAATGATTAGATGTACCAGCTTGTTTTAGTTCATTTTCATCAGCACAAACAGTGTTAGTTCGCTATAGAAGAGTTAGGGGGAAGTGAATAACATTAGAGACAAATATTAAAGCCTCAGGAATTCCAATTCTAGGGACTCGGTCATTTTCTAAGTGCACACTGTGTGTCAGCCACTGGGCTTCAGGAAAAGCACTAATCGGATATGTAGATGAGAAAGGTATCACTGCATTTTTTGGGAGATAATTGAATTTGATGCCACCAATTTGTTGGTTTGGGCATTGCAACTTCAACTCCTATTTCAAGGCTCTAATTCCCCCTTTTTTTTCTTAATATGGCCACAGAACCCCAAACATAAAACCATTAAGATTGGTGTCTGAGTGATTGTAAAGATGGGTCAGTAATTAAGAGCACTTGCTGTCCTTGCAGAGGACCTAGAATCTAGAATTCCCAGAATCCACAATTGTCTGGATCACCAGTTTTAGAGCATCCAACACCAGCCCTCCAGGGCTACCCTGGAGTCACTGGACTCACATGGCACACATGCATACATCCAGGAAAACACCCATACACAAATAAGTGAATATAAAAGGCTTATGTTTGAACAAGCCCTTCTAACAACCTTCCTCCCCCTTTCACACTCAAATCTTCACCATACTTTAATACACAATGAAAATGCTTGAAGACAAATGGGGATAAATTGGGATACCAGCTCTGGGTACTGGAATAGGGACAACCAATATTCTGTTGCCTTCGACTTCTCTTTGCCAACGTCCTTCTTAGACAGAAGATGTTCCCACTTCCAGAAAATGCATGCATCATTTTATGTTTTATGCCATTATTTAAGTTAGAGGAAAACATCCCACTACTTCTTTTGTCTCACTGTCTGTTATCCGGCAACCGTTTGCCCTGTTTTATGCTTATTCACTTGGCTCGCCTCGCTGGCTTCCCTTCCACCTTCAACGCACAGGTGGGCCCTTGAGCCTCTGACCTCACACTTCTCTCTACTTTGCCAGGTGTACATCCCATCACTGGGTCCAATGGCCAAAAGTCCTCTTCCTCTCCTAGACCAGATCATTTGCCATGGCCTAGTAGCTGAGTCTAGCATGCTTTCTCTGGAGTCCTCTACCATCCCTTCCAGACATCTTGGAGGCCTCACAGCCTAGTACGCAGGTCCCAGTATTTCATGAAACTCAAAACCAGGAATCCCAGTGCCCTTTGTTTACTCACTGCTTAATTACTGATTTTATTTTTTCAAAATAGTCAAAACTATTTAAGAAGGGACAAAATTTGACAGGAAACCTAATGCTATTTCTCAGTAGGTATGTTTAACTATAGGTAAATAGCTTCAGAGCCATAAATGCACACACATACAGAGAAACCTAAAAACACCCCCACCTCACCCCCAGCCCACATATGTGTGAGGCAATCACGATGTGAAACACAAAAGTTTACAGAATAAAATAGTGAGTTTATTTGGTCCATTTCCTTCCTAATTATGTTTATTCCCATGCAAAAACAGACACTTTTCAATTAAATGTTTATTGGAGGCTCATTATGTACCATGCGCTGTCTTTTTTGTGGGGGGAGGAGGGGTGTAAAGGAATTGTATTCTTTTATTTTTTATCGAATCAAGCATAGACACAAGAAAGATCTCCTGTGAATGCAAGCAACGCGCTGCCCTTATATCACACATTAGCTCACTCAGTTCTTACAAGAATCCCTTTACAGACCAAGGAGCCCCAGTAATAAAGCTGACCTAGTGTGTGAACCAAGGCAAGGCAGCTCACAGAACCACTAAATTAAAATTTTAAGTTATCTTTTCAATAAATAGCAGAACTGTTCTTTGATAGGAGGTGATCGGATCCATTCTTTGCCTGTCTTATCTAGAAGTTTCTGGTAATGAAGTGCTATATTATCTCCAGAGGTGGTACACTGCTCTGGGCCCTCCAAGAGAGAATGGCTACACACTGAGAAGTCTAAAGGAGCAGTTCTGAGGTCCAGAGATATATGCAATACATTTTCCCAAAGTGACCTTGAGTGAAAGAAAAAAAAAGATTAATGCTCCCAAGACTGCTCATATACTGTGGTGGTTTGAATAGACTCATGTGTTTAGAGGCTTGGCTCATAGAGAATGGTACAGTTAGGAGGTGTGGCCTTGTTGTTGGAGGAAGTATGTCTCAGTCTCCTTCTGCTGCCTGTGGATCAAGATGTAGAACTCCTCCAGTGACCCATGAAAGTCTTCACTACCAGGAGATTGGGATAGATGTGAGGACATCCTACTGGCACTGTAGGTAAGAGAAATATAGAAAAATGGGGAAATAGAAGGATCCAGAGGGTCCTAGAAACCTACAAGAAGAACATTGTGATGGGTGGATTGGGGCCCAGGGGGGGTCTGCTCAAACTATTGCACTAACCAAGGACAATACAAATAGTAAACATCGAAGCCCTAGTCTGATTTAACCAATGGACAGGACATTTTCCAGTTGTGTGGAGAGCGGGGACTGACTCTCACATGAACTCTGGTGCCCCATATTTGACCACCTCCCCTTGGTGGGGAGGCCTGGTGGCACTCAGAGGAAGAATAAGCAGGCTACCAAGATGAGACTTGATAGCCTATGACCATATAGTGGGGGAGGAGGTCTCTCTCGGTCATAGATCTAGGAGAGGGGAATAGGGTGAAAGCAGGAGGGAGGGATGAATGGGCAGATACAGGTGATGGGATAACAATTTAGTTGTAATCTGAATAAATTAATAAAAAAATAAATAAAAAGATGTAGAACTCTCAGCTCCTTCTCTAGCTCCAAGGATGCTTCTTGGATGCTGCCATGCTTCTGGCCATCATGATAATGGACTAGACCTTTGGATGGTAACCAGCCCAATTAAATGTTTTTCTTTATAACAGTTGCTGTGATTGTGGTATCACTTCACAGAAATAAAAGTCAAACTAAGATGTGTGTTTATATATTTGACTGTTTATTAAAAGAGGAAAAATGGTTCATAAACTCCTGCTTATATTTTTGAAGAAAAAGAAGACTGGACATTGTGGAGTCCTTTCCTTCCCCCTTCCCCCCTTTCTGTCTCTGTCTCTCTCTCTGCTGAAATGTGAGAACAAACACTTGGTGAGACCTTGCTATCAGCCAGGCAATGCGCCACACCTCCTGACATCTTTCTGAAGTAGGTCTTAGTGTCATCCACACTGGATAGAATAAAATTCTGAGGCAAATGTGTTCAGATCCTCAGGTGGGTCAGAGGACAACTTTCTAAAATTAGTTGCCTCATTTTTTTCATGAGATCTTGGGATGGAAGTCATGTCACCAGCTTTTTTTTTTTTTTTTTTTTTTTTTTTTTTTTTTTTGGCAGTGCATTTACCCCTGAGACATCAGACATCATATGTGCTTAGAGTGGTACTGTTTTAGATGATGCTCATTTACAATTAAATTATGCTTTTTAGACCTTTAAACTGGAGGCTGGAGAGATAGCTCAGCAGTTAAGAGCACTGGCTGCTCTTCCAAAGGACCTGCGTTCAATTCCCAGCACTGACATGGCAGTTCACAACTACTTATAACCCCAGTTCCTGGGGACCTGACACCTTCACACATACACACAGGCAAAACACCAATGCACACAAAATTTAAATATTATTTAAAAAAATAAAAAGAAACAAAACTTTACACCACTACATTTGGTAAGATTATTTGTCATGAATTTAGGTGCAGGATTTTGCATAGATCACTTCAGCCCTTGTGATTGCACCTGAATGCCTGCCTCTGAATTGCCAGGCTCTTCAGCTCTCTCAGAAAGCTCCTTTCAACCCAACCGACATCCTCTGCTCGGGTACTTTTTTAAAGCTGGTTACATCTTTTTCCTCTCACTCTTCTCTTTCGGTAGAGAGGAGATGGAAAGGTGAGTGGTTTTCTCTGACCCCCAGCCTACAGCCCTCCCAGGCCACATCACAGAGGGCATGAGAGCATCAGGTTATCAGAACTGAGACGTGCTGGAAACTTCAATTCTTGGGGGTCACAGTAGAGCAGCTATGCTCCCCTTTCCCCTGCTTTTCACTGTAGTTACAAGATCCTTTAATTTTTCACCTCAAGGCTAGGAAAACTGTTGAGACATTGCTGTGAATCAGGCATTGTTCCCAGTCCCTGCTGTCTCGCTGAAGAGGTTCTTACCCTCAGTGTGCACATCAAAATCCCAAGGCAAACAAATTTGTAGTCTAGTTTTGTATGAAAGTATCTTCTGATTTTTGGCTGTATGTGATTTTTTTCTCTTCTTCTCTCCCTTGCTTTATCCCGTTTACTCTCTTTCTCTCTCCCCCCACCATATCCCTTTCTCCTCTCCGTCTTCCAAATGCAGCTTTTCTCTTGGGTACATGTTCTGTGTCCTGACCTTCACTAACACAGATGTCCTTCTGTGAGAGCAGACTGCTGCCATCTTCTCCATTTCAAACAGGATGCCAGGCCACCCAAGGTGAGCGGCCACACAGAAGCAGACAAGCTCATCCAGGCTCCATCTTCAGAGACAGACACTCCCTTTCTCTTTGTCTTTTTCCAACATACTGACTAGAAACAGAAAATGAATCCTTGATTTTTTTTTCTGAATCTACTTCCTAAACTTCAAAGAACAGCAGCATATGATTTTCCTCTAGTTCTTTCTAAAATGATGCTAAAAGCAATGCAATCACTTTATCAAGGGTCTGAAGGTTTTTTGTTTGTTTGTTTGTTTGTTTGCTTTTGTCTAAATTATGAAAATTCAACTTAATTTGACATTGGGTTTAGTAAAAGAACTCAAAATAAACTATAATGTCCCAGTTTCCTTTTGTCTTATAACTGTATGTGTCCAAACTAGCATAGTGTGTCTGGGGGAGAGGAAACAAGTCTGTTTTTGTATTACACATGACTCTGCAGTTAAAACAAATCAAATAAGCAAACAACAGCGACACAAAAGAAATCTATTATTCAGGCATGGTGGTGCAGGCCTAATATTCAAGTTACTAAGGAGTCTGGGCCAGAAAAAACACAAATTCAAAGCAGCAGGGCTTTAAAGTGAGTTGAAGGCAAGCACTGGCAACTCCGTGAGACCATGTCTCAAAGCCGACAGTAAAAACAGGGCTGAGGGAATGGTTCAGCGACAGGACACTTGCCTAATGTCCGTAAGGCAGTGGTTTCACTCTTCAGTAGTTCAATATATGGATGAGTGTGTGGGTACAAAATTATCTTACATTGCATGAATACTTAACATAAACCATTTCCTCTGAATAAAGCTCTAGGTAATCAATATTATTCATTATAGGAACAATGCCCTAGCAGATATCCAAGATTTATTCATTGTGCAAAAATGAACTTCATAACCAGCACTTACCAACCACCCCCCCATCCCCTGCCAATTTCTTCCTGCTCTGTTCCTTGGAACCCAGCATCTTACTCTATGCTTCTGTAGATCTGATGATTTTAGATTCCCTATTGACCACAAAGTGAGGAATAAGGAAGCCATGGAGATTGAGGATCCTCTCCCAGCCTTTGCTCATAAAATTCAGCCAACATATTGAACCTATACTTGCTGTCTCCTCTAGAACATACATTTCTAACTCTTTGACATTCTGAATAAAACACAGGTGTATGAATATTTTAAGAAGAGAATGTCCAAGTTAAGAACCAGCACAGGTTAATCATGCAATCAGTCTCGGAAGCTGCTCTTATCCTACAAGGAGAGAACTGACTTCTGAGAGATGCCCTTTAACATCCACAGGCATACCACAGCAAGCACGTGCCTGTGCGGTCTCCTCGGCAGTAAGGTATTACTACCAAGTTCTGGTATGGAATCAGAAGCAGCAGCAACAGCTAGCGCTATTATTTTGAGGGTCTTCACAACACGTCGGACCAATAATTCAAGGGGAAGGGGAAGTCACAGCACAGAAACCATCAGGATAACTCATGACGGTAATGACGTGGATAATTCCTCTTCCTGTCTAGCGTTCATAGTGCTAGAAGGTAAGTGCTATCTATGCAGCCTGCTGAGGGAAAAGAAAAAGTCCCCAATATCTTAGTAAGCTGTGAACTACAGTGGACCATGGTAATGACAAGATACGCCCTGGGAGCATTAGAGCCATAAATGTTGTGGGGTTAACCAACCTCACTGGGCTGATTGAGATTGGATTTGAGGCCTGTTCTGCACGAGAAACACATCTGGCCAAGAATCCATGGCTGAGGAGTCCACAGGCCTCAGACATGACCCAACCATTGTTATTCTCATAAATCAATATAATAGCAGACTGTCTTCTAAATTCTTATATATTATAGTTTAGTCCATCTCTCAGACCTCATCAGAAAAGTTTCTTTGTACAATGGGTAGTGGTTAATGCTGACACTCACACTTGTCAAGGGGCAGAGATAAATGTCAGTAGACTCCTCAGCCATAAGTGGTATATCTACATCATAGCCATAGCCACGGTGGAAGAGAGAGGGGAAGCATTATAAGAGCTGGATGCAGAAGAGGACCAGAATGAAGCCATCTTCTGGACATGACAGGGCCAACTGCTGCACTCCTGAACTTACAGAGCTCTGGTTGTGTGTACAAGAGTAAAACTGTCAACATTCTAGGTGGGTGTGGAAGAGGTTCACAAGCATTTTCACCAATCAGGGAGCTCTGAGTAGCTGGTGGCTTCTAGGAAAGAGAGTCAGTTTTACTTAAGGGTGTGACTCTTGGTAAGTTGACTGTACTTTAGTAGATGACTTTATGAGGGATATCTGGGCAGCACAAATTTGACTGGTTGTATTTTTTTAAAGACAGGAAGTTGGGGATAGGAAAGTGAGAGTAGATCTGAGCACTGTAAAGGGAGTAAAGTGAGTGAATACAATTAAAATATATTACATGAAATTCTCAAACAATACAATTATTTTAAATAAAAGAAATATTTTAAATGAGAAATTGTTTTAAAGGTCACCAGGGGAAGTTATTTTTCTCCATTAAATATCAATATCATCACACACACACACACACACACACACACACACACACACACACACATACATATAGTTGAGAGAAATGAGGGTAATAATTCAAGAAAAGTTCTTCCTAAATCAGCAAGTTTTATTTTTCTTTGTTTCTCATTTATAACATACATTTTAATTTCTGTGCTTTAGCCCATGGAAAGACTGATTGAATATACTTCCATGTTTCATGCTTAGAAGGTTTCTGTATGCTCCAGTTTTATATTGTTTAGCTTTTAAACTCCATTAAAGACTTACAACTAATGTCTACTGGCTGTAGAACATGAAAGACTTATCTTGTTTCTACAAATTTGTATTTTAGCTGTTGTAGAATTCAACAATCTGTACTTTTAGAATGTATTTGTCTTCTAGAGAGATAAAGAAAAGACCTGTAGCTGCTTGAGGGGGAGCTGAGGGCGTGTGAGGAGAGTTGGGGGAAGGGTACCCTGATCAGAATACACTGTAGAAAATTGTTTTCAATAAAAGTATTACGTAATCATTTTGTTAAAATATTCCTCTACTCCAGAAGTGATATTCAAAATTATATGTAGGTTTTTATGATAACTGTTAAAATATAACAACTAAAACAATTGAACTTATGCTTTTAAAAAATAAGTAATTTGTTTTTGAAGTCATGACAAAATACTAATAAGAATGTTCAGAACCCTATTCTCTTAGAGACACAACTTGTGCTCCATCCATTCTCCCATTCAGTCTCTTGTCTGGTCACTAACTCTGTTAGGACTTTGTTTTTACTGTTACTATTGTCATCCACATCTATCTTCATTTCCACCAGCAAATCATCTAGTTTTTTTTCCAGGGATTCTAACACTTGCTACTGATGAATATAGATTATTATACATCTGACAGAGGATTAGCATCTAGTATTTACAAAGAACTCAAGAAAAAGAAAAATCTAAGAAGCAAAAAAATCAAACAACCCATCAATACACACACTAATGAAATGAAGAGAATTCTCAACATATAAAACACAAATTGTCAACAGAGGAAAAAATACTCTATATAATTAGCTATCAGGAAAATGAAAATTAAAGTTATAATAGGATTCTGTCTTATCCCAGACAATAGCAATAACAACGAAAGAAAACAGTAAATGCTAGCAAGGGTAGGAGACAGAGGACCCACTACACTGCTGGTGGGAATGAAAAGTGGTCAGGTCATTGTCAAAGAGTACGGCGACTCCTCAACAGTGTAAAACGAGAACTATCCACAGCCAAATCATACACTCCTGGGAATAAAAACAAAGGACTCTAAACAAGCAAACCACAGTGATGTCTGCCCGACCATCATTATTGCAGCACCTAACACAATAGCCAAGCTATGGAATGAGCCCAGATGTCTGGGAACAGACCAATGGCTAAAATTTTAAAAAGTGCTGTGTACACCATGGGGTTTTACTCTGTTGTAAAGATAAATGAAACATACTTGCTAAATAATGATTGCAACCGGAGATCACCATAGTAAGCAAAGTAAGCTAGGCCATAAACCAAGATCACTTTCTCTCACTTGTGGACCCCAGGTTGTTTGCAGATGCATAAAACCATATATATAACATAACATACTCATTACCTGTATATGAAAGCATGAACGCACGGAGAAGAACAGAGGCCAGTTTGGGGAAAGGAACACTAGAAAAAGGCCGTGGGGTAAGTATGGTCAGAGAGTACGATATACTAGAAACTGTCCCTAAGAAACCCATTACTATACACAATAAATACATGCAAAAATACTAGTACATACTAAAAACTAGAAATAATATAGCTCTTGTTATCCATTTGATCTAGAGGTTTTTATAATTTATAATTGACTCGCCCATGATTTCATTTTCAATTTTTATCTTTCCTTTCTCTGTGTAATTCTCACTTTCCCATTCTCGTTACTTCTTAACCTGGAAGCAAATGTTAATTCCTACTGTCCTTTTAGGGCACAGAACTCTGAGAAGACACTAATTCTCCAAGCCATGTCTTCTCCCATTCATAGCTATCAGCAACACCAGCTAAGCATTCTACAGTGCTAAAACTATATTTGTAGTCTGAACTCATAACTTTATTCAGGATGGCAACTATAACTGCTGTACGTGCTTTTTTTCTCTTGGTTTAACTATTTTTCTGACATTCATATACTTTGGCCTCACTGTTTTCAGTAGCTCGGCATGCATTTTTTCCATCGCGTCTCTAAGAGAACTGTCCTGTAATATCTTCAGAGTTACTCATTTTAGGGATGTTGTTTCACTTCTTGTAGATAAAACTTGGGGGAGAGAGAGTATCAAGTCGGCATGAATTATCCATTTTTATACATTTAATTTTAAAGAAGCAAACACTTGGTCAGAATGCTGTTGGGCTATTTTCCTTCTCATTCTCAAATTCAGTCTTCACTAGGCTATATGTAGATGTTGGCTCTGCTTTATTTATTTTTCCTGCAACATGATCACCTATTTTGATCTGTGTATTTGGATACTTTTTTTTTTTTATCTAAAAAGGGAAAATGATCTTATTTCACTCTAAAATATGGCTGTGTTCCTCTCGTGCCGCTTTCTTGGTCGGGAAGAGCATGTGTGTGTGTCTTTGTTGGCTGCCCCTCCCATGTGTGTGTGTCTTTGTTGGCTGCCCCCCCCATGTGTGTGTGTCTTTGTTGGCTGCCCCCCCATGTGTGTGTGTCTTTGTTGGCTGCCCCCCCCATGTGTGTGTGTCTTTGTTGGCTGCCACCCCATGTGTGTGTGTCTTTGTTGGCTGCCACCCCATGTGTGTGTGTCTTTGTTGGCTGCCCCCCAGACATGCAACCCTCTCTGCAGACAAAGTCTTTCTTTCATCTCCTCCCTTTGCATAATTGGATATGATTTTCCCTCTTCATCTCCCCATAAATGACTCCTTTGGCTACAGGGTTCTGGCTTCTTCCATTTCTAACCCTCCTCTGCCACCTCCCTGCACCTGCAGATGCTCTGGACTTGCCAATGAGCATATTCCATCGGCCTAACCAACTCCACCTGCCCTGGGACCTGCTGGGGGCTCAGAAGTGACAGGCTTATCTCACCCACACCCAGTGCAGTGTTAGCCACCACTGCCCTGGCATTAGGGGGTTTTTCTGGAATTTCTCTTTCTTAGTTTTCATGCCAGCTGTAAACTGCAACATCTCTATGGACTCAGCCCAAAAGGTGTCTAGAGTCCAGGGTCTATGTTCATATTCTTCCCCACCTTGGGGTGCAGAGGTCTCACTAAAAATTCTTTTGATCACTTCTGTGAAGTCTAAACAAACAAACAAAAGGAAAACAAAATTAGACTGAGCCTCACTCCCATTTTTCCTAAAAACTCTCACACTCATTTACTTTTCTTCAGATTTCAAGTTTTATAGTTTTTCGGCTTTGATTTTAGTATAGAAGTTCAATTCTATTACTTGGTTTTCAGAAGAACTTCTTATAAGTCTTTAAATAGTGCAAAGGCCATAAGGCTAAGTCATTTTTTTCTTCTTTCAGAGGGAAGGTCACTCACACATGTTTTTAAAATGACAATTTTTTTTCTAAAGCACAGAATTCAATATATATATACATTATATTTTATGGGGTTGAAGTGATGACTTAGCAGTTAAGAGCATGTACAGTCTGGGTTCAGTTCCCGACACCTGCATGACGCCTCACAATCTCTTCGAGCTCTAGTTCCAAGATATGTGACATTCTCTGGTCTCCACAAACACCTGCACACATGTGGGACACATAAGCTCACAGAGCCACACACACACATCATTACAGAGGAAATTTTTAAAATGGAGATTAAAATTTATATATGTGTTTGGATAAATATGCATATATCCATAAAGTTCATGTTCCTTTTCTTAAGAACATAATTCTTAATAACTTTTTGAGGGGAAAAAAAGGCCTTAAGATAGAAATTAATTAATGTATCATTATTTCCTTTCAGGGCATTTCTTATAGTGGTGAAAAAGTAGAAGCAAAAAGTATCCAATCACAGATGTAGCAGGTTTATCAAGTGAGGTTGTTTGTTGGGGGATAGTGCTAGATAGTCTTACAAATTTTAAAGTAAGCCAACTATACAGAAGCACGTAATAGTATGTACATAAATAGTATGTAGAGCCAAAGGCATAGAGACTGATTAACATTATGACCACAGTTATGTAAAGTTCTGAACTTTACAAGGCTACTAAAAACATAAGTATTACAACCACTTGTATTAACTTGTTTAAAATTTATTTGGATACCTCTTTCCCCCACCGTGTAGACGACTCTATCTCCTTTATTATTTGAAATAAAAAAACCTACTTAGTTTCACCAACATGAGTTCCTACACATAAGCTGAACAAGGACAAAGCAATAGGCATGCTGCTGTAGACAGGAGGAAGCCACGACCTCACCCCAGAGGAAAGAAGTACAGACAACTAAGGAATGCTGAAAGTAAGAAACAGTCTTCCCCAGGAAAGCACACACCAAATCCTTACCCGACAGCAATGGTCAGACTGAAAACATACACACAAGTAGCATTATATAGACTGATCAGGCTATAGTTAGGGGTGTGTGTGTGTGTGTGTGTGTGTGTGTGTGTGTGTGTGTGTGTGTGCGCGCGCGCGCTTGGACAGTCCAGATGTAAAAAAAAAAAAAAGCCACACCTGCTGTTGAGAAACTACCTCAGTCCCTGCTCCTCTCCCTGGTAACACGAAGTCACAGCAGAAACTATTTAAAAACAAAAGCAGACATATCCACCTGTTAATTTTTTATCTCATGTGAGAGGCTAAAAACAACAGAAACAAAAGCCACAAGGGGCCTTACTTCCCGTTTCCCACAGGGGAAATTGGGCCTTGAGATTAAAATCTTCCAAAGGGTGTGTGTGTGTGTGTGTGTGTGTGTGTGTGTGTGTGTTCACACACCCTTCACAATATAGTCCTTGGAAATCTGGGCCCAGAGCTGAATTTTTTTTTTCCTATCATAAAGAACTTAGGGTCCAGGTTCAGGGATATTATGTTTTTCTCAAAGGCACATTTAAGTCAGAGAAATACCTAGCCTTGGGGTCAGGGTTCTGGGCCCACTTCCTGATTCCAGCCAGGCCCACCAAGCTGGGCTCCTCAAGTTTCAAAGACAAAATGGAGTGGATTTGGCAAGACAAGACTTTGCTTGCTCGTGCAGGCTACCCTAATGACAGCTGCTCAACCAGGCCAATTAATAAAATTAGGGCAATTTAGCAAACAGCAGTCCTAAGGATCATGGGGTGGGATAAGGCCAGAAAAGCCTTCCCAAAAGCTGATGGAGCAAAGGTACCTCCCAACCCCTCCTCCCCGTTGTGGGTTGACCCTGGTGAAGGCCAGAGGCAGACAAGGCCAGCTCAGTGGTCTCCACGCACATCAGCCCCACCCCCAGCCACCTGCTTCCCACACCTCCAGCACCTGCTGGATGCCCAGCCTGGGCAGGCCCCATCCAGCGGCCCAGGGCTTCCCACTGCTGGCCTTGGAGCACCTTGAAAGGGTCCGGAGGGCGCACGGTGGCTACCAGGGTCCCTTCCCCGCGCGCCCCAGATTGAGTTGTCCGCGCCCTCCCGCGTTCCCAAACCTTCCCCAGGCTGGGCCCCAGCGAAGGGAGAACCAGGCGCCTCCCGGCCTTCTGCACTAGGCTCGGTGCCCGCCACGCTGCAGCCACCAGGGCCGCGGCCTAAACCAACCTGTAACAGCAGGGCGCGGAGCGGTCATGGTGCAGGGGCTGCAGCAGCGCCAGCGGGCGGGATCCGTGGCGGGCGCGCCGGCCTGGGCGGGCGGGGACGCGGCCCCTCACCTACGGCGGCTCAGTCAGCTCCGTGCTAGTCCCGCACTAGCGTCTGCAGTACCGGTGAGGGGCGCGGGGAGAGCGGCGGGGGTCCTGGCCTTGCTTTTATTTATTAGCTTGCCTTTTTGCAGTTGGCTTTGCTGCGCGAGATACAGAGAGAGGATGCTCAAGGCAGCGCCGCCGCAGCTGGCGGCCAGTGCCAGGGTCTGTACTTGCAGGTGGCTTCCCTCTCTCTGCCTGCAGCCAGTCTCTCAGCAACAGCTGAGCAATCTTCTCGGGCTGCTCTGGGGGCTCCTGCTTCTAGGCCTGCAAGCCCCAGAGTGTGCTCCTATGGTCCTACTTTATGTAAGGTTGCTAGTTAGGACCACTCCTGATGGTGACACTGCTAAATAATAAATACATCAGTAACATTTTCAGTCTTTGGAATATGTTGCCATGTTCATACACGGTTAGCCACGTACCCTATTTGCAGTACCAAGATAGCCTGAAGTTGGGGTCTACAAGAGTAGGAATCCCAGTAGGGTAAGTGTAGAGGCATTTTGCATCTCAGATACCATGTGCGGGCCCAGGAGGCACCTTCCACTGCCCTCTCTCATTCCTAAAGGTTTTCATCTTGACATGTAATCATGCAGGTATTCATACACACACACACACACACACACACACTCTCTCTCTCTCTCTCTCTCTCTCTCTCTCTCTCTCTCTCTCTCTCTTGTAGTTGGCTCTGCAGCAGTAGGGATATAGAATCAGATGAGACCCTTAAGTGAACAACTGCCTATCACAAAATATTGTATCCTTAGCAACAAAAGTAAAATAACACTGTCTCTCCCTCCCTCCCTCCTTCCCTCTCTCTCCCTCCCTCCCTCTCTTCCTCCCTCCCTCTCTCTCTCTCTCTCTCTCTCTCTCTCTCTCTTTCCCTCCCTCCCTCTCTCTCTCTCAACATGTATTTTCTGGCCTTGTATATTTGAATTACCACCTTTACAAACAAACAAATTTTCACAATCCTATTATGTAGTTTGTGGAGTTTTTGCTTCTTTGTTTCTGTTGTCCTTTGGTAAGTTTTTGTTTGTGGTTGCTTAAAGGGACATGTTAATAATTAGTGTTTCACAATAAATAGAAAAGTGAGGGTTTTTTCCATCAAATTTCTGGAAACTTCAGAATAACCAACACTATAAAAAGCTGTACTTAAGACAAAGGGCTAAAATATTTTCATAATAAAAATAATTTCAATACTGGTAAATCCATAACTAATTTATTATTTTTTTTTACTGGTTCATTTGATCATCTGTCTCTGGTATCATTTTTAAACCTAAATACTACTTTATTGCTAGGTTTTTTGTTGTTTTTTTAAAAATAAATAATGGTATATCACTCTTGGGGATGTGATTATAAATTAGAATAATCACACAGAAAAAACATAATAATAAGGCATTTTAGTACCAAGATTTTCATAAGAAATTGAATGGCGTGTTTCAGTAGTGGTTTTCACTTTTCTCAGACAGGCACTTTAGACCCTTCCCTGCCAGTAAGCAGCGTCTCTCCACTGAGCAAACTGATTCCTGCTTAGAGCTAGACACAGTCCCATGGATGAGGCGGGGTATTGAGGAGCCCATAGGCTTCACGCAAAGTCCATGGGATTCAGGGATGTGTGGAGAAGCTCAACACATTCATTTAGAATCTAGGGGTTCACTGTATATAGAAAGAAATGACCATTACAAAAGCAGACACAGATTCAAAATGCCATAGTAACCCTCTCTACCTGCTCCTTGCTTTCTTTCAGTCAAAATGGGGAAATATGGACAGAAGTCTCCTGCAGAATTGCTACTCTGTAAGTTCATAAAATTCACAGACATTTTTTCCTGTCTTGCGATGTATTTTTGACAAATTTGCCTTCAATTTCCAACTTTTAAATATTATGAGGTTTCCAATTTATTATACAGGCCAATCTGGTCAGGACACATCTGTAACCCACAAAGTAATGAGCAGCCAGGGGCACCGCATCTCCTTTTTATAGGAACGCAGTCTCCATTAACTCTTCAGGCTTCAGCTCCTGCCCTGGACAGAAGTTTAACGTGTAAGATATAGGGTTGAATCTGTATTAGACAGCATGGGAGTTGTAGACAGAGCCGGAAAAGCCATGGCAATGTGCACATAATACTGAAGTCCATAGCTTATAGGAAGTTGTGCTCATAGCCTAACCAGTGCTTAGGAACCGCAAGATAGGAAGAATTGATGCAAATAGAATGTTTGCTTCTCACTAACTCATCTGTTCCCACTAATTGTATCCATGAAACACTACTATTCCCTTTGAACTCACAGTGATTTACTAAGGAAACAATAACCATGGCAAAGGAGAAAGGTTTGAATCCTTGGGAGGGATGCTGTGTGAGCTATAGAAACACAGCCACCAAATTCTATGGGAGAAAAATTCTAGTGGATTGTAATTAGATTAAATTTGATTTATAGGTATATTATGCTTAGATAATTGCTCAAGGATCTTTTAATGTCTCTGTTAGAATTGGTCTAAGTCGGTACACATTTATGTGATATGAGCTCCAGACCCACTTGCCTCTGGTTATTGATTGGATGACTTTTCTATTAGAGACACTTGGGGTAGGAAACAAAAGCTTAAATAGACTGGCTTAATTAAAAATACAAAGATAGAAAAGCAAAACAAAACAAAACAAAAATACACAGATATGAAAGTCCTGTGTGTTGGGGTTGCTCTGGAGCTACTGTGTATCCAAATGTTAATTGCTTGCCCATCAAGGTCTTAACTGTCCTACAAGCAAATTCTCACATATCTAAAATAGGTTGTCTAAAACTTTCCTCCTGAGTTGTCCCTGGTTGTCTAATAAAGTTGCCTACAGTTGGCACTGTGCAGAAGAAAGGTTGACAGGGTGAGGTTCTTGCCATGAGCAGGAGAAAGCACCAAGAAGGAGCCGGTTTACCGTGGGTAACAAGGAGCCCATGGCTGAGAGCAGCTTGCTCTCAGGACTGGCCTGATGGAGCAGGACCAATGCATGTGTAACATATGCAAGTATTTATGGGGATTTTTGGATGCGAAGTAGAAAAGATATCTTAGAGGGATGATATCTGCCCAGCTCCAGTGTTCTAAGGCTTGTATTAAATCCAACAGGTCTCTTTGTCTTTTATTTATAAAACAGCAAGTTAAGGAATAACTGCCACCCTATTAATAACCAGCATTAATTAATATTAATAGAATAATTCTTTTCTTTTACATGCCTTAATAATTATGAGTCAATATTAAATATTATCAATTCTAGGAAATTCATGTTTGTTAACTCACTGACATGGTTTCTTGGATACAGAAGTTAGTTTATATTAAAAAAAAAGATATCTACCGGGTGTGGTGGTGCATGCCTTTAATCCTAGCACTCCAGAGGCAGAGGCAGGTGGATCGCCATGAGTTTGAGGCCAGCCTAGTTTACAAAGTGAGTCCAGGACAGCCAAGGCTACACAGAGAAACCCTGTCTCAAAAACAAAACAAAAAAGAACAGAACAAAACAAAACAGATGTCTAAATAAGCAGGGCTTAGGGAAGCTAACACAGCATGCAGTGGGACTCACAACAGCTGGAGCAAGGGGAGACATACAGACATGTTGCTAAATTGTGGGGTCCCAGTGATCATCAAGGTCTATGTTGGACCGTTAGGAAATCACTATGAAGAGTTTCTGTTGTGTAAAATTTTCTGTTTAGTGGTTATGCTTGTCAGTTTTAGCTATGAACATCTTAAAACCACATGCAAAGAGAATCCTCACGAGGAATAGCTCTAACAGGCTGTGGGCATATCTGTTGGGGATTGCCTCGACTGTTCACTGAGGTAGGATGAGCCACTCAGAATGCAGGTGCCACCATTTCATGGGCCATGCCAGATACTGTGGAAAAATAAAAAAGAATGTAGTGCAGCAGCAGCAGCAGCAGCAGCAGCAGCAGCAGCAGCAGCAGCAGGAAGGCGGTATGAGTGTGTTCATTTGCTTTGACTGTGCATGTGATGTGACCTGCTATCTCAAGCTTCTGTCTCTTTGTCCCTTGTGCAGTGATCAGGGTATTCTATCTCAGAAACAGAAGTGAAACCAGAAGCATAGTCTTCCCTTGTCTTCGATGCTCTGAAGAGATCTTGAATAAATCCTTCCCTTTGTATGGTTTCCCATCTCCAAGCACTAGCAAACATTTATTTGTAAGTTAAATATTGCAGAGTTACAGGAGATATATCATATCATACATCTTCCTCCATGGAAATTTCCTAACACGTTTTAATAGTAGAGTATCACCGAGGTTATCTTAAATATTTCTGCCGAGGTTCTGGTTAGGAACATCTAGAGTGAGGGGGTAACCATGGGATTTTCCTAAATAAGCACCTGGAGAGCAAGCCTGCCCCGTTTCCATAGCATTATTTCTGAACAGGCCTCAGGAGACTTTCCAGTCCCTTCCCTCTCTGCAAGTCCCATACATCTGCATCATCTCACTGGTACTGGGCTACTTCTGGAATCCCTACATGCTCTGTATGTAAGCTGTGGTTGTCCTATCTGAAGTATTGAAAACATGTAAGTATAACAAGGTAGTAAAGCACCATCTGTGTGTCATAGCTGAGGCTCTACACATTTTTTTTCTGATAGCTTTAAGACTATTCTTGCATTTTATTTTATTTTATAAATATATATTTTATTAGTTTATTCATATTATATCTAAATTGTTATCCCATCCCTTGTATCCTCCCATTCCTCCCTCCCTCTCATTCTCCCCTTACTCCCCTCTCCTATGACTGTGACTGAGGGGACCTCCTCCCCCTGTATATGCTCATTGGGTATCAAGTCTCTTCTTGGTAACCTGCTGTCCTTCCTCTGAGTGCCACCAGGTCTCCCCCTCCAGGGGACATAGTCAAATATGAGGCACCAGAGTACGTGAGAAAGTCATATCCCACTCTCCACTCAACTGTGAAGAATGTCCTGTCCATTGGCTAGATCTGGTTAGGGGTTCGAAGTTTCCTGCACATACTGTTCTTGTCTGGTGCCATAGTTTGAGCAGGACCCCTCGGCCCAGATCTGTTCATCATAATGTTCTTCTTGTAGGTTTCTAGGACCCTCTGGATCCTTCTATTTCCCCATTCTCCCTTGCTTCTCTCACCTAGAGTCCCAGTAGGAAGTCTTCCCCTCTGTCCCACTTTCCTGGTAAGTGAAGAGTTTCATGGGACATGCCCCTTGGGCTAGTGTCCAGATATAAGTGAGTATATACCATTTGAATCTTTCTGCTTCTGGGTTAACTCACTCATTATGATCATTTCTAGTTCAATCTATTTGTCCACAAATTTAGGGAATTCCTTGTTTTTAATAGCTGAGTAGTATTCCATAGTGTAAGTGTACCACAGTTTCTTTATCCATTCTTCTACTGTGGGATACTTAGGCTGTTTCCAGGTTCTGGCTATTATGAATAAGGCTGCTATGAAAATGGTTGAGCTAATGCTCTTGTTGTGTGGTGGAGCATCTTCTGGGTATATTCCAAGGAGTGGAATAGCTGGGTCTTGAGGAAGCCTTATTCCCAGTTTTCTGAGATAGCACCAGATAGATTTCCAAAGTGGCTGTACTAGTTTGCATTCCCACCAGCAATGAAGGAGTGTCCCTCTGTCTCCACATCCTCGCCAGCATGTGGTGTCACTTGAGTTTTTGATCTTAGCCATTCTGATGGGGGAAAGATGGAATCTCAGAGTTGTTCTAATGTGCATTTCCCTGTTGACTAAGGAGGTTGAGCATTCCTTTAAGTGTTTCTCAGCCATTCGATATTCCTCTGTTGAGAATTATCTGTTTTGTCTGAGCCCCATTTCTCAACTGGGTTATTTGGTTTGGTGGTGTTTAATTTCTTGAGTTCTTTATATATTTTGGATATTAGACATTTGTCAGATGTAGGGTTGGTGAAGATCTTTTCCCAGTCTGCAGGTGGTCACTTTGTACTGTTGACGATGTCTCTTGCCTTTCATGGTGCTATCAGTAGGTGATAGAGACTTAGGAGAGGCCCCGTTGGGCCTGGACTGGAGACATGCTTTCACGGATGCCTTGACCCAGTTTTATTAGTTCCTGCTTCTGAGCCACCAGGAGGCGAGCAAGGCCATGTGCTTCTGGCCCTGTGTCTTCCTGTCTCACCATAAGCTCACAGCACTGGAGCTGGCCAAGTGCTAGCTGTACTTCTGAAATTGTGATAAAAAAAGAAATCTTCCACTTTGAAAATAGTTTTCCTCAAGTTGCTATGGCTTTGAATGAAAAACAAAAACAAAACAAAACAACAACAACAAAAACAAAAACAGAAAACAACAACAACAAACAGGATGTGATTGCTCCTAGGTATTAGCCAAGAGAAGGTTTATTGTAAATATTAGGGAAAGCACAGCTGGAGGTGTCTGGAAAGGTCCAGACTGAATTGGGCCAGTAGACTGAACCAGGCCATGAGAGGAGAAAACAGGGCTTGGGAGGGGGAAGCAGTGTGTGAAGCCGAGAGAAGAGACTAGACAAGAGAGGACTAAGATGTCAAGAGCAAGCCAGGAGACCAATTGACCTAGAGCCCCCTTAGCTCAAATGGCTGAGGTTATACAGGAAAGAGAAGCTGGTAGAGGAAGGGATAGCCCAGCTCTTGGGAGGGAGAGGTTTAGGACGGGAGTGAGGGGAGGAATGCTGGGAGGAGCCACAGTACTGAGACTTGTCCTAGGCTTCTTTGTCTAACATTCTAGCTTTTTGTTGATGATAAAAGACATGAAATCTCTTCTTCCTGCCAAAATTTGAATGTCCTTGTTGGGAGTGCTTAGGGAGGCTGGAGTGATGGTCAAAGGGTGGAAAGGGAAAGGGGAGTGAAACCTGGGCCACATCAGTTTTACTCACTGACCAGGTTCTTCGGAACCACCTGGGGCCAGTGAACTGCAGTCAGCTTTGGAGCCCTCCAGGCTGTACAGGCTCAGGCTGGTCACAGATTCCATCAGAAACACCCATGGCTGCCACATTAGGAGCAGTCTGTAGTCTTCAGTTGACTGGAAATCTGCTGGGACAGATAGAGACAGAAGGTGAAGTTAAGGAGTTAGGGTATACTTTTTTTTTCCTTTGGTGTACTTGTGAAACTTCCAGGCTGGATAGTTCACTAAGTGGGGTCCTGAGATGAGAGGGAGAGGGGGAGGGAGAGGCAAAGGGAGAATGGGAGGGGGAAGGCGGAAGGGGAAGGGGGAGGAGGGAGGGGGAGGCGGAGGGAGAGGCAAAGGGAGAATGCGAGGGGGAAGGGGGACAGGGAGAGGGAAGGGGGAGGGGGAGGGGAGGGAAAGGGACCACTCAGGAATAGGCAAGTGGGAAACTTAGGCTGTTGATAGGCAGGATTGCTTATCTAGAGGCTGCTTGACTTGTGAGAGGTGGATATATAATTTGACTTCTTGAAGCCTACAAGAATTTTTAAGGATTACGTAAAGAGATAATAGTTTAAAACATATTGAGATTAGCATTGCCACTGTTTGTGATCTGTACTGAAATCCACACTGTAGAAAAAGCAGCCCACTTACACCTCTGAGTCACAGCAAAAGCTTCGGGACCCAAAGGTGATTCTGGGTTAAAAGCATTAACACTTTTCCTATATATTCAGAAAATTGGATATATAGATTGAACAGAGATTTTTAGCACAATAAGAAGCACTTTTAAGTCTATATTTAGAAGACAGCAAAGGACATTTTAAATTTTGAGTTTGTGACTATGATAACAGTAGAAATACCTTACCAGGGTGGAGTAATAGCTGATCATATCTCAATTTATTAATGTCAAACTCTGAGCATTTAAAGTCTTAGTATAACAGCAGCACAGAGAGGGAAGGAACTCTGAAACGTTTCTCACTTTTCATGTACCTTCATAACTTGCATTTACGCATGCTATATTACTTCTGTAGGTCCTCACAACTTACAGAAACTTCAAACCTTCTCTTTTCATCTCATCATATACTATGAGACACAAATGGTTGTTTACTTAGAACATTCATTGCAAAGCAAGTTGCTTCAAACAAAGGAATAGCAAAAATTACAAAGAAACATGTTTTGTGAGTTTATCTCTCTCAATGTGAAGTCTTCTAGCAAGATGAATTGTCTGTCTGTCTTTACCAGCAGGAGCCCTAAAAAGCTCTAGAAAAGTGGGGCCTGATTTTGTGTATAAAATGAAGTAACTAGGCAGTTGCAGACTTGGGGAAGGAGCCTCTTTACTGGCTGGTGTTAATATGAAGCTACAGTTAGCTCTCAATATCATCAGAAACCTGAAAAGGATAAAGTATAGAAGGAAGTTTAATCTAAGTGGCCTGTGCACTGAGTGTAATGACAGAGACTTAGCTGCTATCTAGATGGTTGCCCTAGGCTCCCATGGGTGGTCTTGGTGCCTTTGTTGGAGTTGGGTGTTGGCTGTCATACAGGACAGTGTTCAGTCTTCAACTGCTACTCAGGACAGCATAGACTTTTGGCTGCCAGACCCAGAAAGTTTGAGAGATTTTCCTGTGGAGGAGGAATCTGGGGAAAACTGAACTGCTGTGGCATGGTGAGGCAGAGCAGAGCTGTCAATCCAACAGTGTTTATCTGAGCAGAGCCCAGGTGGCATGTGAGGCTGACAGGGTTAGCATTACCGCCATCCAGGGCTGTACCCCATTGTCCTCTCTGAGGACCTGTGGGTGCATGCTGGGAGCTGGCATTTCTGTCTATCATGGGAAGCTTTGTTTATTAAACATTTTAAATGCCACATTCAGCAGATTTCCGAGGACCGTCTATTAAGTATATCCGAGTTAAAGAAGCCACTTGTTTTTTAGTTATTTGCTTTAGGCTTAACTTTGAAAACATATGCAAGAGACTAAATAAAGCTGGTCATTAAATGAATTACATATGTATTTAGACGTCTGTGAACATGGTTCTTTAACCCATTTAAGTTTGAGCCTTAAATGTTTGAGTTGAAGATTTAATTGAAGATCCTTTTACGTCAAAATAAAGCTTTAAACCACAAGTACAGTTCACAAAGAGGCTTGGAGCCTCACTTTCCTAGTTCTTTCTTTTATAGTGCACCATGACAGAATCATCTTTTTAATGACCCAGTTTATCAGAAAAACGAAAGCTTAGTAAAGCCGGCAAAAAGGCCAGACACACATCTTCAAGTCAGTTACTGTTAAGCTGAGTAGACCATAAGAATTTATAAACCTCTTTTTAAATCAAATATAGCTATAAGCCCGGTGTTAAACAGTTAGCAAAAACATAAGTAGTTGGATATAAGTCAATTTCTCTTAACCTGAGTATATTTTATAATGGTAGGAATTTATCATCACATGAAAATCCATCCTAACTTAAAATATTTGGAGCTCTGTTGTTGTGTTAGTCTAAAAGGAGATACAATAACATGTGGAGAGTTCAGTAAGGCTAGGTTTTAAAAGTTGGTTTGTACGATGCAGTCATCTTAATCAAGATGGTGAGGAAGTTACATGGCATGTACCCTTTAACACTAGTAAATATGGCTGCTGGTCACATGTTTGCTTCTATCCTAATTAGGTCATCATCCAAGATGGAGGCAAGCATGTGGTTGCTATTTAAAATATCTATTTTCTTAATAGATCTGCTTCTTAAAATAACAGCTAAATCCAAGTTACATATACAGTATATTCTTGTTTGTTTTGTTTGTTTGTTTGTTTAGACAGGGTCTCATTATGTAGTCCTGGCTGTCCTGGAACTCACTCTGTAAACCAGGGTGGCCTCTAACTCACAGATTCATCTGTCTCTGCCTCCCAAGTGCTGACATTAAAGGCATGCACCACCACTGCCTGGCATACAGTGCATATGAGAGAATTTGAAAACCAAGCATGTCACTTTTTAGCCATTGATCTGTTCTGAGGTCAAGCCATTTTCAGTAAAACAGTGAGACTTTAATAAAATCTCTGAGTCTTGGGAGGAAAAGAGAAAGGGTGGCAAAATAATCTTCACTTTATGAGGTTTTCTATAAGCTGTGGGAGGGAGCTGAGAGTCAGGGAGAAGCCAGGGAACCCTAGAGAAGCTGCAAGACTTCCAGGAGGGAGCTGAGAGGGGGAGCCTAGAAGGACTTAAAGAAGCTGCAGGCCTTGTCAGGCAATCTCTGGTGGGAGGCGAGGAAGCTCCAGGAAGGAGTTGAGATCAGGTGACTCTAAGGAGGAGGAAGCAAGGGAAGAGTCTCAGGCCCAGGAGGGCTGAAGGAAGTGACAGAGCAGGCAGCTCTGATGGGGAGGAGAAGAAACTCTGGAGGTAGGTAAGAACAAAGGGAGCAGAGGAAGCAAGAATTTCAATCCAGTGCATCCTCAAGCAGAAAGAGAGATTTGTCTAAGAGAAATGAGAAATATCCTAAATCACAGAATAGAGGCATTCCTTTCCTTGTGACAGGGCCCTGGTACAAAGTGCTAGTAAACAAAGCAGGCAGCTCTGGGTGATACCTATGCAAAAGAGGAAGACAGGAGAAAGGAGCTGAAAGTGTAGTGAAGGAGGCATCTGGGAAAAGGGGAAGGTTCTGAGAGAGGAAGACTAGTGTCTTTAGTAAAAAAAACTGTGCCACAGGGACCCTGGATGGTGTAGGAGGCTCCAAGCCAGACAGACACTAATGGAGTAGAGACGTGACAACTGTTTAGAGGAGACAGAGGCAAGAAGTGGCTGAAGAGATAGACTCTAGAATTTGGAGTCAAAGACAGTGAGCATCAGAAGTCAGCAGAAATGAATTATTGTTACATTTAGTGTAGAAGAATTCTAATCCAACAAAATGGCTTACTCTGGCAAGAGATCACATCCTAAGACCTAGGTCTGTGTAATCCACCTGGAACACAGACATCCCTTACCATATAACTTTAATCCCTCTGCCTGGAATACAGAAATACCTTTAGCAGTACACACGTTCAATCCCCAACAATGAGGTCTAATTGAGGGGCAATCAGAGCAAGATTTGACAGAATGAGTCAGAGATAGGATACACCCAACTCTCAGGGAGAGAGAGAGAGAGAGAGAGAGAGAGAGAGAGAGAGAGAGAGAGAGAGAGAAGGGGAGGGGAGGGAGGGAGGGAGGGAGGGAGGGAGAGAGAGAGCAGGGGAGTTCATGGAGACAGCAAAGTTTGGGAGTACAGTATAGTTCGGTGTAGTTTGGTGTAGTTCAGTTGAGTGCAGTTGAGTTGTGCAGTTCAATTATTAGACTTCAGAGGCAGTTTTTCCAAGTAGACCAATTCAATGATAAGTAGAGAGAAGCCAGTTTGAATCAGTCAGATTGTAGAGGGGTTTGGGCCAGAACAGCTGAGTTGAACCAGCCAGCCAGAGTTCAGACAGAACTAAAAAGGCTGAACTTATTCAGCAGTAAGTTTTAGAGGCTGAAAAAATTCTAGGCCTAGTTTAGCAGAAGGAGGCTGGAAAGCTGAAGCCTTCAAGGCCTGGGCTTGCAGAAGGTTAGATTGTAAGTAAGCTGGAAGCTTCCAGGCCTAGCTTAGAGATGGTTAGGTAGAAACATTCTGGGCTTAGCTAGGGTACAGCTTTTATCTCATCCCCTCTTCTGAGGAAGTAAAAACATTTAAAAATCAGGAGCACCAAAGCAGTAGCTTGGCTCACAGAGGCATAGATTTTTGGAAGAGAACTTGCAGTCCCTTGCTTGGCTTCCCCAACTGTAACAGCATGACTTCCTGTGATCCAGAAAAGGTGAATCCTGGGGGAGGGAGCAAGGCAGTACTGGCTGGGGGATGGGCACCTCAGCTTGAGAAGGCTTCAGTGAGATGGCTCCTTTAATTGGGGCCAATTAAGGCTACTTAAACCTGTGGGAAGTGGGTAGAGGCTTTCAGGATATGTGTATATCATTGGCTATTGCCTGGGGCCAAGGTATTGGGGATGACTTATTTGCATGAAGGGGAATTCCAGGTGCCTGCTGGACATGACCTCATAAGGAGAGAGGAAGTTTAACCCGGTGGAGGTGGCAGGGGAAGGGGGGGACAAAGGGGGGGGGAGTGTGCAGCGAAAGACTACCATATGTACTCTGTATACTGGGGACATGCAGGTCAGGGGCGGGGAGAGACATTGCTCTCAGGATGAGATTTCCGAGGTTGGGCACAACTCAACCCAACTCCTGCTCCATACTAATTCCTCTCAGTTCCACTGCACTCTGGCTTCACAGGTCTCATATATGGCAATCTCATGGTTTGGGAACCAGATGAATTGAAAAAAAAAAGTGCAGACATGATATTCCTGGGTATGGATGAGGGAAAGGTTTATTATAAATAATGAGAAGATAGCCAGAGGCATCCGGATGGGTCCAGACTCTACTGGAGCAACAGACTGAACCACAGCACGAGAGGAGATAAGAGGTGGGAGGGGCCCATGTGGGGGGAGGGGAGGCGGGTTAAGAGGCCAGGAGCCAGTGAGCCAAGAGACCAAGAGCCCCTATAGCCAAAATGGCTAAGTTTATATAGGAAAGGAGCTGAGGGGGAAGGGAAGCAAAGCCCCGCCTCTGGGCTGGAAGGGTGCTGGGAGGAGCCACAGGTACTGAGTGAGCCTTATCCTGAGTTTGAGACCTAACATGCTTGTGCTTGCAGTGTCTGCTATACGGTAATGTTTTGAATGGTTTTTCCCAGCTGGTAGAAATATGTTGGAAAGCTATGAAGCCTATAAAAGGTGGGACCTAGGTTCTGATCTCACTCTCTGCTTTCTGATCTTCTCTAGCGCAAACAACCTCTACCATATGCTTCACCTGCCAAGACCTGAGCTGTCCTGACACATCATCCTGGCCTGAAACACTATGAACGCCTGAGGCAGATCCGTTTTTCCCCAGTTGTTTCTGTCAGGTGTTCTGGTCAGATGCTTCAAGAGGGACTGATAGAGAAAAAAAGGTGAGAAATGCGTGTGAATGATTTTTTAAAAATCTTATCTCAGATTTATTTAAAATTTGGAATTCATGGGTTTGCATAACATCCTGCTCTTTGCCCTCTCTTTCTGGGACTTGGATATGACTGTGTTTCAGACCATGTCTTTCATCATGGACACCTCTGAATTTATTGTTAAATCTTTCCTCTTGTCATGTCTCCCAACTCTCTTATCTACTCCACCAACAGCTCTTTTAAGAATCTTTCAGTTCTTAGTTTCAGCTTTGTTGCTTTGAATTGTTATTTGATTTTTTTATATGACTACTAAGTTGTTATTATTTTCTAATGTCTATAGAAAATTTAGTTTTTCATTTTACATGCTCTAAACATAATACATGTTAATTTATAATACCCCCTTAATATTTTCACAAAAGCTGTCTCCTTCTCTTGGGTTGTTTTTACCTCCCTTCTTTCACTAGGAAGTTTCTGAGAAAAATTCTTCACAAAATTGTTAGAGGCTTAAGATGAAGATGATTTTTTCCCTAGATAGAGTCTGTGTTCACTTTTGTGCAGCATCTAAAGATAGTAAACATTTATGCTCTATGTCTGACTAATTAATTAATGGTTTCCATTTTGTTATGACTTCCTGCAAGACTTTTATTTTTCCTAAAGTCTTTATTGGTGCTGGATCAGAGTATAAGCTTTTTGAAGCATGCTTCAAAATTTACTCCTGCTCAGCTTCCAGGCAGATTTCCCTGGACTTTGCCTCTGACTGCTGAGGTTTTTGGAGCCTAAAGGAAGTTATAAGGCAGCTTCTTTGCTCCCCTCCCCTGAGATGTAAAGGCACAGCTTACATTACCTAGATTTGACAGGTGCCTTCCTTGGTATGTGTATATCTGAGTTCTTTCTTGTTCTGTATTTGCTTACCATCTTTTGAGCTATTTCAGACTTCAAGGAAATTTTTATTCTAATTAAAAATTACTGATCTATCACTTGTAGATGTAGAAGAAGGGAACACAGTTATCTGAGATATATATATATATATATATATATATATATATATATATATATATATATATATATTTGTTTTCAAAAGATGTTAACTTCATATTAAGCTTTATCCCCTAAGGAAGCACAGATAGACAGCTAGAGAAAACAAGCTTAAAAAGAGTTGTCTTCACAATTACCAGAAAGTACTTATCTGGATCAAACTATGATATTATTCCTTTTATCTTCAAAGTAAAATCTTCTGATTAGTCGTTTAAGAGTAATTATTAGCAAGAGTGATATGTGTGTATGTGTGTGTGTATGTGTGTGTGTGTGTGTGTGTGTGTGTGTGTGTGTGTGTGTGTGTGTGTGTGCGTGAAGCCACCTGAGGCAAAGTGTTTGGGTTTGGGGAGGGGACAAGTCAATTTGGAGACCCTGCAAGACAGTTTTTAGAATACACTGTCTGTATGAATCACTTTCCAACTTGCACATGTCTAGGCTGCTTCTTTGTGGACCAGCTTCATGGAACCTGAAACTGGGACATTAAAGTCCTTGAAATGTATTCAAAGACCACCCAGACCTAGTTAGTTAGTTAGCTAGACTAGGTAGTGCAGCTAGCTCTGAGTTCAAGTGGAGGACTTTGTTTTAATATATAAAGGTAGAAACTAATCACGAAAGAGACTTCCAAAACCAACCTTGCGCCTCTGAGATATGTGCACATACATGTCCTCATGCACCTTCCCATTTGTGCGCGCACACACACACACACACACACACACACACACACACACACACACACTACAAACCATGCAAAAGAAAAGAATAGTAGAAACCAAATATCTGGTTAAAAAAAATAAAGATACTGGTCTACAAGGTGACAAGCTGGAGCCATGGTTTAGTAAATGTCATATGCTCTTATGAAGACATCAGAAGGGTATAAGCTAATGCTGTAAAACTTGAAGTGTTTTTTTCATAAGCAATGTCTGATATAGGTCTCAACTTTATTTTTTTGTTTTTAGAAAACAATGAATAGTTTCACATATGCCAACCATTGTATCAAATCTGCATGATAAATAATAATTCTAGAGTAATTGAGCTATTCTACTCTAAAAAAGTGGAGATGCACTTAAAAGACTGAGCTACTGGTATATGCAGCATATTGGAATCATCTCAAGATCCTGAAAAGCCTTGTCCAAAAACACTGATACTATTTAATTTAGTTAAGCAATATTTTTTAAATTGAAAAAGATAGTATTGAAAAAAGTCAGAATAGCATTTGATTTGGGTATAGGATAAGTTGACTAGGAGGGGGAATAGAAAAATATTTGACAATGAATACTGAAATAAATTAATTTATTCAGATCTTTTATGAAATAGACTGTAAGTATATTGAGATATAGTTGATAGGCATGCTGAATTATTTTTGTGGCCAGGTACATATGTCAGCAATTTATTTTGAAATTCATTAGAAAGTTTACAATTGACTGAGGGATGAAGGAAATGAGGTAGGCTAATAGGTAATGTGATAAGTAAACTGTTAAGGCAGATGTGTGTCTTTGTGTCTGCAGTGTGGTCAGTCCTGACTGTCGCTCTCTCATCCCTGAAGCTCTGGCTGTGGTTACTTGTATGTCTCAACTAGTCTCCCTGCTGCCACTGTCCTCCTGTGACTTACATTCTATTAGCTAGAATAAATGCAATCAACAAATTTAACCAAGTCATGCTTGCTCTAAGGACACAGTAACAGTGGCCCGTCTGACTTGGTCTGACTTCCTGCATCTACACGACGTGGCCCCCACAACCTCTGAGATACTTTCTCCTCTTGCTTCCTTCTCCTCGCGTCCTGCATTGGCTCCTCTCTATGCCTTGAACTATCAAGCAGGCTTACACCCCAGGGACTTTTCATTTGCTCTGCAAGCGTGTCCTTCTTTCAGAAAACTTTTAGGACAATTCACACTTTCATATCATCAGTATCATCATCTGGTAAAATCTTGCTAATGTATTCTACCTACATTTTCATTGTCCTGACCCAAGATCTCCTATTTCCATTTGTTTTGACCTTTTAACCCTTAAGTCATTTATGTACAATTACTCTAACATCTTCTATATTTTGTTCATTTATCTGCTCATTGTCTAAACTTGTACATCAAGGGAGAACTTCTGTCTGTTTCACCATCTCTTCTGTTCATAGCACCTGTGACAGAGCTTGGCAAACAGTAGACTCTCAAAACATTTGGTTGAATGAAGGATGTTTATAGTATTGAGTCATGCCTTTAGTTCAAATTGGGTATAAAAATTTACATGGCCACCCCAACTTGGGCAGACATCCCCTGCTCAGGTGCAAACAAGAACTTTAGGCACAGGCATTACCAATAGAATATGAGAGATGGAACAGAGAATCTCAGGCATTGAAGATGATAAAGGAAATAGATATACTGGTCAAATAAAATGTTAAGTCTAAAAATGATCTGACACAAACATTCAGGAAACCCGGTATATAATTAAAGTAACAAATCTAAGAATAATAGGAATAGAAGCAGAAGAATCCCAGATCAAAGGCCTAGAAAATATTTTCAACAAGACCATAGAAGAAAAATTTTCTAACCTAATAAGGAGATGCCTATAAAGGTACAAGAACCATAAGAAACATGAAATAGATTGGAACAGAAAAGAAAGTCCCCTTATTGCAAAATATTCAAAATACTAAACATAAAGAACAAAGAAAGAATATTAAACACTGCTAGGGAAAAAGAACAAGTAAAATATAAAGACAGACCTACTAGAATTATCCCTGACTTCCCAATGGAGAGACTAAAATCCAGAATGGCTTGAACAGATGTCCTGCAGATTCTAAGAGACCACAAATGACAGCTCACATTATTATACC
This sequence comes from Acomys minous, assembly GCF_964271855.1. Taxonomy (NCBI): domain Eukaryota; kingdom Metazoa; phylum Chordata; class Mammalia; order Rodentia; family Muridae; genus Acomys; species Acomys minous. The sequence continues at coordinate 915,510 of NC_140501.1, read as the reverse complement.
AGGTAATCCTTTAAATTAGCATAGATGGAGAAAATGAGATATTGAATGTTAAAATAAAATTTAAACAATATCTATCTACAAATGAAGCCCTACAGAAGATACCAAAAAGAAAACTCCAGACCAAGGAGGTTAACTAGACATATGAAAACAAAGGAAATAAATAATCTCATACCAACAAAACCAAAAGAAGGTCAGCATACACATACCACCACCACTGAAATAACAGGGATCAATAGTAATTGGTCCTTGTTACCTCTCAATGTCAACAGACTCAATTTCCTAGTTATAAGATAAAAACTAACAAGAGAAGATTAGAAAACAGGATCCATCCTCCGCAGCAAGTGAGAAACACACGTAAACAGCAAAGATAGACAGTACTTCAGAATAACAGGTTGGAAAAAATTTCCAAGAAAATGGACTTAAGAAACAAGCTGGTGTAGCCATTCTAATACATAACAAAACAAATTTCAAACCAAAATTTATCAAAAGAGACAGAGCAGGATACTTCATACTAATAAAAGGGAAAAAAATCTACCAATAAGATAGTTCAATACATAACAAACACAAGGGCAACCATGTTTGTAAAAAACAAATGCTAAAACTTAAATCACACATTGATCGAGGGAGACGTCAATACCCTGTTCTTTCCAATGGACAGGTCATCCAGACAAAATTTAAACAGAGAAATATGGATTTAACAGACATTATCAACCAAATAGATCTAGCAGATATCTGCAGAACATTTCATCTGAACACAAAAGAATATATCTTCTTCTCAGTACTTCACATAACCTTCTCCAAAATTGATCATATGCTCTGTCACAAAACAAGTCTCAAGAGATACAATAAAATTGAAATAACCTCCTGAATCCTATCAGGCCACAACAGTTTAAAGCTGAATTTCAGCAATAGAAACAACAGATGGAAACTCTCGTGAATGACTACTGGGTCAAGACACAAATAAAGAAAGAAATTAAAGAGTTTCTACAATTTAATGAAAATGAATGCAAAACATACCCAAACGTATGGAATGCAAAGAAAGTGATGCTATGTACAAAGTTTATTGAACTAAGTCCTTTCATAAAGAAACTGGAGAGATCACATACTAGCAACTGAGCAGCATGCCTGAAAACTCTAGAACAGAAAGAAGCAAGCCCACCAAAGAGGAGTAGACAGCAGAAAATAACCAAACTATGAGCTGAAATCAATAAAAGAGAAACAAAGAGAACAATACAAAGAATCAATGAAACAAAGAGTCAATTCTTTGAGAAAATCAACAAGATAGACAAATCCTTATCCAAACTAAATAAAAGTCAGAGAGAGAATATTAAATTTACAAGATCAAAAATGAAAGAGTGCCATAACAACAAACATTGAGGAAATCCAAAGAATCATTAAGTCATAATTTTAAAAACCTGCATTCCAATAAACTGGAAAATCTAAAAAATATGGGATATTCTTCTCAATACATACCTGTTACAAAAATTAAATAAAGATCAGAAAAGTATTATAAGTAGACCTATAACATGTAAAGAAATAGAATTAAAGTTCTTCCAACCAAACAAACTCAGGACCAGAGAATTTTACTGCAGAATTCCACCAGACTTTCAAAGAGGAGCTAATACCTATACTCTTCAAATTATTCCACAAAACAGAAAGAGAAGGAACATTGTCAAATTTATTGTATGGTGCTACAGTCACACTGATATCCAAATAAACATGATGATTCAACAAAGAAAGAGAATTGCAGACAAATTTCCCTCATGAACATAGATGAAAAAAAATCCCAATAAATACTCAATAATATACATCCAAACTGAATCTAAGAACACATCAAAAAGATCATACACTATGATCAAGTAGGCTTTATCCCAGAGATTCGGGTATTGTTAAACACAGTAAAATCCATCAATGTAATCCCCCCATATAAATAAATTGAAAGAATAAAAACCACATGAGCATCTCATTAGGTGGTGAAAGAGCTTTTGACAAAATTCAACACCCCAATCATGTTAAAAGTTTTGGAAAGATTAGGGACAAAAGGGGCCTACCTAAACATCATAAAGGCAATGTACAGGAAGCTTATAGTGAACATCAGATTAAGTGGAAAGAAACTCAAAGCATTTCCATTAAATTAGGACAAAGCTGTCCACTATCTCCATAGCTACTCAATGAGGTACTTGAAGTTTTAGCTGAAGTAATAAGACAATTAAAGCATATCAAGGGGGATACAAATTGGAAAGGAAGAAGTCAAGTTATAATTATTTGATAATATGAAAGTATACATAAGTGACCCCAAAAATTCTGCTAGGGACCCCTATAGCTGATAAACACTTTCAGAGATGTGACTTGATGTATGATTAGCACCATCAAAGTTCCAACACAATTCTTAAAGGCTTGAAAATGCAATACTCAACTTCATAAACCAAATAATCCAATTAAAAATGGGACACAGATCTAAACGTGGAATTCACATCTAAGGAATCTCACATTGCCGGGGACATACTTAAAAGTAATGTTCAGCATCCTTAGCCAGGATAATGCAAATCAAAATTACTTTGAGATTCCATCTTTTATCTGGTCACAGTGACCAGAAGGGCTAAGATCAAAACCACAAATGACATCTCACACTGACGAGGATGTTCCACTGCCAGTGGGAGTGAAAACTTGGACAGCTGCCGATGCCGCTCCCGTCCAGCAGGAAAGACACCAACACCGGGAATTCTTCTTGCAGCAGTTTTTATTCAGGATCCTGGAGTGACCCCGGGAAAAGCTCCCACAGAACCTTTATAGTGTGCCTGTCCTATCAGAAACTGCCACGTCGTCACTCCTGGTTGGTGCATTCGGATCACACCACCTCACGCCATGCCTTGTCAGATCACACCACCTGATGCTATGACTTGTTTGAATCACGCCACCTCACGCCATGCCTTCAGGCATGCGCATAAGGGGCTTGCTCACTGCGCATGCGCAAAGGTTTACTCACTGCGCATGCGCAAAAGGGGAAGCAGCAGGGGGCGCTGCTATCTGTGGCTCTCCTCAGACAGCCACTATGGAAATCAATATGTTGCTTTCTCAGAAAATTGGGAATGTATCTACCTCAATACCCAGCTATACCACACTTGGGCATTTAAACGAAGGTCACTCCATATTACTACAAGGACACTTGCTCAACTATGTTCATAGCAACTTTATTCATAATAGTCAGAAGCTGGGTATGACCTAGATGTCCCTCAACCATAAAATGAATAAAGAAAACGTGGTGCATTTGCACAATGGTGTTTAAAAAGTGGCATCATGAAATTTGCAGGAAATGGATGGAACTAGAAAAATAATCCTGAGTAAAGCAACCCAGTCCCAGAAATGAGGTCACTTACAAGTGAACGTTAGCTGTTAAGTAAAGGATAATCATGCCACTATCCACAGACCCAGAGAGGCTAAGTAATAAGGAGGTCTCAAGAGGGCGGGGCACAAGGATCTCCCTGGGAAGTAAGAGAATAGATTTCACAGGTGGACTTGGGGTAGTTGGGCATGGCAACAGGAGGAATCAGGACGGAGGCTGAAGACCAAGGGTACTGGTAGAGACGACCGGCATTTGGGGGCATTTTAGGAGTGATGTGAAAACCTAGAGCAATCGAAATTCCCAGGAATGTAAGGATGGTCCTAGGGAATTCTCCTCATAATGGGAGAGACTGAGTTTAAATTGGCCATCTTCTGTAATTAGGCAAAGTTTGCAGTGGTTGGGCTAGGACATCAACCCAGCCACAAGACCTTTGATCTACAATCTGTCCTGCCTCTTACTATTACAATCAGTATTCATCCTTTTAATAATTAAAATTATGAATATGCCATTGCCACTCTTGTTTAATTAAATGATATACATAGTGTCACATTGATAAAAGGGTGGCCTGCTCAGCAAAATACTTTTTGTGGACTGGTCAGCAGAAATCTTCGATCTAAGTGGCTATCCCATAGCCTACTGGAATCTAACCATCAATGAACAGTAAATATAGCAAAATTTATATGGGTGCCAATGCAAAAGCTGTTGCTGATGTAAGCATCTTTGAGTTATTGCATCAACGGGGTATTTTGGGAAGAGTCTCTATAAATAACATATTGTGGTGAAAGAATATTTGATATATTTTTGGATGGAGCACCTCCTAGTTTAAGTTTTATGTGAAGAAAGCAGCATCCTTTTAATAGAATTATGACAGTACTCCCCAGGGGTTCTTGTGAGGACAAATGAAGTGAGGCCTGAATGTCGGTATGCTCTATGCATCTGCTATCCAGGAGCCTTAACGTGCACTATCAGGCATGGGGTGTGGGCGTAGGCTACTTCCCAGAATTTAAGAGTGATGCTCACCAGAGCATGCAGATGCACCTGCCTCACCCCATCCCAGGTGTTGGGAAGTCATGCTGCCTTGTTTTAGTTTCTTATTTTATTTCTTGGTTCACTTAGCAGCCTTGTGCATTTAAGCTGTGGTGTACATGGTTCTTATTAAATGATTTATGACTTTCCTCTTGCTACAACTTGTACATTTCTGTTAGACTTTAGCATTTGTTTATGAATTGGGAAACCTCGATGCGATGTATACTGATACAGTATATGATGGCGTATTGCTTTGATGAGTTGAATATGATGAATATAAGAAAAAGCAACATTTTTATGATTCTAATACTTGTATGTTCTTGTAATGTGACTATTTCCAAAGTCTTATGAGATTATTATTTTTTTTCATAAATTTTATAAATATTTCTCCAGTATTCTATTGTTAGTGATTATCAAAGTGAAATGAAGTCAGACATGGTGACATACATCTATACTCCCTGTACTGGGAGGCTGAGGCTGAGGCAGGAGGATAACAACTTTGATGTCTCCCTGGTCTACATAGCAGACCCTCTTTCAAAAAATAAAAGGATCAATGAATCTTATCAGAATTTTCCTTGTGAATTTTTTCACATTACCATCTTCATAAACTTATATTTCTTTTTGTTCCAGCTAGAACTTAGGTACCAAATAAAGAATTAACAGATTTAATTTTAGTTTTTTGAAATGAGTGAAGATTATTTCTCTTACATTTGAAAAATGCTTGACAAAATATTCAGCTTTACACTAAAATGGATTGAATTTTGAATGAAAGTTCTTATTTGGGGCAATCATTTCTTTGGTGTGATATAAATGTCTACTCTTGGATAAAATCCATCACATCTAACTATTCCTTATAAAACATGCCAAATAGTTGAGAAAAAGTCCATCTGCCAACTTCCATTATTAAAGTCCTTTTCTATTTTTTGAAAATTAATTTTTAGGACCATTTTATGTTGTCCAAAAATGTAGCACATGAAGATTTTGAGTGGCATTCCATTAAGCTTTGGTGTTACTGTGTGAGCAGCTGACATCTCTGTGATATTTCGTCTTTCTATCCAGGAGCATGGAGCAGCCTTTTTCACTGATGCCCAATTTGATGGTTTGCACTAAATTTATGAATTTTTTTTCTCTGAAATAGCTTTTGTGCCTTTCATGCAGAGGCCATTCTTAAGAATCTTAGACATTGGATAATATTGGCTTTATGAATATTCCCATTATTTATGTCCAAGTTCATTATTTCTATAAGCAATCACTATCTTATAGGTAGTTGTATTTTTGGAATTTCATCAGTCCTATTAATATTTAATTCATTTTGTATTTTACATATGTCGTCACTTTGACAAGGCTAATGTGATGCACAAAAGAAGAATTGTTTGCTCATTTTGAATGGTTCCAATTATAGCTCATATAAAAAGGTATTCCACACCACATTTTCCAGAGACTTCCATGCACTCAGAAGCCATGCTACCATCTTTTTGCCTACTGTAAATTAGCTCAGCGGAGGAGTACCAGAAAGGATGTTTTAGTGAACTGTTTTCACATAAGAAATTGCTGTAAGATTTCAGTTAAAAAAGTTATCAGAGCTAAGCTGAACTTTGGACAAAACAGTTTTCAATTTATTTTGTGTTAGTCTCTTAGAGACAGCCATTAAGGGCCATTTTGTTAATTTTTTGTGTCCCTAGAACTTAAAATAAGATTAGCAAATGGCAGTACCTAGGAAATATTTGATTGCTGTTGAATAAACAGAAATGGGGAAATACATTCATCTATGAAAAAAAAAGGAAACTGATATCAAAGCAAACAGATCTGCCTTAGAATTAGCCTTATCCAATTTTCTCTATGAACAGATACTAGTAATGTCTACTTTTCCTTTGAGTATGCTCTCTTAATCTTGGCCAATCACACACTCCATCCCCATGTCTACTAATTGACTAGACAAAGGCATGGACAGCTTCCTGCCCAACAAGTCTTATAAACAAGGTTGTCTCAGTTTGCACTTGACATAGGACAAGCCAATATTATGAGGGTTATGGAGCAAAAGCAAGGGAACTTGTGACTTCAAGATGCCATTAGTGAGTTTATGAAATAACCTTAAATATCCCAACCTGGAGACTTAGTGTGCTGTGCACTGGTGTTTATATGTTCTATTATTAGGGTTCCAGTTACTAGCAGTGGGATGCACACCATGAGTACATTGCTGCAGATGAGTTTTAGAAACGCGTGTTAACCTAATTAAAATAAATGTTCTGGTACATTATGTAAAGTAACTTTTAAAAGTTATTTTTAAAGGGTTTCTCTTTCTAAAGAAAGTGTAGCCTTGGCTGTCCTGGACTCCTTTTGTAGACCAGGCTGACCTTGAACTCATAGAGATCCATCTGCCTCTGCCTCCTTGAGTGCTGGGGATTACAGGCATGCATCACAATGCCTGGCTGTGTAAAATAATTTTATATGCTTTATATTCTTTTAAAATAACATGCAGTAGATGAATACACTGGATTGTAGGATCTTAGCTTGCCAAGTGTGACATACACATGACATCTTGAGGAAGAACAAACAGTTCAATGTATTTGGATATGAGAGAAAAGAAAGAGATGAAGTAGGTAAGCAGGTGCATGCAGATTATGTGATGGCTGTAGATGATTAAAATAAGCTTTTCAGCAATGGAGTGCAATAACCCACTTGTGCTTTAGTGATCACTCTGGCCTAGGTGCTAGCTAAGCTGCGACAGTAAGGGCAGATCCAAGGAAGCCTTTTGTAGTCCTGACAAGTGAAAAGGTTGATGAGGACTGGAGTGACAACAAGAGAAATGGTAGAATATATTCAAATGGTGGATTTTGTTTAAAGGAGCTGCCAGGATTTGATTGATAGGGTGTGGTCTGTGAGAAAAAATAGTAAAGATGAAATGTATCATAAAAGAAGACAAGAAAGCAGAATGTTTGAATGGCCGGCTCAGAGTCTCTGTAGATTTCTTAAGAAATATGGCTTGTGTTTTTTCTACAGTTCTTTAACTCTAGTAATCTGAATGGTAATTGTGTGACTGGTTTTGTGATACACAGCCAGTTTATAGGTAGAGTCAAGTAAAAACTAAAACTAAACACAAACTATTGAAGAGTACAAGCAATTGAGAAGAAACTTCTGGAAAATACAGAAACTATTCACCTCAGACACTATTTCATGTTAACATTTTTTCTATAGGAAAACCTGGCTTATTTATTCAGCACTGTCTCTTAGTAATTATTTATAAATACATATTTTATTTAGATTTTGAACCCCTTGAAGAAACTTAATCTTATAATCATATTAGTTTATATTGTTAAATCTTATTTATTTTATCTATAAAGCTGTTCAATCGGTGTTTACTTAATAAGTAAACATCAACTAGTTCACAAATTCAGTGGTTTAAGATTTAAGCACTTCGTATGAAAATTATGTCCTCTTGAGACAATGAACATTTTTAGTGAGACAGACAAATATTTTTATATGGGGAACTGAAAAATTTCCATTTCCAGGCCAAAACTCACTTTCAAAACACAGTTATGATAATGTCTAATTACTAAACTACCAGGAGACTAAGGGTTCCAATTGTGTGAAAATAAAATGGAAGATGTTGTTGAATAACAATGTTCTCATTAGTCTTCAAAACATTCTCACATTGAAAAGTTGACAAAAGTCTTAGAACACTATTGACTTCCAGGAAATACCCTGAATTAGCCAGAAATATGATTGTCTTTTTTAACAAAAATATTCAGTGAAAAGCAATTTTTATAGGGTGCTTTATCTATAAATTTTTATGGTGCTGTATAACAAAATAAAAATTATATGCATGATTTGTTTTTTGTTTGTTTTATAATATCAAACATGTAATGCAGTGACATCTACATAACTACATTTTTGGAGACAGGCACTGGTTTTCTTATCTGATATGCTCTCATAGTTTAGAATCCCTAGGATCACACCCAGAGAAAAATGTTTCTGTTCATCTTTGCAATTAACATTACAATATATTGCATTTCCAAAAATGACCAACATAGATGCAGATGATAAACAACTGTGCAATTTCAATGGCATAAGATTCTCAGAGAACAGGTTTAAGATAACGTATCAGGGGATTTTATTTTATAATTTACTTCATGGAGTTCTGTCAGTCTCAGACAAGGGTTTCATCAAACAGCTCTTGCTTAGCATCTCATGAGGATGAATGAAGAGGGAAGGAAAAGAAGCGACAGCCAGGCTGCCACAGAGGCCCCACAAGTTTAAGGACAAGTGACCTGCAGATTTTCAGGAGCTGTTTTTTTAAAGTACACCAAGGACCCTTGATTAATCTACACCAAGGGAAACTATGAATTTGAAGAAACTGGAGTAGGCTACCTGGATGTCTTCCCGCTGTGGGACATGCCTTCAAGATGGGAGAAAATGTAGCCAACAGCAAGAAAGCAATCGATGAGATCTATGGAAGACATTGCACTTAACTTGGTCTTTAAATATGCGGAAGGCTTAATTATGAGCAGTGATGCCATTTGGAACAGATTAAAAAGTAGGGTTTTACAGGACACACAACACGCGCGCGCGCACACACACACACACACACACACACACACACAAGCACACATGCATGCAATGCGCTCACACACACACAAACGGTTGGGATAGAATGAAAAGGACTGAAGTGTCACTTGGGAAAGGGGAAAGGAGACACGCAGAACGGGAGGGGACTGCACCAGCCTCTTAAGCTGGCTTTGCCTCTCTGTGAGCCTCATAGGAAGCTCTTTAACTAATCTAGACTCTGTGTCAAGCAGAGGATGCTGGATCTTATCCAGTGACTTTTAGGCCACCTGGAAATGACCATGACTTGAACACTAAGGCAGTGTCTGCAGAGCACAGAAGCTAATGGCTTTTACATTTACACTTTCTTCTTGACTGTTTCACAAGTGCTTTCTTGAAGGTGATTTTAAGTATTATGGTTCCCTCAATGCACACATGAACAAAAGCAATATTGAACTTATAAAGGCATGGGAGCCAATATCAGTGATAACAGGAATACAACAGGAATCACCTTTGTGATCCTGAGAAACATCACAGCTGATGAGAAACATTTTTTAGGTTTGTGGCAATTTTTCTTTGGATCTGAACACCTGGGATTGTTCCTGATAACAGCTTTGGATAGGTGCCAACTTTAAAGGTTTAAGTAGTTTTAAAACCAAACAACTGAATTATTCCACTCAGACACATGTTGCCAAATGAGAGGAATGGAGCAGATCTGATGCTCAAGTTTAACTAAAGGAAAAGAAATAGCCAGAAACAAGAGACAGAGGAAGAGAAAGAAGTAACTGAAATGGAAAATGACCAGGTATGGAATGCAATTTTCCTTTATTAGTGGGCCTAGAGTCAATTCTGTTCCAACAAAATCAATCGACTTTACACATACATGACTTCTTTGTGACTTGCTAGATCGCTACCATCATTTTTTGTTTTTTAGATTATTTATCTCTTTTATTAAGTATTATATCTTGACCATATGAAGTTATTATCAGGGCTGAATAACATAAAACTGTAACATCTTTTTGGTTCTGAGAGGCAGTTATTTTGTTCACATTTTAAACAAAGCTGAAGCCGGATCAGTGCAACCAAGAGCAATCAGAATTGATAAGGACATATGGTGATGTGAAGGTAACCAAGGCATGGACTGTGAACCTGCAGTAAGATCAAGAGATTGGCAGACAGTCTCAGCCACAGGAGCGCAGTGGATCTCGGGAAACAGATGAAAGTGTGGATCTGGAGTTGGGAAAAGGAATATATACCTGACCACTTCAGCCAGAGCTTAGAAGGCAAACGTAATTCACAGTAGCAGCATGCTAGGCGTCTGCATCCAGAACTGTCTACCGATACACACAGACAAGCAGCTTAGCTCCCAGGGGTTTGACTTCTTTTATAGATGATTTCAAGAAGAACTGAGTTATTACGACCTGATACCTGAGGATGATGCACAGAAGACCACACTTGTGTTAGCTAGATGTTCCCATGGTGCTTTAGGTTAATTGCAAGCAATATACTTCATTGTGATTTCCTTTGTATAATTTTTATTGTTGAAATTATAATAATCAGATCTTTTACCCCCTTCTTTTTTTTCTCCCTCCTAAACTAAGGAGAGGTGATGATAAGTAAGCCTGAATTCCCTTCTCAATAAATGTAAAATTAAAGCTCAGTTAGCTACATTCTTTCTGTCTCCAAGGTTCATAAAATGATGATGAGTCTCGGAGCGGACTGATGACATCTGGTGTTGAACATGATTGGCACGTCATAGCTTTCAACTCCAGTGAGTGGGTGATACCTCTATGTTGAAAATATAGGTATTTGAATATTTAAAAGTAATTCTATGAAACAATAAATACTATGAAAATGAAAATATGATATTAAATCATGTATTTTCTTGTTTTATGCTTTAATTTTATCACTAAGTATATGCTCTTTGCTATACATAGTTATATTCTATCAATTATAAATAACCCAGGAAGTTAATTTTTAAATGACAGGAATAAAAAAATGGATTTAGTTTTCTTCATATAGTAAATAGCTGTTCTGCATATCTGGACACTGATAGTAATATTTATGTTTTCAAGAGCTGTGTATTATGAACTTCACTGGGCTCCACAATGCCAACAGGACCAAGTTAGAGGCTGAGTTTGGAAAAGAAACTCATCGTCTGACCATTGCGGCTAGCATTTGAAAGGCAGCAGTGATTTGTGTTGTTTCTCATCTGTGAGAAGCAGAAGGAGAAAGAAGAGTCAATAATCTCATTGCATTCGATGAAAACCTGTGTGAAGCTTTGCTAGCAATCTCTGCTCTTGTACCGCAATGTCTATGGCAACGTTGTCTATCCAAACACACTCTATCCAAGCTTAGAAAATGCCTTTGAACATGCATCTTACTTCAGCTCATAGCATGCACATTTTATGTAGAAATGTTAGGTTTAGAAGTAGACTCTTAAGTAGGCTTGGTATTTCTAACTTCTACTGGTATCTCAGACGGACTATATAAATAGAACAAAACAGCCTGAGCAGCAATGAGACACAACCTGCTTGGCTTCTTCTCCACAATATAAGCCATCTTTAGGATCCATAGCCTCATTTACAAAATGTGGATCTTGTTCATAACTGGAGCAATAGTGGAAAACACTGAAATAACAGTGTATGGGAAGCATCAACTGTGTGTAGGAGTGGACTGAGGGCTTTAGTTCCTGGTTGTAGCTTTAGTAGATGAGCCCCCCCCCCCCCCCCCCCCCCCCCCCCCCGGTGAGGAAAGCCTTGGCTCAGAGTCTAAAGAAAAATTAGGTATGAATGGGTAACTGTTTCCCTCCTGGAAACTTATAAAAGGACTCTATGTGATACCTATAGCCCATAGACTAAATACCAGTTCTACTGTCTAAGCCTCTAACATGTTTCCATTACTCATATTTTCTCCCTTTTAACTGCAACATGTAGTCACAGAACTAAGACTCTTTCATCCTGTCATTGTGAAATCTGGGATCCAATGAATAAAGGAGATTTGGCAAGGTCGTAATAGCCCATCAGGTAAATATCCTGAACCAGCCTGCATTGCTGGGTGAACAGTCCCCTGTCTACTCTTTGCCTGCTCCTGATTGACCAACTTCTATCAGCGAAGAAATAAAAATATTTTGTTTGTGATAAAAATCATATTTAAGTGATATACTCCTTTTACCTTATGAAGTCACTGAAAATTACTTCTAGATTATTTTCCCCCTTCAGTATAAAGTAGAACTGCAAAAGCACTCACAAGAGTAAAAGAATATTTCTTGTCCCATAGACTACTAATATTTCCAGGTGTTTTTCCCATGTGACAGGGAAAAATGCCCTGTGGTCTTGGGATCACATCTGGAAAAGATGTTAACTATACACTTTTTTATTCCATAGCTTTGGCCCAGTACAAAGCTCTACTTTTTTCTTTGAATTGCAAGCTTATTTTTACTGCTTCTTAGGAATATTTAGCTTTTTGTGTAGAGTCCATTACTTGAAATTTTGAAAGGTGCCCTCAGTTAAAAATATGATCCAAGTGGGCTTTGAGTAAAGTCAACATTCTTTTCATCAACTTCAAACTTTACTAAGTGATGGGAATGGTTCTTTGTGCTGTCCTTGCACAGGAAGTTCAATCAATGCTGGTGAAATTAAATTTGAAATCAGGCTTTTTTGTATTTTTATGATAAATTTTGAACTTATTTTTGCATTATCTTTATCTGAATTGATCGTCCTAGTGTAGGTGCAGACCTTTCTTCCACTAATTATGCTTTAGTTCAAACTGCTGATTTTTATCAAGGTTCACTAAAAATTCAGAAGTCATTCTTTGAGTAAATCCTTTTTGGATTCTCTAGTCAAGATCCTGCAGTTTCAGCAAAGGAAAGAGAAAATTCTCAAACCTCATCAAACTTGCTTTGAATGGTTTTAGGCTACAGTCAGCAAAGGGCTGTTTAAGAAAATGGCCTCTGTGGAAGCAGTCAGTGTGTAGTCTAGGGAAAAGGAATCCCTGGAGCGTGCAGGTGTAGAGCAAGCTACGGATGTCGGAAACACATGGTAAACAAAAAGAGGACAAACGGTTAGAACATTGAAAGGGGAAGAGTTAAGTGAGATGA